>NC_052625.1:101566731-102191731 GCF_016161935.1 Mauremys reevesii | reverse complement strand
TCCCCAGGACTTTCCTTTTAATAGTCCAGCATCTTGCACAGGGAAATGTGAATGATATACCTCATTTTGGTCATGACAAAACTACTTTGGCTTTTTACCAGATACCCAGTTAAGGCTGACCAGATTGTTTTATTTGAATTGGAACATTTTGAAAATATTTTTTCATGGACTTTTAAAAAAATATTCAAAACAATGTAGCCTTTTAAAATAATATTTAAGTTTTGGATTTTTCATTTAATCAGTTTTTCTTCCTCCCCTTTTTATCTTCCATCCCCTACCCCTTTTCTAGTTGCAACACAGAAAGGGGGAGAAAAAAGTACAGGGAAAGGGGAGAAGGAAGAAAAATGGAGGGAGGAGATACAGAAACATTAAAAAGATTAAAAAAAAAGTAGAAAATGAAAATGAGGAAAGAATAATAAATATACTGTTCTTATTTTTTCCACACAATCTTCCCAAAAGAAGCCTGATTTCTGTAGAACAGTAGTGCACTGAAAACTCC
Source organism: Mauremys reevesii (assembly GCF_016161935.1). Classification (NCBI taxonomy): domain Eukaryota; kingdom Metazoa; phylum Chordata; order Testudines; family Geoemydidae; genus Mauremys; species Mauremys reevesii. The sequence continues at coordinate 102,191,232 of NC_052625.1, read as the reverse complement.
TGCTACATCCAATCCACTAATGGAGTATTGACAGCCATAACAGCTTGAAGATTTCTCCCTCAAGTGCAAACATTGGGCCAGATCCTGCAGACACTTTAAATGTGGTTAAAATATACACACTATGGAGTAGTTCACTGAAGTCACTGGGACTACTCACTGTGCATAAAGTTACACATGTGCCTAAGTCTTTGCAGGATCAAAGCCTTACATTTTAAAGTTAGATCATTGACAGAAAAGTTTGTGAAAATGGCACCATTGCAGAGATCAGCTCCCTATTTATATTTTCAACCATATTTACTTTGCAACAAAAAGAACTTTTCACTACTTTTACATTCCTGAGCACCACAGAGCTATCACAATTCTAGGAAAACAAAGCAGATTCTATTCCAGTTTGTGCATCATTATCAGAATTTTTAACTAAATTCCTATGGCAAAATCCTTAGTCCCAGTGATAGTGCACAAGCCTGAAATGGAATAGCTTGACTCTTCAATTCCAGAGTTAGGCTGCAGCACTGATGGAACAGACTTATTTTAACTAGAAAAGTGAGGACATTTTCTCTGAAGACATTGAGACATAATTTACATAGTATCCTTCTATGCTTTTTTTATATAGAGAATACAACAGGAGCTTAAATATTAACCAGCTGTTACTCATTTGTGGTATTCCTTTTAGTAATGATGATCTCTCATGCTACGTTACATGCACCTATACTAGAATTTTTGTTCAATACCATCCCACAAACAGATTGATCCAAATATGACAAGTGGCTGTTGCATAAAAATTATCCCCAAACTGTATAAATCTGAAGTCATGCTGTAATTCTCAGCTGAAAATCTTATTTGCAGAGTGCAGTCTCAATTTAGAATCAGTTCATAATATTGAAGAAACTCAAGAAGCTGCTGTGATGAATTTGGAGCTGCTCTGTAATAATTTATGAATAGTGTTTGTTGACCTGTTTATTCGAATGTTTAAATATATTGGCTTTGTTTAATAGGAGGCTGTCGAGATAAACAGGAAAAAAAAAGAGTGGCTCAGTATCAGCCTCCTCAGTAAACAATGAAGTGTTGTTAAGAGACGAAGCCAGGACAGGAAAAGGCCAGGAAATCAAAAGAACCGTGGCAGGTTAAAAAAGGACCATTCTCTCAAGGAAGAGAGAGAGTCATTCAGGGGAACTAGACTGAGACACAAGACCCTAATTGAGAAGTGGGGCATAGGGGGGGCTGAAGAAGTTAGGCCTACTTAGGTTACCATCAGGGAATGGTGAGCCTTTCGGGAAGATGGACGTGTGTAGACTGTTGATTGTTTTAAAATCCTTTTTTGCTAAATGCTGTGCTCGTATTGCAAAATAAACAGTACTTTGTCACGAGAAGGCTTTATAATCACTGGATATCACTAGTCACACATTCCCAAAGGGAAGAACTGCAGGTATCTGAACTCAGTCGTACCTTCTGGGTAAGCATGGTTTATAACATGACTACTGTAAGCCCAGGGCCAGGCTAAGACCTGGTGTACACTGGGGGCGGGGGGAGACACACGGAATTGATCTAAGATACGCAACTTCAGCTACAAGAATAGTCAATTCTCAAAGCACTTTACAAACATTGGATATGAGTCACCACTCTATTAAACTGCTGTAACAGAGTGGTGAATGTTTGTAAAGTGCTTTGAGATGTTTAAAGGCAGGATGCCGCATCTAGTAAGTAATTTGTTTGTACCACACACTGTACATTTTAAAGTATTATTATTGTAAGTGCAAAGCATTATTTCTGTTGGTTTCAGATGAGCATAAACTGTTGCAATCTGCTTGTGGCCTGTTACAATATTGTGTGATTTTAAAGAAAGTTGTGCAAATGCATTGCAAAATCAGCAGCCTCTAATGGCGGCCCACTGACTCAGGAACAGAGAAACAACCCTTTCATTTTACAGGCTGCTGTCAACAATTAGTTGAAATTAATTTTAAAAACAGTCTGTGTGATAATGCATCTGGGCAGGATATTGAACCTGAAGACAAATAAAGGTAAATGATTGTGTACAACCCTCTGTTTTCCAGTTATGTCAGAGGGTACAATTCCCAGCAAAGAGCAAAGAGAGCAAGACAAGTTATTTTCAAAAGTGTCCAGGGGAACAATAAAGATTTGGTAGGACCTGTATCTTACGGAGACCTAAAAGTTTAATATTTGAAGATGGCAGCGTTTTTTGCTTTGTGGATCTCCATTTTGAAACTTCTCTTGACTACAATCTCATCTCACTTCTTATAAAACTGAGAAGCTTATTGTTAACAGGAAGAGGGTGAAAGAGAATCCTCATGTACACTATAGTGCAAGCAGGAGTTAATTAGAAAAGGAAAAGGTGAAAACGTAAAGCTGTCCGTATTGAAACCCACAGCTGTGGCTCTGTAAATGAGGGCTTCAGAAGTATCACAGTTTGGGGTATCAGCTCAGAAGTACATTGATTTTTAATTGCTGCAAAAGCTGTGGTTAGAGGGGCTGAAAATGTGATGAGTGGCAAGTCTGAACAGAGAATGTTCTGGAGCTTTGCAGGGTAGGAGGAAAATTAAGAATTAGAGTAATTGAGCAACTATCTGTCAGTGGGTATTAATGAGGACAGACAAAGGGACTCTACCACAGGCTTTTTTCCTTCACTCAGGGAGTGAGTTCCATGGCAACCACTTGCGTGGGAGAATTTACTTTTGTTTTATCTTTTTAGAATCATCACTTTATTCCCATGGCTCAAAGTGGCAAATGGGGGGTTCTGGGGAATTCTGAGATCATGAGGAAACTGAGGTTAGAATGAAAGAGAAACCACAGTGAAATAAGCTACAGAAGAGTAATGAGAATGAGATCACAGTAACATTCTTTTGCAGGGTATGCCAATAGAAAGCAATCACTATCCCTTATCCTAAGCAGTTTCTGGGAGAGAGAAGTACCTTGTGAGTGTGGAATAACATCTGTTTGGGTACATAACCGTTTCAACCATAGTATAAACCACCCATCCCTCAATGCACCCTCTCTCTTGCCCCTAAACCTAGCACCAAGGGGAATGTAATAGATAATCTAGCTCTGAAGAGAATGTGTACAGATCCCTTTTCCTCAGGAACACACTATGTTACTCTATATTAATAGCTAAGATATCAATGCAGGAGGCCAAGTCTAACTTAGGGATTTTAGATAAATAAAATGTAAGAAAAAATACACAGGAGATTTCTGTGACTCAAAATTCATGAAATCTGCTTAGTTACCTTGATTTATCTCCTAACTAATAGTACATAACCTCAGTTAGCCTAGAGTGTACAGTTAACCTTAAGATACTTAGGGTGAGAGTCTCCTCTCTCACTGTTACACCAATGTGTCTCCATCAGCGTCAATGGACTTACCTCTGTATTATTCCTTTATCTGTGGTGGTAAAAGAACCAAGTCCAACTTTGTACAAATACCCCCTAGCAGATCTCTATGACATCCTCTTTTCTAGGTGAGGCAGGAGGACAGTTTACATTACATCTTCATTTCTGCAAGGGGACAGTGGCAAGGCAGGGGAGAAGGACACATGAAATAGTTTTGTGTGTGGACAGAGGCTTCTAGCCCTTGTGGGTGTAGACCACTTGTCCTTTGTTAGTAAATGTTTTAGTCATGAGAGTTGTCATGTGTTTTTTTAGGTTGTGTGCTATTTATTTGTGGTTCCCATCATAGGTGCTGGAACTAGGGGTGCTGAGTGTGCGGCAGCACCCCCTGTCTTGAAGAGGTTTCCATCAGATACAGGGTTTACAGTTTGGTTCAATGGCTTTCAGCACCCCCAATGTACAAATTGTTCCAGCACCCCTGGTTCTAATCAACTGCCTATCCCAACTGACAACCCTGTTTGAACATCCTTGGCATTTCATCAGGAGGGCATCTGTCTGTGTAGCAGCCCAGCCAAACCATCATGAAATGACCAACTCAGGCACAAAATCTACTCAGCTCATCTTTACCAGGATAATTGATTACTGTCATCATTATGTACATAGCATCAAGAGGTGCTGAGCATTTGACAGACATGTAAGGAAACAAAGTTTTTTTTGCTCCTGGGATACTACAGTCTGATGATTATGATGGAAAAAAAGCAAATATTTTACTAATTTATATTTTAAACTATTTTATATATTTATATGCACGGCATGCATGTATGTATATTTACATAAATTTGCAGACACAATGTCTCTTTGTTGTACTCACACCTAATCAATGCATTCACTCTATACATCTATACCAGCATTTACTCTATGCACTCTTTCATTTCTCCTCGGTGAATCAATGAGAAGGATTTTGCAATGCCAGTGTACATGATATTTTACCTGGGACTCTGTCATTTTAGCTAGGAGATAAATACAGTAGAACCTCAGAGTTACGAACATCTCGAGGAGAGAAGTTGTTTGTAAATCTGAAATGTCTGAACAAAACATTGTGGCTGTTCTTTCAAGAGTTTACAAGTGAACAATGACTTAATACAGCCTTGAAACTTTACCATGCAGAAGAAAAATGCTGCTCTCTCTTTATTTTTTAGTAGTTCACATTATACACAGTACTGTACTATATTTGGTTGTTTTTTTGTATATGTATAAAGTATAAGCACCACCTATTAATAAGGCTATTCGACATTTCCCATTAGAAGACCCTGTTTCAGTTACTTTAAGCTTTGCCAGACTTTATCCATTTTCCATACCAGGTGTCTGCCTGAGTATGAAGAATTTTTTGGAAAACTTCAGCCAAAACAGTTCAGCCATTTTCAAGAACAAGACTAGGGAAAATATGGGGTTTTGCCCATTAAAAAAAATTCTGGTGACCTTTTTTGTGACAAGCTCTAGTGCTCCCATGCTTTGGAGCAAGGACTTGAAATCTGGCAGGGAGGACAGCAAACTTGGCAGGGCAGCCCACGACCTTCTCTCCCCGCCGACCGGAGCGAAGCCCTCCCAGCATGTGGCGTGGCGGTCGGGGACGCGTGGCGAGCGCCCCGCTGAAGCGCTGGCCGCCCCTCTTCTCTCTCTCCCCCCCACTCCCTTCCCCCGCATTAGACCGGGCGCGCACTCTGCAGCACAGAGAGTCCCCTGGCTCCGGCCGCCCTGTAGGGTTTTTTGTTTTGTTTTCCCCCCCGACACCCGCTTTGCCGCTCCAGCTGCGCCGTGCTCCCCCCCCCCGCTTTGCTGCTCCAGCCGCGCAGTGTTCCCCCCCCACCCCCGCCCGCTCTGCTGCTCCAGCTGTGCCGTTTTGGGGGGGGGTTGGTTTTTTTCCCCCTGCTTTGCTGCTCCGGTGGCCCCACCCTTTGTTGTTTTTGTTGTTTTTTTTGCTTGGGGTGCCCAAAAAGCCAGAGCCAGCCCTGCACAAAGCAATCAGTTGTGCCACCACTGGGCAGGCAAACTGATAGCATAGAGCTACTGCTAGCATCATGATTTAAACCTAACTACAGACTGGGCCTTCTTTGCTATCCTCATTTACATCTCCCTGTTTGCTTTTCTGCCCCTTCTTATTCCCTTTCCCAAAGAGGCTTAGGGGTTTGTAGGCTCAGCATCATAACTAGTAAATGGGCAAGCAGGTTAAGTAAGACGAGTTACGAAACATGAACTGTGCCGTACAAAAAATAGCTTGCTGTGCCTCCCTGATCTCCAAAGTTATTCTGGGATGATGGCCATAGCTTAAAAAATCCACTAAAATGCTTTTAATATCAAGAAGGATGGTGATAATTGGAGAGGGGTCACAGAAGAGCCGTGAGAACTACTAAAGGATTAGAAAATATGCCTTATAGTGATACAGTCAGAGCTCAATCTATTTATCTTAACAAAGAGAAGGTTAAAGGGTGACTTGATTATAGTCTATAAGTGTCTAGATGGGAAACAAACATTTAATAGTAGACTTTTCAAAATGTAGCAGAGAAAGTTATAACATGATCCAAAGGCTGGAAGTTGAAACTAGACACATTCAGACAAGAAATAAGGTGTACATTTTTGACACTGAGAGTAATTAATCATTGGAATAATTTACGAAGGGTCATGGTAGATTCTCCATCACTGGCAATTTTAAAATCAAAACTGGATGTTTTTCAGAAAGAGCTGCTCTGGGAATTATGGGAAGGCAGTTCTAGGCTTTGTGTTATACACTAGGTCAGACTAGATGGTCACAATGGTCCTTTCTGGCCTTGGAATCTATGAAAACAAAAAAACAAAAAAACAAAAAATTGAAACTTGTAATGAAGGAAAAGGGGCATTTGAGGATGTCTTTAGCAAAATAGCTAAGCCATTAAAATATGGCTATCTTTTCTTTATCTCTTCTTTTCATGTGTTTTTTGTTCCTCCATTCTCCTTTACTTATCCCGCTCTTCCCTTTCCTCTCTGATAGTTCATTTTAAGATTCTCATTAAAGAATTGTTTAGCTGATGGCAAGCATTAATCAGCAACTCCAGAACAAACACAGGCAAACAATTTGAAACAAGATCATTGGAGGGTAAGAGAAATGATGAAAAGTTTGGACAGTGAGAACTTTCAAAAAAGATTTTGAGAACTAGACACATTCAGTCCGGAGAAAAGATGACAGAGTAAACATAATGTTGACAAATATCTAAAGGGATGTTACAAAGAGAACAGGACTCAATTATTCTGCACAGCCAGTGAGGTCAGAACTGACATTGCCAGTTAAGCTAGTGCAGAAAAAGTGAAGGTTAAATATTAGTACCCAAATAAAAAAAACCCCAGATGTTAACTTCACTAATAAGTCACCAATCAGATCTATGAATTTGTTACATGAAAGCCCTTTCTGTAAAGTGGGGGTAACTATTACAAGGGTCATTTCAACTTGGGCATGGTCTACACGAGGGGGGGAGGAAATCGACTTAAGATACACAACTTCAGCTACGAGAATAGCGTAGCTGAAGTCAACGTATTTTAGGTCGACTTACCTCACATCCTCATGGTGCAGGGTCGACTGCCACCACTTCTCCATCGACTCTGCTTCCGCCTCTTGCTGCAGTGGAGTACAGGAGTCGATGGCAGAGCAATCAGGGATCAATTTATCGCGTCGACGCTAGATGTCATAAATCAATCCCTGATAGATCGATCACTACCTGCCGATCTGGCAGGTAGTGTAGATGTACTTTAGTGGATAGAGCATTATGGAATGTAATGTAGTGAAGAATCTTGCATTGGGATGGGGTTGGACTTTTCAACATCTTCTTCTGGGTACCTAATTATACCCCCAATGGAATATATAAAAATCCCATTGACTTCAGTGAGAGTTATTCTATCCTGCATAGTAAAAACAGTGTCCCAAGACAGAGGAAGGAGAAAGACTAAAATTAATTAATAAAACTCCAATACAGCACAAGAAGAGCGATGAACTGTGTTGCACCAACTACAGATTAGATCATAAGCATATTAGGAACCACTGAAGTGAATTTCAGAACTTTGTAAGTCACTTTTCTGCTCTATCTCAAGCAGTTTTTAGAAAGGAGGGGTATAAAAGGTTAGAAGAAACTGTTCACTGAAGTTCCAATCTCTGATGAGGAGCTCATAGACACTTTTATTTTAGGGTAATATATTTTAGCTAAACATGGATTTAGCAATCTTATATTGCTTGCCATACCGGGAAAACATCACCAAACTGGCTGGTTCTCTATACATTTTAATCAACGAGAAAGGAATAGAAACCCCAAGGCAGAGTAGTAATCAAACACAACATGTCTGTTCTCCCACTAATGAGCAGGGGAGTACAATGACCTCATCTCCATATCTCAAGGAGTGAATGCCAAGTCCTTTTTATTTTAATGCTAGATTTGTAAATCATCAACCTACAGATTGAGTCTTATAGAGAGAATTACAGTAAAAAATGATTTAATATTCACTGTGCTCTATATTTAATTCCATATTCCTTATATATGTTTGATATTTGGGGCATAAAACTAGTTACTATTGGGAGGGGGGCTTTTTTCTCTCATCAACAGTTGTGTGACTTCCCTGTTCTTTAATGATAGAACAAACATACTTGTTTGATTACTTGTCAGCCTTGGGATGTTTATCCCTTTTTTGATATTTGAAACTATTGAACTATTGGACTGGAGGGAGGTTACTAGTGTAGTTCCTCAAGGATCAGTCACAAGCCTGATTTTATTTAGTATTTTTATTAATGACCTGGTGTGATGGGGCACACTCATCCCACACTGGATGGGGAAGGGTTAACCCTACATTGTGGGTTGACGAAGCCATGCCCCCACCCCCCTTTACTCTACTGGGCATGTTTCAGGTGCACTGATATAAAAGAGAGCAGCTCAGCTCAGTTGGGACTGACTGCTGGGGAGGAAGGAAGTGCTCCACTGGTTCTAGTTGAGGATCAGCCAAAACCTGAGGCTGTGGAGGCCGGAGACACTGCAACCCAAGCAGACACTACTGAGACCCCGCTGCATCAGGAGTCACTGGGGACAGCGCAGACTGGAGAACCCAGAGACAGCAGAGATGCCCAGACTGCAGCAATGGAAACTACAGTAGGAAGCAGCCCAGGGGAATTAGATAGTGGCTTGGTTAGTGAACCGGAATTTTGAGTCAGCGTGTTTCGGTCGGAACCCCCTGGCTGACTCAGTGGCACACACCCCTGCCACTACCAGGGCCCTGGGTTGGGGTCCAGTGGAGAGGAAGGGCCTGGACCCCGCTACTAGGGCTGCCACTCCCCCACTTGTGTGTGGTGGCCCCCTTCCTGACTTTGGCCACTAGGCCTCCCTGCCCTGCCAAGAAGGGCGAATCTATGGACTTTGGCCACTAAGCCTTACTGCCCTGTCTTCCTGAGGCGAATGTACTGATTGTGGCTACTGGGTCTCACTGCCCCTCTAAGAGGAGCAAACCTATTGACTTTGGCCATCGGGCCACACTGCCTAGCTATTAGGGGTGAATACATGGACTCTAGCCATTAGGCATCACTAACCCCTGAGAAGGCAAATCTATGGACTTTGGCTGCTAGGCCTTACAGCCCCGCTAACTGAGGCAGATCTATTGACATTGGCCAGTGGGCCACACAAACCTGCAAACCGAGCTGAATTTACTGACTTTGGCCACTAGGTCTCATTGCCCTTCCGAGGAGGGTGAATCTATGAACTTTGGCCGTTAGGCCTTACTGCCCTGTCTTCCTGGGGTGAATGTAGTGATTAGGGCTACTAGACCTACTAAGGGGGCGAGTCTATTGTTGCTGGCCATTGGGCCGCATTGCCCTGTCTCATTAGGGTGAACTTATTGACTGTAGCCACTGGGCCTTACTGCCCTGCTGACTGGGGCCAATTTATTGACTCTGGCCATTGGGACGCACTCCCCTGATAAGAAGGATGAGTATATAGACTAGGCTTAGGAGTGTGACGGTGCGCACTCGCCCCACACTGGACAGTGTTTTCCCCAACCCTGTCACACCTGGACACAAAGAGTAGGAATGTGCTAATGAAGTTTGCTAATGATACAAAGTTGAGAGGCATTATCAATACAAAGAAGGATCGAAATAATCTAGAGGAAGATCTGGATGGCTTTCAAGCCTGGCGTGACAGAAGTGGGATGAAATTCATTAGTACAAAGTACACGATCATCCACTTGGGGTCTAATAATAAGAATTTCTGCTACAAGCTTGGGTCACATTAGTTGGAAGCAACAGAAAAGGCGTGAGATCAGGGTTTGTCAATAACAGGATGACTGAGCCATCAATGTGATGCAGCTGTTGAAAAGGCAAATGCAAACCTAAGATGCATCAGGCATGGCATTTCCAGTAAAGATAGAGAAGTTTGTTAATGCTCTTGTACAAGGCACTGCTTAGATCTCATTTGGAACAGTGTTCAGTTCTGTTCAAGAAAGATGAATTTCAGCTGGAATGGGTACAGAGAAGAGCTACTAGGATGATCAGGGTAATGGAAGGCCTGTCTTATGAGAGGAGACTGGAAGAGCTTAGCTTGATTAGTCTAGCAAAAAGAAGGCTGAGAGGGGATATGATTGTGCTCTGTAAATACACCACAGAGGTAAATACTAGGGAGAATGAGGAGCTATTTAATGTTGTCCCAAGAACAAATGGGTATAAGCATGAACAAATTCAGGCTAGAAATTAGAAGAAGGTTTCTAACCATCAGTGGGTGAGGTTCTGGAACAGTCTCTCAGTAGAAGTCGTGGGGGCAAACAATTAATTTTAAGAGAGAGCTAGATAAATTCATGAGTGTGATTGTATGACAAGGTTGCTTGTGATAGTAGGGGCCAGGGCTCAACAGCCCCAGAGCTCACTTCTGGTTTATGTCTTATGTTCTTAAAAGCTCATGCTTCAGGTTTTCAGCCAGTCACATGCAGGGTCAGGAAGGGATTCCACCTTTATCCCCCATGTATCCTGGGTGGGGAAGGGGTTAGTCTTCTTCCCCTGAAGCATCAGAGATGGCTATGGCTGGAGATGAGATATTGGACGGGGGTGGGTCTGGGCTCTGAGGGCAGAGCCGGCTCTAGACCCCAGCGCGCCAAGTGCGCGCTTGGGGCAGCATGCCGCCGGGAGGGCGGCAGGCTGCTCCGGTGGACCTCCCGCAGGCATGCCTGCGGAGAGTCCGGTCATCCGGCAGCTCCGGTGGACCTGCCGCAGGCATGCCTGCGGAGGGTCCGCTGGTCCCGCGGCTCAGGTGGACCTCCCGCAGGCGTGCCTGCGGATGCTCCACCGGAGCCGCGGGACCAGCAGACCCTCCACAGGCACGTCTGCAGGAGGTCCACCGGAGCCACGGGACCGGTGACCGGCAGAGCGCCCCCCGCAGGGTGCCGCCCTGCTTGGGGCGGCGCAATTGCTAGAGCCGCCCCTGTCTGAGGGGGCACTGAGCATTCTCTCTTGGGTGCTTGGTTAGCTGGTTGTTGCTCACATGCTCAGGGTCTAACTGGTGACCAAATGTGGGGAATTTTCCCCCAGATCATGTTGGCAGTCATCTTGGAGATTTTTTGCCTTCCTATGCAGCATGAGGTGCAGGCTGCTTGCCAGGATCATCTGCATATATGTCTCTTAATTAATACTCTCCCATTACAAGGGCCTTAGGCACTGGTACACCTTAACTCTGTCTATTCTCTGCCCCTGGCACATAATAGGTAAGTCTCCTGTGGGTTGTAATACCTTGGTCTAATTTCAGTTGTTGGCTGACCAATGATATATAGGAGGTCAGACTAAATTATGAGCCAGTCCCATCTGGCCTTAAATTCTATGACACTAATGTGTAGAGAACTAGTCCATTTTCATTTTTCTGGTGCAGATATTGATGTTCTTTAAAAATATGTAATGAGATAAAGAACCTTTCATTTCTACTTCACCAGTTCAAATGCAGGCAGGTTGGCAGTGACAAAGTCGTTACCATATGGTTACTATATTGAATTACTGTCCACATTGCAAAAAACCCATCACCACTATCAGCAGCTTGTCAATAGAGGCCTTGTGTATAGTAGGAGTTAGATAAGTGATCTAAAACATGGGTTCCCCTATCCATGTTAGATTGAGAGGTAGTCCACAATTGTTAAAGTGTATGTGGAACTTGGTAGACCCTACCCATACCACCAGGACATCTAACATGAGCTGAGTCAGTAGGTTGGGACAGCTGAAAATGATAGTAAGACATAGAGAAGTCAGGGGACAGAGCTATCCTCCCACAACTATAGTGATGTCTGCACTACAGACGTTTTCTAAAAATTTCCCATTGCTGCTAACAGCTGCTCTGCTCCACCAGAATTAGCAAGATTGGGAACCATAATGTAGATAGGCCACCAGTGTTTTTATATTCTAATACTAACTACTTGGAACTAGAGATTGATTTTTCAGTTTGCAGAACCCAAAAAAGCTTCATTTTGAACCCAAACTGATTTTTTTCAGCTTCTTACTGAAACAAACAAAACAAAAAATATCACTCAGCTCTACTCTGAACAAGGTCACATGACACAGTTGTTAACAATGCCAATCTGGAAGCCCATCTACACTAGGACTTCCCATGTTGGTAATGCTGGTGGAGGTGGGCCAGTGTGTGAATCATTAGAAAGTTTCCCTTGTGTAGACATGGCCTAGAAATAGAGATTTGGTTGGAGAAAAAGATTGCCCTACTACTGAAAAAGTAATTGTACATCACATTCTCTCAACACGAATAGAGAAATCAAATATCTCCTAGGGATCAATTCACAAACCCCCAGCCTCATCTTAACATGTAGATAAAACTGGCATTATATTTTAGATTCCATATTATTAAAATATCCAAATTTATTTTTGATGGACCAGAAATTTTCAATAAGTGAAACATTCTTGACACTTACTTTATACTTTATTTACATTGCCTGAAATAACACTAGGCACCTTGTTTCTCTGTTCTTAAATCTTTTGATTTGGAAAAAAAATATAAGCAGTTCTATCCTAATTAACTCAAATACTTTATAAGCCCTCTAGCTGTGACAAAAGTTCTAATGGGTTTCATTAGTGGTTCTACATCATTCTTCTATGCAACACAAAATCATTGATGCTTCTTGCATAAAAAAAATATTGCCAGAGTAAATAGATCCAAAATTGAACTTCTTTTCCTGTTTACTCTTGGGAATATTTTCTTTTAAAATAATGAGGAAAAATACTAATTTACACACTAATGAGGAAAATTATACAGTGGTTTTTCCCCAAAAAATTTTGCCTTGCACAAAAACCTCCCATGATAGTTCTATTACAATCCTGCATACAGAGCAACTTGATTGCTTACCTAAAGAGGGAGGCAGCAAGTGGAATGGAAACAATGCATTGGAACTGGCTTACACAGACACATCATGAATAATATCCCAGGGAGAGTAGTAAGGAAGAGCAAGGACTAATATTAGAAAAGGTAGGCCATTAAATACAATACAATCTCATTTATCCACCCTCCATTTAGGCCTTAAAGTCCATTGAGATCTAAGGGGAGTCTTTCCATTTAATTCAATGGCCTGTGAACACGTTCTCAACCAGAAACGTCTCTTATCTCAGTCCCAGTTATGTCCCTTGATGGGAATTGCTCTGTTTCTACCCAGTTGTCTGATGCAGTGGGTATTCACCCACGAAAGCTTATGCTCCAATACAGCTGTTAGTCTCCAAGGTGCCACAGGACTCTCTGTCGCTGGTTGAATGTGTGTATCCACACAAATAAAAAAGACTAGGACTTCCTAGAGTTACACACTATGCCAGTTTTAACCTAATAGGATGCTTTTAGTTTGCTTTCTCAGTGTGCATTTAATTCTGGTAAAAGGTGCCAGATGGAGACCAGTGGAGGCTGATGTTTTCTGCTCATAGCACAGATATAACCAAGGCAACCACTCTTAAGCTTCCTCACTTTGTCTTACCAATACACCATAAACCTAGACTTCTTGGAGCACCTCTAGGCGTGAGTGGGTATTTCTGTGTTAATAGCCCTTTGGTCCTTAGGGCCTCTGAGGCTGCTGATCAGGATGTCAGGTAGTAGCAGTTGTGATATAGGTGTTTGCGATATAGATTCCTGTCCACTAGGAGGCACTAGACTGAGCTAAACAACGTTTCCCATGAACCACTGAGCTGTCATTAGATAGTAAAGAATTTCATTCAGTGACAAATTGGACTGAATTTGAACCAGCGATCTCAAAGTGAAATGCTGACGACTCCAATCTCAATTTCCAGAGCCATCTAGTCTGAGTTAATTTCCATTTAATTGTCAAAATGCACTCAGATGGAATCTTCTTGGTTTTATCTTCCTCCTTTTCCTGACTACAAGTCTTAAAGGGTTTAGAGCATAGGCTTTTGGAGACATTAGGACTCAAGGTGGTAATTCAGAAGCTGAGCCTAACGTAGCATATTATTTATTATACATATCACAGGAGTGCCCAGATGCCCTAGGACCCATTGTGCTAGGTGTTGTACAAATCATAGAAGTGTAGGAATGAAAAGAACCTCAGTAGATCATCTAGTCCAGTCCCCTGCACTCAAGGCAGGACTATGTAATAACTAGACCATTTCTGACAGGTATTTGTCTTAAAAACCTCCAATGACGGAGATTCCACAACCTCCCTAGGCAATGTGTTCCAGAGCTTAAATAAATGCAGAACAAAAAGACAGTCCTTGCCTCAAAGACCTTACAATTGAAGTAATCTGCTTCTAGGCATTAATGTATGTTTAGGAAAGGCTATAACGGAGCACAATAATGTCAAAAGAGAGAGGCTGCAGAAACTAGGTGCAGGTATCCTGAATGGGAACTGGGGACGGCCCAGCAACAACATGAGGAGGCACTTGATGAGCATCAGAACAGCAAGTTGAGCAGCTGTTCACAATTGGTGAAATTCATCCAGGAGCAGGAGGCCAACTTAAGGCCTGACGGAGTTACATCCTTAAAAATGGACACCAATAGAACCAGGAGAGGAAAGATCACAGTAAGAGGGACAGGGGAAACAAAGTCGTGTTAATGTGGATGGGCTAAATGGGCCCAGAGGATCAAAGGTATTAACATGACCCTGTCACCATGCAACACTCAACAGTTAATCAAGGTTCAAGGTTTTGAGCACAGAGATCTTGGTCTGGTTAGTTCCAAGGCACAAACACAAAAATTCATGCCAAAATTTGAACATATATTGACTGGGATACACAAGTGCAAAAGAATCAACAATAAAACAAAGCATTCTGAAACTTAAATTGTCCTACAAAGCAAACAATCAAAACAGATCAAGTCCCTTTTTGAGAGAGGGGATACCAGTTAGACCTCCCGTTCTGTCACACAATCCTTCTGAGTGGGGAAGAAAGGATTAACCCTGTTGGATTTTGAACTGATCACTGAGAACAGTGTTTACTTTTTCTGTCTTTTGACAAAACAGAGAGATGCAAGAGGGAAAAGAGATAGGACAGTAATGGTGGGGGGGAAATATGGCTTTTGTTGATGATCTCAGGATACAAGGTCCCTGGGTCAATCATGGATGGATACTGTGAGCTGGAAATTTGGTGATAACAGTTGTTCTGGATCCTGACTTAATTACTTGCTGTGGGATGCCACTCGACTGATCTGGTCGGGTCCCTCGCTTTCACTGGTCCTTCTCAGACAGGGCAGAGCTGAATGGGCAGCCTCATTCCGGTTTGTTGGTGCTGTGTGGTGCAGTTGGTCTTAGGATAAGATGAAAAGCTGAGAGAGAGAACGAGAACACAGGAGAAAACTAGTGGGGGACAGAAAGGAATACGTGAAGAAATGGAAGACACAACAGGATCTCACATGTATCAGGCTGGCGTACTCACTGGTTATTTCGTGATTTTTCAGGCATCCTCACCAGTGTGGGTCAGGACACCCCAATAATTGAGGCTCACCCGTGAATGGCAGAAGTTCTGGAATGAAGATCCCTGTTGGCCACTTTGGTCCCAAAGTTTCTCTCTTTAAAACTTCAAGGGGGAATGATGAATGGCATAGGCCAGTGGTTCTCAAAGCCAGTCCACTGCTTCTTCAGGGAAAGCCCCTGGAGGGCCGGGCCGGTTTGTTTACCTGCCGCGTCCATAGGTTCGGCCGACTGCGGCTCCCACTGGCTGCGGTTCGCTGCTCCAGGCCAATGGGGGCTGCGGGAAGTGGCGCAGGCCGAGGGATGTGCTGGCCACCCTTCCTGCAGCCCCCATTGGCCTGGAGCGGCAAACCGTGGCCACAATCGGCCGAACCTATGGACGCGGCAGGTAAACAAACTGGCCCGGCCCACCAGGGGCTTTTCCTGCACAAGCAGCTGACCAGCTTTGAAAGCCACTGGCATAGGCCATTCCCACATTTATTTTGTTCACTGATTAGGCTTAACTTTCAAACAAACTAATTTTGGCCCAATGATTGCTAGTCCTGTTCTCTTCTGCTTTATCAGTCAGTGCTTGGGTAGCATCAGTAACCCTTTTTATTTGGGCTAATTCAGCCTGTTTCCTTTTCATATCTTTTCTATCAGTATTCATTGTTACAGGTTATTGTAACATTTTATGAACTTGCCCCCATTTTCCAACAATTGGGCTTACAATTGAAGTCAATCGGCTAGGCACTGATTATTCTAGTAGCATTTCACTCCAAGAAACGTGTAAAGAGGTTGGGTCAGCAAGATTTTTGCTTCCACACATCGAAGGGCTAGGAAAGCGTGGTGTGTCATGTAGTCACGGTGCTTATGTTTTGGGTACTGCACCTTTACATCTCTGTGAGCTTGCTGTCAGCAGAGACAGTTGTCCTTGTGCGGCAGCTGACAGAGCCTGTATCAGAAGAAATGCACTGTTCTTTGTTGGTTTATTCTTCTTTCCCTTTATCTAAAATAAAAGCAATTCAGACTAAAACTGTGTGATTGCCCCTTTTTTATTGAAAAACTAAACAGGAGAAAAAAGGATGAGGGAAGAGGGTGGTGGCCATTTAAATTCACAAGCAGTGCTGCTGGGCACAGATTCTTATTAAGGCAAGTGGTCACAGAGAGAAGAATATTGCTGAAAATTGCTCTGGCTGAAACACCCAATGCAGTAGGGACTGTTCCACTCAGGAGGAGAGGATAAATTGAGGCCCAGCCAGTTGGGTCCACCATTATAGCCTGGATCCCCACCCTGATATCCAGAACTGTGTATGCGTGACAGCTCCCACACACTCTGGAGGCTCCAGGACTAATGTGGCATTAGAGTAAAACAGTGAGACTCCAGCTAGTAGGAGCAGCTGCAGAAGCAGCCAAAGCAGGGACCTTTGGACATTCAGGGAACTTTTTAGAGTCTGGACTGGATTTTCTCTGCCTTGTGCTGATTGACTGTTTGCTCCAACCCCTTCTCTCTCTGTCTTCACCTCAGCTTCACTCCACACCTGTACCTCTTATGCTCTTCTCCCCTGCCCATCACTGTCCCCACTCCTTTCACTTCTCTCCTTTTAGCTTATCACCTACCTAGCCCCCCTTCTCCTTCAAAAATGGGGCATTAATATGCAGTTAGCTGCCATCACATTGTTCATTCTCTGCGTTACACCCCTTCCCTGTCTGTGGTGTCTATTTGGATTGCAAGCTCTTCGGGGCACTGTTTGTTTGGCGCATAACACAATGGGCTCCCTATTCTGGTTGGTCCTTAGGTTCTACTGTAATAAACATGTTCAATAATAATTCATAACTTCAAGCTCTATGTACCACTTAAGCATTCAAAATAGGGCTTAAGTGTTGCTTAGACCTTGCGGTGGCCCTCTACCCAGGATTGAATTTCACCCTCTCTGAGCAAAAACTAACTCTGAAATCCTCTTGGGACAGCTATGCTCCAAAAATATTTTCTTTGAGAAAGTTACAAAGACATTCCTAGAGAAACCAACAGTGTAGGGCTTGGAAGAGATGGTGGGGCTGTGATTGCACAATACACTGATTCGTTGACAAAAGCACAAGCATGTCTAACAATGACAGAGGAAGTTTGAAGATATTTAAACAGATTTTGAGGTGACCATTCAATGGAAGTTTAAAGCCAGAAGTATAACAGTAGAGAATATCTTGTTCAAGGGAGGGATGGGAAGAGATATAGACACATCCTCATTTCCTATTCCAGGAATTATTCCCCCGTCTTTCTCCCCAGTTAATAAATAGGTGAAATCTTATATGACCCTGCATCAGAAAACCTCATTCAGCAACAGACAAACCTGGTCTTCAAAAGTTAACAGATAAATATTGCAAAAATCCAGGAGCCTGGGAATATAAAAGTATTTTCAATCTACATAGATTGAGAAGAGGGAGGAAAGGAATCCCATCAACCCTGCTGTGGGAAATGATTAAGGTGGTTTTCAGGAGGAGGAGGAGAATAGCACATGTAATAGAGCCCCAAAGGAGCATTATACTGAAAATAAAGAACTGGAGTTACAAAAAGCAAAGTTAGAAAAGTGGGTGGTAAAGAAAGACAGAGAAAATTAGATTCTTTGAAAAGAAATGAATCAGTGATCGAGTAGCCCAACAGAGAAACAAGCAACTGAGAATGATGAAACAAAAAACACTAAGAATACAGTAACATCAAGTCCAAGGTGAGGATGCCAGTGGAGGGGGAAAAGCAGGTAGACAGAACTGTGATAAGATATTATGGGGTGGTAGAAATCACACAAGCATTTATAGCCTTCCATAGATAATTGTATTCTGGGCAAAAAAGTAACCTAAAGACTTTCTAAAAGCTCCAGGTCTTAGAGACAAACCACCAAAAAAAGCATTAGACCTACTATAGCAAATAAAACATGGAAACATTTAATTCCTTAAGAATAACAGAAGAGATAGAATGCAGAATATTTATACATCTAAAAGCTATTTTTAAACTCTTTGAAGCTCTACAAAGTGAATTCAATGTCATTTAGAGGGATTTCTCCTTATATGTCTGACATTTTTACTTTCAGGCCTGACATTTTCTGATTACTGGAAGGATTGGGAACACAGTTAAGTGAGGTAGAAAAAGTATTTGGAAAGCACTTCAGAAGAAAATAACTTCTCAAGATAAATACCAGTCAAGCAAAATGCCATGGGAGAAGAAAATTTAACACAAGGGGGACTTGAAGGTGTGTTTGTGTGGAGAAATACTACAAAGTTTCCTGCAGCAGTTTTCCCACTGTTGTTAATGATACAAGATAATTAGGCTTGTTCCATCCTGAGGTGCCAATCAATGAAAACCCTCAGCATAAGCAGTCCAATGGCTAATTATATGGGTCAGATTCTGCCCTCAGATGTGCTCCTGCTGAAATCAATGAGAGCCAGATATCTGATGGTAGACTCTGGCTCTGTAAACTTAAGAGTGTCACACTAGTTCTTTTCTAAACAAGGTTTGGTCTGTCTCAGACAGACACCGGAGTAGCTTCTATTGCAATGACTTTGAATCCGGGCTTATAAGGAGTGGGAATATCATAAAGTAACTGCATTGCAAACCTGGATCTGTGGGACCCAGGCTTGTGGACTTGGTGTTTGCAAGCCCACACTTGAGCACCCACACAGCATTGCAAACCTAGGTTTACAGTTGCTAGAGCTGGGTCACACAGCTGTGCTAACGCATCAATACTGCACTATGCAAATCTTCTGACTTGGATCTGCAACGTGACCTGCATCTCCACTGCAAAATGACAAGGCTTGGGCCCAAGTCAGAGAAGGACCCATGCCCTCACCCACTCGGGTCTTAGGACCCAGGTCCTGAGTTCTTGCTGGTCTGAGTCAGACTGATTTGTGTATGGATGGAAGTGGGACTTGGGCTCAAACCTGAGTCACAGCCTGGAGTTCATGTGCATGGTAGATGTACCCATAGACTTTGATGGCTGTAGGCTGTCAGATTCAGCACCAGTTCAGGGTGCCATGCTCCACCAATACTAGTGGGATGTTTAATATTTGTGTCCTAAGACAGCGTGAAGCTTGAGCCACTTCATGTTTCCTGAGAACTCCATACTGATAATAATTCAAGTGCCTCTGGAAAGCTATACGTCTCCCTCTGTATGTGGCCTTCACTGGAGTACGTTGTATGGTCCCACTCCTCTTTAACAGGAAACCTCCATCCAGTGCTCTCTAACTAGCTCCACAGCTCCAATTGGATCAGTTGTGTTTCATTGTGTGATGGTGTCACATGATGCTTTCTGATATGGTACAATATGAAAAGGCAGAACTGAGAGAAGTGGGGTGTGCTGCCATGTCACTGGATAGGAAATGGAACTAGCAATTCTATTTGTAATCTTAAAACATTTGCAAATGTTAAAGAGTATACACATTTGCTTGCAAAAGAATCAAATAATCTCTTTGGGGGCAAGGACTGTATCTTCTATGTGTTTGGACAGCACCTAGCAAAATGGGGCTTGATCCTGATCGAGCCTTCTAGATGCTACTGTAATATAAATAAAAATGTATTAACTGGGTGTGTATACACACACACACACACACACACACACACACACACACACAGGACTATCCATATGTCTTAGGGGAAAATGATAGCCCTGACATTCAAACAGAGGAATGGAAATTAGGACTTGAATTTTATTGCAATCACTGCCATTTGTCATAGGCAAGTCACTTATGTTCTGTAAATTTGAGGCAATGTAATTTACCTACCTCACTGGAGCATTGTGAGGTTTAATTTACTAATGTTTGTAAACCACTTCAAAATCCTGAACTGGAACATGCTATAGAAGTCAAAAGTGTAAGATACGAAGAGGTAAATATAACATTAATGATCATACAAACATACTTCAGAAAATGTTCAATTACTTATGAAGTAGCAGTCACCCAAGAGTCTGCTATTAACTATACTACACATGGTTACTTCATCATTCTCGGTATGCTTCTTCCTTGAAGAAACAACTAGCACATGATATTGTTGGAAGAGGGTTTGGCAGAGAAACAAATGCATAGAACAGGTCAGGCCTTTAGCCACTATAAGTCAGCACAGCTCCCACGACATCAGTGTTGATTTACATCAGTTGAGGGCCTGGCCAAGTTTTGCATGGTGTGACCAAAAGGAAATGCTGGTGAATCATCTCACCGTTTTAGGTTCTGCACTGACACTTCCAGGGATAGCGCTTCAAAAGGAAGATGATGAAGCTATTAGTTGGGCTATGATTCCCCAGATACATTTACATACTCAGTTTTAGTTGGGAAGATTATGCCACATGTAATCTTTGGCAGAATCTCTTTTAATTCCAAAAGACACCCCTTGGGAATCCAGGTCATAATGATATTGTGATAGCTTGGAGAATTAATGTAATTACTTTTTCTATAAAAAGAAACTTCATAAATATATTCAGCACAACATATTGTAAGTGTGTATACAAAAGTTTACTGAATGCATTCAGGTGGAGTTATAGAAGCTTTTCACTGAGAGGAGGTAGCATATAGCTGATTTAAATGCAAAATTTTTAATTGTAGCAGTGATTTGCTTATGCAGCATATTGGAAAATTCTGAGTTTGATGTTTAGAGATGGTTTCCTTGGGCTGTTAATGCATACTAACATGTGCAAATGAGGAACTCCAATTCAGCCATGTTGTGGTGTGATGAGAGGTCAAAAATAATCAGAAGTATTTTCTGGTGCATGCCCAACTAATATGGCAGGCAGTCACCCTAAAAACTATTAATCATTTTGCCCTCAAAAACAAAAGTGAAGAGACTTCATTCCCATTAGCACGAGATATTCCTTCCATAGCTTAGTGATTTCCTATCTTCCCTTATTTTCCATTTATTGGGTTTCTATCGATTTTAAACTACACTTAAAAATAAACTATAGGTAAACAAAACTCTTAAAAATAGGCCTCATGCACATGCTTAAGTTTATGCATTATGAGGAGACCCAATGAAGTGACTTCAAGTTAAGCAAGCACGTAAGTCTTTGCAGGATCAGAGACACGATGTCTGCCTTCCTTGTCTCTTTCTCTTCCCACAGCATCTATCAGCCTCATGTACCTCTTCCTTGAACATCTGTGTTTTCCTTTATATGAGACAAACTCCTCTCATATTACGTGAAATTCTCCAGTGTAATTAATGTTATACAATAAATAAGATAGTTATGAAGCAATTTCCACCATGTCAATGTACCAGTCTCTTAAAATAGGAACACAAGAGCTTATTTTTATCTCTGTCATTTGAATCACAGTAACTTCTACAGGCATCCACCAAGATGCGGGTCCCATTGTGCTAGGTACTGTACATACCTAAAGTAAAAGACAGTCCCTGCCCTGAAGAGCTTATAATCTAAATAGACAAGATGTTATCTTTATTTCACTGATGGTCTTGCTAAAAGTCACATAGGAAGTAAGTAGCAGAGCCAGGAATTGAAGCCAGATTTTAGGACTCTCAGGCCACTGCTTTAACAACAAGACTATCTACAGAGTTACAAACAGTATATGCAAAAGGAGCTTCAAAATAGGATGTGAACTAATGAGTCATATTCAATATATGTATCTTTAAGAAGATATGAAATTTAATAGAATCTAATTTTCACATGATCTATTTGTATGTGTTATGATTTGACATGATGTCATTCTGAAGGTGTGAAGCTTGATTCTGATCTCACACTGCCATAAATCATGAACAACTCCACTGAAGTCATAGTGGTGTGAAAGTGATCAGATCAGAATCAGGGCCATTGTTCAGACACAGATAGGGTCCTAAAGTCTAATTAGCCCATCACACCAGTTTTTACAATCTCCCTCCCTCTGGGAATTGTACATTTGCTCCTGAAAGAGCCCATTTTTATGGCTATATCCTGATAAAATGTGAGAGGGGGTTTTGGTGGAATACACAGTAAAGAGGAAAAGATCCTTTCCCTGAATCCTCTAAAGCCTGGTCTACACTACACAGTTAGGTCAATGTAAGGCAGTACACTCTGCTCTCGCTGATGCATGTACCCTACAACACTGACATAACTCCATCTCCATGAGAGGTGTAGGGCTTAGGTCAGTGTAGTTTGAGTGACCTAGTATCTGTGTAGACACTGCGTTACTTATGTTGGCTTTTGACTGTCTTGTCAATTTCATGGCTCCATCTGGGAATGGGGAGCTGAGAGCCCGGAGAGTAGTGGGCTCCCAACTGGGAGATGCATAGAGCTGAGAGCCCTGACTCTCAGCCCTCCACATTGCCCCTCTTCAGGAGATGTAGGCACTGTTGGTGTGGATGTGCACCACCAACAGAAGGAGGGCAGTGTGGACATCAACCACCCCACTAATTACTGTACTGGCTGTTTGTTTGTTTTTTATTTTATTTTTTTATTGGAGATATACCAATCTCCTAGAACTGGAAGGGACCTTGAAAGGTCATTGAGTCCAGCCCCCTGCCTTCACTAGCAGGACCAATTTTTGCCCCAGATCCCTAAGTGGCCCCGTCAAGGATTGAACTCACAACCCTGGGTTTAGCAGGCCAATGCTCAAACCACTGAGCTATCCCTCCCCCCAAAGTTGACCTAGCCTAGTTCAATGTAAGTCTGTAGCGTAGACACACCCTAAATATCCTTGCTCACTGAGCAAATGAACAGACTGCCATTTAAACTGTGAAGCAGTGAATACAGCTGTACATAGAGTATGAATGCTCAGCTGATGTACATGATGACAACAGGTAATATATTTTGGAGGAGGAAAAAAATACAAACAGGGAGAAGGAAAGAGAGAGCCTTATATCCTCCTAATTTTATTTTTCTTGACTTACCTCTCAAATGGAGGTTATAAAGAAAGGATCAAGGCCACACCACACAATAGTGATCCCTATACAAAGAAAGAATTCAATTTGAAATCTTACCAGGAGTAATAATTGTATCTGAGAGTATCAATGTCATGAAATGCCAATGACAGAAAACTGCAAGGCAGCAAAGAGTTGCATGGCAAGAGGTCACCACTACAAACTGCCTATGAAAAAAAATGATGTTATACAATGAACTTATTTCTCATGTTACTGTAACTTTATCCAAGTTTCTTGTGCTAATTTATAGAGAAGAATAACTAGGCTGGGTCATTTAAATGGGAAAGTCACATAAATGTATCTTTTTCCACATAAAAGGAAATAGAAGGTAAATTTGATTACTGGCCACTTAGGCATCAGCAGAACAAGGACATAAATATTTTATGATTTTCTTCTTTTTTAAAGTATTATCTTATTAAATTCAGGTCATTTAGGCAGGTCGTTAGAAATGTAATGTACAAAAAAGTATAAAAGGAAAAGAAGATTTAAAAGGTCATTCACATTTGTGTTATTTATTATAGATAGAGAATCAATAGTAAGAACAGTGAGCAGGAGAAAAACCTCAAACGACAAAGTCAAAACACAGTGATCATCAGAATGTGTCACAGTACGGCATTTGTTGTCTCTTTAGTGAGCAATCCCACACTTGTTTAATGAAGTTGGTTGCAGATGGAGTCTACACTGAAGACTTACAGGGAGCCTATAGCAATTCATTCTCAAAAAGCAACTGTGGCAGGCATGTAACTTTGGGACAAAATTTCACACCAGAACCCAGAAGGGTGAACAGCTCACTGAGAGGATAGAAGGACCCACACAGAAGTTTGTTGTATTTTGTCTAATCAGAGTGGTTGGGGAGCATAACAGAGTTCCCTGCAGTTCTTTCCCCAGATAGTGGGAGAACCTGACTGCACCTCATTATTTACACTGGGTGGCTCCAGAACAGGGCCCTAGCTCCTTTCTACTTGCAAGGGGGTCCTGCCCTTTGTGGGCCTTCTTAAGTCTCTCCAGATGGGGGATCAAAATGATAATCACAAACCCCAACACAGAGTCTCTCAAAGTGGGGGAAAGTCCACAGTGCTTCCCATACATAGTGGGTTTCAAGAAGTCTCCCTGGCTGGGCTTCTGAGTAAGGCTTAGTCTGTCTGGCTTACCCTGGGAGTTCCCGCCATGTGAGGTCTATATGCCCCATCACAGGGAGGGAGTGGATAGCTCAAGTGAAATCACTCCTTTTGATTTTCTAGTCATGTATTGGATTTTTAAAATCCATCTATTAGGACAAAGTCTCATGTGTAGCCCTACAATGTGCCTGCCCAGCAATGACGGAAACAGAAACTAATTGGGCTAAGTTCCCTTCTTCCTCACAATGTAACAGCATTCTGTCCAAAACCTCCTTTAAAACCCTAGACTTCCACGAGGAAGAGTGCGGATACCAGTGCACCCAATAATGTGCAGTGCCCAAAGTTCAGCAACAAGACTTGGTTTGCATTTGGGGTTGAGATAGGTCTCAGATATGGCATTGAGATATGGTTCATAACTCTTTGAGGATTGCTCCAGACTTCCCCTATACTTATTGTAACCTTCTGAAGCCACACTCCCTGTGTGTTGCATGCACCCCACCCTGCAAAAGAAAAGTTTGTTATAAATAGCATTTATTATTTATACTACAGTAACAGCTAGAGACCCTGTGGCAGGGTGACAACTCACCAGCACGGCGCCTCCTGCTGGCCATCTCAGGAATTAGCACTTCCAGCCCAGGGCACCCTCTGTAGGCCAGTGTCTTGCCTGCCACTGGCCCTGTGTCCCTCCCAGACCCTGGTGCCCTTTGCCCAGAGGTTCGGCCCATCCACAGTATCCCCTCTGTCTGGGTCTCCCCTCCCAGGGGAACCCCCAACCCTCTATACCCACCTTGACTCAGTGGCTACTGCCAGTCATCATCTGTCCCCTGCTCCTTGGGGCCAACTGCAGTCTGTAAACCACTCATCATCAGCAAGGGGTTTAGGAGCTGCTGCCTTTGCCTATCTCTGGGCTGCCCCTCTACAGCCTCGGTACCGATTTGGCCTTTTTAGCAAGGCCTGCAGCCTGAGGTTTTTCCTGGCTGGAGCTCCCTCTGTCCTTCCCCAGCACTGCCCCACCTCAGGTATCCTTCTCAACTCCCAGGCAGCCCAGTCCCTCTCTCTCAAGAAGCTAGAGAAAGAGTTTGTGTTAGGTTCTGGCCCACTACCCGCTTATAAGGGCCAGCTGGGCCCTGATTAAGCTGGCCACAGCTGTGGCTGCTTTCCCCATCAGTCTACCTTTTCTCAGCTGTGGACCTCTCCAGGCTGCTTTAACCCCTTCAGGGCCGGAGCGGGGTGAGCACCCCACTACAGACCCCAACTGAGATCAGAGCCCCATTGCTATAAGCACCATACAGACTAAGAGACGGTACCTGCCACAAAAATCTTACAGTTTAGATAGACAAGACAAAGAGTGGGAAAAATTAAGTATGATTAGACCCATTAGACCCTATAGATTTGTGAATTGCAGAGATTATGTGACTTGTCCATGGTTACACAGGAGCTCTATCACAGAGCTAGAAACTGGACCTCCTGAGTCCCCAGCTAGTGTCTTAACCACAAGCATCCAGAGCTTTCCTTGCTAATGCATTTCAAGTCTTTCGAGGGTCTAATTTGCTCCTCAAACCTAGTTATTTTTGAAACGTTTCACAATGGCTCAATATCTGTATTTTTCTTAAGCAGGGAAATTGTGGAGTTTTGCTTTGTATTGCCTGAATACATTAGGAGAATGAGGTTCATAAAATATGTATTTTATTAATAATAATGTTATGCATATCACTGGTGATTGCAGGCCTGAAACCCTGATGCAGCGACCAGAAATAGTTTCAAGGCTTCATGGAAAATATATTTTCAGATTAAGAAACAATTTGCCAAAACATAAGCATGCCACTAAAATTCCTTTTTCTGTGGTTGGCTAAAATTAAGTAATTTTCTCCTGTTAAGAGAAAATATGGAATAAGTGATTTAGTAATTTTATTTTAAAGTGCTATTTTATATGATGCAGTCATCAGGAGATTTAGAAGCTATTCTAAACTTTTTTTATGCATGAAGAAAGGAATTAAGTGAAAGTTTCTCTCTCT
This sequence comes from Mauremys reevesii, assembly GCF_016161935.1. NCBI lineage: Eukaryota > Metazoa > Chordata > Testudines > Geoemydidae > Mauremys > Mauremys reevesii. Next base: position 102,164,963 of record NC_052625.1, on the reverse strand, counting down.
CTAAGAGGATATATTTGAAGTTCTCCAACACCCTTGAAATCATAAGGGCCAGTGTTAGAGGAAGTTCTGTTACATATTCACATACTGTTGTAATAATGTGTGTTTTAAATTTAAATAGGAAATGCTGCTTAATGAACATACTTAACAGATCGTGTGTAAAGATACCTATGTAATTTCAAAAGATGAGTGGAAAATGTACAGGGGAATTTTCAAAGGGGATGATCTGTGTGCACCGCAGGGAATTTGTGTGCTCTATTTTAGTAGCTCTGGACACAAGTGAAATTTCAAAAAAAAAAAAATAAGGTGGGCAGTGCTGGAGTTTTGGAAATATGGGACTCTGGCTCAAGCTACACACTCATGAGACAGAATTTTCAAAATCAGCTGTCACGTGAGGCTATGCTACCCAGCCACCACTCAGAACACTTGTTACCAAATATTCCATCACTTCCATCCTGGGTGGGGACCTCAGATACTCGGCAGGAAGCCATGCCACACCTATGTGGTGACCACTGGGTAAAGGAAGAACCCACAAACCCAGGAAACCTATGACATCAGAAGTGCAAAGGCTACTCAGATGTGTATGGACAAACCTTCCCTCCACTCATATTATGCAAGCTCAGGCTGGGTGCAAAAGAAATGTTGCAGAAAAGAAATAAGCGGCTACTTTCATATCACATCAGGAACCAGTCACTTGCCTGAAATACAGTAGAGAGTGAATACCATACAGATCCAGGGAAACCACAATATGATTGCTAAGTGCAGCTCTGTGATCTCCAAAAGAGGTCATATGACATGGACTTAGAGCACAGGGGATGCTTTCTATGGAACAAGGACATTCTTTTGTGGTTGCAAGCACCAAGAGACAAGAACCACAAAAACCAGGATGCTACCTGTAGAGAACTCTTATTGAACATTCCTATGGCCAGAAGAAATCATTTGTATGTGATGTCACCAGCCACCTTTCCTCTCACATTGTTCAAAAGGTAGTAGCAGCCCCTATCATGGTAGAATATAAGCAGGAGTCTAAATTCAGTGGAGAAGGGGGACAAAGGTTTGTATCTCTTATAGTAAAAAATCCATTGACCATCTTGATACTCTATACATTTATTGCTCAGCAGCAAAGACTGGGTAGAGAGTAGTTTTGTTATGACTATTGCTATATACCCAGTGTATGTGAAGGGAACCGCAACACCCTCTCATTTGCTAAACAGAGGCTGACCTTTGGCTCATTTGCCAGCTTTGTACATTTTGAAGGATGGGGTCTAGGCAACTAATTCAAGAGGCTATAATCTCCTCTAATTTCAGAATCCAAACTTTATGAAGGAATCAAATAAGCACAGGGCTGGTATTGGCACAGCTTTTAAAAGCAAAGAATAAAAGCAAGCTGTCATCCTTCAAAATGAAAAGGAGTAATTATTTCGGACAGACTGATCTAATTTTATCAAAATTGATTTAAATGGCAGGTCAGGGTGAGAGCCCTTTGAAATGTCCATGTTAGAGCAGAAGAGATTTACCAGTCAATAAAGAAATAAACTCTACCCAAGATTTATTCACTCTGACAGAGTGTTAGACTATGGAATCACTGGATGAAATTTTATAACCTGTGTGATGCAGGAGGTCATAATATGGTCCATGAATATGGTCCATGAATATGGTCTATGAATGTTCTTTCAGGGGAGAACTATACTATTTAAAATTGAATAAACCACTGGTGAACAACATAGTGTAAGGAAGAATTCTGCATTAATAATGGAAAATGATGTAAGAATGTTTTTCAGCCTTTCCCAAGTTTTGGTCCATGCCATAAAAAAAGAAAAAGAAAAAAAAAGCTCAGGATCTTCTCATACATTACATCTAACCATAAAGAAAAGAACAAATGGGTATAAACTGACCATGAATAAATTTAATCTGGAAATTGAAAGAAGCATCAGAGTGAGGCTCTGGAACAACCTCACACTAGGAATAATGAGGTAAACCATTTAACTAGTTTTAAGATGGCTGGAGCTTAATACGTTTATGAATGGGATTATATGCCTGAAATATCAAGGGTTTAGACTTGATGACCTAAAAGGCCCTCCAGTCCTATATTCTTAAAAGAAGGATGGTCATGACCTCTGGAAACCTATTTGCAATCCTCTAGCAGAAGTCCAGGATCCCAAGGCTGAAAACCTGTGAGCTAATAAATCTTTTCCAACCCTAATGTATATGGGTAAAAGAAGAAAAGATTTGCACAGCAACATATATTTTTAAACAAGTACACATATTTTTTCAAATACTAATGTTGGTCAAATAATAAAGGATAAATGTATTTGATCAATTTCTCCTGATTCTATTTGCAAATTTTCCACAAACAAATGGGAAAAATTATCTGATTTTATTTATTGTTTGAAATTATTTGGAAATTTCCTTAGTGTATAATCCTTGGTCTTCAAATCACATGCAAGCAGCTCATTGCTAAGGGTTAAGATGTATGCTGTGTTGGCTAATTACATAAACCATAAGTATTGTTTCTCTTCCCAAGTGGAGGAGTAGAAGACACATTATGACTGTCCTTTCCATAGCCATGCAATTGTGGGCAGGAAGTAAGGACATTCTCTCAGTAGCACAGCCAGTGTAAGGCCTGGGCTACACTAGCGGGGTTGGGGGGTGGGGTGTTCAAACTAAAATACCCAACTTCAAGTCGAAATATCTTAGTTTGACTTACCTGGCCGTCCTCACGGTGGCGAGTCGACCGCCGCGGCTCCTCTGTTGACTCCGCTTACTCCTGCTGAGGTGGTGTACAGGCATCGATTTGGGGATCGATCCCCGATACATCAAACACTACCCGCCAATGCGGCGGGTAGTATAGACGTACCTTCAGAATCACAACCCATGCACTTGGAGGAGGAATAGAGAAGGGACTGCTTTTGAGTTGCTTCTCCTGTCCCCACAGCCCCTGGAGTAACTTGCCAAGAAGAGGGAGGGACTAGACAGAACCATGGCTCCATCCTGTGGAACTGGCTCACCATGCAGGGGGCAGTATGCTACACTCCTTAGGTTCTTATTCCCGCCTCCCCAAGCACAGCCAGGGGGCTCCTCAGGCAGCCAGCTCTCTGATATAGAATGCCTCCCATTGCAATGGGCTGTGTCTAGTAAACACTATTTAGCCTTGTGTAACTAACAGAGGTGGTCAAAAATGTATTTTATTTACTGTAAAAATATTTTGAACAACAAAAATTATTTTTGTCCACATTGTCTGTGGAGTTTTTGGGGTTTTCAACAACAAAAACCCCAGACCCTAAAACCAAACTTTTTTGATTTTTCAGTTGTCAAAAATACCAAAAAAACCATTTCAGTTTTTGATGAAAACCCACAAAATTTTGACAAAAATGTAAATTCTCATTAAAGTTTCTGTTACTTCAAAAGGCCAATTTTCATCAGTGAAAATTTTTTATCCATTTCGAGCAACTAACCAACAACAGTGAAAACATTCAATCACAAATTTGAGTACAAACTTTGAAATTCACCATTTGCTTTGTTGATTAATTTTACTATTTGATATTTGCTCTTTGCAAATGTTTGAGCTTAAAACGAGAACATAAAAGGGGCACAAGACAATTAAAGCTAGTTTCTTTAAGGATACAAATCAGTGTTTGCAGATTTTATTTTAAAATTTAAAAGCTTGAAGGTTAAATTAAAATACCCCTTTCTAGGGAATATGAACTCATATTCATAGGGCTCCTCAGCAACATGGGCTACCACAAGCATATCAGACCTGTCCTCTGCCCGCTCCTCTTGCTTCCCATAGAATATCAAGCCAAGTTTAAAGTCTCGGTACTTATCTTGAAGGTGCTCAATGGCCTAGGCCAAGCATATCTATAATATCACCTGGGATAAGGACCAGGGTCAATAACTCTGCTCCTCAAGCACAATAGAATTTTTACTATAAGGATAAAGCTTGTCTGTGCAGAACTTTGTCAGGACCAGTCTGAGACCGTGGAACATATAACTGAAGAAACTAAAGACTGTCACAAAATCACACCACCTCCTGCTCCAAGTGCAAGGCCTACTTCTTCAACCTTCCGTCTCTATCAAACATACAACAATGTGTACATTTTAATAAAAATCCCTCTAATAAAAACCTTACCAAAAATAACAATACACTACACACAGAGAGAGTTTTCCCCCCGGGGAGAGGGTGAGAGAGAGAGAATGAACCACAAATGATAGATGTTAGTCATGTTGCTTAATGCACTACTGGAAGGAGCTCAGATATATTCTCAGATTGCAGCTATAGCCAAAGTTAGGCAGTAATAGGGCAGAGAGAACAGGAGTACTTGTGGCACCTTAGATACTAACAAATTTATTTGAACATAAGCTTTCATGGGCTACAGCTCACTTCTTCAGATGCACAGAATGGAACATATAGTAAGGAGATTTATATACATACAGAGAGCATGAAAAAGTGGGAGCAGCCATATCAACGCTAAAAGGCTAATTAATTAAGATGAGCTATAATCAGCAGGAGAAAAAAAACTTTTGTAGTGATAATCAAGATGGCCCATTTCAGACAGTTGACAAGAAGTGTGAGGATACTTAACATGGGGAAATAGATTCAATCTTTGTAATGACTCAGTATATTACTTCTCTCTATAATTCTTCACTCAAGTCCTATATTCAGTACCCACCTATAGAAGAAGTTTCAGATTCTGAGACAGGCAGACCGTGTAACAAAGTTCACTCTCCTTACCAGTTCTAATTTGTGTTGCTGAAGATGGGTGATGAAAAGGCCTTTTAAAAAGCAACAGATATAAAAAGACTTTGGGCCAGTTGAAAGAGGAGATATCTATGTAAATGAGAGCAATTATAACTACCGCAGGACAGGCACTCTCATACAGACCAAAATCAGATCCAGTCCCAGAATGAGGAGCCCAATGCCAATTTTGTGACCATATCTCATAAATGCTTCCAGTGCAGTGATGAAAAGGCTTTTGCAGTGTGATGAAAATTGGCAGCTGCTCAGGAGTTTAGCAATTCTAGAGCTAGCATTATATGAAAGAATATGCAGGCGTCCTGCGAAGGAGCTGCTCATTTTTATGTGTCCTGTCTGCACTACATCCTTGATTAGGAGGAGAATAATAACAACTGCTTCAATCTGAAAGTACACATTTTAGCTAGAAGATGTATTGCTTCATCACAGCAAGGGATCGTTTTCCTTAGGAGAGTTAAGTATCCTAGTTTCCTGAAGTAGAGGAGACAGCTGCTTATTTACCCTGGTGCCATTAGAGTCTTTAAGGAAGTTGGGTGCCAATTTCTTTTTAAAAGGCGTAGTAAAAGTTATCACTGACATCACAACCCTGTGCTCCCATTTATTTCAAGGAACCACTTGGCTTCACAGTCTGTGACAGAGAAAAGCATCTGAACACCCTTCATTTTAGTTAGAGTGGGGAGGCTGCTTTCTGAAAAACCAAGAGATAAATGTTAGCTCATCAAAACTGGAAGCAGAATCATAGGGCAAACTGAGAGAAGCTCATGTCTCTCCCTGGCATTCAGCAGTTGCAGAATCAGCTATTTTCAAAACTTGAACAACAGGATAGATGCTAATTCTTGATCCCTATAGCTCCCAAGAAGCTTATTTTATTTCCAGATTACTCATAGTTTAGACAGCTTCTATCAAGGCAGATTCAACATTGTCTCTTAGCAGCTTGTCATCAAGGATCGTGATCAAAATCAGAGCTTTTGTTAAAACTTTCAAATGTGTTATGTATTTGCAAGATCCTTGGAATAATCCCTCCAAACTCCAGACCAGGACTTTGGAACTGCCAGAGAAGAGTGTCCCCAGAGAACCCAATGCATGTTGGGACAAGGCCTTGGTAGCACTATACACATACTCATACAGTGCAGACATGTTCAACAAAGTTTAGTTTATGCTTCACTATGTTTTCATTATGATGTAAGGCCCTTTCTAACACCACATCTGGGATCAAAAGTCAGACCTAATCTGGGTACTAGCCACAGCTACAATTCCACTTAAAACACAAAAATCATAGCCTCATTTTTTTTTGAACAGGTAACATTTTAATTATATTTGGTAGGTGAAAATATGGTGATGGATGCTGCTAAAGACAGGGTTTATATATAGGTATGTGCTCCTGGGCATAGGAACTCTGTAAATAAAAATGTGTCACTCACAGGAGGGACAAAGTCATAATTACTGTCTTAGAGGTAATTTCTCCTTTATTTCTCTCTTTCTTTCACTAAAACTGTGGGTTTCTAAGTAGATGATAGCAAAGGAGTTAATCCAAATTTTCTCTTGGGTAGGAATATCCAAGAGAATCTGATGGATCAAGTGACTCCCTTCATGTCAAAGTTGATGAAGGACCTGTGTGTGAGGCTTCAAATGCAGACCCTATGAACCTCGGTTTACCATCCACAGACTGGTGGCCTGGTTGAAAGTTTTAACAGAATGATGAAGGGTGTGATATGGAAAGTAGTGAGTCGAAATGGGAAGAATCGGGATACCTTGCTACCCTATCTGATGTTTGCTATAAGGGATATTCCCCAGGCTTCCATGGGGGTTTCCCCCTTTGAGTAGCTATATAGTCGCCACTTTGGCAGCATATGGGGCATTGCCAAGGAGGGCTGGAAGGAAGAGCCTAGCCAAGAATGAATGTCATTAAGTATGTGACACAGATGCAGGATAGAGTCATCCAAGTAACCCTCTTAGTGCAGGGACATCTGAAAAAAGCACAACAGGCCCAACAAGCCTATTATAATCATCAAGTGAAGGTTTGGGAACTCCAGCCAGGGGATTGGGTAATGGTGCTGGTGTCCATAGCAGAAAACAAATTCTTGAACAGATGTCAGGGACCATATGAAGTCATAGAGGCCATTGGGTAAATTCACTATAAGAACTGACAACTCGATCATTGACAGCAGAAGCCAATCTACCACATCAACCAATTCCTGGCAAGACAGAGGAGCTTATATGGTCACCCTAGAGACACCACTCCAGGAAGATAAACTAGGGACAAGTACAAATTCCTGAATTGACCCCTGAACAATGTACAAAAGTCTTCAAGATGATCGAGCAAAATCACAATGTGTCGTCAGAGAAGCCAGGTAGAGCCACAGAAGCTCATCACCACATCATCACAGATTCAAGAGTAAAGGTGAAGGTTAAACCATACCAGATCCCTGAGGCCAAAAGAGAAGGGATCAGTATAGAAGTGATTAAAAAGGACCTATTATATAGAATAGTCTGGCTCGAAAGCAAGAACTGGACCAGCTTTTACTACCCTGAGGACACAGAAAGGCAATATTAGACCTTGCCCCATAGTCATTTGTTGAAGAGATATTTTAGAGGTGGATAAAACACTAGATAGAATCCTACAAAGGTTCTTTTGGACAGGAATCTATATGGAGGTTCAGAGCTATTGCACCTCTTGCCCTGAATGCCGGTTGCATAGCCCATGACCTCATTTAAAGATCCATGTAGTACCCCTACCTATTATCAAAGTCCTGTTTGAGAGGATAGCAATGGACATGATATGGGAAGTCAGCCCAGGTCATCAGTGTGTGCTTGTGGTTCTGGACTACCCTTCCTGGTACCCAGAAGCTGTACCCCTGTCAGAGCTGTATCTGTGCCTGCCACTATGTTTCATAGCACATGTCCTCTCTAATTTTTCACATCAGTTTAATTAGTGGATCACATCTCCTGGGTAGTTCTACATCACTCAGAAGTTGCCTGTAATGACAGGTAACATTTTCATGGCACACCTTAAACAGAGACCATCCTACAGGCAACAGAGCTTTAATCGACTTCTTTTCTCTCATTTAAATTTCCTGCCCTTCCACCTTGCATCATGATCAATCAACCACTTACAAACTTCTATTGTACTTATGTCCAGTAATAGCTTTCTTCATAGAACTTCCTTCTAGGCACTACTGCAACTGTAGTTCTAAGATGTGACTGAGACCCAGAGAAAGCATGGGGGAAGCTGAGGAAAAGAGAGAAAGATATCTTTTGCATTTATTTTCAAAGAAGCAGACTCTGTGCTAAAGGGCATTGGACCAAATGTGTGAGTTCATTCATTAGTTTCACCTAACATCTCTTTGAACATCATACCTTCACTCATTTCCTTTTCATGAGCTTACATTGAAAGACGTTGCCCTTCATCATTCAAATTTCTACATGGTGAGAACACAAATCAACACCGAAAAATCAATGGCCATTTCTAATATGTAAAACTTTCTATTCACTTCATGCTGCCAAACACACAATGGGAAAAGTTCAAAAAGCCCCTGATTTCAAAGCCCCCTTTTAAACAGGAAAAAAATGACATTGTTAAAGAATACTCCATAGAGCATTGGGAAGAGTTGGAAGGTTTAGATAACATTTGGAATTGTTAGAATGGCAAAACTATTAAAATGCACAAGACATTAGTGTCAAATTGTCCACTTACTAAGATCCTGGTTCAGGAAAGCACTTCAGTGAGACTTAAGCATGTATATAATTTTAAGCACATGTATAAGAACTTTCCTGAATCAGAACCTAAAGTGAGGGGCTTTGTTTTGTTTAATTCTTTATTGTTTATTTTAACATAGCTAACAGAAATTAAAAAAATAACAAAGAGAAGAACAGTATCTAACCTGGAACAGAGAGTCAATATCAGATTTCACAAGGAAAGTTAGACCAAATATCTTCATTATTAAGGATAATTTTTGACTGGTCAAAGAGATTTGCCTGTACAATTATGTAATAATAGTCATTTGGTGATTCAGCCCTAGTCTGAAATTCTTAGTAAAGTAAGATCATAAACTAATCTCCAGAATTATTTCCTTTCAGAAAAAGAGATAAGTAGAGGACACAAAGGAGCATTGACCTTAAAAAGAGGACCAAAGAAAAGCCTGAAAGGTAAGTAAAAGAGGATAGGAGAAGAATGATAGGACAGCGAAGAGAGGGGCGGGGGGCAAAGGTAGAGAGGGAGGAGATGGGTGGAGGAGATGGGAGATGTCTATGGGGGAGGCACTGAAAAAGAAAGGTTGCCTGATGGGAAATTTAACTGATTCTTCCAAAAATGGGGACCATATATCTAAAAAATTATTTGGGTTTTTTTTGTTGTGAAAAATTATTCATCCCATTACTGCCAGGCTCCCCAAGTCAGGGCACTATTCTTCGATAGATGGGCATACTTGTAACTTCCATGTTGTAAATTTGGGTGTTTGGCTATGATCAGCGCTCTGTTAAACCATAGTTTTTCAAAGAATTTGAATTTCCATGATGGATTGGTTAGGCTTAAGACAGTGTGGCCAGCTTGCAGTTCCACCTTGGTGGAAGGACAGAAATTGGCCCAAATATTTACCTCTGTCCAGAAAGGATGGATCACAGGGCAATCCCAAAGGATATAAATTAGCTCCAGCAGCACTCCAGTGTCAGTACTTGTCAGACCTGGCTGCTCCAGACCTGAAAAGAATTTTCTGCTGGATTCCCAAATTGAGTGTGCAATGCTATATCTTGGAACAAATCTGATTTCACTGAATGTTGGTAAGTGAAATTGACAGCTCATGTTCCCATTTCTTTCTAACATTGTCACTGCTGATTGCCAGTTTGCCTGATAGGTAGGAATACAGACTAGACAACGGCCTATGCAGAAATGTCATGAGGCTCTGGTGCTGCAAAGGCATCCGGACCAAATTTTTGTTGCAGACCACATTTAAAATGATCCCTCTTTGGGTCTATTTGGAATTTCTCCCTAATGCAAGGAAAGGGTTTGAAGGAATCATTTTCAATTATGTGGTTTATGCTCAAAATATCTGTCTTAATCCAGCTGGGCCATAGAACAGGTCTATGTGCAATTTAAATTTGCATTATCCCAAATTGAAGACTCTGAATGTAATGAAGGATAAAATTTAAACTTAGAAGCAACCGGATAGCAGGCTTTTCTAGTAGAAGTCTGGGTTTAGGACTGATTCTAGTAGCAGTGGGGCAACAATTCCTTCCTCCATGTACAGTTAGCACCGAGAACTTGAGTGCTGGGGTCAACCACTGTGTCACTTGGCTCTAGATTGAGGATATATACTTAAGCCTAATGATGGGTAGACCAAAACCTCCTGATCTGATAGGTAGCTGCATTTTTCAAAGGATAATCTGGGCTTGTCACCCAAACCCTAGAAGGTAGTCTGAAAAATGTTGTTAATTCTGAAGAAACAACTCTCCTCCCCCAGAAGTGGGAATATAAATTGGCAAGGAGTCAAGGACAAAGAGATGACTTGGGAGGACATTCATATTTGATATATTAACTCTGCCCCAAAGGGACAAAGGGAAGGCCTGCCATCAATGTAAATGCAAAACTATGTGTGAGAAGGGGATTGAAATAAATCTTTACTATTTCTTTTTTATTCCTAGGAAAGAAGACTATCAAGTACCTGATTTCCACCTGCTGCAAGCGAAAAGTATTATCTAAGAGGGTGACATTATGCACACCTTGAGAGATACTAAGATCCTCCGACTTGTGCCAATTAATTTGTACCCTGAGATTTTTCCAAACAATTCAATAGTTTGTAATATGTTGGGAATGGCCTGAAGGGGCAGGCAATGAATAAAAGTATATCAGCAGCATGTAAGCATATTATCATCTCTTGGGATCCTATTTTTGCACCCTGGATCAGTCTGATTTGTATTGACAGTTTCTCTAAGGCCAGATAAAATGGGGAGGGGGGGATAGCCTGTATAGTACCATGATGAAGACTGAACAGAGGGGAGATTTAGTTATTAATGACAACACAGGCGCTAGAATTGGAGTAGAAAAGCCTAATACAGGAAATGAAAAGAGGGACCAAATCCAAATTTTTGTAGAATGAGGAATACATATTTCCAATTAACTCCGTCAAGGCTTTTTCCATGTCCAGTGACAAAATAGCCATCGGTTCTGAGGAGTTTTGAAAGTAGGACATGTCTCTTTTGTAAAAAACCCACCTGGTCTGGGTGTATTGTATTCCTCATTACTTTTTCTAATGGCCCAGCTAGGATTTTAGATAATACTTTAATATCAGAGTTGATATTGGTTGATGACACATTCTTGGGCAATTTTGTCTGACTTAAGCATGACTGAGATTAGGGCTTCATTCACTGAAGCAGCCGTAGTGTCTCTACTCAAAGCCTCGATGTCTACTTCAGAACCCAGGGTGTCTGAATCGGGCATAAAATTTAGCAGGAAAGCAGTCTATGCCTGCGGCTTTACCCAATGTCATGTCACCTAAGGCAGCCATAATTTCAGAGCTATGTAACAAGGAATCCAGCCAAATTTGTCATTCTTCTGTTATCTGAGGGAGATGCAGATTTTGGCTGTATTCCTCAAGAATTTGATAATCGGGGAGGGGAGAGGGGGAGATCTTACTCTAAATACAAGCATTGGCAGAATTTAGAGAATTATTCATTGATCGGTTTTTGGTCAGTGAGTTTCCAGCCTTGGCTTGAGTGGTGCCATGTGCAGGGCTGACACAGAGCCTCTGCTTCTTTGTGATTTTTGGGGAGTCTAGAGACACAGGGGACTTCAAAACCAGATCCATCTGCTACTAACATGTTAAGGAGCAGGACGAGCATCCAGAAACAAAACCTGTGGGCTCAGTATAGCAGATGGTGGTAGATTTTAGTAGGATCAGCAGGAGCTCCAGATCAGCCATTAACCGCTGCTGGCTGTGCCCCTTCCTAAGGGGTATTAAACTTTTAGCAGTGAATGGCTCAGACCCAATGGCTCACTTATGATCCTACCTGATAAGGCAGCAGCTTTCTTTGGAAAAAGGTCTCTGAGCCTGCCAGTGCCATGACACCAGGGCCAGGTCTAACTTTTTTGCCACCCCTAGCAAAAAAGAAGAGTGCCGCCCACCATACCCCCACCCCCGGTAAGCACCGCGCCACCAAAACCCCTGCCCCACCTCCGAGCGCCGCCCGAAGCCCCTGCCCCCCCGAGTGCCGCTCCAAGCCCCCGCCCCCCAGCGCCGCACCGCCTGAAGCCCCCGCCCCCCCAGCACCACGCCACCCGAAGCCTCACCCCCCCAAGTGCCACACCACCGAAACAAAAAAAAACCCTCCAGCGCTGCCCCGACGAACCAAAAAAACTCAAAAAAACAAAAAAAAAACCCAAGCACCACCCTGCCCCCAGGTGCCACCCCAAGCACGTGCTTGGTCGGCTGGTGCCTGGCCCTGCGTGACACAGTGTGTTTGGCAGTACAGACCACAATGAGCAGTAATTACCTCTTGAAATGGATCTCACATGAAAACCATAAAAGTTTTGTGGTCAAATCTAATGAAGTATGTGGTGCTGCATAAACACGGCCCAGTGCTGAGTTCATTTCAGAACCACTTAGGGTACTTTGAACTAGGTCAGTCGGGTGCCAGAGAAACTCATCTGCGCTGATGAGCAGAATGTCACAGAGGGTGTTTGTTTAGGGTGGGGACTCAGGGTGGGGTAGGGGGAGGAACAGGGGAGTTTGGATCCTGAGAGCAAAAGGGAATTTCAGAATTTAAAAGAAAATAAAGACAGAATATCCAAACCCTTCACTGCTTTCTTGGCAGTGGCCTCTCACCAGATGACACAGACCCTCACTCCCCACACCTGCACCCCAGACAGAACTGTTACGTACCACATGCCATCTCTTGCCAGAAATGAAATCTCTTCTTTTTAAAAGAGAAATAAACCAGAATCTGCCCATATGGAAATCTCACTCCACCGTGTGCAGTATCCGGTCAGTATATTGACATCACCACAGATGAATCCACAGTGAATATTTTAACAAGAGGCTGTCATCTAAGATTGCCTCTTCGCTTGCAATAAACCCTCAAGACCCAGGGGTATGCACAGTCACAGGGAGAAGGGAGAGAGTGGGGGAAATGGAAACTTTTGTTTTCCCATTTAAAGAAAAATGTTTCCTCCTAAACAGACCAAGGAGGGAGGCAACCACACTTCATAGTCAAACAGCCTCTGATCTTGCAAGTCACTGCGCTCACACCCAAACCCATTGACTACAAGCCAGTGCCTGATTGTTCTCGCTTGCGAGAGTGACATCTAGTGGTCAAAGCTCAGAACTGGGAGCCAGCATCACCTGCTCCTGCCTCATCCATTAACTTAAGCAAAACAGAAACTCCTCAGTGTCTCACTTTACCCATCTATAAAATGGATAATATAGAAACTACAAGTTGAAGAAGCCTATGGGATTATACGGCTCATCCTCTTTTCGGTGCTGATTTGCATTATAATGCTTACCTCCTGACTGAAGGGGGTTGGGGGAGAGTTGAGATAACATATATTAGTTGGACATGAACGTAAAAAGGCATCCAGAGATACTCAGATGAAAAGCATCATGGAAGTGCTGGGTATGATATGAAATTATTTTTACTGTATGTTTTGGCTTTTGACTATAAATATAAAATTTTGTGTAAGGAAATGTGTTCATTGTTGTTTGCTTGTTTTTCTAAAGGAATCAAACATATTACAGGGACTTTAGATCCAGGTGCATTTTTCTTAGTTTGATAAGCACTGGTGTTTAGTTCTACACTTGGCAACAATTTGGTCGTTACATCCTCCCCACTCAACGGAACACCTGTACTAATTAAGTAACAAGTAGCGATATGATTATAAAACACCTGGGAGCTCTCCCATTAACATTTATTTTAGAGTGTTTTTACTGCATTTCATTGAGAGGCTTCGGCAAGTCTGCACTTTTAGGTTAAGGAGGTATTTTAAATGGGATTTTTTCCCCTCCTGTTTGCTTCCATTAGTTGTTTCGCAATGTTTCGAAAGCAAAGCTTTTGTCTTTCTCCTGCTGATTAAACAGGAGGTGGCAGGTACAGTACAGTAGCTTAGTCTGGCATATAAATAGATCCTGCTCAGCAGTCTGAGCAGTGAAACCAAAATGTCTGATCCCAAGATGTCACTACAGACTCTTGCACTAAGCAGCCCCCCCCCATAACAGCTCTAAGATTCATACTACAACCACCTCTACACCACATTGCACCATCAAGTGTCCTGCCTATGCTGCATAGAGAGAGGAAAAATTACTTGAGAAATGTGTTTGAGAGAGTTTTTAAACATTTATATTGGGGCTGTTTGTCTTATCTGCCATTAAAGAGATGAGTCACTTAGCACCATGAGCCCGAATGAACAAGACTCTGAAGAAGAGAAAATCAAAGCTAATAAATTTAAACCACCTCTAAATGACCTAAATATCTTCTTTTTTAATAACAATAATGTGGTGAATTTAAGGTACAATATCATGGCACCTGTCCCACGGGGAAGCACTAAGTGGTGTGTATCTGACTGGAAAATCCCTTTTCCAATGGTATAAAGAGCTTCCATTTCCCCAGTTCTGCAGATATATAAGACCTTCAACACATCCTTGGGGCAGCACTGCATACTCCCCATCCTCGGTCCTGGCCCAGTGCAATTTGAGAAGGGGAGTGGGGTAAGGAGACTTTTTTTATGGTAGTAGGGTGATTTTTCATTCATTTTTTACAATAAAAAGCTGTGCAAAGGTTTGGAATGTTGAAGTGGAAAGATGAGGTCGAATGCCAGTGAGTAGGTGAAGGGCAATGATAAAAGGATTTTATTAAATGAATCTATAATTTGTCACATGGACCTCACTTATGGGGTGCATGCACACACACTAATAAAAACTGACCATTGCTTGCCCCCTCAGACCTGCAATGTCACTAGAATCATGGCAGAGTGACAAAAGTTGAACTTTTTAAGTCATGCATTCTGTGAGGGTGAGGTCATAGATGGGGAAAATATTCATCCTAACCAAGGACAGGCCACTACTGTAGCCTATGATACAGCAGCTGCTACCTCTACACATGTGTATGATGGTCTCCAACCTATGGATCTATGTAAGTATAAATGTAGTGGTCCCTGCAGTCACATTCCCCACCCCCAAAATGCAACACTCCATGCCAATGTATTTGGGGCAAGCTGAGAGACTGCTTTGCTAGCACATCATGGGTTTTGAAGCCCCATTACAAGTCCACAATAACCATGCCTTCCCTCCCTCAGCACAAGGCTACCAATGCACTTCTTTTGTGTGAAGAAGCCTTGAACTGAACCACTGCAAAGGGGTTAATTTCACCCTGTGAACACTCACACCCTGTTCTTCAGATGACTACTTTGATTTGCTGGAGAGAGGTTATGGTTATTGGCAACTAGTGTTTCCTCTTGATTGTCTACCGTCAATGCCTGTATGAGTGCCCAGAGATGTACCATGGATGGAATATGGCTTTATAAAAATAATGCAAGAAACCCACAGTTATGTTTGAAAGATAATCACGGCCATGCAATTAATCAATTGAGTGGTAAAATAATATGCAAGATATTTCCCTTTGCATGAAAGAACCTTTTATAGAAATCTAGAGATTCTTGTAAATCTCCTCTTCCGTGTGTGTAGGTCAACAGGTTAGGCGGTGCTGTGGCTAGAACACCAGCAACCTGTCTCCACTAGCACTCCCAGCATCAATGGAGTGGCACCAATATTAGTCCAATGGCTGGAAATTTGAAAATAAATGCAAGCATAGAGACCGACGAGGGCTGATAATGTTTCGCTTTCCATGAGCATGAAGACTGGGGGAGGGGAGGGTTTAAACCACAACACAGGGATAAAATTAGATGTCAATTACTAGAAGAATAAGTGTCTCATTATACACTCTTTACTACCTTATTCAAGGCCATTAATTTGTGGTGCATCTGTACTGAGCTATTTTGTTTGCTATAAGCCAACGGGAAACTGGGTGATGACAGAAGAATAATCTCTGTGCTGTTAGGCGTGATTTACAATTTGTACTTTAATTTCTTCCCTCACCCCTACCCTTCTATTTCAAAATGGACTTATCTTGTCATTTAACAACATCCAGCTCTCAAGCTGCTCACTGGACTCTGAAGAAGGATTAACCCGTTTTGGTGTCAGCATCAGTGACTTCAAGCAGGTGTCAGGAAGCAGATGTGCACTGTTCTCTGTAATTAATTTCAGCTCTGGCTTTGCCCTTCACTGTCTATTTGAAATTTAACTTTAATAGAATCAGAATGGCATTTACCATGGGATCATCTCCAGAATATGTGAAACTCACAGCAATAAAGGTGATGACACTGTAACTCCTCCACCTTATTTTTTTTTTGTTTGTTACTTGAAACTTTTTCAAGTTGTTTCTAAGACAAGAAAGATTAGGAGAGCCGTGTATTTATAGTACAGGAGCTGGGAAAGGACGAAGGGTGCTTGAAGGGGGCCATGACAACACGGTTACATTTCAGTACTCTGCTTCACAGCGAAGGGATCTGTGTACTTGGGCAGAATGCCGGAGCATCATAGAGCACTCACAGTATATTTAATATCACTTTACCACACTAATGTCAAGAACAGCAACAAGACTTTCATGTAAGCTACAATGAACCTGTTTCCCTTCTATTCAGGATGGAATTATACAGCAAATACAAAAGTGCTGCGTTACATGGCAGCTTACAATAGACTATACCCACATGACCACAGCTAAGCAATTAGGAATGATGATTGCTATTGAACACTGTAAATCTTCACCTTGGTTAAGCACAGCACAATTTAGCACATGTTTCTATAATTGTTATATATTTGAAAAATTGAGTGTGCTCAATCGCCCTCAAAATCACACCTCCACCAGTGTGGTGTGGAGAACAGTGGAAAATACACTGGTTGTAATATACACATGTAGTCAGAGTAAACAGCTACTAAATCCAATAATGATTGCCCTCCTAGGGGGCTATGCTATCTTTTTTTCCAATGGCTGAGCACTCTCCTTCTACAGATGGGGAAATATGTCAAGGAAACAACTTGGTTTTATATTTTTACTTAAAGAAGTTGTCAGCTAGTATATGGAGCATTGTTTAAAACAGGGGTCGGCAACCTCTGGCACATGGCTCCCCAGGGTAAACACGCTAGCGGGCTGGGCCAGAGTGTTTATCTGCTGCATCGGCAGGTTCGGCCAACCGCGGCTCCCACTGGCCGCGGTTCACCCTCTCAGGCCAATGGGGGTGGCGGGAAGCTGTGGCCAGTATGTCCCTCAGCCCGCGGCACTTCCTGCCACCCCCATTGGCCTGGGACGGCGAACCACAGCCAGTGGGAGCCGTGATCGGACGAACCTGCCAACGCAGCAAGTAAACAAACTGTCCCGGCCATGCTCCTGTTGTTCTCTGTTTCCCACATTCTGTAGAGGCCCTGGGAAGCAGAGCCTACATTACAGTGACTCTGAGGCTATACTACCTAACAATGAGGGCTGTGCAGTCCACTGGTAGACTCCAAGATATAATAAAGAGTGGAAAGGTAGAGGGGTAGAGACCTGGGTCTGACCAACCCCTCCAATTAGCCCTGCCTGCCTCAACTGGGGTGAGGCTTAATTCATAGACCCAGCTGTGTATGGAAGAGCTGATTCCCTTATAAAGAGCAGCAGGAAGCTGTGGGATGAAGAGGTACCTAGAGTTGGAAATACCTAATTAGCAGCACACAGCAACAATATGGAGTCACAGAGTTTAGGAGAGGGAGTGAAGTAGAATGCTATATCTAGCTGAAATTGTAGAGGGAGGTCAAATTAATTAGTCAAACTGGAATTTGGCCAGAACAGTAGGGCTAAAACTTAACTTGAAGGAAGTGTCACAGGATCTTTAATGATTAAAAAAAGCCTGGATCTTGGGTTTTTATATTTCTTAAAAGACAGATTATATACAAACATTCAGAGATGGTGATTATACCTGTATGCAAAATTCTACTGTGCTCACAATAAATTTTAAAGGCCTGTCAGTTACTTCCCCCCATGCCCTTTTAGAGTGCTGATTTCTGTCAATCTATCAAATGTAGAGACGACAGAAAGCAATTATATTCCAAATTCAATCCTTATTTCTTGTTAAAATTTACAAGCTTGTATGTCATAAAATTTTAAAAAATGGTCCTGTTTTTGCAGAGTTAGAAACAAAAATGATTGTATAGCCTCAGTGTTCTATTCTTTCTGGGATGGGAACTGTTTTATGTAGGGAGTTTATTTAAATTCAGTAGGGTTCTGCCTGAAATAATTGGAAGCGCACATTCAGGAAGCCGAACTGTGAATTGATTTAACATCTCAGGCGTAAGGGTATATTGCATCATTGAAACTCAAAGCTGCTAAATTGATAACCTTAGTAAAATCAGGCACCAGAGCAGTGCAGCAGGGTGGGGGAAGAGGAGAGAGGAGGATTGTGCTTCCTATCCACCCACAATCCTCCCAACAAAGAGGGTTGATGGGACAATATTTTATCAATTAAAAAAACGTAACCCACAGGTTGGGGTATTTAACAAACTCTGGCCCTCATATTGCAAACATTTGAACTTGGTGGCCCTGATTCACCATGCTCCTGTCATCATGTTGTCATTTACACTGGTGTAAAGTGAGTGCAAGATTCCACTGCTGTGATTTGGGAGCATTTTATACCTATTTTGCACTGGTGTAAATGGCTACACGTGGTACAGGGCGATGGTGAATTGGGCTCAGTGAGACAGCTCACATGCAGAAAGATATTCAGGGGTGTGGGTGTTTGCAAAGTCAGGGCCTATCGCTCTCTCTCTCTCCATATATGATCAGTGTACTAGCCAGACTTCTACTAATGATGTTCGTAGCACACAGGCCTGAACAGTTTTGAACAGAACATTTTGAAGATTTTGTGAGATTTACTGGGCATTGAGGGGTTTTTCCCCTAGGTAATTGTTGACAACAAAACCAGATCAAGCATTTATCACTTAGGGCCCAATCCTGCAGCTCTTATGGTATGCCCACACCTTGAATACTGTGTGCAGTTCTGGTCACCCCATCTACAAAAGATGTATTCGAATTGGAAAAGGGACACAGAAGGGCAACAAAATGATTAAGCATGTGAAACAGCTTCCATCTGAGAAGAGATTAAAAAGACAGACTTTTCATCTTGAAAAAGAGATGACTAAGAGGGAATATGATAGAGGTCTAAAAAATTGTGAATGGTGTGGACAAAGTGAATAAGGAAATGCTATTTACTTCTTCACATAACACAAGACCTAGGTATCACCTGATGAAATTAATAGGCAGCTGGTTTTAAACCAACACAAGGAAGTACTTCTTCATACAACGCACAGTCAACCTGTGGAACGAGTTGCCAGGGGATGTTGTGAAGGCCAAAATTATAACAAGGTTCAAAAAAGAATTAGATAAGTTCTGGAGGATAGGTCCATCAATGGTTATTAGCCAAGATGGTCAGGGATGCAACCACACACTCTGTGTTTCCCTAGCCTCTGGTTACCAGAAGCTGGGAATGGATGACAGGGGATGGGTCACTTGAGGATTGATCTGTTCTATTCATTCCCTCTGAAGCACCTGGCTCTAGCCACTGTTGGAAGATAGGATACGGGACTAGATGGACCAGTGGTCTGACACAATATGGCCATTCTTATGTTCTTAACTATGAAATACTGGCCAAGGAGCTCCTCATAATAAAAATTGCTTTTGAAGAATGGCATCACCATAAGAACCTCTAGTACCGCCACAAGGCCCAAGCTTTGAACCAGAGACTGTTACGGTGGGCCTTGTTCTTCTCTTGATTTGAAATTATAATCACCTACTGCCTGGGAAGCTAAAATGGGAAAGTCAACACTCTATCATGAAAGGGGGAATACTACTGGGAAAATGAGGAACCTACCTCCAAGCCCCTCACCTCCCCAAGGCTAGTTACTTTATCAGTGTTGCACACATACCAACATCTGCTCCTTGTTTTAGGTCTGCAGTTTGCCAAAGTCTTTGCGGAAGTAAGAGAAATCTTTTGGTTTAGGCAGGTGGAACATGTCAGTCTCTGCTGTGTGTTATTTGTAATCAGCAACTTTCTGTACTGATGTCGAACAGTAAAACATATGCTTCTCATGACAGGCTTTGAAACTTAGTGTAGGACAGGCAAACCTAATACTGTAGGCATGTATATAAAGGAGAGTAGAAGTCTTAATTAATACTATTGCCCTGCAGCCCTGTGCTTCCTTTTATTTAAGTGGTGCCTTATACACATTAAGTATGAAGATGAGGGATTACGAACATTCTACTTCAATTGTATTTGGTATTAAATATTTATGTAAGGCAAGCCCTTGGGCCATTAAAACACCTTCAAATGGAGAGTCTTTAATAGAGGACAGATTGGAACAGATCATTAAATAGCCAAGCTAAATACTGCATTATTAAAAGGACAAAGACAAGCACTTATTTCTAGTTTTAAAAGTATGATACTGTTTGTCATAGTTTTTCAGAAGCCCAAAGATTCAAACCCTTTCCTCCTGATTTCATCCTTTTTGTATTTGTAACACTGAGTCTACATCTCCATTCTCCGACTATGGCATTGTTTATGTAAGGCATCACGGGTAGCCAGTACAACATCCAGTATCTCTCACATTCATCTTTTATTACATTGCAGAGTTTGTGCAGTTCCTGGGTCAGAATCTAAAGGATTCCACAGAGATGAATAGTTCTTCAAAGACCTACAGTCAGACTGTTTAATTGTGCGGTATAGTAGGAAAGCAACACTGTAAAAATTAGAATGTTCTCAATTTCAAAGTGGAATTTTATAAAAATTGTGGATTTTGCAATACTCTTATATAAGTACTGTAGTATTTTGTAGTCACTGGCATAAATAGATATTTTTGTTATATAATTATTGTGTTAGTTTTGCCTAATTCCTATAACAGGGGTTCTCAGCCTAAGCTGTTTACTGTGGGGAAGCACGGAGGATCACAACATTTTCTGCAGAGTAAGTTTATTATTTTATATGTATATATAATAATCTTCTTGTTGCTACGCTCATCTTCCAAATATAAACAGATGCAGCAAGTAGATTTATTGAATATAGATCACCTCATGGCATATGCAATTCATGATTTTTAACAACAATGTAAAAATGCTGTGTTGTAAATGTGAAATTGTTTGTGCATCACATGGCTGCCATATTCTGAATTCTTGTCACCAAGCCCTTACAAAAAAGATTTTACTTAATTGATCCTAACCCCAAAGCATGGAGGGTGCTCTAAAAGGTTTCAAAGCTCACAAAGAGGTCAAAAAATTCCTCTCACATATCTCAGAGCAAAGTCTGCTGAAAAAGTAGAGCCAAATAGTGCCCTCTGCATTGAGAAGGGAATCTCAGCTGGCCAGGCATGAGCCAAGAGGATGAGGAGCAAATATTCTCAGGGCTTAAAGTATGTCAGAAGTCATGGTTAACTTGAAACCAACTCTGGGTGCAGGTCTGTGCCTGCAGTGACTGACTGCTGGATGGCAGGGGTGGAAGACTGGATATAGCTTTGGAGGACTAATCTTGGGCTGCACAGGCGACAAGGGGGCCTGAGCAAAGACCTGCAGGAAAAAGTGCTGGACCTACAGGACAAATGGCAGGGCTGCAATCTGAGGATCCAAGGTGGCACAGGGAGGTAAACCAGCTGCATTCCTGTAGTACATACTGAAAATATCCTTGAGCCTGAATGCGTTCACCCATCACCGTCACCTAGTGATCAATCGTTGCATGCTGCAAGCCTCTATTACCCTTCCACTTCACATGCTCTTCATTCACTGAACACCCCATGAACTACCTCTTCTACCTTCCGCTTCTCTTCCCTTTTCCTCTTTCTCCCACGGCCAGTAATTTCCTTCTTTCTGGGAAGCTGCATTCCCTCTTCTCTGGATTGAATGCGTAGCTGTACACTTAACCTACAATCCAATATATTCTATTAATCTATTTTATTTTTAAAAGATAAATTATCCAGTGTACGTGCACTGAATATAAATGCCTACTTTGGCTATATATGGCCAGATAATAGATCTCAGGTAACAATGAAAACAGTGGGTGTCTTTAGGTTGCAAGTGAAAAAAATATGATAACACCAGCCCCTAAAAGGAACCTTTACATAGAAGAATATAGGTGATTATTGAATAAGGATGTATAAGCAGAATTCCTTATTCTGTTACCTGAATGGTAGTTATCATCTATCTTGAAGCAGAACAAGACCACTTTCATCTGGTGCTTAGATACTATAGTGATATTACAGAAAAGATTAGAAGGAGAGAGAGGGAGAGGTTTTTTCCCCCTTGGAAAACATCTAAATAGACTGATAGTCCAGTACAAAATTTTGTCCTGCTCATCCTGTCCATAAACCTGAGCAGTGCATGAAAACTGTGACATGAAGCATGATATAGATATTTCCCATTAAACCTTCACACATTTCTGGAAGGAAGTGAAATTCTTCTTATTGACTAGAGAGCTGTGTCAAACAATTCTCCTGCTATGATGGTGCTGGCCCCTTTTCATGCTTCTTGTCAGAAGCAGAGAATCTGCAGGGAAGAACGAACTAGTTTGAACATTATAATAAATTAGCTGAACCTGCTGTAAAACCTGAAACCCAATCCAAATGTCTTTGAGCTTGAAATATGCACTTAAATTCTTTTATCATCATTTTTTAAAATGCCAATGTGTCTCTGCACTTTCTAGTTTGGGCTGGGTCCAGAGGCAGACACAGAGCCCAATTATGTGAGGTGCTGAACACCCTTAATTTCCGTTGACTTCAACGGGGGTAAAGGTGCTCAGCTCCTTGGAAAGTCAGGCTACTATTGAACTAGGTAAAAGCTATTGTGATCTTTCCAACCTGAGAGAAACCAAAAAGCCCTAAATTTTGGCAGGAAAGCCTTTACATTACATTTTCAGGCTGGTTTTTCAACCAATGTGTTTTGGATATGTCTGTATACAGTTGGAATATGCGACCAAACTTCTTGTGCTTTTGACATTGCCTATCACTGACCATCCCAAATTTATTTGCTACCAGTTCATTACCTGTTGCAGAAACTGCTTTTCATTCCTATTAACAAAGTCAGTCCAGCTCAGTGCACATAAACTACAAATAAATTACTATAATAATAATTCTGGGAGATGAAAACTGTGACCAGTTAAAATAATTTTGTCCTGCTTGGAATTTATACATGACTAGATAAACTAGCAAGCTTTTGAAACTACACTTTCATTGTACCTTCATGTGAAAGTAGCACTACATTCTTTAATATTTGCCTGGATTTATTGCCTACAGACCTGAACACGTGTGAGACACTTCTAATCTGGTACGTTTCTTTTAGCGTTTGGTGCAATATTAATTGACCTTAAGGAAATAAACATTTGTTTCAAAGCAGAGCTGTGATACATCATACTATATTTGTAAACACTTGATTTACTATTTTGTCTGGTTATTAATATTCTCTTTGTAACCCTTCTGCCCAGTGGAGTCAGCAGCAGCAAGGGCTAAGTTCAATATCTCGGGGTTCCTCTTAACAGTACAAAACAGAACTGGCTTGAGTCCCCACCCAGTAATCTGGAAAAATTTAACACCACCTGGGGGCACCTCTAAGAGGCAATACAAATACTGAGTCTGTGTATAGCAAAGAAAACTTTGAAAGGGAAAAAGAACCCAGCATTAATTTGGGAAAATACCACAACCATGATTTGAAAGCATATGACCATGAGCAACCACCCTCCCCAGAGTATTCTGGGCAGTGCCCTTTGCCTCAGTTTCTGACCTTGAGTTGTGGAAGTCCAACAACAAATGTTCCTTTAACACATCACTTCTCTCTCACTCCACTCAGAGTTGCTGTTCTTGGTCAGCGAAGACCCACAATTCTGAGGGGCATTCACGTGAGCTCACCTCCCACGCAAGTGGTGGGGGCATTGGAAGCATCAAGCAACACCTTGGCTGATGCACCATCACTTCAGCTGCCTCTGCCTCACAGTTGCCACCATTCACTCTGCTGTCACTGCCCACTTCTGTTGCTGTTCATGCTGCTGCTGCCGCCATTGGCCATTGTGCCAGCTTTCATTCACTCTGTTACCACTGGCACCGCACTCCGCTGTCTCGCTGCTGTGACATCAAGTACCGAGGTCTGACCACCCAGCTCTCAGTGATTTCAGCTCTTGGTAATTTCAGAGGATAGTGGGGAACCTCACTACTAGTGCAGGTTTTGCAGTCTCTTTCACTGCAACACTGTCCCACCCCGATCTCAGGCTCAGTACCTGGTTATCAGTGATTTCAGCTCTAGTGATCACTGAACAATACAAGGAATCTGAACTGAGTCTAATCAGCTCTGTCTATAAACTGTGGAGAGGGAGAGTCAAATGATGTCTAGCATTCCCTAGGCGGAGCCCACACAACCAGGTAGGAATAACCATCCCTACTCTCTCACTTTCTTTCACTGAGCTGTGACATCCCCACCCCTGTTTAGGGAGTGAGGTTGTTTAGGGGGAACCTCTCAATGAGGGCAGACTAAGCACAGCTCTGTTGCCCTTTCCTCATACAACAGGGATAACAATGCTTCATTACCCCTGCACTCAATATTAAAGTGATTTGTAACCCAACACAGACACAATTGATCACTTTGGCAAAGCAGCTCCCTCTGCTGAGTACCTCGCCAGAGTAGGTGTGTTTATGCAAATATGGTTTGTGCCTGAAGTATTTGCTCCTCAGGTCATCACTAGATTTTTTTTCCTTATAATGGAGATATTTCTATCTCCTAGAACTGGAAGGGACCCTGAGGGGTCATTGAGTCCAGCCCCCTGCCTTCACTAGCAGGACCAAGGACTGATTTTGCCCTAGATCCCTAAGTGTCCCCCTCAAGGATTGAACTCACAACCCTGGGTTTAGCAGGCCAAATATCTTCAGATCAAATATTTAGGGCTCTACCCTTGTTGAAGTCAATGGGACTACTTGTGGAATAAGGTTGCTACTTAATGTAAGTAAGGATATCAAAATCTAGCCTTAATGACTACTCTAGTTAATATTTTTTTGCAAAATATCAATCAGATCCTACAACCCTCACTTATCAGAAAACTCCCACTGACATCAATGGAAAGAATAACTGAAGCATGAGGCTAGAATCAAAGTCATTTAAATCTTTTGTCCTCAGTGTGCAAACTCTTCCGGCCAAAAATAATAGGCTATGCCTTGTACCCATATAGACCCCAATCCTGCACTCCTGGCAAATCCAAAGTGTCCACTGAGGTAAATGAGAGTTCTGAGTGTGCAAGAAATGCCCTAATTATAGGCACAGCTGGTACAGCTACAGCTGGCAGCGCTGTTTATAACTCAGGTTGCCTGAAACTTCCCATTATACTTCAACTCCTTTATGGGGAGTTATGAGGGTAATGCATACACATCCGAAGAACTGACCTCTAAGTGTACAATCATCCCCAGTTGTAAAAGAAGGTCTGAGAATATAAGCTTAATAGCATTCAGAACTTGGAAACAGAAGTTAAGATGTTCTTCAAGAATTACACCCAGCATGTCAGTGCGATATAGCTAACAGATACTGGCAAATACATGTTTAAATCATACAGAAATTAATGGCATGATGAGGACAATAAGAGCCCTCTGATGGAATAACTGCTTCACCGTAGGGAACTTACGCTGCTAAAGTTTGTTGGTGTCTGGACTACAAATGAGTTCTCAATGCTGGTGACAATGCAGCACAATGGCAATGACAGACAAAGTGTCTGCCAGGGAAGAAGAACCTTCAAAGTCACACAGTATGTTAATGTTGATAAATGAAGTTAGAAGAAATTTGTGTTTTAAAAACATTAACAAAAAAGAGAGAGAGGTAAAACATCAAAATCCTCCATGTCTCAGTTCTTTTACAGCAGATGTTAAAAAAGCCATTTTACCCCCCTGAGAATGATTAGATATACTACACCAATGCCTCATTATCAAATCTCTCTAAGATACTGGTGTATGACACATTCAAATTAAATTTATTCATAAGAATCCTGAACTACTTCTCTACCAACAGTTCAAGACATATAAGCTTGGCAGGGATAGACACTCAATTGAAACATGGAATTAGACAAGGTGACTCTCTACAGCACCAAAGCCTCAGTCCTGAAATACAGAAATGAATCAG
Organism: Mauremys reevesii; assembly: GCF_016161935.1. Classification (NCBI taxonomy): domain Eukaryota; kingdom Metazoa; phylum Chordata; order Testudines; family Geoemydidae; genus Mauremys; species Mauremys reevesii. The sequence goes on along the minus strand of NC_052625.1, from coordinate 102,139,018 downwards.
CAAGGGAACACAGGGATCTGCCAATATGTGGATGGGTTTGTTTTAATGTTTTTTTGTTTCTATCTGGGAGAGTGGTGTAAGCTTAAGTGTACAGGCTTTTAGGAAATGTAATTTAGTAACCAAGTGGCAGTTTTGCTGCAGGCCTTGTCATTTTGTTGGTTTAATTAAAATGTACTTTAAATAAAGGAATTATTGAATTAAAAGGAAGAGATGAATTACTGGAACTGTGTGCAACATGTAGGAGGTTTGGGTTTTTTTAAAATAGAGAAGACTTTAATTTTTATATTTTTTTAAGGATCTGAATGATTTTTGCTTTTTGGTCAGCAGCCTTTTTATTAACCTTCTGACATGTCCTAAAGTAACCCAGACATATGCAAGTCTTTCCCTGTAGTAAGGCGTGTATTACGTAAAAGATGTATTTAAAGAGCTCTGAACCGTTAAGAAGATTTTATACATGGACACAGTTTTGTTCTTTCTGGGGGAAAGTAAATAAAAATACTAACTTTGTAATTACCGTAGTCTATTATGCAACCAAGAAGGAGGTGTTGTATAATGCAGAGATTTACACTGTTAAAGGTCCCTCATTTGTTTGTAAATTGCAGGATTTCTTCTGCAACAAAAGAACTAAGGATATAAAAAAGCTGCTACTTTCCCATAGTGTTCTTGTTGAAGTAATATGCAGTATCTAATAGAGACACAGGCAGAAGCTGAAACATTTTATACTCAGGAAAGTGGTGTGACCTTTTGACCTTAAGCATATTGGCTTTTTAGAAAATGTAGTTTAGTAACTGAGTGGCTGTTTTGCTGTGGGTCTTGTTGTTCTGCTAGTTAAATTAAAATGTATTTTTAATAAAGGAATTATTGCATTAAAAGGGGGAGATGAATTAGCAGATCTGCTTGCAACATGTAGGAATTCAATGGAGATGTTTTTTAAAAAATAGAGATTTTAATTCAGTTGTCTGAAGATTGGGGGTATTTCTCCTCCTATAAAGAGGACTGAACTCACTACCCACAGGAAATCTCTCAGAGTCGAGCTTAGGTACTGCTAACTACAGTGCAAGAGTAGAAGAACAGGCTCGGTTTCACAACAGAGGTTCTAGCCAGGAATTGTATTGATTGTGCTGTAAATTAGCAGATAACTCCCTGGACTGAGGGTGAGTGTTAAAATTATAATTGTGAGGGTTTCAAACATTTGCTAGATTTTCAAATGCCTTGCCGAAACCAGGTGGGTGAAAGGTAACAGATGATCATCTTGTCCGGTAAAGATGTCATATAACATTGTTTATAAAAACCAAGATGAAGTACAAGATGAAGCCAAAGTAATTACAAGAAATTAGTATGTTTAGGATGAAATGCAATGGTGAAATAGACCTCCAAGGACTATTGAGGTCACAACACAACACAGCACAACAATGGAGAAGAAATCCCTTGAATTGTAAAGAAATCGTGATGTTAGAGGGGCATCTGAAACATTGACTGTACAAGTTGACAAGATGTTGATTGACCATGTGTTTTCTTTACATTTTAGAGAGAGAGAGACACATGGCAAAGGGGAGTTCCTAGGGGTCCTCACATCTGGAGATCACATTCAAGGCCATCTCACTTTTATCCATGTACTCCAAGGTAATTCTCCAACATATCTAGATCACAGAATGACCTGTGAATATGCCAGTGGAATCCTAAGCAACCTTCACATTCTTGCTATTCCCTTTCCTTGTGTTTTGCTTTGTCCCCATTTTATGTTCTCTCTCTTTCCGATCTTTTTGTCTTCAGTTCAATTCCAGGCTTCACTTCTGCTGGGAATTAATTCAGATTCATGATGTCATCACCATAACTAGCATGATAGGCTGAGACAGCACAAGGAGCTGTGCCACGGCATGAAGGAGAAGTGATGGGAGGAAGCCAGAGAATGCCAAACAGATGTCACACCAGACTAGAAATCTGAGCTGGGGTCCAGAGTTAAAAGCATACCTTTTCATGACTGACCCAATGCACTGGTTTCCTGCCTGCAGTGCCTCAGTGAAGCCAGTATCAGACACACAAGTTTTCTTTTCTTTTCTGTCCTTTCTCTTTGCCTCTCATGGGTGTTTGTCTAAAGAGCAGGAATAATCTGACCCAGAATATTTGAACCAAAATCCACCTAATGATTGAGCTTTTCTCCCCTCCTCCTCCCACCCACCAAGCAAGACTCTTAGGTCTGGTAAGAAACATAGAAACATTTAAACATTTTCCCTCTGAACGATTTTACTGAATGTATAAGAAAAAAAGGGGAACTTTCCCAGAATGAATGGTTATTTCACTTTTGAAAGCCAATTATTTAATTTTTAATATGTGTTTTAACTAAGGTGTAGTGGTGACAGTAAAAGCAGATTGGAGTCCCTTTGCCAAAAACCCACAAACCACAATGCAGTGTTTAATGTTGTAACAATGCAAAGATAATTCTAAAGTACCTTTGAGCCTAACACTCTGTATTGAGATGTGGAGTTAGCATTTCTTTTTGTATTCTGACTGCTTTTTTACTTCTCTCCCCCACCCCTCAAAAAAAAGGAGAAGAAGAAGAAGAATTTTATATAAACTTTTGATGGTTCTTCAGTGAAATACCTCCCCTAACATTTTTGTTCTCTACAGGCTTAGATACATCTGTAGTACTGCATTACTCTGGTGGGCCCAAATTTGGCAAAACAATTGACTTAAGCCCGTGCTCAATTCCATTCCTCTTCAGTAAAGCCCTTAAGCACGGGCTTAAAGTTAAGTATGTGCTTAAGGCTTTGCTCACTCAGACAAACTGACTCCATATAAGTAATTTCTATTAAAGTATATCATAAAATGTACTTAAACATATTATAAAGCAAAGTATAATAATAAATGTAATAGTGAAAAGCATAACAATCATCATTTTTTAAAATAACTGTCACTACCAGTGGAAATTCTTACACTGCTACTACTTAATGCAATAAAATATTTTGCACATGGAAAGACATTTTTATATTTAAGGAAAACTGCATTTTCAGATTAATTGTACTGTTTATTTATTATATTGCCATCTTTCAGATCAACTTTAGACTCTAATAAATTATGTACATAATAAATTCTTACATGAAATTAAAAAAAAGTTCATGATACTTTAAACACAGTACATCCAGTAATTGGGAGAAATAATATTTTTTCAATGAATAATAATTCAGGTGAACTTAATAAGGTAAAGTTCTACAAAAAACAGAATAGAACAAGACAGTTTAAAAACATATCTAATGCAACCTGATTTTCTCTGAGAACCAGCTTTTGAGACACAATAATGCTAAGAGATGTATCTCTGTACTCCTTTATTATCTTTTTTTTTTAAATTACAACATATGTGGGCTGACAAAATTATTAACTACATAAACCTTCATACAAAATAAAAAATTATATCCATAAAGATACTGGTCCATTAAGACAATTAAACTGTGCATGACAGAATAAGTATCCAAAAAATTCTAGATGCTACCTGTGTAGCTGAGGTTGTAGAAAATAATTGTCTGGCTGTGACTATCTACCCCTATGTTCACCCCTTTGGTAAATTTTGTGCAAAGTATGCCTTATGAGGTATCATTTGAAAACTCATCATTTGCTGATCACTATTGTCCTGGTAAGATATGTGTAGCAACACTGTATGTAAAGTTATAAGCTTCTACTGTATGCTGCTACTAAGGCCTGGTCTACACTAGGACTTTAATTCGAATTTAGCAGCGTTAATTCGAACTAACCGCTCAACCGTCCACACCAGGAAGCCATTTAATTCGAACTAGAGGGCTCTTTAGTTCGAATTTGGTACTCCACCCCGACAGGTGGAGTAATGCTAAATTCGACATGGCTAGCTCGAATTAGGCTAGGTGTGGATGCTAATCGAACTTAGTAGCTCCGGGAGCTATCCCACACTGCACCACTCTGTTGACGCTCTGGACAGCAGTTCAAGCTTCGATGCTCTGACCAGCCACACAGGAAACGACCCGGGAAAATTTGAATTCCTTTTCCTGTCTGGGCACTTTGAATCTGACGTCCTGGTTGGACATCGGGGCGAGCTCCGCAGCACCTGCAACGATGCAGAGCTCTCCAGCAGAGGAGTCCGGGCAATCCAAGAATAGAAAGAGGTCCCCAGCATGGACTGACAGGGAAGTCATGGATCTGATCGCTGTGTGGGGCGATGAGTCTGTGCTCTCGGAGCTGCGCTCCAACAAGCGGAATGCAAAGACCTTCGAGAAGGTCTCCAAAGCCATGATAGACAAAGGATACAGCCGGGATGCGATGCAGTGCCGCGTGAAAGTCAAGGACCTGAGACAAGGTTACCAAAAAGTCAGAGCGGCAAACGGACGCTCCAGAGCACAGCCCCAGACATGCCGCTTCTACGAGGCACTGCATGCCATTCTCGGTGGGTCTGCCACCACTGCCCCACCAGTGACCGTGGACTCTGACGATGGCATAGTGTACCTGGACAGTTCCTCGGCGATGTTCGCCGATGGGGAAGATGAGGAAGGGTTTGTGGAGGACGGCGCAGGCGACAGCGAACACAATACCGCTTGCCCTGACAGCCAGGATCTCTTCATCACCCTCACAGAGATCCCCTACCAACCCTCCCCGCCCGTTAACCCGGACTCAGAATCAGGGGAAGGATCAGGCGGTAAGTGCTACAAACAGGGAAACATTTATTTTTTAAAAAACAGGTATATAAAAAATAGAAATACTATATAAAAAATTTAAAATCTCAAACTATACAAAAAGGTCCACACATATAGGAATAGAGCAATAATCCTCTTGGGACAGTTCAAAAAAGGTCTCAGAGAGCAGCTCGAATAGCCTCCGCAGGAGGTTCCTGGGGAGAGGTGCCTTGTTGGGTGCTCCGTGGAAGCACACTCTTCCGCGCCAGGACATCCTAATGTACATAGGAACCATCGCCTCCACCAGCATTGCTGCATATGGTCCTGGTCTGTGCAGGGCTTCCCTTAGCATCCGCTCTCTCTGACTCCGAGTGACCCGCCTCAGGGTGATGTCGTTCTGGACAGGCTGCATCTAAGTAGGGCAATTAGTGTATTGTTACTACTGTTAATGGTTTTAAATTAGGTTGCATAACAACGACCCTCGCTTAACAGCCACGTGCTGGAGGCCACAGAGAACAAACATACATTGATCTTTCCCGTGCACTGGCGGGAGGGGCTGGAAAAGGCTCAGCCTTTCTGCTTTACAGATTGCCTTTAGCAGGAGAGCACAGCTATCCACTAAATGATAAGCATTATCTACTTTAAGGCTTACCAGGACTGTCTGCAAGACGGATTCAGCTGTCTCTCCCCGCTTGTCCGCTCTCCTGTGTAATGGCGCCGCCAATGAGAGCGTATTCCGAAATCACGAACTTGTCCTGAGATCTCGTGGAACTTGGTGCCCTATATGGTCTTGTTCAGAGAAACTGACTACACTGTGTTCACTGTTCGCAAACATGTATCTGTTCAAGGAAATCACTTACTGTTTCCCATCACACAGCTTCTGCTCTTTCCCGGACTGCCCCGGCATCCCCCTCGCAGAGGCTGGCTCAGATTAGGCGGCGAAAGAAAAAGACTCGGGACGAGATGTTCGTGGAACTGATGGCCTGCTCCAGAGCCGAGGCGGCCCAGCAGAGCCACTGGAGGGAGACCCGCTCTCAGCAGCAGCGTTCACACAGTGAACGGGAGGACAGGTGGCGGCAGGAAGACCAGCAGGCGACTCAAACGCTGCTTGGGCTAATGAGGGAGCAAACGGACACGCTCCGGCGCCTTGTTGATGTTCTGCAGGACCGCAGGCAGGAGGAGAGAGCCCCCCTGCACTGTATCTGCAACCACCCTCCAACGCCAAGAAGTCCTGTCCCCCCCTCACCTAAAATTACAAGACGGAGGGGCGGTAGGGGCCGTGAGAACTGTCACTGCACCACAGCTGAGCGCTAATGTACCACACACCTCTGACGCTATAACTGTGTAGAAGCGCTTCCCTTACAGGATCACCCAGTCCAAAATCCAAGTTTCATCACCCCACTATGTAGTAGATTAATAAAAGCTGTTTGCTGTTGTTCACTCTTTCCGTCACGTCTTTCGTGTCACAAGACTGTGTGTATGTAGGGGGGGGCAGGGGATTTATAATTGCACGGGATAGCCTACATTAGCAGGGTACAGAGTATCGGGGGCAGGATCAACTGCAGGGCACACACAGACTGCAGTCAGTAGTCACCAGGGTCACTCTGTGTGGTGTATGCTGCCCCAGGTCATTCTGTGATGTGTACGCTTGTCCACGGTCCTAGCGCCTGCCACCCCCTAATGTTAAGGCATGCTGCCCTTACCATGCACTTCCACCGTAGGCGCGATCCTCTCCGCTGCCCTGAGCCCCAACAAGAGCCCTCATCCACGGAAAGATACTCACCCTTCCCCCACACCCATCACCCCTTCCTACGCCCAAACCCACAGCCCAGAGCCTGCATCCAAATCCCTATCCAAAGACGGCCCCACTCGCCCCTTCCAGCAAACCCACCCCTACATGCACAACCACTTGAAACTGTCCCCCACCCCAGAGACCTATGTAGGAGCAGGAGGCTGCCCGTCCTGTATTGTACAAGCGGTCTGTACATCAGTGCACACCGTACCCAGCACAGTATGCATCCATGTTTCAAACCCAGAACAGAAATGCAAAGTAAAAGAAAGATTTATTAACAATAACTGTTCCGTTTAATTTGTTTTAAAACGTGTTTGGGAAGTGGGGGAAACTTGGAGAACGGGGTATGTAACTGCAGATCTCACTCAACACATAGAGACACAGGCCCAGGATCAGCGTCTCTTAAAATCAAGTGGAGAGTCATAGGTTAGCCTGCTCTCCAAGGAAACTTGCTTTCAAAGCCTCCCGGATACACAGCGCTTCCCGCTGGGATATTCTTTCGGCACGGGTGTCTGGCTGAGCGTAAACAGCAGCCAGGCGATTTGCCTCAACCTCCCATCCGGCCAAAAAGGTCTCGCCCTTGCTCTCACAGACATTGTGGAGCACACAGCAAGCAGCAATAACTACGGGGATATTCTTTTCGCTGATGTCCGAGCGAGTCGGTAAGCTCCGCCACCTCCCCTTGAGACGTCCAAAAGCACACTCCACCACCATTCTGCACTTGCTCAGCCGGTAGTTGAAGAGTTCCTTCTCACTGTCCAAGGCGCCTGTATAGGGCTTCATGAGCCAGGGCATTAGCGGGTAGGCTGGGTCCCCGAGGATCACTGTAGGCATCTGCACATCCCCAACCATTATTTTGTGGTCCGGGAAGAAAGTTCCTGCCTGGAGGCGTCTAAACAGACCAGAGTTCCTGAACACACGCGCATCATGAACCTTGCCCGCCCACCCGATGAAGATGTTGGTAAAACGTCCGCTATGGTCCACCAGTGCTTGCAGCACCATTGAAAAGTAGCCCTTTCGGTTAATATACTGGCTGGCCTGGTGGGCTGGTGCCAGGATAGGGATGTGAGTCCCATCTATAGCCCCACCGCAGTTTGGGAATCCCATCGCGGCGAAGCCATCTATGATGACCTGGACGTTTCCGAGAGTCACTACCTTTGAGAGCAGTTGCTCAACGATTGCGTGGGCTACTTGAATCACAGCAACCCCCACGGTAGATTTGCCCACGCCAAAGTGGTTCGCTACTGACCGGTAGCTGTCTGGCGTGGCAAGTTTCCAGAGGGCTATGGCCACTCGCTTCTGCACACTCAGGGCTGCTCGCATCCGTGTGTCCTGCCGCTTCAGGGCAGGGGCCAGCAAGTCACAGAGTTCAAGGAACGTGCCCTTACGCATCCTGAAGTTTCGCAGCCACTCTGTTTCATCCCAGACCTGCAGCACTATGCGGTCCCACCAGTCCGTGCTTGTTTCCCGGGCCCAGAATCGCCATTCCACACCATGAACTTGACCCATTGCCACCATGATCTCCACTGCCCGGTGTACCCTGCTTTCTGAGAGGTCTGTGCCACTCTCCTCACCGCGCTGCCGGAGCCTCCTCGCCCGATTTCTCAGCAGCTGACCGTGGAAGAGGTGGACGATAAGGTGCGAGGAGTTGACAACGGCCATAAGTGCAGTGATGATCGCAGCGGGCTCCATGATCGCAGTGCTGTGGCGTCGGCGCTGTCACTGACCAGAAAAGTGCGCGAACAGATTTCCCGCCGGCGCTTTCAGGGAGGGAGGGCGTGATTGACGGTTCGATGACGACAGTTACCCAAAACCATCCTCGACACATTTTTTCCCCCAGCAGGCATTGGGAGCTCTACCCAGCATTCCAATGGGCAGCGGGGACTGCGGGAACTGTGGGATAGCTTCCCACAGTGCACCGCTTCCAAAATCGATGCCGGCCCTGTTAATGTGGATTCAGAAATTCGAATTAGTGTCCTTAGTGTGGATACACAAATTCGACTTCATACGGTCGAATCCACAAATTCGACTTAAATAGATTCGAAATAGTCTTGTAGTGTAGACAAGGCCTAAGATATTTTCCGAGCTTTGAGCACACAAAACAGTTCCCCAGAGACAAAAGGCTAGCTGACGCCTCAGCCAGGTGTCAACAAAATCCAATGGACCATCACCTGGTTAAGTGGCCATTCTTTGGCAGGAAAGAGGGTATGAGTAAAAAATTTACATCTTGACAAAGAAATAGCTTTGGGTTCCTGGCCACACAGAGTTTCTGTCTCTTGAACCTCTGCTGGAGATGGTTCTCAAAGAACGGAAAGAACTACAAGATGAGAGAGCAGATGCTTCAAATTATTTCTCCCTTTCTTTCTACCCATGGCATTGACAATACCTGAAGAACAAGGAAGCAGCATTGGACTGGGGGAGGGATCTTGACTGAAAGAAATTCAGCTAGTAAGACTGCTGAAACATGTGGTGAGAGAGAAGTATTGCTTTGAATTCACTTAGCTTGTTAATTTAGGCATTAGTTGTGTTTTTCTTTTATTTTCTTGTAACAAATTCTGACTTTTGTGCCTCATTACTTGTAATCACTTAAAATCTATCCTTCTGTACTTAATAAACTTGTTTTATTATTTTATCTAAACCAATGTGTTTGGATTGACATGTTTGGGAAATTCCATTTGCGATAACAGGATTTGTGCATATCATTTTCTATTAATAAAATGATGGAGTTTATATGAGCTTGCATTGTTCAGGAGAGGGCTGGGCAGTAAAAGACGTACATTTTTGAGGAAAGTCTGGGACTGGGAATTTTCTGGTGTTACTCTGCAGTATAATTCAAGAGTGGCAGGCCATAGCACTCATACAACTGGGAATAATTTACATGCTAGATACTATGTGTGAACAGACCAGGAGTGGTGGCTCTCACAGGGAAGCAGTGTAAAAGGCACCCGAGGTTGGAGAACTGAGGGGACACAGCTGTTCATCGGTTCCAATTGTACCCTGGGTAATGTCACACTGGCATATTTTATTTGAGAAAAAAATACATGATCATTCAATTAAAAACTGATTCATAATGCACGCACACAAGGGGCAGAGTTAAGGTCACATGTATACCGGATACAATTTTCCCAGTTTTCCCACCTACAGATTAATCTCTGTACCCAGTACAGACTGCCTGCAACCCTTTCTCAGGCAAGCAATCCTCCCTTCAATAGGACTACTCACATGAGTCAGGATCACGCTCCTGAGTAAGCACTGCAGGATTGGGCACTCTGTTCTCGGACTCTCCAGATACAGAACAAGTAAGAAAATAGCATATTATGTTGCTTTTTTCACACCAGAGAAACTTTTCCTTGTCTACACAAGCCTAGAGGTTGTCATCTTGGAAATCTGCATGCCAGTTTCTATTTATTTCTAATCTATCTATAGCTCTGACTGTTGCAAGAACGTCATAGTTCATTGTCTATTTCAGACATTGACAGAATTGCCCTCAGAACTGGAGATGAAAGGGTCAAAGTGTGTGCTAACACAGTGACTCTCAACCTTTCCAGGCTACTGTACCCCTTTTAGGAGTCTGATTTGTATTGCATATCCCAAGTTTCACCTCACTTAAAAACCACCTGCTTACAAAAATCAGACATAGGAATACAAAAGTGTCACAGCCCACTATTACTGAAACATTGCGGACTTTCTCATTTTTACCATATAATTATTTGGAATATAAATAGTGTACTTACATTTCAGTGTATAGTATAAACAAGTTATTGTCTGTATGAAATTTTAGTTTGTACTGACTTGGCTAGTGCTTTTTATGTAGCCTGTTGTAAAACTAGGCAAATATCTAGATGAGTTGATGCAGCCCCTGGAAGACCTCTCCATACCCCCAGGGGTACACGCACCCCTGGTTGAGAACCACTGTGCTAACATAAAATCTGAGCAACCTTATTCACTTCAATGGCACCGCCTGGTTTTAAACCATCATAAAATTTGGCCCAAGATACAATTTTTTAAAATGAGGAATTCTTCTGAGAGAATTATACTGAATGGTTATTTCTTTGATACAAATGCCCATAACGTCTTCCAATCATCTTCCAAAGAACTTTATGGCATCTTCTGATTCCATTTATTTGGCTAACAAGACAGTGTTTGGTCCAGCTTAGAGATGAGGTTAGGGTGAAGATAACTACGTAACCTGACAGTCTGTAATAACTTCTTCTAAAGCCATTATAGCTTATCTGGTGAACATGTAGTTTGGTACGTAAAGTAATTTCAAGAATGCATATTATTCACTCCAATGCTTTGTCAAGGCTGATTCCCCACTCTGGCACTTAGAGTGCAGAAGGTGGGGGCCCGCAAGGATTCTAAAATTTAATACTGGCCACTCCAGGCTGGTATTAAACTCCCAAGGTTACAGCTTTTCTCTGACCTTGGAGGGGTAGATGCTGCCACCACCCAAGTGTAAAAAACCCCTTTGAGAGCCCAGGAAGGTGCACTTGGGAATTCCTTCCTGTGGGGTACTCTCAAGCCCTTTCTCCCTCCCACCCCAGCCCTGGGAAAGAGCTGAGAAAGAAAAAAAGGAAATCAACTGTTGCCACCAGTCAATTAAACAACATGTGCACAAACCTCTTAAGACACAAAAAAACAATTCTGTTCTTAAAAAAGGTAAATTTTATTTTTTTTAAAAAGGAAGAAAATACATCTGGGAACCCAGGCCATTGCTAGATTTTAAAAGAGCAACTGTAAGGATTAAGCACCAAGAATAGCTTTCTTGAGGTCTAGTTTAAAGGTTACAAGCAAAACAAAAGCATTTGGGGTTAGCACAGAGGAATCCACAAACCGTAAAGAAATAAAAGAGATAAACCTAATCACGTCTTCCTAGACATTTCCTGATCTACTTACATATCTGGGGTTTTAAATGGTAGTTTCTAGGTATGATACTGATGATTTTTTCATACCTGGGCCAACAGCATAGCTGTTGCCCTGTCCGCCTCTCCCCGGGAGAACAACAACAGGCAGACAAAAGGGAAGTCATTTTTCACTTTTAAAATGTTCTAGCCTTCCCATTCAGGGGCGGCTCTAGTAATTTCGCTGCCCCAAGCAGGGTGGCGCGCTGCGGGGGGCGCTCTGCCGGTCGTCGGTCCTGCGGCTCTGGTGGGCCTTCTGCAGACGTGCCTGCAGAGGGTCCGCTGGTCCCGCGGCTCCGGTGGACCTCCCACAGGCATGCCTGCGGATACTCCACCGAAGCCGCGGGACCAGAGGCCCCTCCGCAGGCAGGTCTGCGGGAGGTTCACCGGAACCACGGGACCAGCGGACCTTCCGCAGGCATGCCTGCGGGAGGTCCACTGGAGCCGCCTGCCGCCCTCCCCGCAGGACGCCGCCCCAAGCGCACGCTTGGCGCGCTGGGGTCTGGAGCCGGCCCTGTTCCCATTGGCTCTTTTGACCAGGTGCCCACTCACTTCCTTTAACCTATGCATAGCAGTGAGACTTTTTAACCCCTTTACAGGTAGAGCAATTGGAGAACAGCCACTAAGAGGGATTTTATAGCTACTGGCTGGCCGGGTGTCCATAAAAGGGAGCTATCTCTCTCCTTCATTTATCACATGCTTGTACAAGTCTGAGTTGTTTTGGTCTATCATACTAATTGGTCTCTTGGGTAGAAATATTGATTGCATTTCTGTTGAAAGGGGATCTCATGTCCGCCAGTTTGCTGTGTTTTTAAAACTCAGTATTTTGGGTATCGAAAAATACCGATGAGTATCTAAACCACATTCTAGAGGTAATTACTTGACAAGGATTTTTATGTATCTAAAGGCCAAATTCTGTCCTCATTTATACCTGTGCTATTCCACTGAGTTAATTGGTGTGACTGAGGGTTTACCATAAATAATGTATTATAATGCAAACAGAAGTGAAAGAGCATTTGGGCAATTTATAACCTTATTGAACTATTAAAATTAAAGCTCAATGGAGGTTAAATCCCAAGGGCATGGATCAATTACAATATAATAATCCACTTACCTGGGGAGAACATGAGTTTTTTTTCTTTGAAATGGTTAAAAAATAATGTGTTTCTGAACTGAGACACTTCATAGCAAGTCTCATCTTAGAGTGAATGGTTTAAATTACTAACAATTTGGGTCTATAATGATAATGCTCACTGGCTCTTAACTTCATAGGCATTAACATGCCGATTCTAATAAGCAGAAAGGTCTCACAATGCATTTGGAATTTTTAGAGCACTTTTTTATTATGTAGAGCAATTTTTTATTCTCTTTTGACTTCTGAGGGGGGGTCAGTACAGTAGCTTGTTTTCCTACAGTCCCTTTTTCCTAGCGATTTGCACGCTTTGCTATGGTAGAGAGGTAGAGTGGTAGAAAGGTTTATAATCATACATTCAATTCTCTAAAGCTTCAGATTTCCAACACCATCATTTCAACAATGAGCAACTGGTTCTTGATGGTAACATGTAATTTGCTTGCCCCTCATCTGAAATTATGGGTATGCTCAATCTTCTGTTTTCAGAGAACTTAAATTAAAAGTCTTTCTTTCTTTCCAATAAACCAAGGTAGTTTAAGACCACAATAAAATTGCATTCCTACGATTTCATGGTCCTTTTGCTGAGTCCTGATATGTACATTTTTTTTGTTTCTCCATAGTTTCCGCTTTGGATTAGCCAGAGTCAGTTTAGACTGGTGATCACAGAAATGCTCCTATACATGTTCAGTGGGACAGGTTCAGCATATATAACTGAGAGCTAAACAGACATTCAAACAAGTTTAGAATAAACAGGCAAGCCCCAAAGTCCAATATTGCTATTTGCCAAAGTTCAGCAACATGCATTTGAGAGGCAATATACTCTAGCAGGTAGGGCACTGGGCTATTTCCAGCTCTGCCACTAACCTCGTGTGTGACCTTAGGCAAATCACTTCACTGCTCTGTGCCTCTCTTGTCTTTCCTTCTCTAGTTAGTTTGTAAACCCTACAGGTTAGGCACTCTCTCTTACTATGAATCTATAGAGCACCTAGCACAGTGGGTCCCCAGTTTCAGTCGGGGCCACTAGGTGCTACCAAAATGTACATAATAATGGTACACCATGCCAAAGGTTGTTTAAAGAAAGCATGAGTTAAATAGGGATGACTTGGGAGAAGATAGGGCCTGATTCTCCTCTTACTAGGAGGAATTCAGTTGAAGTCAATGGAGTTACACCTGTGTAAAACAGGTGTAAATGAAAGAAGAATCAGGATCAGAGTCCATCATTATACTGTGTACTTGCTGTTAACCTGTAAGAAGTGATGCCACCTCATTCTCTCCGCCCAACCCAAAAGATATGAAAGAAAGATTGACCAATACCAAACTCATCAACCTGGGGACTGTAATGAAAGCTTCATCTGTGGCAACAGCCTGGAACGAGTGCACTTACCTTAAAAGGACACTTCCAGCTTGAGATCTAGTCAATTTTTTGAAACATAGTTTGAAGTAATTTCAGGTACTATTGCCCCTGTGTCTTCTGGCCAATTTTCTGGGATCTTACAATCAGCTTTCCTTCTTTTTAAAATGTTACTGTGAGAGAATCCTCTCCAAACAGGGGAAATGGATGGACTGGCTAGTCAGGGAAAATTCCAAAGATCCCAGGTTTTTGTTTTGACCCATTTCTAATGGCTCTTCAAGTAGCTCTTCCTTGATTTAATAGTAGAAGAAATCTAAAGTAGGCTGATCTTTTAAAGTGATTCTTCTGAAGGGCACAAGCGACAAAGTAATATGCTCTCATTTATTCACTTTTTGAAAGTGGCTTTGCAAGATAGAGGTTCATTCACTTACAGCAACAAGTCAGGCTTCCCCATCGTTCTTTGTCTTGTTTCAAAGCCGATTGTTTGTTTCTGCCAATTTATAATTGCATAGAAAGGTTAATGCCAGGGATTGTGAAAGGAGGTTTTCTATCATTGTGTCTAATGGCTGTTCTACTCGGTTTGTGATTATTCATTTATGTCTGATGTTTGCTGCTCTTGGCGGTAGTTAGTAGAAGACTTGCAGCGGTTCAATATTATTTCCTATAAGTCTTTCACAGAATCATTAGTTTCCTGTTCCAGAAAAACATCAACATCTTAATGCAATTTGTTCCTCTGATTAATGAGAGAAGTAAATCCAGCCTTTTTTTTTCTATTTTTCACTCTCTTTATTCAATAAACCACAGCTGTACGTATCTGAGAGTGCATGAATTGATAATATGCCTTGAAATTTTAATCCCTATGCAGAGAAAGAGAGCTATTGCCTGGTTATTATTCTCACTTTTTCACCCTACCATCTACAACAGCAAGACAAAATGCTAGGGGAAAAAACCAGTTCTGCAATAATGAAACATCTTCTGGCAAAGAGATATTTTTATTCCTCTATTCCTACTGTGACCCATCACTAGACAGCTGTTCTCTGCCTGCTGTAGATAAGGGTTCTATCATCATAGCAAATGAGAGAGGACACACTTGTCTAGTTCCTAATGATAAAGAGTGAGACTGCGACAGAACCACATATGTAAGCCATGTGAGAAACCAGAGACCTACATTCACATTTTCTAATATCATGCAATTTTAAAATACTAAATACATCAAAAATCTTCTCCTTATCTAGAAAGAGCATTAAATTAATGCTTGGAGGATTTCTCCAATAAATGTAAAATAGACCAAATTCAGCCCTGGAGTATGTGGAAGGAACCATTGATTTCAGTGGAGACATGTCTATTTACAGCAGGGATGAATTTGGTCCAAACAGCCCAGTGCAGTTGAAAGATTTCATTATAACGTCTGTCTTACCATCCTGAATATTTTAGCAATAGGGTCTGTAGCTGAAGGGTGACTGAAGATTGGTTTTAGTGAAGATTTTCACATTGAAAAGGAAAACTCCATCTATATGAACATCAAAGATGAAGTATTTTACTTGAATTTATAGCAAGAAGAACTTAATTGTCCTGTACTGAATAAATAATGATTTGATACATCTTAATCAGAGTATCTGTCCTTTAGGGACTCAAGGTCTTATGAAACTTCACCTAAAGCCCATTTATAATTTCTGTTTAACTAAGTTCAACCCTAGTTCAGCGAGATCACAAATGCAAAATCATTTTGTCAGCTTCTCCCACACTCTCACACAAAAGTACAGAAAGTTAATGATCCAAATTTCCTTTCGTGGTTTTTGGTTTTGTTTAGATGCATATCAGACATATAATTCCTATAGCAATTACTCATTATTTATCTCCTCCTTTGTTGTATATTCTAGTGCTGCACACAGTGACTGTTGATCGATGGGAGTGTTCTTGAACTATCTTCTTGCTTAATTTGCATCCAGCTTAATGTCTTTATCCCCAATTTTCTGTCACGTTGGAAGGAAATGCCTATTTAGTACAAAGATCATTGAGAGAAAGTTTCTTAAAGGACAGTTCTTGAAAGATAACTCAATTTTCTAGGTTTAGTGTGTTCTGCCTGAAGAAGTTTAATTTCCTTCTCTAAGGCATTAATCTGTGAATTAGTTTATCTGTCAATTCTTATTGAATGAAGAATAATTAATCCTAATGCATTTCTACACAACATTAGGGGATTTTATAAGATCCTCTCTATTATTACAGGATGTTATTTTGTGAGACTATTTATTGGCAAAAGATATCAATGTGCCGTTAGTACAGTCAATGAAATCTGCTGAATCCGACATATTGTAATGCAATCTCATTATTTGGGAGCCTTAAATCTTTTCTGTAATTCAGTCAAAGGGTTTAGGGCCTAAGACACTCAATATGAGAGACCGAAAAGTCTGTAGCTGGAGGAATTTAATATTTAGGTAAAATGTACCCTGAAGCAGATTCTACAAAATGGGAGGACAAGGTAAAAATAGGAGTTTTATCGTTGAATCTATGGGAGAAGGTTAGGACCTAGGAGTATTAAACAAAGAAATGTCAGTTGTGATATCACTTATTTTAAAGATCAGAGCATCTGGAAAAACTAGAATTCTCCTGTTTTGCAGATCATTGTGCCCATGAACAACAACAATTGTTCTATAGTTGAAAATAAGTCTCAGATGTAAACCAACATATACAATGAGATATCATGCTATTCTCATGAGATCCCTGTGCATTGGTGTAATATACAGAATGTATTATCCAGTTTCTGGACACCTATACAACAACGTTGCACAAGAAGGTTGGCTGCCCCTATGTGTGGGAATAAAATGTGGCAGAATGATTTGAAGTGCTGTCATGATGGCACTTCAGAGCAGATATACCATTACCTGCAAACTAGAGCAGTACTGATGGTGCATTTTCTCCCAATTACAGTAGGCCCAAAGACTTATCCACATGCTTATCTTTACACTTGGGAGTACTCCTACTGAAGCCAATGGCAAAAACTGCAATCCTACTACTCAGTTAAGCATGTGTGTAACCCTAGGCACCCCAGTTTTCACACCCTACACACTACTGCAATGATTTTTGTACAAAATAGGCCTTCTGAGGTATCATTTGAAAACTAATAACACACTGGTTAATAATGTCAATGTAAAATATGTGTAACAATGCTGTATGTGAAATTATGGATATTCACTAACATTATGCTTTAAAGCCTGTGACTAAAAGGTTTTTAAACCAGGCATGTTAGGGGGAGTCGATAAACAAGTTTGCTCCAGACAAAGGAAAGAGGTTGACACCTCACACCAGGTGTGGCCAAATTCAATGCACTCTTCGTTTGTATTGGAGGTTGCAGCACAAAGATATAATTTGCATGGTAGCAACTATCAGTGGGGGGGGGGGGGGGTGGAACCAGCATAGAGCCTCATAGTCCAGATCTCATGGCTCCTTAACTCCTGAACTAATGAACTTTATCTGAGGGGACCTTTCAGAAGAATCCATTTCAAAGGTTCACAGAACTATAAAGACAGGGGGAGTGAACCCCTAAATTACCCTTCACTTCAAAGAAACCACGCGATTTGATCTCGCTTGTCCAGCTGGCCACTACAAAGTTGGAAAGGAGCCAGGACGTCAGAGAAACCATCTCGAACAAAGACTGTCTCTTGCTAGATTAAGTTTTAGACTTGTTAAATGTATGTTTTCCCTTTTGTTTCCTTGTAACCACCTCTACCTTCTGTCTTTTACTTGGCATCACTTAATCCCTGCTCTTTTGGTAATAAACTTGTTTTGCTTTCATCGTAAATCAGTGCTGGGTAAGTTCAGTAAAGTGTGTGCCACTGATAAGCTGACAAGTTGGAAGTTTATCCTGTCTCTGTAGAGGCAGTGAACTGCATACCTCTTTTGTGAGGGTCCAGTGAGAGGGACTGGATCTTGCAGGACAATGATTTGGGGGCATATTCGGGGCTGGACGGGTACTAAGATCAGCCCGCAAGGAATAACCAAGTTGGGCAAAGCCAAGGTGAACCTTGCGGGCTAATGGAAGGCTGTTGGGGCCAGAGTTCTGACTCAAGAAACCCAGGGGTATAAGAGAGACATTGACTGAACCCCTTACTGGCATGGGTGAACTGCAAAACATCACAATATGGTAGATCAGGGCAGGATTGGAGCCTTACCACATATGTAGTTAGGGCTGGAGTTCCTGGTTTAATTTCTTTAGATTTTCTGGGTATTTGTCACACCTTTTATATCATTTTTTGTTTTTCATGGTTTCTTTTCCTTCCTTTTTATATTAGCCTTAGGATAAGAAATTTAGGCTCCCCCTCCTTTTTGTTGTTGTTGCTTATATCCCACTTGAGAGCAGAACATATCTTGTTACTGGAAAGGCGAACATTCTGATTCTGTAGCACCACAACAGAATCCCAGCAAGCCTGGCAGTGTGCTGTGCAGCTTGACAGGGGACACTTGTCCGAGAATCAATCACAGCCCTTCATTCTGAGACTGGTAAGGGTGCACAGTTTGGCATTTTGTAGGCAGCACCCTCAATCCCATAGGCAGGGGACCATCCCTCACTTTTCTGTAGTAATTTGTGAAGCCATTTAAGAAACAACATTTGGGGACTTCAAAGGAATACATGTCTAGTTTTCCTTTGGTCACCATGAAATGAGGGTGGTGGGAATTAGGGTTTATAGCTTGTGGGTTTCCAATAAATCCCCCAGGACCCTGGCATCAGGCCTGATGGATAACACTGTGGGGGGGGGAACTGCAATGCCTGTCTTTCCGGGCTAATAATGCCGAATACTCCATCCTACCACAGGATATATAAAGGCAGCAGCTGCTCTTCAGGTGAGCTCTCTTCCAGGATAGCAGCCTAGGGTGATCAGATGTTCCAGTTTTGTAGGGACAGTCCCGATTTTTGCATCTTTTTCTTATATAGGCTCCTATTACCCCCCACCCCCTGTCCTGATTTTTCACATTTGCTGTCTGATCACCCTAACAGCAGCCTATTGTACAACTAACAAACCTATCAGGCTGATCTATCCACCCTCTCTATTAAATAAATCTCCTGGACTCTTCCTCCTTCCATTTCTTACTTCAGCAATGCCGATGCTTCTAACAGATTTAGTCTTCTTGAAATACTTACTTGATGTCATCTCTTTCTCATGTACTAAGCTTGCTGTGAGAAATCTTTGACACTGTCTGAGAAATTAAAAGGACGTGAGTTCTGAACATCTTTGTTCAACAAAACTTTCCCTCATGTTTAACACCTAGTGTCTCTCTTGCTGGATAAGCTCCTTCTTTGCCACTGTCTTCAATGCTCCCTTTAAATCCTCCTCCTGCTCTTATCTTTGCATCTTCTTCCCCAGGGAAGAAACCCATTGAGCTTCCTTTTGGAGTAGAAGTGCTGCAGAGATCAGTGTGTCAGCATCCATTGAGCCATGCAGCACTAGTCAGAGATTGCCTGCAGATGGCTTGAGTAACCTCTGCTCCACTGCTATAACTCTTCCTCACGCTACTCTGTCCCAAGACAATTCGCAGCAGGCCAAAATTGGGCCCTTTTGTTTTATGCCAGATTAATGTTTGGACCGGTGTGCAGTAGCTTTTAAAAACACATAGAAGATGCTTGGTTATATATTTTTTTAATTGATAGAGAATAATACAGAAGGTATTAGAGTGGTATTATATTGACCAGTGCTACACCCTCATTTGGAGCACTGTGCTCAGTTTCAATTGCCTCACTTTGAGAAAGGTACAGGCAAGATTTAAAAACTCCAAGGAAGGGCCACCCAGCTAGCTAGAGGGATGAAAGATTGACATATTGCCAAAACTAGGCTTATTGAGCCTGGAAGAAGAGTTAGAGTAGAATAAACTGATGTGCTCATCATTGTGAATGATGTGAGGATAAGAACATAAGAATGGCCATACTGGATCAGACCAAAGGTCCATCTAGCCCAGTATCCTGCCTTCCGACACTGGCCAATGCCAGGTGCTTCAGAGGGAATGAACAGAACAGGTAATCATCAAGTGATCCACTCTCTGTTGCCCATTCCCAGCTTCTGGCAACAGATGCTAGGGGCACCATCCCTGCCCATCCCGGCTAATAGCCATTGATGGACCTATAACTGTCCTGTCCTGCCTTTTCCCCTGCCCCTGAACAGGGGAACAAGAGGACACTCAATGAAATTAAATTTCAGACAAATAAAAAGGAATAGTGCTTTCAAGTCCTGCCTACAGGATTTACTTCCACAAGAGGTCAAAGAGTCCTGGAATGTGAATGGGTTTTTAAAAAGGCTGGAGACTGTCATGTGATCATTGGGAACCATTTGCAGCTCTGCAAGCTGAAATAATAAGGATAATTGAATATCATGCTTCTGGGTGTAAGCTAATTGCCTGCAGGGTTCTGGAGGGATTTTTCTCCTCTGTACACAGTATAGCATAACTGAAGAGGTGCATTCTGGGAGCCTTCCATCTTCCTCTAAAACATCACTGCAGAAGGCAAAATGCTAAGCTAGATGAACAAATGATCTAATCTAGAAGGGCAAGACTTCTGTTCCTATATGACTATGGTGAACAACCAGTCAGACTGCAGGATAACCTAATGCCATTGTATAACGAAGTTTTGAGTAGCTTCAGTCATTATTTTTTTCCTGAAATGCCAGTGAAGGTCCCAAATGGCACAAAATCCTGATTGCTATGGCAACATACGTATAAACTATTGTTCAGTTAATACTGATTTATGCTTAGCTGGGAACCAGGAGTGAATTGTCTGTATTTTAACAACACAATATCTCTTGCAGCCCTTTAATCTCATTTCAGTGCGGCTGAGTTTCAGGTAATGGAGAGGCACAGTATGAGCTCCATTAGGCTCAGATCTTACACTGTAACTGTAAGGGGAGCTATATGAGGCTGCCAAATAGGACTTCATATTTTAAAGTTATTTACTCAATTTTACATTCTTCCAAATGCACTTAATTGAGTGACGATTAGCAACTGATATTAATTAATAGGGTTCCTATGTAATTATTTCTGATGATGACCAAGTCATCACTGTGATGATTAGGGATTTTTTATTACCACGAATACCAATTCTCCAGTAAAGCTCTTCAGCAAACTGAATCAACTGCACATAGTTATTCTCTGTTCACAAGCAACTGCGATAAAAAACACTCACCCGTAAAGTGGGAAGTGCCAAAGATGACCCAGAAATATGCCTCTACTTCTGCCTTCGTGGCATGACCTCAGCATGGAGAGAGCTGTGCTTTGTAGGATCAACAGAATTTTAATGACAATCATCATACCGAAAAAGTTATCCACGTGGATGACCTTACTACTTTCCTCAAGATTGAAAAATGGGCATGTAACACTGTTTGATTCTCCAGACCTTTCCTCTGTATCTTAGATTCTTCTATAATATCTCAGCTAATAGAGACTGAAATCTTTCAGTCCAATACCAATGCCAATACTGTGGAATCACTATTCTCTACTCCCAGTCATAAGAACAGCCATACTGGGTCAGACCAAAGGTCCATCTAGCCCAGTATCCTGTCTTCCAACAGTGACCAATCCCAGCTGCCCCAGAGGGAATTATCAGAGCAGGTAATCATCAAGTGATCCATCCATCGTTGCCCATTCCCAGCTTCTGGCAAAAGAATAGTCAGAATAACTTATGATACAGAAAATTCAGAGAGCTTCGAACAGAGAATGCTGCCATATCCAAGGCATCTTCTGGACCACTTCACTTGCTGCCAATTTTCTTGCACAGTATAATTCAGGTTCTTCAGGAAATTGCAATAGTGACTGTGCAAGTTGCATGTGTCTTTCTGGCCTATTATTGAACCAATGCACCAGCAGAGAGTTCAGGGATACCATACTACTGGTTGTGCTGTTGTTCATATCAGGTGTTAAAGAGCCCCTGACTACTTGATCCCATAGTATTTTATGTAAGAGTGAGTGCTAACACCCAGGGCCGTCCCTAGGGGCAGTGCGGTGTCTGGGGCGGAAGTAACAAATCTGTCACTTCCGGGACAGACCCATCACTTCTGGGACTGACCACACTGGCCAATTGAGCTGGCCCATGGGGCCCCCCAAAGCGTGAGCCCGGAGCGGTCGCCCCAATTCTCCATACCCTAGGGACAGCTTTGCTAACACCCCCTTCCAGTCCAACCAAACTCCAACTTGATTAAATATATCTTTCAAACCTCATTAATTTATTATTATTACTGACAAATTTTTTTGTAAGTGTCCACTAATTTTGGGTGCCTACCTTGAGACACTTAGGGTCTGAATTTCAGAGCCACTGAGCACCCTTAACTCCTGTTGATTTTAACTGGAGATGTGGGACTCAGCACCTCTGAAAGGCAGGTCCGAGGTGTCTCCCATGAAGCAACCAAAAATGGAGGCACCCAGAAATTAATAGGCACTTCTGAAAGCATTGCCCATAGCGTTCACAGTGTGCTAGACATTTTACACCAAATAAAGAAACAAAGCCCCCTCTGGAAGGCTCTTGAAATGTAAAAGAGGCAATAAGCAGACAAGAGATGAAACAAAGCATATTGTTGTTCAAATAGCAATGTTAGTTCCATCTTTGTTTTTACAGGTGACATTTTTCTCTAATTTTGCCCGCAGTTTCCACTGGATTCTTATTTACTTCTCTCTGTAACTATGTTTTAGTGTTGCTATAAACTGTTAAACAGTTGCCATTTCCTGCTACTGAGATTTTGGCAAGCGCATTTCAACAGTAGGTACAGTGATTCCAGTAGACAGATGAGACAGATACATAGTGAAGTGCTGTTGGTCCTTGGGGATGAAAGGTGCATAGATATAAGCTGATATTATTCTATAAAAAAGAAAAAAAATGTCCTGACAGTCTGATGAAAGAAGCGAAGACTAGCTCAGAGACTCCTTATCCTCCCGTAACAAATATCTGGCAGGGTTGATTGGGATGCACTGGCTTGCACTTTGGTTTTTTTAGGAGTAATTATAGCAACCTAATCTGAATACAGAATGTCACCTTCTTTGGTGGTAGGTTTCATTTTCCTCCAGCAATAGAAATGAAAATGGAAATTCTGTTTTAAAAGCACGGAAAAAATAGGAACATTCTTTTCAGAGACAGAATAATGCATCCTTGAATCCTTAAAGGCCTTACAAGAAAAACTCTACAATTTTCATTTGCAGCCTTAAAAATTAAGACTCTAAAATCAAACTTTTCAAGACCTTCAACTAGAACTGCATAGCAGTTACTCAAAGGCCAGTAAAAACTACAATGAATGAAAAATTCAATAAATGCATAGCAAGGGACCATTTGAAAACAGAGAGAGAGGAAATCAAATTAGTTTGGAAGACATTTTAGGAGTATCATATTGAAAGAATGTGAATGCTGTGTTTCACCAGTCCTTCAGAGGGACACAGACTTGTTTATGTGACCCTGCAGCTCAGACTATGGGAATGTGAATTGTGGTGTGCACTGTTTAAAGAGGACGACATTAATGCAAACTAAGTACCTTTTAGTTCATGCCTGCAGCATCCCGACTGAGAAGTTACAGCTCAACAACACTGCAATTCACAACCCCCATAGTGTCAAGGATGGGGCCAGATAGACATAGCCTCAGTTCTATATATTAGTCGGTAATGAAAGAAGGTACTGGTGTGTAGATAAACATTTAAATCCATAAAATGTTTGATGAGGCATTGCTATTCCTTTATCTGCTACCTTTCTCTTTTCTTATGGTACATTTATTTCCAATGGCTCTGTTTTCTTATTTTATATAGACCACATGCTGAAAGTCCTTACTCGTACAAAACTCTCCATGAGATCAATGGGAGTTTAAACTGAGTTAGGACTGCAGGATCTGATCATGTATCTGCTCTATGTAATCTTTACAGTTTGGGCCACATTACAAATCCCGTCCTCACAATGATGAACACTTATTCACACAAATAATCCCACTGGAGTCAACAGGAATTAAGTGTGTGAATAGCCACTCACCTGTCAGGTTTACAATCTTGTCTTTTCTGAACATGTTACAGCAGTGCTTGACATTTCTTTAGCTAACTATTAAATCATACATGCAGTGAATTCATTCCTTGAGTACGTGATGGATTATTATTGTTGTTGAACCCCATGGAGGATGTTGGTTATGTAAGGAGGAATTCTTTTTGAAATACATTATTGTAAATTGCATCTGTAGTTATTGTTATGAATAGTTTGTTTGGCTTATAACTTAATAAAATTTTTAAGTATAGGAAATACTACCTATCCTGGGAAGTATGTCCAGGAGTGACATGTTGAAGAGTGGGTGCAGGGAGAATATCAACTGAAACACTGTTTTGGGTATTTGGGGCTTGAGTCTATTTTCCACTACACATCAGTCATTACCCATGAACCTAACACTTAATGTTTAAATGGTGCTTTTAATCTGCATATCTCCAAGAGTGCCACAGCTACTATTATTGTTTGTACTGCAGTAGCACCTAGGAGCCCTAATCATGGACCAGGGCCCCATTGTGCTAGGTGCTGTACAAACACAGAAGAAAAAGACAGTCCCTGCCTCAAAGAGCCTAATTATATTAACTTTGCATCATAAACTACATGTTATCAATCCCATTTTAGAGCTCCAGAAACTAAGGAACAACAAACTAAGCCCTGAGTTAGATGCTTGGGAATCTCTCAGAAGGGAGAGAGAAAGAAATCTTCTCCCCAAACTGGGACAACCTCTGTGCTGTTTGTATCATTCAGACCTACAGGGAAAGAACAGCTGTTGGATCCACATAGTGGTTGCGCTTTGGCCCCACATCTGGCTAGCCCGACCCCCACATCTGTCTGTCCACTGATTGCATAGAGCTCCCACAGTAACACTCAAGGGATGCACTCTTCTGAATGGACCTCCCAGAAGCCTCTCTGCCCCCAAAGCATACCACCCTATTTTACTGCAAAATATTGACTGAGCTTGCTGTAGGGACAGGGGCAGTTGTCAAATTCTACTCCAAGGACACAGTCTGTGGGGGAGGCTCAGCTTTCCTCCCTTCCAGATCAATTTGCAAAATATTATAGTGTAAGAATATGCCATTGCCTTAGGAATATAAAAAGAAAACCTAGAAGAAAACATAACTGGAGATAAGAACACTTACCAGCTGGAAGAGAAGGAAATGCAGAAGCCAGTTGCAAAATGGCCACTTTAGGGCTGCAGCTGCTGGTCTCTGCCAAATTTAAAGGACCAGTCTCTGGAAAGTCATGCTGCGGAAAAGTGCCTATAATAGGGCAAATCCACACTGATTAAAGCTACAGTCACCAATGAAAGTAGTTCTGAGGAAGGAGTTTCTTGTCTGTGTCGTATACCCCCACTGTAGCTTTCCAGTGTGCAAGTTCTAAACAATAATTTGGAGCTCTGTTTTACATAACAGGGGTATCCCTCTTTTTTGTTTGAATCCCACAAATATAAGAATCAATGCCACAGGCACTTTTTTATTGTTATTTTTTTATTTGGAGCTCAGAACTTTTAATGAAGTCACAAGCACAAAGACATCTTTACGTGTTTCCCCTTTTTTCTGTTCTTTTTCCCCTCTATCGTCTATTCATTTTTTCTCTTCCTTTCCATGCTTGTTTCTGCTCCTAGCTCCTCCTTGGACAAATTGAAAATGACAAGTTTTCTTTGCAGTTCCATTTTGTTTTTCTGCTAACACATGGAGCAGGTCTGTGTGGGTGGCACAAAGCATATGTTCTTTATATATCGCTCTCTGAAACATTCTGGGTTGGTGCCTAACCCTGGTTTACATCATGATCTACCAAACACATTTTGCTATACCTCTCAAGAGCTTACTCATTGAGGGAAGTTAATGCATGTGTTAGCCTAAAACTGTCACCCTTTTTGTTCTGCAGGATACTGCTATAGCAGCTGACATTACTATAAACTCTCATTAATGCTCCCTGCTGATTGATCCAATGGTACGTCGTGATGAGTAATGGATTCTGTACACTGACTTTCCTCCATTTTTCTCCTCTTCTTTCTCTCCAAGAAGAAGCGCACACAATGTGAGATGCCTAGACTTCCAAGGCCTGAGATGCTTGGTGCTGGCCTGCAGATCCACACTAGATTGATCCTCTTCCTAGACTGTTTACTCTTTCTTCAGAACAAGTTCATCTGGATCTAAAACCATTGGATCTGAGGGCTGTTTTCTGGCTCTATAATGAGAGTCCTTGCTCAACCCTGGTTCCTTAAATACCTCTGGATCAGATGGATCCTTCTCTCGTGGATTGGCTCTTGAAGAAGAGGCTGACACCAATGATGATTGAGCACTCTTGATTGACATACCAGCTGGACCCTTCTCTCATGGATTGATTCTTGAGACAGAAGACGACACCAAGAAGGTTTGAGAAGTCCTATTCTTTGGATCCTCTCTTGGTTTCTGGATCCCTTTGTGCTTGGTACCAAAGAGGAGGTGTAGTGAGGCGGCCTGGCTCCCAGCCGCCCCAGAGAGCAACGAGTCCCTACGGACGCCAAAGTGGACAGAGTCGCTGGAGCCTGCGCTCGCCCCCCAGAGGTCAAGGCGCAGGGCAGGAAGTATAAAAGCCCAGCCCCAGGGCTCAGAAGCTGCCTGGCTGCCGGAAAGGCCAGACGCTGGTGCCCTAGCTCCCGCTGGGGAGACTCCTGCCGCCTGTGACCGACCCGAGGACTGGCCGTACCTGCGGAGCCTGGATGCTGACCAGACACTGGAAGAGCCCCTAGGCTGGCTGGTACAAAGGGACCCCGAGGAGCTGCCCAGTTTACCCCTCGCTCAGTATCCTGAGGAGCCCATGGTGTGGGACGCTGCGGAAGACGCCGCCGAGACAGAGGTACCGGTAGAGGGGGAGGTCGGAAGTAGCCCGGGGGCAGCCGACCCTAGTCTGGCTGCAGCACACCCAGAGCCAATGTCAGTGTGTTGCGGCCAGGATCCCCACTGACACAGCAGCAGGCTGCCTGCCACTGTTAGGGCCCCAGGCTGGGACACAGAGGAGTGGGCGGGCCTGCGTCCCCCCTGCCACCCCACTCACGGGTGGCAGTCTCCCCCTCGCCCCAGGAGCCTGGGCTTGAACTGCTAACTGTTTGTTCAGCCCCTGCCTGAGCTCTAGTCCCATCTGGTTGAACATAAAGCACCTTAATCCTCAGAAAAACTTCATAAAGAATCCAGGATTGCTAAGTGTTTATCACCTTATTTGCCTGTAGATCATGCAGAGCTTTGAGAAGGCAGGGTAGCAAAAGCCTGAAACACTGAACTAAAGCAAAAATGGAGTGACAGAGATGGATGCATTGTTTCCAAACTCAATTTTTTAACCTGGGATAAAGAAGAAGCCTTTAGGAAGCAATAGATTCCTGGTGCACTCTCTGTAACAGAGCCACTACATCTCCTGCCTTTCCGCACAAAAGAAGAGTTCCTGAGGGAAAGAAGAGAGATTGAACCAAGGGCTGGGAGAGGGGGGCTCAAATCAAAGGAGCTTTTTCAGGACTAGGCAAGAATCTCATGAGTTTATTCTTTAAAGATACACTCCATTACCGCTAGAAAATAGATACAATCAATACACATAACTATAAGATAGGGAAGTGTTAACCCCAGGTCCAGAGCATTGGAGTAAACTCACAATATTTGTGCAGGTACCATATGTTTACTTGGATGTTTACTGACTCACAAAAGCCATTCACCGCCTCCAACCATAGACCCTTTTGGAGTAGCTGGCTATGCGGAACGGTTCATATCTCCCCATATGTTTGCTGTCATTCATCAAGAGCAGTGATGAAATGAGACTTAAAAACAGATCAGGAAGAGTTAGAAGAGTTGCCAGTGTGTAGGAACAATGATGGTTTCTTCAGGCGCACACGTTTATGTTATGTATGTTATATTATGTTATATATATGCTGGGTGAGACTGGTTATTGAAGTGCTGCATAGTAAACATACCCAGAGAAAAAGCTGCTCTCACAGGGAGCAGGGGTTTATAGGAACTGAACTCTTACATGTTTTTCCCCAAGCCAAGGCTCAGAACCAGCACTTCAAAGGAAACTGGGACATGAACTGATTTAGCTTCACAGCATCCCTCTCTGAGGCTCCTATTCTGCAAAGTTCTGAAGAACATGCTTGACTTAAGTATGTGCTGAAGTCTCATTGACTCATTGGCACATGCGTAAATGTTTTGCTGAATAGCAATAGACTTCAGCACATACTTAACGTTAAGTGCTTTGCTGAATCAGGGCTTATGAAAGGTAAGTATTATTAGCTCCATTTTAAAAATGCCCAAACTGACAAATAGAGAGTTTAAGCCCTAAACTCTGTTCCCAGCCCAGATAGCCGCACTGGACACTGGGGTTTTCCTTAATGGCAGGGAGAGAATAATCTTCTCACCAGGTGTAGACCTTGCTTGGAGCCCTAGGCATAATTAACAGTGTGAACCAAAGGCTGCGAACCACAATAGGCCTGGCCTTGGCAAAATAACCACACAGTAGGTATTAGCTAACACCAAATAAGCACATTCCTGACTGGAAAGGATGATTCAAAAACACACAGGTCTCTCAAGTAACTACATAAATCCATTCCTAAGTATGGTACAAGAAAAAAACCAACTTGTCGTAAGCTAGGGATGGGATGACAGAATAATGGATAAGGATGTTTTGTTCAAATCAGGAGGTACAAGGATAAGGGCAGTAACTAACCATGTCTGGAGTGTAAGACATGACTTGCTTGTATTGATGTAAGGAGAAGTCACAGGAGAGGCAACTTTGTGCTAACCTAGGGGACAGGATCCTGGTGTGCATTAAGCGGGTACCTTGTCATGGGCATACCTGTGTTAATGTACCTGTAGCTCCTATGAGGCGCTAGTACTGTGCTTTGTCGACAATAAACCAGGTCGAGCACCTTTGCCACCGAACTGAGCCTGTGGTATTTCTTGTGAATAACATTGAGGTCTGCTGAGTGAACATGCTGCACTGTGCACTAGGGCAGCTGACATTGGAGTGCCTAGAACAGCGACACTGGCAGCAGTGACAGCGCTGCAACATTAGCAACAACATTCCACAGCACTAACAGCACCAGGCAGTGGGGGGCCTCAGGGTCAGAAGAAAAGAAAATGCAACTTAAAGCAGCGATTCTGTTACCTGTCAGCTCTGGGCTTTTGGGGAACCAGGGTGCAGTGCCCAGGCTGTATGATTCACAAAAGCCTTTCCTCCCCCACCACCAGCCTCTGCTTGAACCAAAGCCGATCAGAATAAAACCTTACAAAAAGCAATGAAAAGGCAGTGGGAGACACCCCCTAAACCCCTTCGGACAAGGGTGATAGGATTAAGGAAATGCCCCTAGCCTCATTTGCATCGAAGATGGGGCAGGGAGGCATCCCCATTAGCATACAGAAGTGGAACAGAGATTCCAAGGCAAGAACCACATGGAACTCTGGGACCAGAAAAGCCAGAAAGCACTGCATGATGGGGGATCTCTACTCCAGATGTTAATGAACCCACACCTGCACACACCCAGTCCAGTAGTTATCAGACCAATTCTAGTAATAAATCCTTTCTTGGTATCCAAAATACTGACATTGCCTACTGGCATTGTGAGCTCCCTCCAAGGAACACAGCCCATAGCCAGGAATAATCAGTTCCTATTGTCTAGCCTGAACAGAACAACTTTGGTATACTCTGGGATGGGCAAACTTTTTGGCTCAAGGGCCACATCTGGGTGGGGAAATTGTATGCAGGGCCATGAATGTAGGGCTGGGGCAGGGGGTTGGGATGCAGAAGGAAGTACAGGGTGTGGGAGGGGGTGCGGAGTGCAGGATGAGGCTCAGGGCAGGGGGTTGGGGTGCAGAAGGAGTGTGGCAGGAGGCTCAAGACAAGGGCTTATGGGGCTCAAGGCGGGGGTTGGGATGTGGGAGGGGATGCGGTGTGCAGAAGGGGCTCGGCAAGGGGTTGGGATGCAGGAGGGGTAAGACAGGGGGTTAGGAGGCTCAGGGCAGGGGCTTGGGGTGCAGGATGGGTTCAGGGTGTGGGATCCGGCCCAGCACCCCTTACATCGAGCGGCTCCGGGGTGGCAGCAGCATGCAGATGGGCTAAGGCAGGCTCACTGCCTTCCCTGGCCCCGCGCTGCTCCCGGAAGTGGCCAGCATGTCTGGCAGTGGCTGCTGTGGGTAGGGTGAGGCAGGCAGCTCTGCCGCACGCTGCCCTCACCTGTGGGTACCACCCCTAGAACTCCCATTGGCTGCTGTTCCCTGATCCCAGCCAATGGAAGCCGCAGGGCACGGAGCCCTCTGCCCCCCCCCACTTCCCCAGGGGCCACAGGGACATGGTGCCAGCTGCTTCCAGGGGTGGTGCAGGGCCAGAGCAGGAACAGAGCCTTCCTTAGCCCCACTGCACCATGACGCTGGCAATCCCGTGGGCCAGACTGAAAGCCCTGACAGGTTGGACCCGGCCCACCCTACTCATGCTCAAGTAAGTGATCTGTTGCCAGGATCCAACATCTGCATCAGTTCCACTCAGACTTCATCTTCTCCTGACTGATCATGCTGGAGGCTCTGCCTGTCTCCAGCACTCTGGACTCCCAGCTCCCACCACCACCTAAGAACCCTGATCGATTCAAGCTTCACGGAGTGGTGAGATCCCAGCTCGCTCGCTCTCTCGGTATGGCCTTCTGACCCTGACTCATGTGGTCAGTTATAGTTTTCTAAATCTGACTTTTATAATCAAATTTAAGTTAGATTTAATATTGTAACTGTTTTGTTTGGTTGGCTCCCCTTGTATGGTTATTACCTGGCAATAAATAACTTTCATGGTTAAGCTCGTTGATTCTCTCTCTCTCCCCCTCGTGGGTGTTTTTTGGCTTCCCCAGTTGCTCTGCAGCAACATTCCTCGTATCTAAACTAAAGATCCCTGCAGCACCCAAAAATCCTGTGCGGTTTGCTCATCAAGTGGGTTACTACCAACACAAATGTAACATGAAAGTGCAGATAGGGACGTAACATGGCGCATATGATGGTTGCAGATTGAAAGTGCTGCTCGACTCAGCCTGCTCAGGCGTACTCTGTTCCGGTGCGGTGCCCATGGCATATGAGGGTGACAGCTTGGAAGTGCTGCTCGACCCAGCCTACTGAGTCCAGGAACATATAAGTGCTGATTAAACCGGTCCTCTCAGACGCGCTCTGTTGATGTGTATGTTCGTCTGATTCTGGGGCTGGAAGAACCCAGCCCTGGGGAACCTAGGTCCTGCAGGATAGCTCCATTGGGAGAGAACTTGCAGAAGGGAGAAGTAGAGCTCTGTATGAGAACAGAAGTGACACAGGCAGTACATTGATAGAATTACAGAATCCCTTGCCCCCCCACCCCCAAAGAGTAACCCGAATAAATGAGCATACCCCAAAGTAACGGCCAAATCTGGTAACAACGCGTCTGCCCTGTTGTGTTACACTCATTTGTTCTGTGCCATCTGTCTCTCCATGCACCCTGGCCCCTCAGCCAAGCCTGCATTACAGGCCAAACCCACGCCCCACATTACGATACTGGTAATTTAACCACAGAATAAACCAGATGCTGTATATTGGATGCACGATGTTTGACAATGCCTCCAGGTAGTTGGGGGGGTTATTAAATCCCAACACATCTCTAATGCATATGGCTACTTGTCTTGTTAAGCAATTGTACTGGGTTAATTGATTTGATTTGCTAAAATGTTGACTCGGTGTTAGATTTGGAATGAACAGCAGAACAGATTTAAAGTCCATTCTGTGGGCATCATGTACGGTTCCACCTAATTGTAAGCAATCTAATCAAGTGGGCAGATATGACCCTGCTGTGTTGCTGGCCTCATTGCTGGCAACAGCCATGAGGGTTTTGTAAGGAAGCCTTAGTATAGACAATAATACAAGTGGAATAATCACTTAAGCAGTGAAGTGGTAAAATAAAAAGGACTTAACATTTGTATCAAAATTCATGTGCAATAGAGGAGCCACATATGGAATAACACTAAAAACCAGCAGAGCTTCAGGCCTAGGAAACTTCTCTACCTCAGGTGTCTGACATGCAGGTTCCAAAGGGTGCGTGGAATCTGCAGAGCAGTACTTGGGAATAGGGTTATTCATGCATCTGAGAGCCAAAACGCTGGCTGCCACTTCTTCACTTCATGGAGAATTCTCCAGTGTTCTCTGGAGCCACTTGTCTTCACTTGAACTGGAAGTGCCCCCCAAAAGGGGCTGGTTTGGGTATAATTGGCAAATAAAAAAGGCACTACTTCGGCCTATGTCACCAGAGACTGGAAAGACTTAAGAAAAAATTAATGTCATACTATAGCTGGCACTCAAACCCCTTTGAGTGTATAGTCTGGTTACAATGCTTTTGCACATCTGTCAGATAAAGCAGTGCACTAGATGCACTCAGGAACAATAGCTGGATTTGGAATTCCTCCTGAAGGGATCTGGGGCCAAAGGAATTAACCAATTACAAGGAGGCAGCATGTTCAGATGCAGCAGGTATAATCTTGTTCTGGTATTTTCAAAGGTCTGGAACAAACTCTTACTGCGCATTGAAAGCATTGTAAGAGGGCCATAGCAGAATATAAACCCACACAAGGAAAGGAATTTTCCTTGAACTATCCACAGTTTGTGGGTTTGTTTTAAGCGGGGTGGAGTGGGGGGATGAAAAGCAAAAGGAAAAGTAGCACATAAGTAAACTCATTCATTGGAATTTAAGTCAATCATACGTGTGCATAATACATGTGAAACATTGCTAAGAACTGCAGGTCTGTATGAAAGATTGCCCCAGGATTCTGCCAAGGTCAGTGTAGTCACTGGAGTGTTCAGCAGTTATGCTTCTGAAGTTCATACGCCCACATCTTGAATACTGCGTACAGATGTGGTCTCCTCATCTCAAAAAAGATATACTGGCACTAGAAAAGGTTCAGAGAAGGGCAACTAAAATGATTAGGGGTTTAGAATGGGTCCCATACGAGGAGCGAATAAAGAGGCTAGGACTTTTCAGCTTGGAAAAGAGGAGCTATGATAGAGGTATATAAAATCATGAGTGAGATGGAGAAAGTGAATAAGGAAAAGTTATTTACTTGTTCCCATATTACAAAAACTAGGGGCCACCAAATGAAATTAATGGGCAGCAGGTTTAAAACAAATAAAAGGAAGTTCTTCTTCACACAGCGCACGGTCAACCTGTGGAACTCCTTGCCTGAGGAGGTTGTGAAGGCTAGGACTATAACAGCGTTTAACAGAGAACTGGATAAATTCATGGAGGTTAAGTCCATTAATGGCTATTAGCCAGGATGGGTAAGGAACAGTGTCCCTAGCCTCTGTTTGTCAGAGTGTGGAGATGGCAGGAGAGAGATCACTTGATCATTGCCTATTAGGTTCACTCCCTCTGGGACACCTGGCATTAGCCACTGTCAGTAGACAGGATACTGGGCTAGATGGACCTTTGGCCTAACCCAAAGGGGGAAAGAATATCTCAGTGGTTTGAGCATTAGCCTGCTAAACCTAGGGTTGTGAATTCAGTCCTTGAGGGGGCCACTTAGGGATCTGGGGCAAAAATCAGTACTTGGTCCTGCTAGTGAAGGCAGGGGGCTGGACTCAATGACCTTTCAAGGTCCTTTCCAGTTCTAGGAGATAGGTATATCTCCAATTACTATTTATTATGACCCAGTACAGCCATTCTTATGTTCTTATACATATCCTTTTCAAAATGAGTGTGACTGTCACTCATTGAAATTTTGCTCTTCTCACATTCTCCTCAGTCCAGAGTGTGTGGTCTCCCTTCTGGGATTGTGCATATATACAACACATGCCACATTTCAGTATGGGTGCTTGCACAACATAGTTAACAAGCACAATATGGATTTCAGACATAGTAAAGTGGGAGAACCAGTTTCAGCTTCTTTTAGTTTCCAATCCCCTGGAAAAATTAAGCCATTTCATCTGATCATTTTACTGGTATTATTTATTACATTGAGACTGTGATACAGACAACAAAGTCCTGAGTGTACTTCTAAATGCTAGCCATCATTTGCCAGGGCATTATGATGGCAGATATACACAAATTTAGACGTCAACTCATCATTAGTTAAAGTTGCGATCCAGCAAAGCACCTCAGCACATGTGAAATGTTATGACTGAAGTCCATGGGACTATTCTAATATTTATAGTGTGCTGAAGTGCTTTGCTGGATCAGGTCCTAACTGGGGCGAGAGTGTGTCCTGTACACTCAACCAAGGCTTTTATAATTCTAAAGAACAAATAGTTAGAATGGTTGATTACTTGCAACTTACCTCAATTACTGTCCACTTACATACATCACCAAAAATAATAATAATAATAAGCAAGTGTACTTTGTATAGGTATAAACAGGTTCTCAATTATCTTCCTTTCATGTCTCTTTCTCTCCTCTTTTGTCATTGACTAACAGATTCATAGGACAGATGCTCAGGTTACTCTTTGCTTTTCTCATCCGTGTTGATATTTTGATAATGGCAGTGGATTTTTCTTTATTTGTCACAGACTTAAATAGGGAGAACTCAGTGTCTTGACAACAGCACATGGTGGAAGCAGCTTTTGGTGATTTGGCTCTATGCTTCGCAGAGGTGATGTGCTTTAGCCCGGAGTGGGGGAGGTAACTAGGAAAAGGAGAGGATGACAGCTGCACATGGTGGGCCAGGTTCTGATCTCAGCAACAGCGGTGTAAATCTGGAGTAGTACTGAAGACAATGAAAATACTCCAGATATATACCAGAGTCTTTGAGATCAGTATTTGACTCTTTATCTGGTGGCCCTTGAAACAAAACTAATGTTAGGGCTAGTCAGGAATGGAGAACAAGAACCATGTACATGACTGAAATAACATTTTTTATTTCAATGTCATAAGCAGAAGCTCACAAATGGCAGAGCTCAGCATTTTCCACAGTGTATTCTAGTCATGTTTCATGTTATTTCTTCTCAGCAATCAAGACAAGCCTAATCAAATTTTTCCTTTTTAAAATAATCATCTTGGCAGACTTTGTTAAATAGTTTGCCAGGTTTTTTTTTAAGTCTCGATGCAGCATTTCCTCAGTCACCCCATCTTTATCCTTCCATACACTAAACTGTGCAATAAGGGGAATGAAATTTCCAAAGCAAATAGAAATAACAGAGGTAACCTGTGTGCTGAGGTCACACTGCTCTCACTCCCAGAAGCAGAACCATCTATTACCCCATCCTCTGAACCTTTCACCGGGTTCCTGTTCATTTCAAAATTGTCCTCAAGATTTTTGCCACTCTTCATGAACTCCTTGCTCTTCCTCTTCTCCTCCTTCTTACTTTGCTTCCCCAGCTTTAGCCACCTCTTCCTGGATCTTTTCATGTGACCTTGCAACATTGGAAGGTCATTCATTCTGCCCTGTCTAACTGGAACACTCCCTCCCTCTCAAGTCACATCTTCTCTTACTATTGCTATTAAATCTTCCTCTTTTATTAGTACAGGCCTGACTCTCATTCTGCAAAATGTTTTGTCATAATGTGTTGTAAAGCAATTCTACAGCATTTGTCATACAAACACAGTATGGTACCTATTTAATTTATTTATTGTTATCAATTCCTAAAGTTAGGCACCCAGATCCACAGTTAGGAAATAGGAAGCTTGACTTTCAAAGATGCTGAGCACTCACAGCTCCCATTGATTTCACTAGTATTTGAAGGATACTTTGAACAACCCTCAGATGCGAAGTGCTATATGAGCCCCCAAGTATTATTACGAAGGAAAGACAAAACAAACATCTGCCTGCCGAGGCTTGAATCCGTTCCTTGTTTTGAAATGAAACAGCCTATTCCAGGTTGGAACATTAGACCTTTTCTGTAAAGTATATGCACATTACAGAGCCAGAGAGTCAGGAGTCTTAGTAACTAGGCCACAGGGTGTCTGTGGCTGCAATCAAGTTGGCAATATTTTGTTTTGGTTTGGTGGTTTTGGAGGGAAGGCCGGGGTCCCTGTGATAGTTGAATCAATCACGTATATTAATATACTGTTAACTTTTAATTACAAGCTTACTCTGTTAATACAGAGTCATGCTCTCAGTGGAGTCTTTACTGCCACTATAGCTGGAGTCACTGATTCTCATTCCCTACCCCGCTATAAGCCCCAGGTGAGACTAGCATTATCATCAGCCTTTTAGAGACAGGGTCGCTCAGGCACAGAAAAGTGAGGTGATTTGTCCAAGCTCATGCAGCAAGTCAATGATTTCCAGGCTGGCCCCCTGAATGCTGGATCACACTGGGCCTCCCTCACCTCCATGCTCCTAAAAGGACTAGTTTTCTTCTCTCCCTGGCACATCTCTTCCAACTACACGACATGCCCTCTATGCACTTGGTCAGTTATGCCAGGGGGAGTTAGTACCTGTGCAAAATATAAAAATCAATCAACTTATAATTAACTGACTTTGAAGCTACTGTTGCTTCAACTACACTCCCCCACTCTAGGGCTCTGGCTTATAGGGTGACCAGATGTCCTGATTTTATAGGGACAGTCCCGATTTTTGGGTCTTTTTCTTATATTGCAGGGGTTGGCAACCTTTCGGAAGTGCTGTGCCGAGTCTTCATTTATTCACTCTGATTTAAGGTTTAGCGTGCCAGTAATACAGTTTAATGTTTTTAGAAGGTCTCTTTCTATAAGTCTATAATATATAACTAAACTATTTCTGTATGTAAAATAAATAAGGTTTTTAAAATGTTTAAGAAGCTTCATTTAAAATTAAATTAAAATGCAGAGCCCCCTGGACCAGTGGCCAGGACCCAGCCAGTGTGAGTGCTACTGAAAATCAGGTCGCATGCCGCCTTTGGCACACGTGCCATAGGTTGCCTACCCCTGTTATATAGGCTCCTATTACCCCCCATCTCCTGTCCCAGTTTTTCACATTTTCTGTCTGGTCACCCTATTGGCTTAATACTTGGGGGTCCTTCTCCCAGTAATACTTGAGAGGCTGTGCTGTAGCAGCACCATTTCTGTCTGACAACAAAGAGTGCATCAAGTCACACACATTTTGATGCGTCTATTTGTTTAGGCATACGTTAGGAAGTGCCTTTCCTACCTACTTACCCTATTCTGAAACACAATCCCACACATCCTGTTTAGGATCAAAACACCTGTTCCTGGGGCTTGACTTTATTAAACAAGTTGATTTTAATGCTCAAAAAATCACCACCTACAAAAGTGCATTCACATCCAGCACCTACCATGCAGGGCACTGCTACTGACTTTTAAGACTTGCTTTCTGTGGTTAAACTTGAGAATAAAATTTGTTCAGAAGTAATACATATCATGACAATCTCACTGACAGTGATGCCAATGGGAGTTTTGCCATTGACATCAAGAAGAATGGGTTCAATTAACCGTTTTATAAATAGTATATTCAAAACTGTGCCCCCTAAAATAGTGCCTTTCCCTGAAGTACCAGAGAAAAGAAAAAAATAAAAACAAATTCCCTTAGCTGAATATGTTAAAAAATACACTTCTGTTCATTTACCCATGAGAACACAAATGCTGAGAATTAGAAACACTTACCTGAGTGTGCCTGTTCTCAGCTACATGGATGCAATTCCTATTAAGCAGAGAGCAGACTTTTGTCTGTCTTCATTTTAAAGGCTGATATCTGCTTGCCAGATACGTGCTTTCTCTACAGTCCTTATGCTTTTACTTATATAGTCATGATTTCCCATTACATAGCTCCGGTGTTTCTTTGATTAGTGGTATGGGGTTATTTTGCTTTAAATTCTACATTATCTTTGCAACATCTCACTGCAATTTAGTAAGAAAGAATAAAAGGAGAGGAACAGAGATTTTATGGCAATTTTCTTTTTACTATATCAAATCAACAATTTTCCCAACTGCAGAACAGTAAAGTCAGTGTGCAATCCTGTAAAGTAGAGATGAAAAAAACCCTACAGTGGTAGGTGCTAAAGTCTATCCTTTTGTGAGGGAAAGAGTATTCCCTATGGTACCTTTGCTAGTGCTTGTGCTTCTTCAGAGATTGGGTTTCTATCAGTTCCCTTGGAAGACTATTCCAGACACACACAGGTCTCACATTTCCCAGCACCGTGCACCGAAAAAAGTTGGTTTAAATTCAGTGAGGGGAACATCAGTGTTTTCCTGGGCACCTGTCTCCCACCATGGCTTTTCTTGCATGAGGAGTGTGTGCAGATGTCTGACTGTAAGCTCCTGAGGGTAGGGACTGTGTTTCTTTGGTAACTTTTGCAGTACATAGAACACAGTTGAAAAAAATAATGAGACGTTGAAACTAAATGTAAAGCACCTAAAGGCCCCAGCCAAGATCATGGCCCCATTCTGCGCTCTACAAACATAGAGTGAGCCCCGAGAAGCTTACATTCTTAACAGGAGAGACTGACAAAGGGTGGCAAAGGAAGCAGCGGTAGGGAATTTATTTACCAGTAATCACAAAACCTGTCTGCAGCAGAGCCAAGAATAGACTACAGAGCTCCTGACACCCAGTCCCCTATCCACTAGATCACACTGCCATTCTAATTATTTTTCTTAGTCAGTGGACCCTATTTCCTCATTGGTCACATTTTTTGGTCTCAGAAGGAAAAATATTCATGAAGTCACAAAGCGCAGGCACATTAAGCAAGTCCCTCTGAGGGGATGAATGCCTCTTACGAAGATATTGAGGGGAGTTCAGAGCAGTTGGGGCTTTGCAATATTTGGCCATAGGAATAAATATGAATATTAGTATCTATCCTAATATTGATATTGAGATATCATTAGTAACCTGGAGTTGTAAATGGCCCAGGTTCATTCAGCAAATTCCATTTGCTTCTTCAATTAAACTAGATAAAATAATATGAGGGCTTTATTTCTACCTGGCACCAAATAGTTGATGTGCCAATTCTAACTGACATCTGTTTTCCCCAATGATACCTTCCAGTGATGATGACCTATATGAGCTATTGCATCGCTTTTCCCTCTTTGTCCTTGTACACTACTTTGGTTTATTTTGCCCACTTTAAAATAACTACTGCAGTTTATCAATTCTTAATTCCCTTCTTAGGAGTTATTCTCTTCTAAATATAGTCTAGCCATAAAGGTGCCACTCTCAAGAGGAAATATACAAGCATATTAGCAGCAATGCCCTCATCCTTTCACTCAAATTGCATAAACAGTTTAGTATGATCCAATCAGCACAAGAACACATTTCAAATTAGAATTTTAATAGGTAAGCATTAGATACAGGCTTATCATGTCATTATGCAGCTGGAAAAATTGAATACTTTAAAACCTTTGCTTTCATGTTGCTGTAGCCTTTTGCAATGGGCTCTTTATTATTTAAATATCTGGTGCTTACTAATTGCATTTGACAGGCAGGACTTTCAATTAGTGTTACCTAGTAGAGTGGCTTTCAATAGGGAGGCAGGAATCAGTGCTCTGGGGACAATGTGACAAGTGGGTATGTTACAGATTGTATTGTGGGTCTACAAGCCTTGGGAACCCTTCGTGCCATTTACTAGTACATTTTTGGCAGGCTGGTTTCATCTATCTAATCTATTTATGTAATCCACCTACTGTATGCCCTCATCACACTGTATCTCAGTGCCTCATCAGTATTTAAAAATAGAAGTATTAGTCTGGAACCATCATGTATGTAGCACTACGATTTCTTTGCTATTTGCAGCTCTTTGATGTTGACAGTATCCACTGGATATTAAATTACTGACGTTCTTGTCCAAAAAGACATGGAACACAACGTAGTATAAACTTGTACATCAGATCTGCACAACATGGGGTATTCCTGGCTGGCTCTTGTTGCCAAACAGTGGATGCCCTGAAGTATAGAATTCAATTAGCCTTAGCCTGCAACAATTACAAATGTAACCACTGTAAGGAGTAAGGAGCCCCTTTTGCATGGGCTACCCACAGAGGTGAAAGTAAGCCGGTGCGCCGTACCGGGGCGGATTGGCTTCCCCTGGCAACAATTTAAAGGGCCTGGGGCTCCCAGCAGCGGCTGGGAGCCCCAGGCCCTTTAAATTGCCACCAGAGCCCTACCGCCGGAGCCCTGGGGAAGCGGCAGCGGGGCTCGGGCAGTGATATAAAGGGCCCAGGGCACCTGCTGCAGCTACTGCTCCAGACCCTTCAAATCGTCCCCGGAGCCCTGGGGTAGTGACGGCGGGGCTCCGACGGCTATTTTAAGGATCCAGGGCTATGGCAGCTGCTACAGCCCTGGCCCTTAAAATAGCCACCGGAGACCTGCCGCCGCCTCCCCAGGGCTCCAGCAGCAGGGCTCCGGGGACAATTTAAAGGGTCCAGGGCTCCGGTAGCTGCTACCCCTCCAGGCCCTTTAAATCATGCCCGGGGCCTACTGGAGCCCTGGGGTAGCAGTGGTGGGGCTCCAGCAGCTATTTAAAGGGTCCGGGGCTGCAACAGCCACTACCGCCCTGGCCCAATAGCTGCCAGAGCCCCACCGCCACCTCCCCAGGGCTCCAGGGATGATTTAAAGGGTCTGGAGCTCCCAGCTGCTGCTACCACAGCACCAGCCCAGGCCCTTTAAATCCTGATTTAAAGCACCCAGGTATTTAAAGGCCCCACCTCTTCCTGTAGAGGTCACGCCTCTTTCGGTTGAGGCCCCGCTCCCTCCTCAGGACTCCAGAGTACCGATAAGTCCTTTAAGTTACTTTCACCCCCGGCTACCCAGATCTTGGGGCCAGGCACATAGTAGGAAGCAGGGCGACTTGCCTGCTCCGTCCCTCCCCAGAGTTGGGTCAGCAAGAGGCAGAGAATGAGTTGGGGAGCAGCAAAGAATTGACCCACTTCCCTTACTCACCAGACACCATAGCTAAGCTAGCATGGGTAGGGTGTAATTTACTGCTGGTATAGGCCAGTGGTAAATAACTACCTCCTAAGAGCAAATAGGAAGAAGAGGAGGAATCAGGAGTCAGGTGTGAGTTACTCCCACGCAGAGTCTCCCCAGGGCACCACTGCTTGCTCAGGACTGTGCCTAAAGTCACATTCTAACCTTAAGCGTATGTCCCTAGCTGAGTTGCATTTTGACATACTCATGTGCTCCATGAATACGATGGGCATCATCAGTACCCTTTAGTTCACAAGGTCAGGCACACAGATACGAAACCCGTTCTTGTTCCAGTCAGACTGTGGGAGACTAGAAACAAACAATTATGGTTCTAATGGCTACTGTCCGCTCTTAAGTATAACTAACAAATGTGAGCAAAACACATGAGAAAACACCCACTTATGGAAGTGTCATAAGGCTTTTATTTAACATTGGGCTATAGTTTCATCCAGTTTCTAACTGGTGACATACATTATTTCAAAACAGAAATCAGAAATAAAGTGATGATCAAATACATACATTTAAAATAACTTCCAGAAGCTTCTTCACATCAGAGGGCATCTAAGGGGTCAAAGATAAAGCAAAATATATTATGATGGACATTCTCCATGAACAGTGCCCAGCATATTGTAACAGGGAGATCGCTAACAAGTCTCCAGTAGTAGGATTTTCTTATAATTAAGATCATATGTCTCTTAACACCTCTTTATCATGGAATAAATCTCTATATAGACAAATCATTTTTCTAAAAATAACTGGAAAAGGGATTTAGTTCAGCCACCTGCCTCTAGAAATTAGCTTTTTAATTTTTGTATCCTTAACAAGCAACTCTCCCACCCAATCAGACCCTCAGCAGAGGAATTTCTCCACTTCCTCCCCTCGAGGTCATGAGTTGCAGCACCTATTTTTGGCTGAGTGGGGCTTGTTTGGACTCTGGAGGCTAGTGATGCCCTTCCTAGTTTAGCTAATGGGACAGCGACGTCTGAGCAGCAGTGGAAGCACTTGTCTTCCACAGGAGCAAGAGACGGCTGCTATTGCAGAACTTCCAGGCAACACCAAGTAGGGGAATGAGATGGACACTGCACCTCGGACTCTAAATTAGGCAGCACAGCCTGCATATAAGGCTCACCAGGCCACCTCCCATATCTTCTGCTTTAACTCCATTTTCTTTATTGTTATGTATCTTGTGGTAGCACCAAGAGGCCCTAATCAAGGATCGTGGCTCTGTGTTAGGCACTGTACAGACGAGGAAAACAAAAACAGTCCCTGCCCCAGAAATCTTACAATCTAGGATAATCTAATAAACCTGGAGATCTGCCTTGCAGTAGATTAAATATGCATAAGTGGAACTTTTCCCCACCTTTCTGCACAGCATCTACAATACCCTAAGCACCATAACGAAGTACAGCAGTACATTTTACTAAACCACATTAACTATAAACCTAAACAAGAGAGAAAGGGCAGCTCTTGCCTAATGAACTGAATTGAGCTTGCTATTTGTTATAGAAACACAACTGCATAAATCAATTTCCTTCTTCTTTTTCTCAGTCAGACCATTTCATTAGAAACATCTTTATAAACACAGCAAAACAGTAGGCTCTACCTGAAATGGCCAAACAACCCTGACTACCCAAGCCAGAAAAAAACAAAACCCCTACACCGCTGACTTTTATTTCTTTACATAACCCTTCCGCATTGCTCCACCTTCTTCCTACCACAGTCTTGCCATCTCACATGGTTGTATCTTGTGATATTTGTCCCAGCTCCTGGAGTCACATGAGCACATGAGAATCTCAGCTTTTGTTTTGCAAAGTAAGTTCCTAACCCACCTGGTTGCAGAGAAAAGTTTGAAAACAAGGACCCCAAAGGCTAAAAAACAGAAGGCAAATAAAAAGAGACTAAACTAATTATTGTTTTTAAATCTCATGATTTTTCACACACTCTCTCACTCACACATATGAATTTGGGTGGTCTGACTATGAATTTTGAATGCTTGGGGTTGGCAACACTGCAAGGAATCTCTCCCCTCCTCCAATCAGCTTTCCTACCACTAAGGTTTGCATGAGTAGCGAAGAGGGCCAAATTTCTGATAGAAATCATCTTCAGCACGAGCCAGAGCTTCCTCATCTATGTAGACTGCAGGTCTCCTGGAGGCCACGAAGTACTGCACTTTCCTTAGGTTCCATCCCATCACATACTTTAACCAACCACAGACTGCGGCTGTAGACCTGCCAACACCAGCATTGCAATGTACGTAGACGATGTGTCCATTCTCTAGCAGCCCATGCAGGAGACAGACAGCCTGAGGCAACATCTGTATTCTTCCTAGGATTAAAAACAGGGCACATTCCCATGAACACAAGAAAGGGAGGATCACTGTTAACAATATATTTCTCTATTCTGCTGTACTGTAAAATCATAGTGGCATGCAAAGAGAAATCTATTAAAGCTAGTTTCTCTTCTTTCTCTGGTAGGAGAATATGAATGTCTACATAGGTTTTCTGCACTGTCAGAAATTAAGTACCCTTTTGCACAGGCTATGCCTAAGATTTCCAAAAGTGACTAGTGATTTTGGGTGTCCACACTGAGATGCCTTACAGAGGTTTGATTTTAAAAGGGTGGATGTGAAGCACTTCCTAAAAATCAGGCCCCATCTGGTTGGCCACCCAAAATCACCAATCTCTGTTGAAAATCATGGCCTACATGTGAAACTATAGTGTCAGTTTTCCCAAATGACCTTCAACCCTCACATGTTGCTAAGTAATAGGTCCAGGTAATACAAAAGTCCACATAACTTGGACCCAGGACCTTCTTTGGCAACAAATGGTGATCTGCAATAAAACGTGTTTATAAATCAGTGGTTCTCAATCTTTTCAGACTACTGTACCCCTTTCAGGAGTCTGATTTGTCTTGTGTACCTCCAAGTTTCACCTCACTTAAAAACTACTTCCTTACAAAATCAGACAAAAATACAGAAGTGGCACAGCACATTATTACTGAAAAATGGCTTACTTTCTCATTTTTACCATATAATTATAAAATAAATTGATTGGAATATAAATATTGTATGTACATTTCAGTGTGATACTTGTGCCTGTTTTTCATTTGTGAGCTTTGTCTGAAGCCTGAGCCCCACCACCCTGAGCTGATGCATGTAACTTAGCTTTGCAGGGGTCCCCTGTGGCATGGGACTCCAGGCAACTGCCTTGCTTGCCACCTCCCTAACGCTGACCCTGCACTTGCAAAAACCCCCGGTTGAGAAACACTGATCTAGATGAGTTGAGTACCCCCTGGAAGACCTCTGCATACCCACAGAGATACACATACCCCTGGTTGAGAATCACCATCGGTTACTATTATATGGCCCACTGTCCAATACAGACTGAGTTGAGGCAACCAATTTTATTTCACAGACCACCATAGATTATGTTAAAACAGTAGAGCCAGAAGTGAAATGCTTTTGTCATACAGTGTTTGCGAAGCCATCCAGATTCCCTTTCATTTCTTGTCTCATACAAAGAATAATAAAAAAATAACAACTTATACAAGAAGTATAAATGTTTCAACCAATATAGAGGCAGAATCGGTCCACAGAGTCATAAGGAAAATAGGTACTAACTTGATTTATGTAATAGTATGGTTACTTTAGATGAAATATACTTTAAATTCAGCTAATTAAGGTATTAAATGAATTCATTGTCAAAATGAATTCATTGCCAAAACAAAGATGGTGTTTGTCATCAGTTCAGATATGGATGCTGTATAGTATTTAATCTGAACACTGTTTCCTCCCCTCCAAAAATCAACTTTTAA
Source organism: Mauremys reevesii (assembly GCF_016161935.1). Classification (NCBI taxonomy): domain Eukaryota; kingdom Metazoa; phylum Chordata; order Testudines; family Geoemydidae; genus Mauremys; species Mauremys reevesii. The sequence goes on along the minus strand of NC_052625.1, from coordinate 102,094,573 downwards.
CTAAACTATAACTGTATTCTTATATTTCCAATTTAAAATAAGAATATGGAAAATACACTTTACATTTTATCCAAAATGATGGGGACAAGAGCATCTCCATAAACCCATGTCTCTGTCTCAATTTTAGAAATGTGCAAAATTAGCAGCCTTCATAAGTCTCTCCTACGAAAATGCTATACACCTCTACCCCGATATAACCAGACCCGATAGAACACAAATTTGGATATAACACAGCAAAGCAGTGCTCCGGGGGCTGGGGCTGCGCACTCCAGTGGATCAAAGCAAGTTCAATATAATGCAGTTTCACCTATAACGCAGTAAGGTTTTTTGGCTCCCGAGGACAGCGTTATATCGGGGTAGAAGTGTATTTTGCCATCATAGTACATTAGCAATCTATTGGAACATTCTGTGTAGAGCACTGACATACCTTTCATATCATGCTCAATTCTGAACATTAAGTAACAAAGAAATCCTCCTAATCACACACCTCTCTCTACTTATATGTTTTTAGGGCCTATAAATGGCAAAACTTCTACTGACAAATTGGAGTGTTTGTGTGCAGTGGGGGGACGGTGGGGCATGGAATTGGTACTGCTGGAACCATGAGGTTCTCATGACCCATTTTCTTCAATTATGTGCATATGCTGCCACCTCCCATAGCTCCGTGTTGAGGGTGACTAGGTCTTTAGGCATGGAGGACTAGATGGGATTTCCTTTAAAATTAATCAACATTGCCCTTTAATTATCCATCAAGCACATGGTTAAACAATATGAAATCTTTTCCCCTCAAGGGTTGAGAACTTCCAGCCCCTATCAGTCCAAGGAGTGAGACTACAAGACTCAAACCCTCACTTTTTCCCATGGCATAGCTGAGCATTAACACCAAGCCAATCCATATTCTTGATTTCATTTTTCTTTCAAGTCTCTTGCCTCTCTTGGTGCATATAACTGACATGACAGTTCTCTGTCTGTGACACCAATATTACTCTGTATTAAAAATTATCCTGTATATTTTCTAGTGTGGCAAACCACTCAAGTTTTCCAAACTCCTGCTTATACATGGTTTCTTATCACTTAATCTATTTTTATCAAGGAACCAAGGATTGTAATAGCCAAATAACATATCCTAATTTATGTTACAAATTGGCGTGCTATGCATATCCTATATGATTACAAATTATTGTATGTGACAATACAGTGGCTCAATAGGCTGGCACATGACTGCAAAGAGAGAGTGGTGTACTAAGGGAGTAGGTTACCTAGCACTGCCTCTTTGCTTAAAACCAGCAGTTATGGCAATTTCAGAGTCTTGATGTGCAAGCCAATGGTCATCAACCTGATGAATTTGCATTCGCACTAAGTGCTGAAAGAAAAGGTTTTCAAGCTGTCACCAATTTTTGGAGGGGATGGGAATATACCGAGAGCGGAAGATATGTATCAGAAATTGTTTGGATGACCTCTCTGCATATGACAAAGTGTACAGAATTCATTAGGAACAACACAACAAAGTTCCAATTACTATCACACTAATAATAAACAGAAGCTATTCAGAAAAAAAACAAGACTAAAGCAATGTAATCATGTCATTGAAAGGTTTTCTTATTACTTATCCAGTTGTAAGACAGGTTTGAATATTACCTTCTGTGCTCATGTCTGGGGTTGGCATCCAGACATAAGCAAGACCTTCCTCTTTATATAGTTTCATAAGGACCTCTGGGCTCATGGGTTCTGGATAGCGGTTGCAGCCCCAGGAATTCTGAACAACATCCCACTCAGTCTGGAAGTTCATTACAGCTGTAACACCCAGTTCGTGTTTTAGCTTGATGGTTACATGCTCCACTTGCCGAGGGCAACTTCCCAGCCAGATGTTTGGCAGAATCCTAGCATTGAAAAAAATTGTAGCATAGCTCATTAAGCACTTTCAGCAAAGGAACTCTCCACCCCTGCACAAAACTCACATTTTCTGTCAGTTTATAAGGCATTCCAATTCAAAACCTGGGCAGCATGTGAGATACGTTGTTAAACACACCCATTTTGTGTCAGGAGATAAAAAGCTTCTTGTTTTATTACAATTTAACCTGTAATGTTGTATTTTAAGAACCAAACTCTAAACCCAGCGCACGCAGCCAAATTCACTTCACCTGTGTAGACTGGAGCCCTAGCAAAACCATGGCCTAATTAGTAGCACAGGTCCCAAAGACACCAGTCATTCAATCCTGCAGCTGAAACTTACTTGCAGCATTGATGACAACAAGGAAACCCAGAAGACTCACACAATCTCTGTGTAGAAAGAAACCCAACAGGCTCACACAATTCAAATGTGGAATGTGACAGTAACAAACTGTAAGCCATATAACTATTGTTGTTTTATAGCTACTGCCATCACAGCGGGAAAATCAGATCAGGTTAAGCCACCACCAGCCTAAGCCATATTTTCTGTGGTAATCAAAAGAGTTTGGATTACTTCTTCCCCACGTGCCTCTGCAATTCTGGAGTCCAGCCAGAACCAGCTACAGAAATGTGAACTAGTTTGGGCTCCTTGGAAGCTGGAAGAACCAGAAATTCTGCGAGAAAACTCAAGAGGATCGGATAATTTGTATAAACAGCCACACCTTTTGGTACTTAGCCAAACCAAACCTTCAAACCTTCTGTGGTTTACCCATCTCTAATGATCATAAAAACTATTATATGCCTTAGCAAGCTTTGGTACATAAACAAACTAAAGCACAGAAGTGGGTGCCTAATTTGCACATGCAATTAATGTGATTGCATTCCTAATATTTACATGTTTAAATCACCAGCTACACACTTACTTGGTCTCTGGCACATACAAATATCCTATTTGCATAGGTAGGTACAGTAACCACAGACACAAAATAGGCACACAATTGCACATGTAATTTTGCAAATCAGGCCCTTGGTTAGTCACAGCAAAAAAAATATGTCATCAGCTTCCATGACTCCTTCCAACCTATGATGAAAGTAAGTGTAGCCCACTCGTGGTGTGTGTTACAAGTCCCACTTTGCACCAATCCACAGAGGATATGAATTGTTACGGCACCCACCTAAAGAGCCTTGGCCCTTTAGTTCAAGCTGTAGCCACGCATGCTTTCAGCTCTGTTTTCATCCCCAGTGTGTTGGCCAAGACAGCAACTGTCACATGAGTGCTTCAAAAATGAAATAGGCCAATGATGTACAGCCCACAGCTTTTTGCAAATTCTAATCATTTGGGGCCAGACTGTGGAGTCCTTGCTCCCCCAAACGAGCATATATTCACGAGTAGTCTCATTAAATTCTCATGCGAATACCCCCCCTTAAATTTGATGGTGCTACCCCCAGCTATAAATGGTCACTAATAGGAGTAAAGGCTCTGCAAATGGGCCTTTGATAATGATTATAGCGTGCAGACTACTACTGTAGGATTGCTAGAAAGCTGAATTCAGTGTCATCGGTTTGTATTCCTTATAACTGTATTCCACTAGCACCCACAATATGCTAGGCACCCATTAAACATATGGGAACACACAGTCCCTGCCTTGAAGAGGCACCTCTCTTAATGTGAAGATGAAGAGTGTGATTTTAAAATTCTGTATTTACAGCAGGGCCACATCTCCCCAGTTTATAAAGAACTAATAAAAATGGTTCATTGGGACACATTTATTAGGCAGAAGTTGTATCTTGAGGATTGTCAGTTTAACTTATGATAGCAGTTTCTCCCAGGTCACTATGTGTGTGAGCTTGTTTGGACAGACACAGTTCATTTGATTCAGCATTAGGGGGACAGTTAAAGTGCTCCATATAAATGCCCTGGCCTACAATGTGATGGCTTTGCTTCCCCTCAGTGGTAGATGATGCAGTGGAAGTACTCTCGACAGTAATCAAGCTTTAACATGTTAGCTCTGGGAATGGGAAACTAGCATTTACACCACAGAAAACTCATCTCACTTGTCACTTCTCGTGTTCTAATGCCTGTTCTTCATACTTTACATTTCCAAGGTGTCTGGGGTGGAGGAGGAAAGAGTTGAAATGGGATGGTCAGGATTACAGTTCCTTCATTTCTCAAACTACATAGACCCACCGTAGTCACTGCTACACCACCCCACCTTCCACTTGCATAAGGGATATTGTATAGAAAAGGGGACCTAGTCAGGACTTGCTTACACATTTGAGATCTGCCACTATCATCATGGCCCCTTAGGGCCCTTGGTTGTCAGTATACATTGAAGCAGCTAATTTTCACTGAGGACTAGATCAGTGCCTGGATGACCCCATGATTGGGAGAGCAAAATGGTGCCTTAATGCCACCTTTGTGACTCCTCTCCCTATACCGAGCTGCACTGAGTGCCCCTTGGCCACAGCGATTCATGGTACGTGATAAGAAGACAAATGTGTTCTCTGAGGACAAGAGCATCTGGTATTTTTCTTCACAGTTTTCCTGAGAATTCAGTACATTCATAAAATAAACCCCCAATGTTTTATGATTTGGGAATCAACTAATGTACAGAGTTATCATCTCTTCCAGGGGACAGAAGTATAGATTCTAGCAGATGATTTAACCAGGAGGGACTAGAGTCCTTAGACCAGGGGTGGATAAACTACAGCCCACAGGCCAGAGCTGGCCCCTTGGGGCTTTGGATCCGGCACGCAGCGCCACCGGCACCACATCCCTGAGGCCCCTGGGCAGGGGGACACAGGGCTTCAAGGCACACCCCCTTCAAGGCACACCCCCTTGCCTCAAGGCACACCCCGCCTCAGCGCAGCTCCCATTGGCCGGGAATGGGGAAGCACGGCAAGGGCAGTGCACACAGAGCCCTCTGCCCTCTCTCCCCCATGGGCTGCAGTGCTTCCTGGAGTGGCACAGGGCTGTGGACAGGGAAGGCATTCAGGGAGCCACCCCAGAGCCACTTGAGGTAAGCAGGGCTGGAGCCCGAACCCCTCCTGTACCCCGCCCCCCAACTCTCTACCCTAAGCCCCCTCGTACACCCCACACCCCTCCTGCACCCCAACCCCCGCCCTGAGCCCCCTATCACACCCTGGACCCCTCCTGCACCCCTTCCCTGAGCCCCCTCCTGCACCACAACCCCCTTCCCTGAGCCCTCTTGTATACCCTGCACCCCTCCTCTGCCCCAATCCCTTGCCCTGAGCCCCTTCCTTCACACCGCACCCCCTCCGACACCCCACACTCCCTCCCGCACCCCAACCCCCTGCACCAGCCCTGCATCCTATTTCCCCACCCAGATGTGGCCCTCAGCCCAAAAAGTTTGCCCACTCCTGCCTTTGACCAATAATTCAATATAAAATTGGGCTACAGAGAAAACAGTACCTTAGAAATCGTTTCCTACGCTTATCCAGCATACATGCAGATGAAAATCTGTGGGTGCAACATATTCTATATCCAGATTATCTATCAGGTGCTTTGAGACTGTCCACCAGAACTTTTGGACCTTCTAGAGTCCCTATTGTACCTGAGTTCACAATTAGTGAATCATCTGGTGGCTTTACCATTGAACATCACCATATTTCCATTCAATGGAATGGAGGAAAATGGCAGTACACAGAGCAGAGTGAAGACTAGGGCGGTCACCTGCCTGGATTTAGACCAGATGACTCTTATGAACTGGTTCTTTGAGACCAGCTCCAGTAGTTTTGCCACTGAAGTCAATAGGATCAGGATTTGGCTTCTGGTCTTCCCTCGTCTGTTTATCAGTAATGGCTATAAAGCCTTGGTATACAGTGCATGTATTACTTAATTGGGTTTAATTGTTCTTTTATCAGGACAGCATTCATTATAGATAACGTGCAGTGCACAGTGACACCAAGTAGATTTGTTTATTTAGTCAATTTATTTAAGAGATCTAATTATGATTATTTCATTCTTTGGTGCCTGGGCTTTCTTTCAGCTTTATCAAGTTCATTCCTTTATTTTCTCTTCACTTAAAAGAGGGTTTTAGTTCAAATACAATCTGCAGAAATTGATGAACAGTTCAGTAATTGTATTCTATATATTCATCCCAGATATTCCTCACAACGGTTTCACTGTATGATAGATAATGGAAGTTAAAGAATTGTAATGCTAGGAATGATCCTTTCACAGTTTCACTTCCCTTACCAAAAAGTATGCCTTTTTAAAAAAATAATGAACTTGTTTCCTTCTGGAAGTTGCCACTTTATTTCACTAGGTAAGCAGGTTTGGACTGGGTTAGTACCGGTGGTGAGTGACCTCCTCATTTTCAGCTTTGAGCTGCTCAACAGTTGCTGCCTTCCAGCTCCAGAAGTGATTACTTTTCAATGGTAGATTAAGTAACCCTTCCATATAGTTTGAAAAACATTTACAGATTAAAGGGGATATGTAAATATAAGATCATTTCAACCATTAATCCCTTTCTCTTCCTAAAAAAGTATGACACACTGGTTTTTTAAAGTGGAATTATAGGTAGAATATGTCAATGCAAAAATGTTGTTTGCCGTATTGTTGTAGCTGTGTTGGTCCCAGGACATTAGGGAGACCAGGTAGGAGAGGTAATATCTTTTATTGGATCAACTCCCATAGGTGAAAGAGACAAGCTCTGTGTCTCAGCTCTTTCACCAACAGAAGAAGGTCCAATAAAAGATATTACCCCACCCATCTCTTGTCTCAGTGTAAAAAATGGCCCTTTCTTACTCAGTGTATCTGTGCACTGTGTTTCACTAAGGCCTGGTCTACACTACAGAGTTAGGTTGAAGGAAGCTACCTTAAGTCGACCTGTTAATGTATGCGTCTACACTATCGTGTCCTTTACGTCAACCTAAGTTACCTCTGATGTTGACTTCTGTAATCCACCTCTGCAGCGCTTAGTTTGATTTTCATGGGCCGACTGCAAGGTAGTGCAGGCGCAGCATTGTGTAATTCGACTTAATTGGCCTCCAGGTGGTGTCCCACAATGCTCATATGTGACCATTCTGGAGATCATTCTCAACACTGCAGCCAGGTAAACAGAAAACAGCCCTTCCCCTGCTAAAGCCCCGGGAATTTCTGATTTCCCATTTCCTGTTTGACCAGCACTGGGGAGCATGCCAGCTTGAGCACAGCTGATCATGGAGCCTAGATGCCCCAAATATGCTCCAGCCTGGTCTGCACAAGAGGTGGTGGATCTCATTGCTGTGTGGGGAGAAGAGTCTGTGCAGGCAGAGCAGCAGAAGAAATGCTCCAATCCAGCAGAAGAAATGCTGACATCTATTCAAAGATCGCTCGGGGAATGGGGGAGAAGGGCTATACGAGGAACACACAGCAGTGCCGTGTGAAAATAAAAGAACTTTGCCAAGCGTACCAGAAGGCAAGGGAGACGAACAGTCATTCTGGTGCTGAACCCCACATGTACCAGTTCTACAATGAGCTGCATGCGATTCTCGGGGGTGACCCCCACAAGCAACATGGACAGCTCACAGGTGTGTGAGTCTAGGGACAACTAGGAGGATGACGTGGTGGATGAGGAAGAGGAAGAGGAGGAGAATGGGAGACAGGCGAGTGGTGGATCCATTCTCTCCAAGAGCCAGGAAATATTTTTAACCCTGGAGTCTTGTAGGTCGCAGGACATCACAATCGACTTCATTAATTCGGGGGTTCAAGGTCGAATTAGATAAAGTCAATTTAATTTTGTAGTGTGGACAAGGGCTAAGACTAAAACACTACATAGGGACTTAGAAGACATGCTTAAATCCCATCTCAGACACAGACACCCTGTGTGACTTTGGGCAAGTCACTTAGGGTCCAGCATCTAAGGGCTCCTCTACACATTGCTTCAGGCCACACCAGAGAGGTGTTAGTCTGCACTAGCCTGTTGTGCACTGACTGGCCTGTGTGGACCCTAAAAGTTCCCCAGTGCATGCCAATGTAGTCCTGTTTCAAAAAGTACAGTACTACCTTTGTATACTAAGGAACTTCTAGTGCAGGGATTCTCTAACTTCATTGCACCGCGACCCCCATCTGACAACAAAAATTACTACATGACACCAGAAGTGAAGACCAAAGCTTGAGCCCACCCGAGTCCCACCACCCTGGTTTGGAGGGCCGAAGCTCAAGGGCTTCAGACCCAGGCTGGGGGCCTGTAACCTGAGCCCTGCCACCCAGGGCTGAAGCCCTCTGGCTTTGGCTTTGGCCCTGGGTGGTGGGGCTTGGGCATTGTCTTTGGTCCCAGCAAGTCTAACACCAGCCCTGGTGACTCCATTAAAACAGGGTCCCAACCCACTTTGGGGTCCCGATACACAGTTTGAGAACCGCTGTTCTAGTGGATGGCAGGAGGGTCCACATGGGCCAGTAAGTGCAGGACACACTAGTGAGGACTAATATTAACATCCCCTTCATGCGGACTAAAGCGTCCTTTTGACCTGTAAACTGAGGCAACCAATGGGGAATTATCACTCATAGAAAACAAACATGGAACCTTGTGAAGTCACTTGTACAGTTACTTTTCTGACTGTCTCCACTTTAATTATTTTTAACTATGCAAACATATATCGTGCTTGGATGATTCTCCTCCAAGACTCTTTATAGTCTTGATTAAATCATGGCAACTGAAACCACATATTTATTTCATGTAATCAATATATATGCAATAGTTTGCTCACCCATAAGGCCATACTGAGTCTGGAGCAGTGAAAGATTAGCGTCTTGATACATTTTTGCAGAGTGGATTGCCACTTTCAAGCTAAGAACATAAGAACGGCCATACTGGGTCCATCCAGCCCAGTATCCTGTCTGCCGACAGTGGCCAATGCCAGGTGCCCTAGAGGGAGTGAACCTAACAGGTAATGATCAAGTGATCTCTTTCCTGCCATCCATCTCCACCCTCTGACAAACACTCTCCACCAAAGAGCCACACCACTGTGCCTTTCAATCCCAGATCTTCATCTGCAGCCTACAGCCAATCCAGCATCTGTGGCCTTGTAGAAAACAGAATGATTCAAGCCTTCAAGGTTTATCTATTATCTGGCACAATATCCCAGAAGGTCTGCTTATACCAACGGCTGACAGCTTCGGTCAAGGAACAGTACTTTGCCGGAGTCAAAGTACTTCACACAGGTAATTGGCCATAAAGTCACTCTCAACCTGCAATTTGTTTATATTGCTAATCTCATTCAGATCAGTCAGTTCATTATTTTGAACACAGAGCAGTGAATTCTTCTTCTGAGGCCCACTCAAGATGTAATCTAATGTCATCGAAACTTGAAATTCACTTCACTTGGCCACTCAGATACTGCACTACCACCTCACTTGGATTAAGGAAGATCAAAATAAGAATTTGAGGATGCCAAGAGGAATACTAATATACAGGGATAAAAAGGCATCATGATTCAGCTGAGGTAACAAAGAAAACAGTCTTCAGGTTGACCAAGCCTTCCCTCAAGGCTTTTATTCCCGAGGGACTAAGGATACAAAATTTATAGCAAAAGAAAAACTTATTTTACATTCCAAGAAAAGCAATACAAATAATCCAGTCTGCATTACACCAGACTTCTGCAGTGCCTAGATATGCATGGAGTCTTATCTCTGCCAACTCTCCACTTCTGATATTATTTATTGGACCAACTTCTGTTCATCAAATTGTATTGTAGCACAGTATCTCAGAGATCACAGATGACTTGGACCTATAGTGCTGGATTACGACCTCGGTTACATCTGTGTATAACCTGAGTAACTCTACTACTGTAAATCTGTAATAACTCCATTAACATCAGTGTAGCTAAATCCACTGGGTCTAGTCCATGATCATCTCAATGAAGACTATCCCCTATGATATATTACTTCCTACTTTATTCATCTTAGTTTTAAATGATTCCAGTGATTATGCTTCCACTACTCATCTTCTTCTTCTGTTTATTTGTTGCAGCTCTATTCCAAAACCTAATTCCTCATACCCAGCAGATTTAGAAAGACTGATTGAGAGGGTATGATGACTGACCTACTTTCTCATAGCTAGATGTCCTCTCCCTCCAACCAAGAACTGAAACAATCTGTGCTGTGGTTTGACTTGGAATGCCACTGCCTGCACTACACCTATTATGTGGATACATGGAGGAATTCAGTCTCCAAGACTCTCAGTTAACATTTTTCACAAGAAATGGGGGTAAACAGTGAGAGAGCAAAATCTGCAAACAACCGAGAATTATTCTGGATAGTCAGGACTAGAGAAGTTTGTTAAAAATTCCACAGATACCAAACAAAGCGGAACAAATAGGCAGAACAGTGGTGGTAATACACCTTGGAATAAGTAATATGAACTACTCCCATATATAACTGGGTTCTAAATTAACTAAAATCAACCAGGAAAGAAAACAATGTGTCACTGTGGACAGCAAAATGAAAACATTACTCCAAGTGGAGGTCAGAAAGCAACATTAGACTATACAAAGAATGGCATTTAAAGTAATACTAAAAATATGGTAACACCATTATACATATTAATAGTAATCTCACATCTGGAGTCCTCCATTCAATCCTGGTCATACCATTTCTAAAAAGATACAGGAAAAATTGAAAAGGTCCAGAGATAGAAGATAAAAATGATTGGCATCATGAAAAGATTTCCATATGAGGGGAGACAGAAAATAATAGGCCTATTTAGAGGTAGACAGAGCACGACATACAGACAAATAAGAAAGCACATGGCAGAGGTATATAAAACAATGACTGGAATAGAGAAGGCCAATTGGCAAAGCGTCTGGGGAAGGGAGGGCAAAAGGGACATTTTGCCCCGGGCCCTCCATTTGAGTGGTGCTGCAACCTAGCGTTCAGGGTCACAGTGACACTCGGGTTTGGCCCAGTGGTCTCTCCATCATGATGGAAGGGCAGCCAGACCAAACCCAAATAACCCCGCGCACCTGGTCAAAATGTCCAGAGTGGGGAATTGGGACAGGAGCTGAGCCACCACTGCAGGGTGAATATGGCGCAAACTTGCTCTCCAACTTCCCCTTCCCCCTCCACTTCTCCTCAGTGGTAATTTGGGGGAGGGGAGCAAAGAGGGGCTCAGTTTCAGATTTTGCCTCAGGCCCCTCTAAACCTCTGTGCAGCCCTGTCAATTGGATAATCTTATTAATCCTTTCATAACACATAAGCAAAGGGATATCCAATGAAATTGAAAGGCAGCACATTTAAAACAGAGAAAAAGTTTGGGGGCAGGGTGGGCGGTTGTGCACAGGATAATCAACCTGTGGAACTCATTGCCAAAGGCCAAGAGCTTAGCAGGGTTCAAAAAAAGATTAGACAGATTTATGTAATATAACTGAATCCTCCCATTATACATATAATAAAAATATAAAGGATATAAACATTCATGATTCAGGCATAAACAAACCATTAAGAGGAAGAATATCCCCTTATGTGATGGTAATTCCACATATTTCCTTCCTTTCATCTTCAGCTGAAGTAGCTGGTACTGGCCACTGAAGGATACTTAACTATCTGGATCACTGGTCTGATCTGGTATGAAAATCCCTGTGTTCCATTAAATACACTTTACATGAAAATAAAAAAAACAAATCAAAATAACTCCTTATCTGATGAAACAGTGGAGTAGAATTGGCAGATTGAGGCCCAGCTTTTTCAAATCTGCAATTGCTTACTCTGAAGACCTGACCCATTCTGCTGGTGACTTACTGATAAAGTTTGCCTGCAGACCAGTCAGATCAAGTTTTACAATGAGAGGCTTGACTTGAATAGGATTGAGTGAAAACAGCCAGATGCACTGAACTACTGACAGCATGAGCAAAAACACTACTGACTGGAGTAAAAGAAGAAGACGATACAAGGATTTGCCAGCAGTATGATTTATTCATTGAAAACTATTCTCTAATAGGCACGATAACATCAATTTTATCAATAAAGACACATAAAACAGCCATAATCTGAGCAAAAGCCAACACAGGAAAAGAGCTGATTAATGGGGAAAACATATACTGCTGAAATGACATAGCAGCAACCTTGTTAAGGCTACTTACGCTCCAGAACAAAAGCTTATTTTTATCTAATGCCACAAGCAGAAGGAATATAATTTGGTGATTAGAAATTCATCCTAGTTTACTACTAAAGCTATAAGGTTTTTAAGTAGAGAATGCAACTGCAGGTTTTTAATTTAGGAGAATTAAATAGACTACAATATAGTTCCAATGGGTTTGTTTTTTTCCCGCCTTTCATTGTTTGTGGCACCCTGATGAAAAGTAATTAAGCTCTGGCAAATTTTCTTCTTAGATGTAATTTGGACTACTTATCTGGGATTCTCAGATGGGAGCAGACTTGGCAACTGAAAGGAAACACCTGCTTTTATTACTGCAAAACAACACAGTTTATCAGTCTGCAAAATTTCTGAAGCCCTTGAACACTCGTTGATATGCTTAATACACTTATTTATTCAGTGTTCACAAATTTATTTATGAAATATGGCATCAAAGAGCCTGGTTCACTGATCTGCAAGATGAACAAGTCATTAAGCCAATCAACCTCAAGTTAACAATGGAATCAAATGAAAACAAAGGCTAAGATATAAAAATAATACTGTGCTGATAACAGACATGAGCCTATGCTGACATTGAGGTGCTAAGCAACTCGCGTAGGTGCAGAGCACCCTCAACTTATATTGATTTGAGGAGAAGAATATGTTAGAAAATTCCAGAAATGGAGTTTGGCCAAATCGGCAGCCCCCTGCTCCAATATGCAAAAAGGATGGAAAACTGCCCTAGCAAGGTGGCTAGGGATTCTCCGTTATACCAGTCCCTGATGCATCTCTCAAATATAAGATGTGGAAGGAAGCATGAGCAGAGTGCAGCATGCTCCAGTCATTCTGGGTTGATGGAATTACCCCTAAGGGGCAGTTATTGATGGCATGAATTAAAGCATCCCAGTAGCTATGCTCTTTTACATCACAGCCTGAACTCGGCTTACCCCAAGGAAAGAGGAAGTGAAAAGGTGGATTTAAGCCAGCTTTGTTCCTCTGCCCCAATCAGAGCTCAGCTGGACCCAAGGATCTGGCCCAATATTTTTTAAGCCTCTAAAAGCAGAGGGCACACCCCACTGAATTCAATTGAGACATTCCTGCTTGTCAACCCAATTAATTTGGCCCTACAAAATAAGTAAAATAAATACATAAATAAACAAAACCAAAACCCTTAGTCAGTTTCTTTATAGCTTATAAGGCTGCGTTAGAGTCTTATGAGATGCAGTCAACCCTATAAAATGGTGTATAGTAGAATAAAACTACTTTGATTCTGTCTTCTTTTACGGGAATGTCCTAGCACAACTTGGCATGGTCATGCAAGGCTTTAAGTATGTGACCATCCTCAACTTTGAAAAATTAAGCGTTCTCTTCCCCATCACCTGATATGTAAGCCATGTTACATGAGGCTGCATTTTGCATTTGTGCATAAAAGTTAAGAAAATCTGTGTTTCAGATGGTTATTTATATACACTCCAGTGCCTTATAGGAGTTGATGTCCAAAGTTAGCCCTGTGAAATTTGCAGTCAAATTTTACCTTCTAGCATCCATGCTCAGGTCTCATTGACTCTGGGGAGATGTTTGCATACTATATACAGCAGAAAACAGAATTTGGTCCTCTGGGACCTGATTTTTCCCTCTCTCTCACTGATATAAACTGGGTGTAGCTCCACTGAAGGAAATGGCATGTCACTGGTGAAAGCCAGAGTGAAAGAAGAATCAGGTCCAGTGGGCTCATGCCAAATGATCTGAGGAGCTAGTCATGAAGATGGTTTCTCATTTGGCTTCAGAGAATTAATATGTAAATACTCTGATTACAGAACACAGCTTAGTGCATTGGTTGCCAACAATTACTTGCTACATATGTCTTCATCACATTGCCAGCATCCAAATTTGTTTTGAATTAGAACAAATAATGATGAATGTGAGGTACAACAGGCTGCTTAACAAAGCCAGATAGAAATGAGCCATGAATCTGTTGGCATCAGGAACCAGGATTTCTAACATTAGTGTTTAATGATGGGACTGATGCCACTACTAGCACCTTTAAAGTTAAAATGCCTTACAAAATTGGTTAATGGCCCTAAGGATGAAAATTAAGTAAACAGTTCAGAAGACCAAGGCGTTGCTGGTGAAAATGTCTTGTTTCATCTGTGTCCTAAGTTAACTTCACAATCTAAACTTCCTAAATAATGAGCTGTGAACCTACTGCCCAAAATCCTACTGCTGTGATCCATTGGGTACACATTAGAAACAAGCCCTGAAGATGAAAATTGTGTAATTGAAAATTAACTTATTTTGGCTGAGAATTGGCTTTGTTGACTAGTCCCAGTGTATAAATATGAAGATGACTGAAAGTCTCTGCTGGACATGAAGAGCCTAGAGCTTTTTGGAGGAAGCACATTCAGAATTTGTGGTATATGAAGAGGATGGAAATGGCCCACTTAATGTCACTCAAATGCAACCCCTTGGACAATTTTATTTGTAGTTAAAATGTCTTAGTTATTCATATTTTTTAAAAATAACACCATAGTGAATAGTAAGAATTGTTAAGAAAGCTAGAGACAAATGCTGGAGAATTACAGATGGGAGCATTAGGCCTTATAAATACTAATAGAAAAAATCTGAAAGAACTCATCTGACTATAGTGAGAACTCCAAACAGTTCTAAGACAAGGTTACACCCCAAAGCACAATCATGGGGACAAGATGGCAGGGCACTTCAATTGTATATAATGTCCCAATCAATTGCTAAATTATAAACCCAGGAAGAGCAGTATTGACAGGGATGGTATACTGCCAAAATTTTAACATGGGGCTGCCTCAGTCAGCCATACACATGTCATTCTCTGAGTAAATACTCTTCTCTGAATTTTAAATATACAAACAAATTTTATACGCCACCTGAGCGACACCTCCAGCACTCATTTTCCAACCTACCACCTAGCCTATCACCAGATATGAGTGGATACCCAACTAGCTATTCCATAGCCAGGGGCCATAAATTGTCCTATATGCCACTACCACCATCACCACTGAAGTTGTCACATAGGGAAGCTAACTACAGGAGCCTCCATGAGGTGCTGGGGAGCGGGAAGCATGGTGTATTAAGAAGTATTGGGCTGGGTTATGTGAGGAGGGACTGGTGGATTTGAGGTGGGGTGGAATTGATGGATTTGAGTGGTTTTCTCCTGACTCTTGGAGGAGGAACTTAGGTGGTATGTGTCGCAGGGAGAAGAGGAGTACTTTTGGAGTTGTGAGGACTGGTTTGAGAATAAAGCTCCCACCCACTACCAGGTATTCAAACTCTGGGCTAGATAGACAGCAGTGAGGAGAAAGGTGGGCTGCAGGACTCACACTCACTGCAACAGCAGAAGAGCCCTGTCTCTTCCCTTAAAGAGCTTAGTCTATTTATCTTAACAAAGAGAAGGTTAAGGAGTGACTTGATTACTGTCAGTAAGTACCTACGTGAGGAACAAATATTTAATAATGGGCTCTTCAGTCTAGCAGAAAAAGATAGAACATGATCCAATGGTTGGAAGTTGAAGCTAGGCAAATTCAGACTGGAAGTAAGGTGTAAATTCTTAACAGAGAGTGTGATTAACTTTTGGAACAATTTATGAAGGATCATGTTGGATTCTCAACCACTGATCTAGTCTGAGCTCCTGTATAACACAGACCATAGAAATTCTAAGAATTATTTTGGGGAAGTTCTATGGTCTGTGTTATACAGGACGTCAGACTAGATCAGTGGTTCTCAACCAGGGGCACATAAACCCTTAGGGGTACGCAGAGGTCTTTCAGGGGTACATCAACTCATCTAGATATCTACCTAGTTTTACAACAGATTACATAAAAACACTAGCCAAGTCTGTACAAACTGAAATTTCATAGACAATGATTTGTTTATATTGCTCTATATACTATACACCAAAATGTAAGTACAATATTTATATTCCAACTGATTTATTTTATAATTATATGGTAAAAATGAGAAAATTAGCAATGTTTCAGTAATAGTGCGCTGTGACACTTGTATTTTTATGTCTGTTTTTGTAAGCAAATAGTTAAGAGAGGTGAAACTTGGGGGTACACAAGACAAATCAGACTCCTGAAAGGGGTACACTAGTCTGGAAAGGTTGAGAGCCACTGGACTAGGTGATCACAATGGCCCCTTCTGGCCTTGGAATCTATGACTCTCTTCTGGCACTGGAGCAATAGGAAGGGTGATAATGTGAGGTGTACTCTCAGAGGTGGTAGGGAAGGGAATTTTTCCCCAGCAGTAGCAGGAGGCTCAGTCCTAACCTCAAAGAGGGCTAAGTGCAGTAACAGGTAGAGCTTTTTCCTGTGGCAGAGGGACCCCAAGAGGTACTATGTCCAGTCCTCTTCAGCCAGGACTGATAACCATATGGTGGAGTCCTGAGAAAGCTTTGGAAGTCAAGAAGGGGAAATAATTAGTTTGACTAGAACTTTTAGGAAGCTGGCCTACAGCCGTTTGTTTCTATGGGAGCATAAAGTTAACAAGCGCTGGGAAGGGAGGAGTGGTTGTCTGATTATTTTTAAAACTACTTTTTACTTAGATTTACTTTGTTGCCTAGGATTATGATTTCATCTGCTTTGAAATAGGAAGTGTGGGCACTTTGATAAAGGTATTAAAAGTGGTCAACTGTAGTTTATGTAAGTACCTCTAGATCCTTTGTCAAACACTATTATTGTAACGCTGTAAAGTGTTACTCAGCCCTGGATAATAGACAACCTTACTTCCTACACCACAAGTGTAGTAAGGAAACTGGATTTGTTTGTTATTTTCTCTATCTCCTGTGGTGGAAATGTTGCCTACTGGAGAGCAATGAAAATGCCTCTCTGGGCTGACCATAAAGGATATGAGCTCTTACAGCCCACACCTACAGTGCCTTGGCTCCATAGCTCAAACTGTAGCAACTCAGGCTTTTAGTTCTAGAGATCCCTGGTTCAATCCCCCAGGTGTAGACCAGGAAGGTGGACATCACAGAAGCACCTCAGTGTAAGGGTAAGTTCAGCAATAAAGGATTTAGCCTTCTGTAGTGATATCAATAGGCTATGTTGTGCTCATGGTGAAATTCACACAAATGTGAAGGGTCCACATAAGGCCTTCCACATCTCTGAAGCCTGTTACAGAGGGAGGGGCACCAAAGGCGCAGCATGCTGGGAAACTCTGCACAACTACCTGGTGGAGAGTAGGGTGTTTTTCCACAAAGGCTCTGAATATGCCAGTTTTGGGGTTGGCTAGAGATACACATATCCAGTGGCCCAAAACTGCAGGGCAGAGAGGCAGCAGCCATTGAGAGAGTCGGTTTTGTGGCCACAGCCCACCAACAGACTCTATGGGTGAATGTAGCTATCTCACTGCTCCTCCTTCCTCACTCAACACCCTGTTCAAAGTCAAAATACTTAGGCTGGGTGTTTGAAGGGGTAAGTTTCACCCTTAAAGAGCACACCTAAAAAGAACTACAACTACTAACATTTATCGCTTTCACAATCTTGTTTGCATTTCACTTTTCTCCACATTAAAAATTAAATTCATGTTTTCATTGCATTTCCTCCCTTTTTTCTCTCTGGATGCTTATAATCATATTCAAATTATGCAGTCTCACCACAGGAAAAAATAAAATAAAAAAAGGACCCTAAGACATTTCATTCTAATTTGCAACTCTTTTTGGTCTGTGTTTTTCCCCACACTAATAAAAAGGATTTGAAATCCATATTTCATATAGGTTGGTGACCTGTATAACACACTGCTCAATTTTTGTCATGGTTCACTGAGGACTTTCACAATAATAGGAGTTACGCACCTAACTCCTTGAATTTGAAATGAAATTTTCCACAGCACAGCATTAAAGCAGAAAATGAGAGATTTTCAGTTAGAGCCCTTTATCTTCTCTCTAGGAAAGCAGCAGCCATTCATCTGTTTTGTTTTGTTTTGTTTTCTTCTGCAGAAATAAAACAAAACTCAAGAAAATATAGCAGCAACTCTGTAATATTTATTTATTCTCAGGAAATAAAACAGTAATGTTTCTGAAACTAAACTTCAGGGAAACTAAAGGAGATATTCAGGTTTCATTTCTAATAGCTTTTTTGTTTACAGTTAAAATACAACAGGTTTCTTTTTTACACAGAGAAACCTTGTTGAATTCGTCTTTCAAACATCAAGGGTTTTTAAGCGGCAAATCTGCGTCTATCTTTGTTGTCTGTTTTATAAATTCCTAAGGCATGAGGGAAATTTTGCAGGTTAACTGTAGTTCATCAGTTTTTGAGATATTCTCTACTCTAGTTCCATAGTTACAATAGCTAAGCAATGTTTGCTTATTTTATATAGGGCATTTTGGGTCAGAACCACAAAGGGACTTAAGTACCTAAAGCCTGGTTGAAGGTGCTACTGAGATCCACAACCTCTCTGTCCCCTCCCCCCATCCATTCAGTTGCTGCCCAACACTGTAGATGCCTAAACTTATCTTGGCACCTAAAATTTTTGCTGTAAAAATTCTGTGGGTGCCTAAGTTTCTACCTCTGAGCATAAGCACTGCTTCCTCCCCCAAGACATCCAGAAACCTATCGCCTGCTTGAGCCACAGCATGGTCTACAAAATGGGGAATAACAGGTGTTCCCTCCTCCTCTCCTGCTGAGCTCTTTTGGATAGAGTTAGGCACGTGCGCAAGAAATGGCTTAGGTGCCTACACAGCTGACTCCAGCAGAGGCTAGCGGCTCCTGGCTGTGATGGAAGCAGAGAAGGGCAGGGTTTAGGATTCACCCCTCTCATCAGCTTGTTAGGTTAGGTGGCTCCCCATCTAGCATGCTGGCTTCTTTGGATCAGATTCTTAGGTGTCTATCTCTTCCCATTCTTTTTACAGGAAGTCTGGGCACCTAATTCAGGCTTTGCAGATCCCATTTGTGTTCCAGTCATTTTCTAGGCACTTAAAAGTTAAGCATTGCAATGCTGAGTGTTGCACCACCCATGTCACCTTTATGAATCTGGGCCTTTGTAATTTAGAAGATACTTGTTTCAGAAATACAGTATGCACCTAACAAAAAAATCATAGGAAAAAAGCTAAGTCAGTTTGTAATCATATCAGCTTGTTGATTATGGTCGATCAGTTTCCAAGAAAGAATAGTGCTGCATTCTAGCCTTGAAGCACTTTCCCCACAGTGCTGGCTGTGAGTGAAAATGACTCAGATTTTGGAATCCTAGTCAATTTCATTCACAGCTGGCAATGTAGGCAAACTGCTTCTGTATAGCAGCACAATGCTACTCTGTCTCTGACAGCTTGGACCTTAAAGGATAAAAAGGCAGTAAAATGGGGAAAAAACAATCAAAAGAAAAATAGAGTGAGGAACAGAGAGACAACAAAGAAAGAGGAAAGTAGTAATAGTGGAGATATACCAATCTCCTAGAACTGGAAGGGACCCTGAAGAGTCATTGAGTCCAGCCCCCCACCTTCACTAGCAGGACCAAGTACTGATTTTGCCCCAGATCCCTAAGTGGCCCCCTCAAGGATTGAACTCACAATGCTGGGTTTAGCAGGCCAATGCTCAAACCACTGAGCGACCCCTCCCCGCAACATGATTACAAGAGTAATGACCCAAACCAATTTTCCCTCTAACCAGGGTATCTCAGCTAATATTTGATTAATTGGACCATCAAGAGTTGCCTTTTGATAGCCCACAGGGTGAAAACAGTGTAAATCACTTTGTTTAAACCTATGGTTTCCTTGCCAAGAGGGTTCCTCTTCTTGCCTCGGCTTTTTTCCCCTGAAGAAATGGAATCAGTGTCCATTTTCCTTAAGAAATAAGGAGATCTTATGCAGCAACACAGCTGTGTGAATTTCCATTCAAACAGCAGCAATGTTTTTAAGCAAATGTTACACATTGGCAGCTAATTTAGGAAAATAACCATTTTGACATCACCAGCCAATCTCAGCTCACTGCTGTTTTACAGTGGGGAGATCATTCTACCCTGCATAATGACTCACTCACAACCATCTCTCTAAGCCCTTGTCTACACTGCAGAGTTTTGTCAGCAAAAGGCAGCTTTTGGTGACAAAAGAGTGGACGTGTACACACTGCAATGCCACTTTTGGCAACAAAACTCTTCACTCTCACAGCGCTTTAGCGTGGCTGTGTAATGTAGTGTTGTGGCTGTGTAGTTGCTGTAAAGATCTAGTAGGATGCCCATGGAACTATAGGATAGAGAAACCTGCATCACGTGACACAGTACCTGCCCCAAGAGGCATTGCAAACCCTTCCCAAAGCACCGTGTGGCCAGTTGCACAGTAGGATAGCTATCACAGTGCACTGCTCTCTGTGTTGATGCAAGAGCTACTAGTGTGGATGCGCTCCAGCGACACAAGAAGCATAGCGTGGACATGCAACAGCAGTTTAATTAAAATGCTTTAATTAAAGTGGCATAACTTTTGGGGACAAAACTCTGCAGTGTAGACATAGCCTAGATAATCTACTCAATCAGATAGCCAGTTCCCTTTCTCACATACATACAACAGAACAAAATCCAGACAACAACAACAAAACAAAACAGGAAACTACTAGGAGGGATGCTAAACTTCCTCGCTCACTCATTTTACATTGTTACTGCCCATTCCCTACTGCTGGGGTTGTAGATTGTGTGGTTAGATTGTAAGCTCTTTTTAGCAAAGGCCTTGCCTTCACATCTGTTTGTCAAGCACCTAGCATACTGTTGGTGCTGTACAAATAGCCAGCTGCTCCTGTGAAATAGTAGCATTATTTTTAATACAATCCTATGCATCTTTTCCTTCCCCCAATACCACCACTTCTAGTTCAGCTGAGCTGAACAATGACCTTACTATCAGCTATTTTCACTGTGTCTCGAAGACTTGTCTCTCTCACCAACAGAAGTTGGTCCAATAAACAATAATACCTCACCGACTGTCTCTCTATCCTGGGACCGACACAGCAACATTGCATATGACAAATTATTTCATTTTGAACTTCAGAACCCATCTGGTTATGAGAAGAATTCTGTTTAAATGACCATCAAAATGTATGTTTCAGCTCCAATCTCTTTGTAACTGCCATCCATGTGGCCAAATTCAATGCACAAAGCTAAACCGACCTCTGAAAGCTCATCCTTACTCCAGGCCCATGAAGTTGTATTTACTTCTGAGAGGGAATCCACATTTAATTGCAAGTCACATAACAGCTATGTGACTACAAGACCCCTCTTCTGACCAATGGTTGATTCCTTGACACCATTCTACCGGATCCCTAGCAATAATGTCAGGAAGGCATTGCACATTCATTCTGTCTCCCCACCTATGTAAGGCTGCGAAAGCCAACCAGATCAGTTCTTCCAGGGCTGACTCACAAAGGAATTTAAAAGGGTTTATCAGTTTTGACATTTTTGACTGTGGCACAGAATGCTTTTGAGAACAACCCGCTTTGGCAGGGGAGGGGTCAGAAGTACAAACCATAACAGGTATTTGTACAGGGAGGAGGAAGACTTAGGCCTTCACAAAATGTGCTGCCCCCCAAAGAAGAGTGAAACAGATGGAAAAGAAAGAGAGAGGAAAGGAGATGTAAGGGAGGAAGTTTCTTTTTAACAAGCTCTTGACATTTTTAATGGGTTTGAATTATTTCTGAACCGTAAAAAGAATTATTCATTTAATGACAATGACATGGTTAAAAAGGGATAGTCACAAATCCATGCCACACATACCAGGGCAATTACACAAAATCAATCACGAAATGTCACTGGAAAAAATTCCTGTTGTACATCAAGAATGATTCCAACTGCTCCATGTCCAAAGGTAGGCAAAATCCCAATATAAAATCTCAGGTTTACTGGACTATGAATATATGAATAATGCAAACAACATGCATGGTAATTTCCTGGAAAGAGGAGAAAGGAAAACAAAATACCCCCAAACCAGGTGAGCATTAACAATACTGATGGATATCACTTAATAAATAGCTTGACATAAAAAAAATAATTAATGGCTGCCAAAGTTGGCAAGGTTTTTAAACAGACCCATTTGCTGTCACAACAGTTTTTCGCCCATTTCATCATGTTTATACAAACAATCTACCATTCTTCGGTAGTTAATTCCACAGTGTCATTTCAATGTCTAGATAGTATTTTGTGTCCCGCTGATACCACAGTACACAATAAATCTGACAGAGTACTAGAGAGTGGCCATTCTTCAGGTTTAATAGAAAACATAATGCAGATAATGATAATAACGGTAGCTTAACAACTGATAAGAGTCAAGCAAAAATCCTGCTCTGAAATTACTCCACCTCTGGACAATCCTAAACCAAACTGCCCTATGATCTTCTGTTCAATTAAAATTATATCTGCTCTGTAATACCAGACTGCTTATAATTGTGGTATTCACCAGAAGTACACCCCAACCCCGTTATAACGCCACCCGATATAACATGAATTTGGATATAACACGGTAAAGCAGTGCTCCAGGGGATCAAAGCAAGTTCGATATAACACGGTAAGATTTTCAGGCTCCTGAGGACAGTGTTATTTTGGGGTAGAGGTGTATGTCTAGAGCACAGGATTGAGAGCCAGGAGTCCCAACTTCCTTCCCCAGTCTGACACTGACTTGCTGTGTGACAGTGAACAAGTCTAGGGCAATGTAGATAAGAACTCCTTGCTTGCATTCAGAAAACAAAATAAGTGGCTTGCTCAGTTTGGTTAATCTGTCCAACAAGCTGCTTCACGGGAATGTTGTAAGGCTTAAATAATGTTTAGAATCAGCTTCAACATCAAAATAGAAACTATTATCTTTAAATAGTTTCTCTGAAATTATTTTTAATTGTATTTTGTTACAGCTGATGTATTTATATATTTTTGTTATGCAATATTAGAATTAAAATTGGTCTTATTCTTAAACTTTCAGTAGCCTGTGCATGTTATTTAATAACTATAACTAGGCTTGGCAGAATTAAATGATAATATCAATGTTTATTTTTAAGCATATTTTAAATGTTCACAGTAGCACAAAAATATGGGATTATGCATTTTTTCAGTGTTTTATCTGTTTATATTTTCACAGTTGTGGGAAATTGCGGGGGGTGTCAGACAATTGTTTAATGACAGTAGATGTTGAGATGCAAAGTTCAAGCTTTATAACAGTTAAAACACGAACTGTCAATATCACATCAAGATACACAAAGTAAAGTGCCCCAAGGGTCAGTCCTGGGGCCAGTTTTGTTCAATATCTTCATTAATGATCTGGAGGATGGCATGGACTGCACTCTCAGCAAGTTTGCAGATGACACTAAACTGGGAGGAGTGGTAGATATGCTGGAGGGGAGGGATAGGATTCAAAAGACCTAGACAAATTAGAGGACTGGGCCAAAAGAAACCTGATGAGGTTCAACAAGGACAAGTGCAGAGTCCTGCACTTAGGACGGAAAAATCCCATGTGCTGTTACAGACTAGGGACTGAGTGGCTAGGCAGCAGTTCTGCAGAAAAGGACTTAGGGGTTACAGTGGACAGGAAGCGGATATGAGTCAACAGTGTGCCCTTGTTGCCAAGAAGGCTAATGGCATTTTGGGTTGTATAAGTAGGAGCATTGCGAGCAGATTGAGGGACGTGATCATTCCTCTCTATTTGGCATTGGTGAGGCCTCATCTGGAGTACTATGTCCAGTTTTGGGCCCCACGTTACAAGAAGGATGTGGAAAAATTGGAAAGAGTCCAACAGAGGGCAACAAAAATGATTAGGGGGCTGGAGCACATGACTTAGAAGACAGCAGAAGAGAAGAATGAGGGCGGGATTTGATAGCTGCTTTCAACTACCTGAAAGGGGGTTCCAAAGAGGATGGATCTAGACTGTTCTCAGTGGCACCAGATGGCAGAACAAGGAGTAATGGTCTCAAGTTGCAGGGGGGGGGGTTTAGGTTGGATATTAGGAGAAACTTTTTCACTAGGAAGGCGGTGAAGCACGGGAATGGGTTACTTAAGGGGGGGGGTGGAATCTCCTTCCTTAGAGGTTTTTAAGGTCAGGCTTGACCAAGCCCTGGCTGGGATGATTTAGTTGGGGATTGGTCCTGCTTTGAGCAGGGGGTTGGACTAGATGACCTCCTGAGGTCCCTTCCAACCCTGAGATTCTATGATTAAATATCCTTAAATCAAACT
Organism: Mauremys reevesii; assembly: GCF_016161935.1. NCBI lineage: Eukaryota > Metazoa > Chordata > Testudines > Geoemydidae > Mauremys > Mauremys reevesii. The sequence goes on along the minus strand of NC_052625.1, from coordinate 102,070,445 downwards.
CTAATAAGTTCTTAAGCAGCAGGTTTCTTATTTTGCCTATCTCTAAATTGAGACTAAATGGACATATTTTTTTAGTTTGTGTGCCTATGGTGAAATTGACATTTACCAATAAAAATCTAATCCTTCCATGCCTAACTATAACTGTATGTTTATGCATCCATGCATATCATGTACACATATAGTATACTATAGTTAAAGGATTATTAGAACAGGCATCATAAAGAAACTAGCCGGTAGTTTAGTGGCGAGGCAATGCACTGCCACACAGAAGGTGCAAATTTAGGTCCCAAACGCCAAAAAAGTTTTCCCCATTGCTCTTGAGCAACCGCCTCTGACTGAGCTTTCTAGTTAATCAGATCCAGATGTTGAAGTTGATTGGTTGTCTAACCAATCTCAGGGGCCAGTGGGAAGGGGCAGTAGCCAACAGTGCCCTTTTCCATTTATGACTTGTTTTTCTAGATGCACACTCCCCCTCCCACCCCTCTTTGCTTATATCTTTTGTCAACTCCAAGGCTTATTGCAATGTGTTCTCAATGGAACTACACTTGAAGACCAGTCAAACGTCAGGAAGTTCAGAATACAGCTCTCTGCTTCTTCAACAGTACTTCCCTCAGGCAGCATGTTATACCTGTGCCCCTTGACCTGCACTGGCTTTCCATACATTTCTGGTTGCAATTCAGGGGGCTGGTTTGAATCTATAAAAAGGTCAGGCCTTGCTTATTTTAGAAACCGTCAGGCTGCTTGTGCAATACCACAGAAGTTGAAATAAGCTGAGTTTACACCTGAGGAAGTTGAGGACAAGGTGTTCTCAGTGAGGGGATCCCTTATCTCTGAAACTTGTTTTCTCTCCCCCAGTTTGAATGTGCTTACCTTCAAGCCACACTGCAATGCCTATCTATTTACCTAGGCTTTGTACGGGAAGGGTGTGGGAAGTTAATGAGGAGGGAGATTTAGAGCACTTTGATCTAGTCTTCTTTGACACAGGTCTAGATCAAAGCACATTAGCAGATTGTTAATGCATGTCAGCAGGGTCCACATGAACAGTCAGACTGTGGCAGACTAGTAGGGGTAGATTCACACCCCAGCTTGCTGTGAACTAAATGTTTGTGAAGACAAGCCCCCTAGGCTCTGTGGGGAAAAGGCTGACAGTGGGAAGTTAATGAGAAAGGAGAGTTTCAATTTGGGTAGGTTAGGGAAGGTCTTTCGTTGGTGAGAATCCAATTTTGATTTGTATGTGTTGTGAAGAAAATGTTGTTCATGTACCAAAGTTAGGGATAGGCACAATTTTAAATGTAAATGAGCCCAGCATATACAGATAAGGCTCTGTTCCCATAATGTGGTCTTCCTCATTTCTCCCCTCACCCCATGCACACACACACTTTTTTTAAAAATAACTAAGTTATAAATTGTTTAAAAATTATCTCCTGCATTTAATCTCTCTCCCCCACAGCAGATACCAGTAATGTCATCATACAACTCCAGATGAGGGAGACAAATTGATTTGACACCAAATGCAAATATACATGGAACACATAAATAAAGTGACTTTTTAAACTATTCTATAAAAGGTTATTTCTATTGTTAAGTAAACAAGAGAACAGATGTAAACAAGTTTAAGACTGTGGCTCACAATAATTAGATAAAGCTCAAATTTCAAGGATGGATGGTCAAGCCTTCACTTCAAATGTCCTGGCTTTGGGTGATTTTTGTATCACAAATATGGTTTAAATTACTTTTTTGAATTTAATTTATAAATGATTTGCTAAAATTATTGCCTTTTTTGTATCATTCACGTCCCATTCTTGCTCCCTTAAAATCACTAGCAAAGCACCCGTTAACTGAAATGCGGAAGGAGCAGGTCCTTAGTGACCTTTTACAACTACCCCCATCTTGTTCCTTATTTTTAATGAGAACTTGTGCCTTGGATTTTTTTTTTTTAACTTGCAGTACAAGGGATGACTCTTTTACTCTGTAGCTCATTATTTCTTAGTCCTGTTACTGAGGCTGTTGCTCTACAGCAGTGATTCTCAAGTGTGGCCACGGTAGCCGCATATGGTCACCACAACGCAGCTACATGTGCGGCCACCATAACTTTTGGGGTCCCAGAGCCCCTTCCCTAAGCTCTCTACCATGGGTCACCAGCTCTGCTCCCTCCAGCAGCAGCCCAAATCACCAGGCCCATGGTGGGCCTGGTGATGTTTCATTATAGTGTAGTAGGGCTGCTGCCTTTGGCTGTGGGAGGGAACCAGCCCTGAAAGAGAGAAGTATTGAACAATTCCTTTTCAAGAACATTTTGAAATAAAAAACAGTTTATTGATATTTATAACAGGTAACTTTAATGGTATTATTAGTAGTACATGTTATTCTTTAAATAGAAAGGATTTTATTGACATGACACTTCCAAATAACCACATGACTATGTTGTCACTTGTTTAATATTTTAACTAGACAGAACCTTCACTTATATTCTACACTGACTGAAATAACTCCATGGTATTTAAAGTACATATAAATGCCCATAAAACCCTGCCAAATAATGGTGGGGTTCCAGGACTAGTCTTGCTCAGTGACTTCTCTATCTCATCTGCTCAATTTAAAAATCAAACATTCAATTTTTTCCCAAATTCAACCTGACACTTAAAAATCAGGTTATATTTTTTTCTGCCTCTACAGTTACCACCATTAGTAAAAATACTGCAATATCAGCTCAGCTGCAGATTTCTGGATGTTGTCTGAGGCTTTCGAGAACCATGTTCGCTCTTCCATAGCTTTATTAGCTCTGTAATGCACAGAGTGGTAAAAATATTTTTCCCCACCAAATTAAACCGACAGACGTCAAAGATAAACAAGGCGCAGATATTCTGAAGAAGAAGATGTTTTACAGAAAGAAAGGTTACTCACCTTTTAGTAACTGGAGTTACTAAAGAGATGTGTGGTCCCACTCCGCACTCACTATGGGTGTGCTCCATGTGCCTGAGCAGTGTCCGCTGGTCTGTGCCTGTGCCTGCTCATGCTCCAAACTGGGGACGAAAGAGGCAGTACGGACGGACTGCCGGCCTCTCCGGTTCTTACTGTACTGTGGATTATAGTAAGGTTCCAAAGCAGAGAGGAAGGAGAGTGGGTCATGGACTACATATAGGGACCACACATCTTGAAGAACTCCAGATACTATAAAGTAAGTAACCTTTCTTTCTTCTTCAAGTGCAGGTCCCTATGAGTAGTCACTGTGTGTGACTTATGAACAGCATCACATTGAGGCGGAGGGTGTGAGGAACTATGCTGCATCACAGATCACAGGCCTGCTGTTCCAAAGGAAACCTCCATGGATGAAACTTGCGTAAGGGGGTAGTGCTTAGTAAAAATACCTACAAAGCCTCATGTTGCTACCTGCAGATCTCTAATAGAGGAATTCCTTGCGGCAAACCCACAAAGGTACTTGTGCTGTGGCACAGTGGACCCTCACACTTTGTGGGGGAGGGGTGACCATTTGTTCATAGCTAACAGGATGCAACCTGAAATCCATACCTAGACTTTGCAATGAAATTGCTTCTCCTTTATTTGCTCGGCATCACTACATTGCAACGTGAAGGTTGTTTGGGTGCCTTAATTGTACACTCTCATACTTAACATATTTGGGTTTCTTTTAAGTATAACCTTAACTGTGAGTTTTCTGGGTTTGTTATGCTTGGTTTTGGAATAACAACAACAGCTCTGTAAAGTTTTTAACCTTAAATTACTGATCAGTACTCTCACTCCATGGGAGTTTGCCACTGACTTCAATGAAAGTAGGCTTGAACTCAAAATCTCTCCATTATGCAGACATATCTGATTTTTATCTGCTATGGGGCAGTTAATTTGCATTAAGCTTTTCTGAGGGACTGTAAATTTAGCCTTCTGAGTTGCCTCTCTGTGTATGTGAATGGGTCGTTACTTTCTGTTCTACCCAAATTCCCATTTGCCACCATGTGGTCTAAGTCTCTATCCATCCTTTCAGTTCAGATTTCCTCTTTAGCTGCCTGGATTGAACAAGCCCTTGAGAATTCTCATTGTTTGTTTTTTTACCTGGAATAGTGAATGGCTTGATGGCCTGCAATACTAAAATAGAAGTCAGTTGTGTGCTTCATCTCATCAGTGTGTCCAGAGACTTCGATCCAGTGTCCTATTGGCAGGCAGTAAACTCCATCTACCAAGTTGCTTTCACTGTAGACACAGCAGCGGTCATGATGGGGCCCATTACCTGAAACAGAAGCAGCAACATACACAGGTTGTGAATCAACACTGTTTACATGGAATCAAAGTAAATGGGAATTTAAATATGAATTTAAGGTCTTTGGAACAGGGACTGTGCTGCAGGGTGGCTGGCGTCAGTAAATGAAGTAGATCTAGCTCTCCCCGGCCAGAACAGGTGCTTCCACTTGCCCAAGTTAGAGGGTTGGGAAGCATCTGATGCTATAAAGAAAAAGGGAGAATCAGAGACAGTGAATCAGAGCTGCCTGCGTGAGAGTCAGGAAGGGCAGATGAGAACGGCCAGAGCCAGAAGGTGTTTCCTGGGGGAAGGCTGAAAGCAAGGAGAGCAGCAAGAGGCGCTTTCTCACTGACATCCCAAAGCCAGAGAGTGAAGGGGGCTGAAGATGGGAGGAATAGCAAAGGGAGCTTTAAGTCAGAGAGCTGGAGCCAAAGGCCAGAGAGAGCAGAAGGCAGGGGAACCATTGGAGGGGCTTACTCACTGACATCTCCAGAGCTGGAGCCCTGGACCCAGAGAATCAAGAGAAGTCCATGGGGAGAGACAGATGCTCCCCTGGTAAAGATGCTCTCCCAGCAGAGTGGCTGTGGAGTTTCCCCTGGGAAGAGGAGGGTTGCACTCTTGTTGGAAGACCTGTGGTCACTGTCCTGGTACAAGGACAGGAGAGGATTGACAGAGTCTGGGCATGGCTGCAGGTGCCAGTGCATGGTATGTGGGGCATCCAGGGACAAGATGTCTTGAATTTTAATGACTGCATTGACTGTGTGTGGGAAATGGAATACACCTGAGATTTTGTTGGAGATTCAATTAGCTGTGTTTTGGTAATAAACCAGCCCCAAGGGGCGGGGGTGGTGGTTATTATTTAATCAAGAGAGCCTACACTGGATTTACTGGGGATACTGAAAGGCGAAATTGAGGCAGGTTTGCCTGTTGTGCCGCAGCCTGAAGAAAGGGGACTAACCTGATGGGGCTGCTCTATGACAGACTCCCATTTACTATATGTTTGGAGAACACCAAGCATAATACAATTCGTATCACCCAGTCTGACTGGCCTTAGGCACAACCACAAAATAAATGCTTAGCAGCCACCATCACTGAAACCTTTCGAAAGAAGAAATAATAAAAACTGTAGAGCAGGGGTCCCCAACCCCCGGGCCGCGGACCGGTACCGGTCTGCGGCCTGTTAGGAACCGGGCCACGAACCGACCCCTAGCACATCAAGCGGCATGTCTCCGGCGGGGCCCCTGAGCCCCGCCCCCTCAGAGCCGCGTGGTGAGGGGGCCGGGCTGCGAGCTCCGGGCTGAGCTCAGCTGCCTCCACTCGGCGTGGAGCTCCCAGCCCCACCCCCTCACCACGCGGCTCTGAGCAGGACAGAGCTCAGGCCCCGCCGGAGACACACTGCAGCTGTCGGGCGAGGCGCTGAGACTCCGGGTGAGGAGGGAGCCGGGGGTAAGAGGCTGGGGCCAGGGGGGTTGGCTAAGGGGCAGGGAGTCCTGGGGACAGTCAGGGCACAGAGAGGTGGTGGTCAGGGGGCAGGGAATGGGGGGGGTTGGATTGTGGGTGTTCCGGGGGGGTCTGTCAGGACTCAGCGGGGCGGGGATAGGGGTTGGGGCAGTCAGGGGACAGGGAGCAGGGGTGCGGTCCCAGGGTGGTGGGGGTCTCTGGGGGATGGTGAGGGGACAAGGAGCAGGATGGGTCGGGGATTCTGAGGGGGGCGGGCAGTCAGGGGGCAGGAAGTGGGTGGGGGTCAGATAGGGGGCAGGGCTCCCACTAATTCTGCATTATGGTCAGTTGTATAATTATTTCATTATATATTACAATAATGATAGAAATAAAAGTACAAAACTAAATGTAATGCGCTTGAATAGTCCCAAAACCATCCCACAGGTCCGGGCAAATTTTTTTTTCTACGAAACCGGTCCCTGGTGCCAAAAAGGTTGGGGACCGCTGCTGTAGAGGATCCCAAATCATCACCAGGATACTTCCAAGCACTTAAAGGTTACAAAATAGATAGATGAAACTGTTTGTTTTTCAAAGGTATGTCTCTTCTCTGCTTACCTGCTAACACCTGAGTTCAATGCTCCGTATTTCCCCTGCAACTTTTGAGGACATCACTAGTGCCTAAAGAAGGCCTCCTCTACAATAAGAGATTTTACCTAAAATTTTCCACTGTTGCTATCATCAGTTCAACTCCCCACGAGGTAAAGAAATCTAGACTAGACAATGCACCAGGTTTTAAGACCCATGTTGTGTAGGCCTGCTCTCAGCAGCGAGCCCTGTCCACACTTGCGCTTCCACTACTGTAGTACAGAGCCACAACAAAAACACAACCTCCTTTCTCCAATTACACATTTGTGGTGTTGTCAACAGTTGCCAGGGGAACAGAAAACTCAAGTCTACACAGATAAAGAGCCTTTCCAGTTCGTTGTTATAATTCTTTCACTTGCCATTTTTAAAGGTTAGAGTCAGAAGGCTAAATTATGCCTCTTCCAGCACGGGGATGCTAGAAGGGGGAGATGGCTAAATGGGCCCAAATAAGATTCAACACAATCCAAATTCCAACACTGGAAAGCATAAGGAGGTGTACTAGCTAGTTCCGCCAGCAGTGTTGGTGGTCCCAGAAACTGGATGAGGCACAAGAAGCCAATAGTGCAACTCAAGGGAAAGCAGTGGCTATGTCTGTTATAGGGGTGTAACAGAGGGTGCTCCCCACAGCACCCAAGAAGCATCATGACTTTAAAAGGTACTGTGTCTCCAAGAGCTGCAGCTGGTAGTACCTCTTGTCTCAGCCTCCCAAGAGGCATAATTAAGCTCCTGTTATGATCATGAGGTGGGAATCTCAAATTGTTGTTTTAAAAAAACACTTTACGTTATACATAAAATATGTGGTTCAATCAATAATAAAAACCAATCGCTATTCCTTCTCACAAAGGCAACAACATTCAAGTAATCATCCTTAAAGTATAAAATCACATAATGATATCCATTTACTTTCTCTGTTATTGGACTGGTATAAGGACCGATCTGTCACTCTTCTTCTCATACAAAGATCAATTTTCAGACCTACAGATCATACCTACAGTTAAAGAAAGATTAAAACATTTTTTTTTCTATTAAAGAATTAGTATGGAGCATAAGAAAGTTATAAATATAATTAGGGTTTCAATCTTGCCACTTATTTGATATTGCACACTCGGCTAGATTTGTAAGGTCTAATAACAAACAGAGACTATCTCAGATCAGTGAAATTGTGTTTTTAAAAAAGTATAATTTATAGGGACAAAAAAAGGAAAATATTTCAGTAGACCCCTGCAGTTGTAAAAAAAGGAGACTGAATAACACATGTCCTAAGAGGTAACAGAACGGTTGCTTGTGTAGCTCGATAATTGAGCTGAGGTACACTACCTTCAGTGTACTAGTGCTTACTGCGTGATGGTGTCTTAATCATGGGGTGTGAACACATACATGAGACAAATAAAAGTTATAGGAAATCTACTGTGAAGAGAGCACGTGAGAAAAACTAATGCAAATGATTAGGACGAACATTTAATAGTTCTTTATTTTCTACATTGCATGCAGCACTTTTTGCCCTAGTTCTGGGTTACTATTTTAATATAAAATAAGAAATGTAAAAGTACAAGAGAGAAAAACACTTCTCCCTCACATGTTGCTTAAATATTATATTCCATATGCAATGATACAATGCAACTTCCATTAAAATATGGCAATCAAGACCAGCTTATAGCTTTTAATGTTCTGACTCTTGTCCTTATGCATATTTTTATTTCATATCTTTCATTGTATGTTTGTCTTGATGCTTTTAAACAATATTTCAAGGCAGCAGAGCACAGCAAAAGTACCCTTAAAGTAGAAAAACAATGACATTTATGAACACACACAAATAAACCAGCTGAATACATGATGGTTAGGGCTTTCATTGGTAAGCAACAGCTTTCTTTTTTCTTTCTAGTTTATTTACAAAACTTATTTAAACTGGAAGGTTAATGACCCCAAGCCTGCAGACATGGAACAACTTTCCTGTATAAGGACTACTAGTGATCCAATAAAGGTAACAGAACTTAGCCTAAAACTTGCATCAAACCTACTCAGGATAACTTTCTGTGAACAACCCTAAATAAAATATTTTTCTTTAGAAATTCCAAAACATTCCTTTGACATTCTGAAAAATTTATACATATAAAGCACATAATGTTACATTCATTAAAATATATAAATGATTACTAACTGCTGTCCACTAAATAGCCACATCGATTGCCTTCTTCAACAGCTTTGGCCATCTTTCTCAATACTTACTTTTCTCATCTTATCACTCTTCACCTATTTATCCTAACTCTCCAGATCTCCCCCTCTTCCCCCGGTCTCCTCTCTTGCTCCAATTTACTCTACAACCTTCACTCTCTTTTCATAGTAACAGAGTCACACCTTCCCTCCCCCAGTCTAACACCACATTCCAACTCTTCCTCTTGCGCTCTTTTCCCTCACCTCTGGCAACAGCTGCTCAAACTCTACACTGGCCTTTTCACTTTCCTCCTTTCTCCCACTTGCTCTTATTCCTCCCGCTTTCTCCACCCCTTACTCCCACTGGAATTCTACACCACTGCACAATGCAGAATTTGCACAGAATTAATGTTCCCCACAGAATTTTTTTTTTAAATTTTCATGCAGAATTTGCTGCTGCTCCTCTCCCACCCCCCCACACACACACCCCAGTAAGAGGACTGGAGTTGGCTCTGCTGAAGATTGAGGAAGAGGATGCAGTTGTGGGGCAGCATTGCCAGTGCTAGGCACGAGACATGGAGGTGGCGGGCACCCAAGAGCCTGGAGGTGGCAGCTGTGGCTGCTGCTGCACAGGCTCATCCCAGCCGTGCTGGAGGCTCCCATGGGCACAATAGACATCCAGTGAGAAGGGGAACCCGGCTGGCAGGGGATGAGAGCGGTGCCCTGTGGCTTGGCTCCCTGCTCCTCAGGGGGACACTGCCAGGCAGAGCAGCAGAGGCAACGGGCACCAGGGCACATCCAACATGGTGACTGGCGCAAGCTGTGCTCCTCAGGCCACTCTCCTGAGTGCACCAGGCAGCCCAGTGTGCGATCCCTGCTCTGCTAATGGGCTAATGGCCAGGGAGCCCTTCAAGCTGAGAACTTATGCCCCTGCCTCAAACCTTGACTGAAGGAGCACTGAGAAGTGGTCCAATGTTGGCTTTCCAAGGTGTTGGGCACCCATAACCCCCATCACACGCAGCGGGTGGGAATTGGTACACATAGCCAACCACGTTTGGACATTTTGTTCTCAGTCTCCTATTCCCTTCACACTCTCTTTTCGTCCCATTCCCTCAGTTAAAAACAGTCTTAATTCATTAACAGTACAAGTATAAGAAGTTCGATTCTCTGGACTCACCGTGCGAAGTATCCTTAGCACTATATAAAGCTAATATGCTCAAAGGACTTTAACATTATCCCCTGACACGACTGCACAGCATTCTGCAGAGGTACAGAAATATCATTGTCCATTTTATATACTGGAAAACAAGGACACAGAAAGCGTAAGTGACCTTCTGCCCAAGGTCACACAGCAAGTGAGTGTCCACAGAAAGAACCCTGGAGTTCCTGGTTCCTAGCTTGGTGCTCATTTAACAAGACTGCACTTGTCTCACCGCTTATATTGAAGTATTTTACCAAGCACAGAGATTGGCTACCATAGATCTTATTTTCTGGGGGGAAACAGGCATAGAGGAAATTTTTTCTTGGATTGTAAACTTTGTGCACTAGTTTTGAACATTAATTTACTCAAAGTGACTTAGAGATAATGGACAATGAACTTTGGCCATTTGAATAATATTTTCTGAACCATACTCTGCTTATAGTGAAAATCCACTTATGAGGCCTCCACTATAAGGCTTCACTGATAATACAGATTATTTTACTTCGCTTTATTTTCTCTAATAGTCTGAGATCATTTTTACATTTTATATTTGATTATTTTGAGGAGAGCCTCATGAAATTCTTTTGTTAAATAATTTTTGTGGTCTTTTTGTCTTTTTGTGTTATTTCAGTTTATGGACCTGGGCACGGTGGGTCCTGCTTCCCATGGGGGTTGAGCGGGGAGACCTTGTGCTCACCCAGCTCTGCAGGTTGAGTACAGTTTCAGACTCCGGGCACTGCAACTTGAATCTTTTTTGTTGTCTATATTGTTACAGACATATTTGCTGACAGTATTTTGAAATAAATTATCAAAATAATTGAAACTGGCATGATTATAGTGTGTTATTTTGAAAAATAAAATATGCAGAATTTTAAAATATTGTGGGCAGAATTTTTAGATGCAGAATTCCCCCAGGAGTAACTCCCTCTGTCTCGCTTTAGTGCAGTCTAGAGTTGCTCAAGTTCCCTTTTTCCCTGTTCCCTCTGGGGCTCCTGCTTTAGTTTTTAGAAAGCAGACACAACCTGTGATGTCTCTCTCTCTCTCTCTCTCACTTCCTTCATCTTTGTTCTTACCGGCTTTCCCCCTGTGTGGCAGCCAGTCAAAGGAGAAAGCAGCAACCGAGGCAATGTTCCCATTCATCATGCTCTCAATAGCAGAAACACTGGCTTCCTGCTCTCCCATTTCTAACTCTTTTCCCTCCTCTCCCTGGAGGTTTATGCCATCTGCTGACTAACTTTCCCCTGTCTCCTCATCCTAATTTCTCTTCAACTTGGACTCCTGGTCCTTCGTTTCCTTTCTTCCCAATCCTCCATCTTAATTCTTGATTACTTCAACCTCTGTGTTAATGATCCTTTCAACTTTGCCATCATTCACTTCCTTTCTCACACGTAGCTCCAGTGCCAACCATACACAAAACTGTAGCCACTCCTTCAATGTATAGTCTTCACTAGGCATTGGTCCCTCTCTTCTGTCACTTCCAAGTAGCTTCCTTTCTCTGATCACTATTTATCATTGAAAGAGGTGGAGGAGTAAACAATCAAATAAAAAAGAGGTATGTTTTCATTTAGGTTTTATTTTTTAAACAAACACCCTCCATTCATACAGTGCATTTCATTCAAAATTACACCAAATTGTTGTAGTAGCAATTTTTCATGCACATCATACACACGTCAGTCATTCCACCCACCACTGAAATAGAGCAACAATGTACAGTGCACAGCAACACAATTTGAAACAGGAAGGGAAGACAACTACTGCATTCTATTGAAACCAATGACAAAAAAGTAGGTAGATGGAATGAAGTTACCCAATCAATATTGACCTAGGACACTGAAGTTTACATCCCTCTCATATAAGAAGTGCCATGAGACCTTAATTATTGCAAGTGATCAGGATTGTGCCTTTAAGTCTAATCCAAAAGATGCCACCTCCACCAGAAGTATCTCCTAAAACATGCTTGTTTTACAAGATAAGTACAGAATACAAGTTTCGAATTAAAAAGAAAACAAAAACCCACTGAATTAGTTTATATGATATCTTTACTGTCACAATTTCTCATGGGCTGTCCCAAATTATTTAGATACTGTAAAGTGGCAATGCAAGGGAAAAGTTCTAGCTACACAGAGCTACATAAACAAGTTTGAAGAAAAGTAGTGAGATAGCAATCATTTATAATTCATAAACTACTTTTAATAGCATTTTGCATGCACGTCTCTTAGTTTTTGTCCTCCAAAGCCATTTCAATAATAAAAAGCTGTGGCCCCATAGGAAGCAGAACTGCTAACACATTCTGTTGGACTTTGTCACAAATAGCTCTATTTGGGGAAAACCCCACAGCTAGAAGATGTATCTGGCCACAACTAGGTGAAGAAACCACTTGTGGTGATTCAAACCATCTGCTCAGTGGCCTGCTAAGTCATTCTGTACACCCCGCAGGTAAGATGCTTCTAGATCTACTGAGCTGGCAAGACAAAGCTTCCTGAGTAGGGCTGCTTCATGACAGACTGGGGAAGAGTGGGCTCCCCTCTGCTTGTTAAGGTAAAACATTGCCGTCATGTTGTCTGTGACAACTAACAGCCTGCTTCCCCTGATTTGCAATAGAAATACTTGGCACAGCTTTCAGTTCTCTGACACTGATGTGTAAAGCTAAGTTCTCTGAGGACCAGAGACCCGGCAGACAACTAAAATGGGCTCCCTATCTGAGGACCGAAGCATCTGTCCCTAGCATGAAAGTTGGTTGTGGGTGAACAAATGGAATGCCTATCTAGGGACTTGAGGACATGGGAGGGCACTCTTACCAGGGAATCCAATTGATGGCGGTTTGGTGGGTAGACAGATGCCAGCCAGCCTCACAGAGTTCTGAGTCACAGTCTGACATAGTGAACTACATAGGTGCAAGAGGCCATGTGACCCAGAAGCCTCAAACGGTTTGGTGGTGTTGTGAGCAGCAGACCTACGACAGTTGATCAAATTGCCTGGAACGTGGAAGAAAGGCCCTGGCTTGAGATGATTCCAGTGCAGCCCCCATAAACTCTACTCTCTGGACTGGGGAGAGGAGATACTTTTGTGTGTTGATTAACAGTCCCAGATCATTGACTGGATCAGGTTAACACTATGCACTTGCCATTTAGACCAGCCTTTGACAAGCCAGTCATCTAGATAGGGACAAACCTACACTCCTGATCCTAGAAGGAATGCAGCCACTACTGCCATAACTGAGAGCTGCTGACAGGTTAAGAGGAACTTAAGGTATGTCTATACTACCCGCCAGATCGTCTATACTACCCGGCGGCAGTCGACTCCCCACTGTGAGGACGGCCAGGTAAGTCGAACTAAGATACTTTGACTTCAGCTATGCAAATAGCGTAGCTGAAGTTGCATATCTTAGTTAGAAACCCACCCCCCAAGTGTAGATCAGCCCTTAGTCACAGTTTATAAGTACCTACACGGGGAACAAATATTTAATAATGGGCTCTTCAGTCTAGCAGACCTAAGGCATAACAGAATCCAGTAGCTGGAAGTTGAAGCTAGACAAATTTAGACTGGAAATAAGGCATAAGTTTTTAATTAACTAGGATAATTAACTACTGGAATAATTTACCCAGTGATTGTGGTGGATTCTCTACCACTGGCAATTTTTTAAATCAAGATTTGATTGTTTTCTAAAAGATCTGCTCTAGGTTGTTGTTGTTGTTTTTTTGGGGGGGGGTGTCTATGACCTGTGTTTTACAAGAGGTCAGACGAGATGATCACAATGGCCTTGGAATCTATGAATAATCACAAAAAGTCAGTATTATGCAGTTTCAAAGTTCCTGCATGTTTTAATTCCCAGGATTTGTTTTTCACTTTTTTTTCCTGCTACAACCAGTGTTAAAAAAATTAAATCACCATTTACACTCACCCTTCTATCCTTGGGGTAACACAAAAACAAGCACAAATACCCTGTGGAAAAAGGGCCACACACAACTAAAAGGATATATTTTTAAAAGCTCAGGCCACTTTTTAAATGGATCATTTTCTTTAATCTTGATTGTATTGATTTTTTTCCCTGAGAACAAATGTTGGTTTAATTTTTTAGAAGGTGCCAAACTTTTAAAAAGTTGTGAAATAAAACCCAGCCTGTATAGTGCTTTTCAAATATTTAATCCATCACTTACCATCTACAGACTTCTCTAACCAGTCATGTATGCCTTTCTAATTGAAGAACAAAGAATCTGGATAAGTTTATGAGCAGATATAGGCTTGACTAATATACATCCTGCCTGAGCCCCGCTGCGCTGCCGACCGGGAACCGCCTGTGTTAAGTGCTTCACAGTCGGAACCTGCACCTGCACCCACAACCCCAACACTCCGGGCCCCAGCCCAGAGCCAAAAACTCCCTCCCAGAGCCCACACCCCTCACCATCTCCTACCCCCCAGTACTCTGCCCCAGCCTGGAACCCCCTCCTGCACCCAAACTCCCTTCCAGAGCTTGCACCCGTCACTCCTGCACCCCAACCCCCTGCCCCAGGCTCAACCAATGCACACTCCACAGTTGAGAATGTTACACTGATTTGTGACAACCCCTGAAGGATTTTGGATCTATAAACTACAAATGACACTAATAAAAAGTAAAACTCATGAAATGTCCAGTAGATTCTATGAGATTAGGTGCAGTGTGACCGTATGACCCCTACACCCAAACTCCCTCCCAAAGCTTGCATCTCTCACTCCTGCACCTCAACCCCCTGCCCCAGGCTCAGCCCGGAACCCGCTTTCACACTCCGAACCTCTGTCCCAGCCTGGCGAAAGTGAGTGAGGGTGGGGGAGAGCGAGTGAAAGGGGGAGATGGAGTCACTGAGGTGGAGTAGATCTGGGTTGATCTTAAATTCAGAAAGTGATCTTGTGCACAAAAAGTTGGAGACTACTGCATTACAATGAAGAGAAACCTCAGAGTTCTATTATGGGCCGAATTCTTCTCATTATCTGTATGTTCTACTATATGGTGTCAATATCAGCAGTTACCACAATTGGACTTCCACTGATACACATACAGTGCTCAGATGTACTTATCCTTTATACCAGAGCCTGTTATGAAAGTCTCCCTGCTATCCAATTGTTTCAGTGAAATTCAGTCTTAGATGGCTTGGAATAAGCTCTGCCTCAACCCAACCAAGACTGAATTGCTATTGATTGCTACAAGATAGAGGTATGGGAGGATTGAATTTAGATAGGTCAGATATTTTGGCAGTTGATCCTGCTAGGAATTCTTAGGGTCATTTCAGACTCTTGTCTTTCTAATGTCAACATATGGAAATTTAAATCAATGAAAATTCAGATGTGGTTGATTTCACACAGTTGATGAATGTTGCCAAGATAAAACACTTGCTTTCCACATCTCATACAAAGATTCTTATTCCTGAGTAGACAGTTAGTTATTATGCTTTTTAATGCTGTCTTTCCTGCTGTCTCTATACAGTCTTTCCAATAGGTTCAGAAGCAGCAGCTAGCTTTCTTACACTGGTTAAGTATGATGACAGAATTCTTCATTTCCCACACATACTGCACTTCTAGATCAGTAGTTTGTTTAAATACCTCTCCTTTCATGAGCTAGTACCATGTGATTAGTTTGAACTAACCACACAGTACATCCTGGCATGATCTTTTACAGGAAAGATATAGAGAATTTGGGCTTGGGACTTCTGAGATAATAAAAGAATGAAATTCACAAATTTCCTGACTTGAAGGACTTGACAGAGTAAAAGTCATGTCAATTTCAATCCTTTGCAGACTCATAAGAGATACCAGTAAAGTACAAGGATGGTATAATGTGTACATTTGTATTATATACACTTGAAGATCAGTGATATTTATTTCTTTGTCCATCTCTGAGGTAGAATTTTAAGTCTGTTGCAGCACTCTGTTAAAGACCTGATGTTATTTTATCAGGGGGATAATTTATAACAGTAAATGTTAGTCAGGGGCCCACTGGGTCTAGGACTGAATCCAGTCAATCCTGATAGCCTCCTTTTTAAGGATCAGTTTAAACAACCACCACACCACTACCACCTGGAATCAGAACTTAAAGACATAAGACATATTGCTATATAGTAAACTGATATGAAGCAATCAATGAAAATTAGTTCCCAATCATGTCATAACTAAGTCACAGTGATATTTTAGGTGGACAAGATAAAACACTATATGCTATTGTAAGCTGAAAATGTGGTTGCACAAATTTACTGAGAAACTGTGTTTAAATGCAGTCACATAAAAAAAGGAAAGTATGATTTTGGGGCTGATTTCAAATTGATTCCTATTTACTCATATCAGTAATGTTTCTTCACAACTGAAAAGCATTAATATAACTAACATTTTCTCTATCAATGAAGCAATGGGTTCTCAGTAAACCATTGTGTATTACACATAATTAGTCAACATCAACATCCAGTTATACTTAATATTCCCTCCCTTACTCATTGAAAAATAAGTTTGGTGTGGGAGGAGAGAATAAAGTTCTACATTGCCTTAAAAAACAAAATAAATTATGCTATTGATTAAATTCCTATGTTGCTGCCTTCTGCAAGGGTTGAGGAGGGATTTGTTATATACAAGTAAAATGGTGACACCTAGTGGAAGTAATAATCAGCAAGTAAAACATCAACATTAAAAACAGGGTTTAGAAGTTTGGGTTTTTTTTCTAATTTACAGCAGTTTCCCCCACCCAGGGGATCAACATATTAGTTTGGGGGAAGGAGGAGATGTGAATTTCACCAGAAAGGAATAATAGGGCAGGGAAGGAAGAGTTATTTGCCTGAAATTCTGCTTCCTTAGAAATATCATGAAGGATTCCTTCTTGTGCTCTACTGCTACTGCTGCCCTCAAGGATTAAAATAAGACACAAATGGCAATTAGGCATCTAACTACCTTTCACTTCTTTGAAGCCTCCCCTTTCAGAGATTTCTACTAGCCTTCTGCTATAGTGCTGAGAAGAAACCTGCACAAACTGTATAGTTAAATAAAATGTCATGAGCTAGTCACTGAATTCTACATTCTCCACACAATGCCAGGGATAGTTCAGTGGTTTGTGCATTAGCCTGCTAAACCCAGGGTTGCAAGTTCACTTCTTAAAGGGACCATTTAGGGATCTACAGCAAAAATCTGTCTGGGGATTGGTCCTGCTTTGAGTAGGGGATTGGACTAGATGACCTCCTGAGATCCCGTCCAACTCTGATATTCTATGATATAAAAGTAAATTATTGAGTCCTTATAAGCAGCACACACCCAGAGTTCTGCAAACTCAGAAAGAATCCCTGACTTCACACATCTTCTTTTGTAACATTCAATCAGCCATGACAGCATGTGTGCTGGCCCCTCAGAGCCAAATGTGGAGCATGTATTTTTTTTTCCTTGAGTGGGGGAAAATTGAGAGAGAAAGCTACAAAAAATCAATAAAATAATAGAAAGTAAAGAGAAGGAAAGATGGGAATGAAACAGCTGAAGAAAAGGAAAGGAGAGATGGAGAGAGAAAAGCACATGGCAACAATGTAACAGGGAGAAGTTAAAGGGGATTCACCAGTTCATCGCAAGGGGGACTACAATAAGTTTGGGAACTACTTCTTGATGTAGTCCTCTGCTTAAATGCTCAGAACAGAAGAAAACCAAAACTAGTCTTTGAAAATGTTTTTGGAATACTGCAATTTTATCTAGAAGTTACCTATTAACTCAAAATGGAATGGACAGAGTCATTCAAAGCAAATCCCTGCACGATGACTGGTTGAGGGATATAATCAGGCAATCCAAATGCAGCAACTTGTACTATTGCCCGGGCTTGAGTAACTTAACAAGACTCCTACTAAGAAGTGGACACAAAATATTGAGACCCACACCAACAGAATCCAGAGGAAAAATAGAGCACTGCTCACAGGAGCACTCCCTACTTGGACTGATTATTCATGCTGAGTAAGACAGGGAGCAGAGCACTGATAAGAGATAGTGACTAAACACACCTAGCAGTGGGAAGCAAGAAATCTCACTGGAGTCTGAAGAAGAGCAACAATTAAACCCATAGGCATGGCTGATCTCAGTGCTTTTAACGCACGGGCCATGTAGGCACTAACACCAGCATCTTGACGCTTAACCAATTAGTTTAATGTGAAAGCGTACACTCGTCTCTTCAGTAGCCAACAGAACTAGGCTTTAAAAGACAAAGAATCCACTACCATTTATGGAGAGTTCTTTTTATTCCATATTGACAGAAGTAGTAGTACATTTTAATGAAAGGAGCTCAAGCATAGGTCCAAAAGTTGCCAACCCTGCTTGATCACTCCTGCACTAGAAAAGAGTATACTCACTATAAATATGCAGTTTGCTTTGTTATTTAAGCTGCTATGTGCCATATGACCGCTGCTATTTTCAGACCATTAAATGCTCAAGCCACTTGAAAATTATGAATATATTTTACTTCAGTTATTTTTTCCACTATTTATATCACTTTATTAACCAACACTAATTGCAAGTCTAACTGAAATTACAAAACTTTTTGAACTGCTTTCAGAAGATGTACATTTCCCAAGACAGAAAAATCCAGCTTCAGTTGCCTAACCCAACTTGGCAGGGGCTGGGATGCTGCAGAGGCAGCATGCTCAGCCCCAGGCTTTGTAGCATAATTATTTTAAATAGAATTGTTTTTCAAGGTTTGCCATAAGGCATCAGCTGTTCCTGAAAGCAAGAAAAATGAGAGATCATCAAGATTTCATTTGGAACCCAGAGAATCCCTAGAAAACAAAAGTGGGAAAATTAATGTGAACAAGATTAATTATTTTGGGAAAAACAAAATGTGTTTATTAAGTGCTTTGAGTGTATATTATGTCATTTTATAGTAAACACACCCTGCCCATTCTCTACTGTTTAAATAACTGAATTCACTTAAAAAAACCCTATATTAGTATGATGTTAAGACTGAAACTATAAACACAAATATTACTATTTGTTTCTGGTAGCAGCCACAATATGCTGGCACTTTACAAACCGAAAAAGGAACAATCCCTGCTCTGAGGAGCTTTCGATACAAAGGCAGACAAACAGTGTAGAAGGTGCATAGGATATATAGTTATGGGCCAAATATATATATATATATATATTTATATGAAACAAACTTTTTCCAAATTACTCCTCCAGCTTAGCATTGTCAGCCATCAATTTTTCCATAAGCATCTTGTCAGAGGTGTATATTCAGGAGTGACTTGAACGTAAAGAGGATAAGGGCCATAACGAGCAAGCTCAGCAAAGTAATATACCTGCAGTAGTCTTATTTTGGCCACGATGCATATGGATTTGTGATCTAAGCACAAATCTATAAATCTATCTAATTCTAGCTTTGATGCTGGCTGTCTCACTGGCTTGGAAGAACCATGATCTCTGTGTCTCAGTTTCTTCATCTCTAAAATAGTGATAATACCTATTTATCCTGCAGGAATTTTTATGAGGATTAGTTACGTTTATGTTTGCAATATACTTTGAAGATGTAAATAAGTATTAAACACAGTATTTTGAAGTATATTTTAAGGAACATTATCAGATTAAAATCTTATTTGAAAATAGTTTTCTTACCTAAAGCTGTCAATGTGGAACAAATCAGCATTATATCATAACTGATGTGATGTAACATGTTATACACTTAACTGGCTGGAAATCCTTTTAGTTGCATAGGAGTGCCTCAGCCCAGCTATTTGTAACAAATAATTCTGCCCACTCCTATAACACCCCCACTATTGCGAGTATGCCTTCAGGAGTTACAGATATTCTAATAACTGTGTTATAAATGTTTTCCTAAGAATTGGTTCATTTTCACCTTAAACAGATGGTACTGAACATCTGACATGTTGATTTATATTTTATAAATCTTTTTTAAAGAAAAGAATCCAGATCTGTTTTCAAACTAATTTTTACAACAGAATACAGAGGATCACCAATATAATAGTCAAAGTTTTTATTGATACATCATTGATACAGGGGTGTCTTGCAGTCTTTTTTTTAATTATTGGAAGGAGAAAACCTCTTGTTAAGCTCCTTTCCACATCTTATCAAGAACAATGATATCCAGGAATCTGAGGGTTAAAGACATAACCATTTTTGTTGACTGAGAATGGAGGAACTACTCCGATGATTACCATAAAAGCTCAGCAGTATGTTGACAATCTCAACAATCCACAGACTGTTTTCTACCTTTGCAGCCAGGCAGGAAGTTCAGATTGCTGAATACTCACCATGATAAAGAAAAAAATTCCATACAGGTTAGTCCTGAAGGAGTATTTATGGCAAAAGTAGAATATACTCAGTACACCGTCCATTAAACAAGCACCCAGAGATTAACAGAAGCTTTTATATTGTGGTATGTCTGAACTGGACAGCAACTGGGCCTCCATGGTTACATGTAAATTGGTTCAACACATTTTCACAATGTAAAAGAGAAGGGGGAGAAACATTTCCCAATAAGTACAGGTTAGCCTCACTGCAGCTAAATTCTATGGGGAGCTGAATGATGGTTTAATAACACAAATAAAAGGGGTTTTCACTCACCATAGCTAAACTAGGCTCTTCTGACCAAAATCAGTCACCCAAAAGCCTCACTTGCACATTTCTTGCATGTGCCCTGGGTCCTATCCTGATTATTAGAGTCAATCATTGTAAAAGTATTGACAACTGGTGATAAAGTTGCCCCCACCTTTCCTAGCGTCTCTTCTCATTCAAGCTCCAGAATAACAACTTCAGACTGACACCAAAGCAAGTTTGAAACACTTATCTTTATTGCTTGTCATATACTGTGTAATCTTAGAGTGGAAGTCTGCCGGGCCTTCCTACACACCTTCATTACACACATCATTGATAAGGCAATGAGTTATTTTGGACTTGGCCCCTTCTAGAAAAGGGCCTCATTTCTGCTCCTTTGGATGGATGAGAGATTTTGATTTCGTACGTTCCCCTTTCCTGGACTTCTGCAAAAGAAAGAAATTGTCAAAACAGGCTGAGTATGTCTAATTTAGTTGTTATATATAACAAATTTCATTAGTCACATGTCCTAAGCACATCAAAACATCAAAAGTTGTTTTCAAAGACATAAGATTGTTAGCTGTATATTCTTTTTTAATTTATTTATTTCGCTTTCCTTGGTATATAATTATGGCATGTCTTCCTGCATAACCTGTATGTGCAGCTGACTGAAATTTGATATGTATCCTCCCTAATGTGCAAAGCACAGCTGTATTGTCACTTGCTTCTTCTGTGCACAGAATTAAATTTTAGTAGTTTATACACTTTAATATACAAGTTGCTCCTTATTTAAAAAGATAATATCCTTCAATGCATCTTTTCCCCTTACATTAAGTCTCAAGCTCCCATCACTGAAAAGGCACAGAATCAGATCTTTAGCAGATTAAACAAACAAAGTGCCCATTCTCTCTTGTGTCTAAGATATTACAGTGAAATTCACTGAAATAGTCTAAGGCAATGGTTCTCAAACTGTGGGTCAAGACCCCATTTTAATGGGGTCGCCAGGACTAACGTTAGACTTGCAAGGGCCTGGGGTTGAAGCCAAAGCCTGAGCCTCTCACCTGGGGCTGAAGCCGGAGCTTTGGCTTAGGTTTCAGCTCCTCCCCCCCCAGGGTCACGTAGTAATTTTTGTTGTCAAAAGGGGGTCGCAGTGCAATGAAGTTTGAGAACCGCTAGACTACACTACACAGTTAGGTCGACATAAGGAAGTTTATGATGACCTATTATATCAGTGTCTACACTACAGCCTTCCTCCCACCAATACAAATGCACTACTACATTGATATCATAACTCCACCCTCCCCGAGAGGCTTAAGGCTTATGTTGGTGTAGATACTGCGCCTTTACATCTGCTGTCTTGTCAATTTCACTGCAGGAGCCATGAAATTGACAAGAAACAACCAGGGGCAGCTTTGGACCCTGCTCCAGGCAGGGAGCTGGGGTAACTTCAGATTCCACTCCTGGCTGGGTACTGGGGCGAGAAGCCTGAGTGCCCCCTCCTGCCCACCCATTCCCTAGTGGTCAGAGGCCATAGCTGCTTCCACCTGCTCCTGGTGGGGAACAGGAAGAAGGGGGGGAAGCCCACCGGAAGCCCAGGCTCTCAGCTCCCCACACTGCCCCTCTGAGGTCAGTGGAAACTCTCCTGGTGAGGACGCACACCACCAACACAAGGAGAGTAGTGTGGACATGCACCACCGCAGGTTTGTATTGTAGATATACCCTAAGGGAAGTGAAAGTCCCTTTAAAAACTAGATTGCCTAAAGCACTAGAAAATGGTGCAGGGAATTGGCAGAATAGAAAAAGTAATGTAATATGTCTTTTCCAATTCTGCCCTTGATTATTTTAATGGAAAAGCTCACCAGCTACAAAAAGCCACCACGCTAGTTCAGATGTTGAGTTCATTTAAAAAATTTTAATGAATCCTGGACTTGAAGCAGGAATTACTTGGTATAATTCTATGGCCTGTGTTGTGCCAGACTAGATGATCAAAATCTTCCCGTTTCATTAAAACTCTATGAATGCACAAAGTGGAAGAAAAAATATATGGAAGAATGACAAATGGAATTGTTTTCTGGTAGTCTTAAAAATCTAGAAAAGAGGATGCTTTATCTGACTTTTCTGTTACCAATTTAAAAGGAACAAGATTGCACATAACTGAAATCCTAGAAAATCCTCTGTGGATACATAATTCAACTATTCTATTTTTACAAGAAAAAAGTGGAGGCTGCAATTCTAATACCTTCAAGAAGATGAGCACCAAAATCCTTCCACTTGATAAAGAAAACCCACATTTTTCAAGCAATCAGATGGTTGATAAAGGCAGAAAGGCTTTACTACTACCATATCACGTATTTTCTGGATTCCTCACAAATACCCAATAAAGACAGAATCCTTAAAGTTGCCTGTAAAGTAAGTGATCTGATAGGAAAGAAAGCTCCTACTGTATTTCTCTGGACTCTGAACCAATCTCAAGAGCTTCACATAATATACAAGAGAAAAACACTGAGAAGCTTACTGCCTCTGAACTAAACTTTCCTTGACAAGAAAAATAAAGCTGCAAGTTTGCTCCAAAGAAAGCTGAGCCAGCTACATTGACATACTTATATATTTCTGGGGCAGACTGCTGTAACCCCGTTGGATAAAATCTGAGCCACAGTGACAGTTTTACTAGAACGGGGCTCTACATAAATACTGATTACCAGGGAAGTATATTTCTTATAAATTGAAAGATTTATTCGGGTCAAACACTGACCTTAGTGATTTACTATGTTACTATAATCCCACCTTTTATCAGTGTCTGGCTTCTTCAGCTCTTCAAGGAAGAGACTCTCTCTGTAAAAACACCTAGCACATTTTGGGTGCTATCACAGCACAAATAATAATTACAAAATGATTAAACAATTCAGTCAAATGATTGTTTGACGGAAAGCTATATTTTTTATATGCCAAGGGGTTATAATTAGCAGTTTGACTTGTTGTGTTATGTTAGGTAGCAAATTTTACAGGATGTGCAGATTTCCTTCTGTAAAAGGTAAACTTTGTGATAAAGCTCTTAACAGGTTGATTTCTCTTAGCCTTTGTACTGGACACACACTGAATACTTTGTGATATACATAGGGGATCAGACAGCAAGTGTGAAAAATCAGGATGGGGGTTGGGGGTAATAAGAGCCTATATAAGAAAAAGATCCAAAAATCGGAACATCTGGTCACCCAAGGTGTACAGAGGAAGGTGTTCTACCATTATACAAGCGGTTGCACATGGTTCTCTTTCTTGACATCTTTCATTGACAGTATAGGCCAATAAATGAAATTTAACTTCTTCATTGCTGAATAGCTTGTTCACACGTGCAAAACAAGAGGTATGAAACACATCCCAATAAAGGGATTACAGAGTGCTGATGCCCACCCCAAATCCTGTACTTCTTCCCTCTCCTTCCTTATTACTAGGCACATAGGGCACCTCTACACTACAATGGCAAAGCTGTGCCCCTACAGCGCGGTAGTGCGGATGCCTCCTGTATGGGGGAAGGGGGTTTTCCGTCGCTGCTGTTAATCCACAGGTGACGGGAAGACTTCTCCCAGCAGCGACCGAGCCGTTTCAACACCCTTAGCGCGTGGCACAGCGGAGCGAAACAGCGAGGTCAAGCTAGTCTTTCGGTGCAATTAGGCCTGAGGTTAGAAATCGGGATTGCTGTTGTTGGGCGCCCGCCCCCCGCCGGAGCGGCTCACCCCAGGCCGAGCGGGGGATCGTGCAGCAGCGGGGGAGGTGGGTCTCAGTGCAGGCGGAGGGGGAGCGGCGGGAGGACGCCGCAGAGCCCGGTGTGGGTGTGCGGGGGGAGGGGGGGGCCCCAAGCTCCCTAGAACCGAAACGCAGCGGGAGCGACCCGGCGGCGGGCAGCGCCCCCTCCGGCAAAGCGGCTGCTCCCAGCGGGCCCGGACTGGCTGAGCACGGGGCGGGGCAGGGGGGGGGGATCCCGGCGGCCGCGCCCCGCCGCTACCTTCCCAGACGGTGTCGGCGCCCCGGCGCTGCAGGAACTTGTACCAGAAGGTGCCCGCGGCCTCCTCGTCCGGCAGCGCCGCCTCCGCCAGCCACAGCGCGGGCTCCTGGGCGGGGAGCGGGGCCGCCGGGCGCGCGGGCCGCATGGGCAGCGCGCGCTGCGGGTCCCAGTGGCCCAGCTCCGGCCGCGAGCCGGCCACCAGGAGCACCACGCCCCCCTCGGCCAGCCCGGCCGGCAGCACCACCCCGAAGCGGAACAACATGGCAGCGGCCGGCCCGCTCCCAGCCGCCGGGAAGGCGAGTAAATCCCCGGGTGATTTATCACCTCCGGGACGCTAGGGGGACCATACAGACGCCACTTACTTCCGGGTTCTGTCGTCATCACGTAAACGCGTGGCACGCTGGCAAATGGGTGCGAGGCACGAAAGGGGGATATCACGTGACTCGGAGAGCCCTAGGGTGCAGTGCCTCATGCGCATGCTCAGGCGGGGGCGGGCGGCCGGGCGAAGGGGAGGAGAACCCCTGGGCGCGCGGGTCAGGCGCTGCCTGGGCGCAGTTTAGCTCTGTGAAACTGTGGCTGCTGCCAGCCCTCTCTGCAACAGATACTGAGCTGCCGCCTTCACTGTGGTACCTGGTACCCACCCCAGGGGAGGGCTAACACCTACCTTACTCCGGGAGAGTTCAGCCCCACCGCTGGCTACAGTGGAGAAGTAATCAGCAGACTAACAGGGGTTGCAACAGGGACAACATGGTTCAGCTCTGCTCATAACACTCACCTTTACTAGCAAACCAAACAGCAATCTGGTAAAGGACAGAGAGACCTAGTATTTGCATTACTTGCATGATATCTTCTGGAAAAATCCTCTGTTAGTCATCATCCACACCATTGTCATCCTGCCCTTAGCGCGTGCAGGTTGGGATACAGCTTTTATAATGTGTTAGGTTCATATATATATTTAAGGAGGTTTTAACCCCCTTTCCTTACTTGAACCTCCAAACTCACTACTTTGGAGTGCCCCATTTTCCATAGGTCAACTTGTGAGTTTCCCCTTATTAACATTTACGTCACCTTATCATCATAGTAACAGGCAGTTTACCTTAAGGAAGTCTCTAACATTTCACCCTAGCTACTAGCGGTCATCTCTTGTAGAAACAACTATCCAAACAGAATTATTTTCAAAATATCAGTATATCACAAACAGGAACAAGCTCTGCAAGTTTATTAACAAATTACTTATGCTAATTTAACTTTTTAAAATAGCTAATTTATCCTAAGGTCTAATTTGGCTAAGATAAATATTTTACAAGCCTGGGGCTTATGCATGAATTAATACTTATATTTCATCCCTATATCTTCAATATACCTGATATCTTTTATCCTTGGCTACTGACCACATACACAGCTAAAGGGTTTCAACAAAGGTTTGAGCAAGCTCAAACAAATAATATCTATTCCTTTCCTCATATAGAAAGATATTGGTTTTGTAACCAACTACCTCTTTTAATATAGCATTGCTCATGTTACTGTTTATACTACAGAATCTGCAAGACTCCAGTAGTGGTTAGGTCCCCATTGTGCTAGGTGTTGTACAAATAAAGAGATAGTGTCTACACAGAGTAGCTTACAGTTTAAGGCCCCAATCTTGCAAACAGCTACTCATACTAGAAGTGTTTGCAGGATTGGTGACTGTGGAGAATGTTAGGTAATGTGTTCAGTTAGTGTTATTTATATACAGAGTTATAGGGGAAGTGAGGCCTATGGTGGGACATGAGACAGTGAAGTAACATCTGAGGACTCTGTAAATGCATTTTGATTGCTAGGAACCATCTTGGAATGTTCAGTTGAATTCCAGCAGGTGGGCAAGGGCCATTGGAAGAGAGAAAGTACACTTTATATATATATATATCCTATACCTAAACCACACACTCTTTTAGGAGGAATGCAAATGTATTTGTCTAATTTATGTGTTTGATTTTAGATGCATAAATTAATTGGACAGCACTACCCAGAATCAAAGAAAGATTCTTTGCTGAAAATTTCAACAACCATTATTTGTTTTTTTAAAGAAACACCACAAAGTGAACTCAGAGATTTAAAATATGATGTTAAAATGATTATGCTAATAATAGGAAACTGAAGCTAATGAACTACCTAAACCAATAAATGAGGCACAGACCCAACTCCTGTAATTAAAGTCTAACTGCATGACTTAACTGTTTCAGATCTCTGTTTGCTATAATCTAATGATACCACAATAACAAAGAAAAGAAGTGGAGAATTTAGCTTTTATATGCAATGTCTGGGGGAAGACTATTAAGCAAATTAAGAAGCTGGTTATCACATAAAACTCTGTTGATAAAGAGAACAACAATGTTTTGGAGCTATTGCATAGCAGAAATAATAACTCCAGAGGTTACTGTAACTGTTTGCTGCTGGTTTATGATGTAAGAGTGTATTTTGTGCAGGATAGATTATAAAAATATCCATTTTAGTAAGTGCACTTAATCTTGAGATTTATACTGTGATATTAGATAGGGCGAAACACAAGGGATTGCTTATTAGTATTATTTAAAAGCAGGACCTGCTCCAGGCACCAGTTCAGCAAGCAGGTGCTTGGGGTGGCCAAGGGAAAGGGGTGGCACATCGGACTCTTTGGCGGCGGGTCCCTCAGTCCCTTTCGGAGGGAAGGACCTGCCGCTGAAGAAGAAAGCAGCGCGGTGGACCTGCTGCCAAAGTGCCGCCAATCGCAATAGCGGTTTGTTTTTGTTTTGTTTTTTCGCTGCTTGGGGCGGCAAAAACTCTGGAGCCGGCCCTGTTTAAAAGGAATCATAGAGTAGTATGAATACATGTTTATAGAGTAAATAATTTGCTACTGTTGTGAGTTTGTATTTGATTTGCCAGAAGCCTGTATCTGTAATGAAATGCCAAATTTAATATAGACATTGCAGGACTGTTAAAATCACTATGAAAATATTCCAGCCAATTTGAATTTTTCTGTACAGAGTATGTAAGTCATAGCAAGAGCTGATGATAAAACTTGCCGCTTAAGAGTCTATCTCAAGACTTAAATCAAATCCTAACAGCTTTAATCAAACTGAATTATTTTTACATTATATTGACCTAGCTGAGATCATTGCAAAAGCCATCTGAGCTCATTGGGCTCAGCTGTGCAAAGCTTATGTGATGTTACTGGCTGTTTGTGAAGGTGTAAGAAATTATTGAATAAGTTATACTGTGTCTGCATGTGTTATTTTATAAAGGATTATAGTACTATAAAGACATTTGCTACCTTGTTTTGAAGGCTTTAATCATAAGGCTAGCATTCACCACAGTTGCAAGAACACAATGAGATGTCTTGGAGGTGCTAATATTCCCTTTTCTTTTTAACATCGAAGCTGTTTCTCTTTGTTTCCTTGACTTGATACGAAAAGATGTGATTTGTTTTGAAAACCAAATCTAGTCTAGAGATTAAATGAACTGTGGCAGCAATAACTTTGCTCTTCTAATTTAAAACAGTTACACTGTTACCATATAGAAACACACTGTGGTAAAACATGAATTGCTAAAAACCTTTCCCTTGGGCAATATCATTTATAATTTATATAAAATAACATTCATCTTTTTAACGTTGCCTTTATGACCTTTTTCACACAATCACACCAGTTTGTAGTTCTCTTACTTATACTTGCTTGATATTTGTTTTTACTAGTGATTTTATGAAACGGTAGTAATTAATGCTATATGGACCTGATCAAAGCCAATTGAAGTCAATGGAAGGATGCCCCATTGGACTTCAATGGATATTGGAGGATGACCACCAAAAAAAAAAAAAAGTAATTACTTATTCATAATGCAGCATATTGAAATACACTGTTTAGTACTTAGTAAAGCTGGAAATGGTCAAAAAATCTGCAAGTATTTAATAATGCCAGGGCTGAGTGTATTCTTAGTACTTGAACTGAGATACCACGGGGGTCCACAAAAGACTACCTCAGTTGAGGGTGGGATGGAGGCCGGAGTCATAACTCTCATCCCCACCTACCTTGACCAACATAGCTGACCCCATGCAGGGATGAGAAGAGTTGTATGTTAATTGCAAAAGCAGCCTTGAGTCTAGGAGATCCTTCCAGTCAAGTATTTCCCTACAAGTGTCACTACAGTAATGGGCAAAAAAAGGTGGGAGCGATACATTATAAAGATTCCCAATAAAGAAAGAAGTTATAAACACCATAGACTATTAAAAATCTGTGTAAAGTCAATACTGTCTAGTGGTTTCAAGTAGAGATGGTGTGAGAAGTCAGAACTCTGGGGTTTTACTCTTGGCTCTGCTGCGTGTGAACTTTGGCAAAAATTTTACTTCTTACAGAAGTCACAGCCCAGAAGGAGAGGGTATATGGGGGCTGTAAGCCACTTTTGCATCATCCCATCCTGGGCTGCTTTGGGTGTTGGGCATGCCCTCTGCTGTAACTTAAAAGCCCAGAGGGCCTGTATAAGCTATGAAGGCTTTCCCAAGTACCCTGTGGGCTACAGAACTGCATGATGCAAACTCATTCCCCAAGATGTCCTCCTGCAACATCCCATATATCAGGGATTGCAAAGAAGTCCCCATGGCTTTCTTCTGCAGTGCTTGCACTAAGGCAATTCTTCCTTGGACGAATACAGGACTTTTGGGGCCCCTTACACCACTCTGACCCTTTAACCTCATTGAAGGGGCTGGAATGGAGATGAGGATCTCACTCACAGGGTTTATACGTACCACTTATATACCTCAGAGGGGTGTTGAGCAGGGTGGATAAAAATCAATGATTTTTTTTTTAAATTGGATTTTTTTATTTAAATAGGATTTTTTTGGTAAAATGCTTTTTGAGGAAAAAACCCATCTAAAGATAGTTTTAATTAAGATACATTATAGCTCAAAAATATCTCATAATGGAATAGGGATTATAAATTCTAATCCTACAGTATGAGAGAATATATTCATGTAATGTTTAAGAAAAGTTTTGTAAATGAGTTCCAATAGTTCATGGATTAGGGACCCAATCTTATAGGGTTCCAGGGGCTTCTGTATATTAACATGGTTCAGTCATTAAGACCAGGATACAGTCCACCCAACAGAGCAGATGTTGCAGGCAAATTGCTGGATAAAGTGTATGAAAGAGAAATTGAGCAGTGCGCAAAAGGTCTAGAGGATAAAATTGTTAACCTGAGTCTTGATGGGTGGAGCAATGTCCACAATGATGCTGTTGTATGTGCTTATGTGACAACAGAAGAAGGGAATGTCTTCCTTACAGAAACAATTGATACATCAGGAAATGCACACACAGCAGAATACTTACAAGAAGTAGCAGTAAAAGCTATAACAAACTGTGAAAAAAAATTCAAATGTCTAGTATGCAGCTTGGTCACAGATAATGCTGCAAATGTATCCAAGATAAGAAGAAATTATTTTGAAGAGAGTCCCAAGCTAATAACATACGATTGCAGTGCTCATTTGATGCACTTCGTAGCCAAAGACTTCAGTGTTCCAGAAATAAAGATTAATGTTGTTGAAATTGCAAAATACTTCTGTAACAACCACTTTGCAGTAGTTGCTCTGAAAAAAATGGGAGGAACCAAGCTAACTCTCCCACAAGACATGCGATAGATGGAACTCAGTAGTGGACTGTTCTGAGCACTATATCAAGAACTGGTCTAATCTGATGACAGTTTGTGAACAAACTCGTGAAAAAATAGATGGCACTGTCACAGCCAAAGTTCTCAACATTGGGCTGAAGAGAAACGTTGAACACATGCTGAGTACCCAGAAACCTATTTCTGTAGCCTTGAACAAAATGCAGGGAAATAGCTGTTTTATTGCTGATGCTGTTGAAATTTGAAAGGAACTGAGTGAGATCTTAAAAAGAGAAATATGCAATGACACAGTTAAATTACAAGCATTAAAAAAGCGAATGGGACAAGCACTATTTCCAGCTCATTTTCTTGCAAATATTCTGAATGCTTGGTACCAGGGTAAAATCTTAACTGTTGAAGAAGATGAGTTGGCTACGACATGGACATCCAGCAATCTTTCCTCCATAATGCCAACTATAATAAACTTCAGAGGTAAGGGTGAACCTTTCAAGAACTATATGTTTGCCGATGAGGTTTTAAAGAAAGTCACACCAGTGAACTGGTGGAAGTCACTTAAGCACTTGGATTCAGAGACTGTTGAAGTGATAATCTCACTTTTAACAACAGTAGCTTCTTCTGCCAGTGTAGAAAGAATATTTTCTTCCTTTGGACTAATTCATTCCAAATTGAGAAATAGTTTGGGACCTGAAAAAGCAGGAAAGCTTGTTTTTCTTTTCCAGATTATGAACAAACAGGAAAATGAAGGTGAAGACAACTGAGTTAGCTGCAGAAGCCAATATTTAAAGTTTCTTGTGTTGACCTGGCTGACATAGTTGATTTAATTTTTTTTTAATTTCATTTAACTATTTTAGTTAAAAACAGTTTTAACAAAAACAAACCTGATTTTAAAAATCTTGAATGTTTAACTAAATTCAAAAATTCATATTCTTGTTTTGTTAAATTATTATATGTTTGCTATTGAAGAAAAAAATCCAGAATACATAACGTTGTTGTTGTTTTAGTTAAATAAAACAAGTTAAATGTCTGTCTGGTGATGTTCTCCTCCCAGTACAGCGTAGCAAGAAAACCCTCCAAATATTAATGATTTACCTGTTGAATTGGAGGTAGTTCACGTTCCAATGACTTCATAAATATCTGCTTCAATTACCTTTGGTAAATGAAATAACCAAACAATTATTCATTTTCTGATATAGCTGTAAAACTAATCTGAAAAGTTTTCAAAATAAATCACACAAAAAAATGTATAGTGTACCTTCTAAAAATGGTCTATCTCTGAGTTGTGAAGACTATGTATTAAAGTTATAGCAACCAAGAAGAATGCACTTTTATGTAGAAATCCATGATTAAATCGAGTCTTCCTGGCTAGTGATTTAAATCAATTTGATTTAAATCAAATCCACCCTGGTGTTGAGACTTAATTAGTGTTTGCAAAGTACTTTGAGATCTTCAGGTGAAAGGTGCTGCAGAACAGTAAGTGCAAATTATTATTTCAAAGTCAATCTAATTAGAACAACTGAGGTCTTAAATTAACCTGTTATTATCCCTGGAATGTCAAGCTTCCCATTAAACATGAATCTTAGAAGAAAAAAAGATTCAGTTTGAAATGAGGCACAAAACAAAAGAACAACATATTTGGCTGTATGTGACATCAAAACACTATTCCATTAGTTATAGGAAGGAGTGGGTGACCCAAAGTTAATGTGACACACACCATGTGAGTGTTTACAAAAAAAAATGTTTCCTTTGTAGAAACAAACCTAATATAAACCTTTCATTTTTCAAAAGCAAACACAAACCATAGTAACAGACCTGCAATGGTACCGAATTAATGTAGTATCTGTAACAGTGCATAGTTTCAGTGTCCTTAGGAATGAGTGCACTTTAGCACCTTCTACCAGTTGGCAGAAAATTCCTATATTTTACCTTCCTGTCACTTGCTTTAAGAAAGAGTTATTGCTTAGTTTTCACTATTATGTGGGGTTCTCTGTTGTAAATGCATTATGCATGACTAACAACACTTCAAGAAGTCCAAACAGCAGAGGGCAAAACATTAGGCACTGAATCATCTGGAAGATCTGAGTTTTACTTAAGTAATATTAATTGTGCTTCATTTGCCTTCTTTAGAATAATAGTGGCCACAATTTTGTGTTTTGAATTCAGGAACAAACCAAAATCCCCACTGTTGTATAAAAGGGGAGGTGGGGCATGGGAGTGCCATGGTCAGTTTCCAAGCAACCATGGGAAACAGAGTGAAATTAGAAAAAGAAGATTTTCACTATGCTCTCCAGCACCCGATGTTATGCTTTTAGCATAGCTACAGCTCCATAGTTTTATTGGAAGTTATAATGGTATCAGAAAAATGAAAGGGATTATGTATAGATGGGAATATGCTTGAGACTAGATCCAGCTGACCACATTGTAACAATTAATATAGCAGCTGTAACCCATTTCCTGCTCAAAAATTAAAGTTAATAATAGTAATAATAATAGTAGTAGCGGGAGAGGGAGAAGAGTCAGGCTTTTCATAACCCTGTACTTCTTGGATCATTTAACTGTGTTTTCATCAATCCTTGTAAAAAGGGGAGGAAATTGTGTGGAGGAGGGAAATATAGTTGGATTGGTTTATCATCATTGTTATTAAACATACAGTGCCCAGGGTGTGCAACATACAAAAATCAAATCATGTTTGGAGATGGTGCAGGCGGACTCTCATTTCACCCCTTGACAACATCCTCCAGTTCTGTAAAAATCTAGGCTTCTAACCTTCTCCTATCGTTGTCTCCTTTATACTGACACAGGAGAGTGACTGAGCAGCTTGTAGCATTGTTCACCATGGAAGGAGAAAAAGGCAAAATAGAAGAAAATTGGATTTGTGAGTAAAAACTGGGATTAGAAAGCGCCCATCACACCCAAAAAGCAAATCTAATTAGCATCCATTCAGAAGTGAACAGACAGGTACCCTGAATACACTCTTATCCTTAGAAGGTTATTCCTGTCAATACAAAGGTCACTGGAAGGGCATCCAGAGAAGTTATGGAGTCCATGAAAGATATCATACTGTATCCTGAATCTTTTATTTCCATAGTTAAACAGCAAGCCACAACCATACTAAGGCTGATTACATGTTTCTCTAGAGTCAAGCTGTCAAAGATGAGGCCTAAAGGAATTGGATATAGCTTCTGCTAATTTGAGTATTTCACTACAGTTACCAAAATAAGACTATACATTGATAGGTATCCAATAGCATTTAGTATTTCTGTATTTAAAAAAATCACGTTTTATTCCATAATCTAGAGGTGAATGGAATTATCACGTAATAATATATATTTAAATAAACTTTAATATTATTTCTGTACCAGTGTACTGAGCACATTCCTTCATCATCTCCTTGGCTCCATGTATTCATCAATTCTGCAGCCACAAAATTGTGCTCCAGAATTTCATCTTTCATTTAAACGAAAATTCTGGGGCATATCCTCAGCGGGGATAAATCAGCATGACTCTTTTTGAACTCAATGGACTTAGATAGAATAATACCTGCTGAGGATTCTAGTCAACATGGCTGCAAAGAAAAGCCTGAAAATATGAACTGAGTGTAAATCAATGCAGTGCTGTCTGACGGAGTTTGCTAACATCCTGAAACAATAGTTCTAGAGAGGCGTGACTTCCCCCGTTTATATCAATAGACCATTAACACTGAAATTTAAAGATGACAATCTGTGGTATACTGAAAAATGAAAATGTAGGAAGAGTGTAAAGTAAACTGAATAACAAAAACAACACAGGAGTTACTGAACTGACTATATTCTTCTTTTTCATATTTAATTCAATACAAAACCTGTATTATAGATTTATCTGAAGCAGTCACAGATAGAATCTAGCAATTTTGCGACTGAATTTAGGCAGTAACTCTTTCAGAAATTATGACTCGTGCAGGAAGTATTGTTTGAAATTTTTGGCCTGTGTTATGCAGGAAAACAGATTGGATTAACACAATAGTTCCTAATGTCTTTAAAATCCATTAATTTAAATCCGCTTGTCACAGAGAACCTGTGGCTTTGGTTATCATACTAAAAGCATTAATGACATCTCATAGGATCTCATAGCTGATATTCTGATTTTGAAGTCCTTTATGCACAGGTTTTTCTGAATTCCCCAGAAAAGTCCTTACAGCTTCAAATTTAAAATGAGTGGTTTGTGGCAGTGGACAATTTTTTAATCAAATGAGAGGTTGTTCAAACATGCCACTGAGAAGGGGTGATGGAAACTAGCAGGAAAGGGCCAGTCAGAGAGTCAGTAAAACTGCGTGTCTCTTTCAGGGAAGTTGAGGGAGTGATGTGGACGAGATCCACAGGAAAAGGATATAAATATGCATGACTATAGAAACAGGAGCCACTGGTGTGGACTTAAGCTGCATTACTCTGCTAATTCCCCTTTTTTGCCTGCCTGGTTCCATCAGGGCCACTGGCTGTGTTCCCAATAACAGCCACCAAGGATACCTAGAGGGAGTTTTTGCTGCTTCAGTCAACATCAACAATATCCACTGAGTTTTATGTCTATATTTAGCATAAATATTATATATGTATATACACACACACACCCCTATATACACATGCTTCATATTTTGCAAAAATAGGTAAAATTACCTTTCTTAATGACATATGGCATGTCTTAAGTAGCCTTCTACTTGCCTAGAGAAACTCAAGATTTAATTCTTGTTTATTTAGAATCTCTCAATTGTATATACCATATATAAAATTAATTATATATAATATGTATATATGCACACAGCATATTTACATACACAGTAAACAGTATGCATAGCCTCAATAGGAACTAAACCATTATTTTACTTATATAGCAAAAAGGATTCAGGAATAAAAATAATCTCAAAATATTTGAAAGATTAAGACTAAATTAACAATTAGAGGATCATTTGTTTTCAGCCTGCAATTTTGCAGGTGCAATTATATACATTCACAATATAGGTCTTGTAGATGTTTTAATAAGTGTTTTTGGGAATAATCAAGTGCATAGACATCTAAATTTCCTAAATGGCATCCATAATTATAAAGGAAAACTAGATGAAAATGGCACAGTTGTACTAATAAAATATACTAAGGCCCTACTCCATCAAAGCACATAAGTGCATACTTAAGTTTAAGCACATGAACTATTCCTACTGACCCTATCAGGGACTTGTATACTAGAGTACAGAATAACTTATGTAGGTATCCTGAAGAATTATATGCAACTCTCCATTTTCAAATGGCATTCATCTATTTGGTACTCACTGTCTTTGACCTTATTTAGATTTAAAAAAAAGCAGTTGGGGTATAGGCCATTTGAGATACATCAGCAGTTTAACTTTTTTGGTTGCTGCATGAAGTTATATCTTGGTAGCTGATAATCCCGCTGGAAAGTAGCAACAGGAGCTAATTGTCTCATTTAAAGTTGCCTTTTCAGTTTATCTACATACATCAATTAAAATCATTCACATATCCACATAGTTATTCTCAGAAGAAGATTGTCATGTGTTACGGAACACAAATGCCCAAAGTCTTTTTGAATCTGGGGTAAACTGAAGTTGAAGAAGTTAGGGATTTGAAGATCTAGTGCCAGACACTAATCTGACCAACATTGGCATAATTGAGAACCATGTAGTTATTACCTCAAGTACATTTTTATAGTTCTGTGGTTTTCTAAAACCTCCTTAATCCCACTCACTACATATAACCGCAAATCAGTAGAATTGCTTTCTTGAACTAGCAGTTCATCAGTTTCCCAGACCAGGTAACTTTTGATCTGATCTTTCTCCCTTCAAGAATTTCTACCAGGAGAATTGATTTAATTCGATTGAGGTGAATCTCTTGCTTATTTAGTAAAATATTTTGCTTGCATGGGTATAATTGTATGTAAATTGTTAACAGCTATTTTTATTTTCCCCTGCAAGCATTTTGAATACCAGCCAACCATTCTTCTACTTAGTTCTTAATGAATTCTTGTAGTGGAATGTTGAAATTGCTTAGCAGTATTTTGAGTACTTAGCTTCATTTTCATTGTAGTCCATTTTTTTATGCTACATGTACTTAATACAATTCCAGAATTAGTCATTCACAATTACAGCTAATCTAGTGACTAAACAAAATATTAAGGGGGAAGGAGTGTGAATGTAGTGTTCATGAAAAGTGATATTCTGACAGCCAGAATTGGGCTCGTAGAGGACATCAAGACTGAATGCTAACTATGGAGCAGCTATTATTGTTCCATAATAAATATCCAGGGGTGGCTCTAGCAATTGTGCCGCCCCAAGCAGGGTGGCATGCTGCGGGGGGCGCTCTGACGGTTGCCGGTCCCGCGGCTCCGGTGGACCTCCTGCAGACGTGCCTGCGGAGGGTCCGCTGGTCCCACGGCTCCAGTGGAGCATCCGCAGGCGTGCCTGCGGGAGGTCCACCCGAGCCGCTGGACCAGCGGACCCTCCGCAGGCATGCCTGTGGGAGGTCCACCGGAGCCGCCTGCCGCCCTCCCGGCGGCATGCCGCCCCAAGCGCGTGCTTGGCACGCTGGGGTCTAGAGCCGGCCCTGTAAATATTGTCATTTGAAATAATTTTAACAAACAAGCAACGAAAACCAGCCATCTTATTTACCATTTGTGATGTTCCCCTCTAGTGTTATCTGGATCGGTGATCTGCTAGGTCACTCCAATCTTGACTCTGGGAGCCAGCCTTACCCTGCTCTGCTGTTAGAACTCCCACTCCCGGGTTGTTCCCTCACAGCCTCTGGCATGTAAGCTGCTTCTTGGCTTGTGCAACCGAATGACACTAGCCAATTCTCCGGTCCCAGACACAGTCCTAGGCACCTCCATCTTTCAGTGTCCCATTATGCCCGCTGGACATTGCAAGCTTATATGAGTTTGTCAATTTAACAAAGAAATTGATATGCACCAGGCTTGTTATCCCAAGGGGAGTTTCTGACATGCTTCAAACCAAATGCACTGCTTCAGGTAGAATAAACAAATTTATTAACTACAAAAGATAGATTTTAAGTGATTATAAGTCAAAGCACAAGTAGTCAGATTTGGTCACATGAAATAAAAGCAAAACACATTCCAAGCTGATCTTAACACTTTCAGTGCCCTTACAAACTTAGATGTTTCTCACCACAGGCTGGCTGGTTGCTCTTCAGCCAGGCTCTCCCCTTTGATCAGTGCTTCAGTCACTTGGTGTGGTGTCTGTAGATGTAGGTGGAAAAGAGAGAGGAAGAGCATGGCAAACATCTCTCCTTTTTATCATGTTCTTTCTTCCCTCTTGGCTTGGCTCTCCCCCCCTTCGGGATCAGGTGAGCATTACCTCATCGTAGTCTCAAACTGACCAAAGGAAGTGGGGTGACTCACTCGAGAGTCCAACAGATCCTTTGTTGCTGCCTAGGCCAGTGTCCTTTGTTCCTGTGAGGCTGGGCTGGGTTTGTCCCAGATATGCCCTGATGAGGTGTGAACTGCCCCTCTGCTCTTGGAGAGTTTTTGCCTGGGCTTATTTTAAGTTGTGAGGACACATTTTCAGCCTCATAACTACATACATGAAATTACAACCTATAACATTACTATAATACCACACAATGATATTATAAGGACGAACATGGGGGTATAGGATGTTCCCCTGAGGTACAGAGTGTCACACCATTATACCCTAATTTTTTGAGTTTGAGAATGTAAATTAGTAAAACTCTTATTTCTACATTATCAACAACTCAGCAATACTAATAATGTCTACATTCACAGCCCTAATGATTGGTGTAAATAGTTGCAATAAAACAAGCTTACCTGATGCATATCTGAACCAACAGGCACTCCCAAATATCTAAGTGTCCCAAACCAGCCACCTAGGACTTTATTTCAAGAAGAAGAACTTCTAAGAATATCAGGGCCAACCAATGAATGCTTCCAGTGCTATTACTGCAGAATTAGATGAGGAACAATAAAGAAAAGAACAATGCTGACCACAAGATTTAAGTGTAAAGAACACTTGCTTTAGCATGGTCTTCTGATGGGGCCACACTGGAGCCATGAGGATGACTCTTGCTCTGTCCTGTTTGATCTTTACCAGGATCAATGGATCAATGGCACTGGTGGAAAGGCATACATGAGTGCCCCCATCCATGGAATGAGGAAGGCGTCTGAGAGGGAACCCTTGTCCAGACCTTGGAAAGAGCAGAACTGGTGGCACTTCCTGTTCTGTCTGGACATGAACAGGTTCACCTGGGGAATTCCTCGCCATTGGAAAATCACCCTGACCACCTCCAGATAGAAGGACCACTCATGGCGAGATGAGAAGGTCCTGTTGAGGCAATCTGCAAGGATCTGGACCCAGGCAGATGGGTGGTGATCAGATGAATGGCATGCCATACACAGAGGTCCCATAGGCTGAGTGCCTCCTGGCAGAGGGCAGAGGATCTGACCCCTCCCTGCCTGTTGATGTAGTACATCATGGCATCAGGACCTGCACCACCTTGCCTTTCAGGTGGGACAAGAATGCCTGGCAGGCCAGGTGAACCGCTCTGAGTTCCCTGATATTGATATGGAGGGCCATATTGTCCCGCAGCCAGCACCCCGAAGTTTGCCCAGGTGGGCTCCCCAGCCCAGATCCAAGGCGTCAGAGACCAGGGTCAGCAACAGGGAAGAGGCCGCGAAGGGAACTCCCTCCAACACTGACTTGGGGTCCCACCATCAACTCAGGGATGAAAGGACGTGACCACTTGGTCCGGGGAGTGTCTGTTGGGGATATAGACCGAAGCCAGCCATGCCTGCAGCAGCCGCAGATGAAGTCGAGCATGGCTGACCATGTACATGCACACGGCCATATGCCCCACCAGACGCAGAAAGGCGTGGGCTGTGGTGACCGGGTGCCTTCTTAACTGGCAAATCAGGTCCTCCATGGCCTGAAACTGTGCTTCTGGAAGGAAGGCTCTGGCCCACGTGGCATCGAGAACAGCCCAGATGAACTCTATGCATTGGACTAGCATGAACATCAACTTTTCTGTGTTTATTAACAGACCCAGGTCACGGCAGATGGAGTTCACCAAGCCGAGATTTTTCTGTACCTGATCCGGAGATCTGCCCTTGATAAGCCAGTCATCGAGGTATGGAAAGAGATGGACCCCCTGCAGCATCTGAGGTAAGCAGCCACCGATGTCATGCACTTTGTAAACACCCTCAGGGCTGAAGAGAGGCCAAAGGGTAGTGCCGTGGAAATGGCACCCTCCCACTACAAAACAGAGGAAGTGCCTGTGGCCTGGGAATATAGAAATTTGGAAGTAAGCATCCTTCAAGTCGAAAGCAGCGTACCAGTCCCCTGGATCCAGAGAGGGGATGATGGAGGCCAAGGAGACCATGTGAAACTTCAACTTCTTGAGAGACTTGTTGAGGCGGCGCAGGTCTAGGATGGGTCTGAGGCCCCCTTTCGCTTTCGGGATTAGGAAGTACTGGGAGTAGAATCCCTTTTCTTTCATGTTCCGAGGAACCTCCTCCACAGCCCCCAGACGCAGGAGATTCTCGACCTCCTGAACAAAGAGTTGCTTGTGAGAAGGGTCCCTGGAGAGGGACGGGGAAGGTGGTGGGGAGGGGCTGTCAAAAATTGCAAGTATAGACACGCGATATTATGTCCAGGACCCAGTGGTCTGACATAACCCACAACCAGGCTGAGCAGTAGGGGAACAGGTAGTTGAGGAAAGGTAGCGGATCCAGGGAATTAGCTGGGGCATTTCTCTCGATCGCGCCAGCAAAACAAGCATTTCTGCTCTGCAGAATGCTTGGCTTGGCCAGCTGGTGCAGGTGAGCAGGAGGTAGAAGGGCTGTGATGACTAAAATCAGTGTCCCTGCCCCTCCTTCTCACAGGTCTGGGGCAAGACTGCCATGACCTCGATGGCAGGGGCAGCCGGGATGGCTTACGCGCCAACTGTAGCATGTGGATACCCTTGATGTCCTTCACCCTTGATGTCCTTCACCCTGTACAGCCTCACATCAGTCTGCTCAAAAAACAGACCATTCCCATCAAAGGGAAGGTCGTGGATAGAGGTCTGCATCTCCTGCAAGAGACCAACGACCTGAAGCCAGGAGCTGTGCCTCATAACCACCACGGCTGCCACCACCTTGGCTTCTGAGTCCACTGCGTCCCATGCCATCTGAAGAGCAGATTGGGCCACTGAGGTGCACCAGAGTACACAACCAGAGTAACATACTCCTGGGCTCAGTCCTATGGGAGGGAGTCCTTGAATTTATGGAGAGAGTCCCATAAATTGAAGTTGTAGTGGTCCTGGAGGGCCTGGTGGTTCACCACCCAAAATTGTAGACTTCCAGTAGAATAAATTTTTCTTCCAAACAAGTCAAGTCTTTTGGCCTCCTTATTTTGTGGGGTGGAGTTGGTGCCTCTGCTTCTCTTTTTCATTGGCCGTGGAGTCAACCAGTGAGTCAGGAGGAGGGTGAGTATAGATGTATTCAAAGCTTTTGGCCAACACAAAGTACTTCTTCTTGACCAGCTTTGAGGTGGGAGGGATGGAGGAGGGCATCCGCCAGATTCCTCTG
Organism: Mauremys reevesii; assembly: GCF_016161935.1. Classification (NCBI taxonomy): domain Eukaryota; kingdom Metazoa; phylum Chordata; order Testudines; family Geoemydidae; genus Mauremys; species Mauremys reevesii. The sequence continues at coordinate 102,030,026 of NC_052625.1, read as the reverse complement.
GCAATTTTCAGGACGCCCTCATGCATGGGTAGTGCAATACAGGTAGAGGTGCAGGCTGACAGGATGCTGAAGAGAGTGTCCTCTTGCACAGCCATCTCCTCCACTTGCAGGCCCAGGTTTTCGGCCACCCGTTGGAGCAAGGTCTGGTGGTCCTTTAAGTTGTCAGGTGGGCTGGCACTGGAGGGCTGCCTCATCAGGGGATGAGGAGGAGTAGTGAACCGTAGAGGGGGGCTTGGTCTTCCTCCTCCATTGAGGAGGATGGCTTAGGCATAGGTGCAGCCTCCTGAACCTTGGACACTGGGTGTGTCTCTGGTGCCAGGCCCGGTGCCAATGATTGCTGCTCCATTGCTGCAGCCGATGATTGAGCTGAGGGGAAACAACGCCATGACCAGATCCTCCCAGGTGTTCCAACATGGCCACTGATCAGGCCACTGTCCTGGTTGCCACTGTCTCGATGCCTCCACTGGCTTGGATGCCCAGTCTCGCTGCTGAGGTTGGGGCGACAGGCTGAAATGCCACTCAGTTCCGGAGGAGTCCCCTTCCAAAGACCACGGAGTGACTGTCAAGGCCTGAGTTTGCCTCGAGACCGGTGTCCCTCCCAAGGGGACTGGTACCAACGGCAGTGCCGAGGAGATCAGAATCAGGAGGGAGATTGTTCCCATGGCGTTGGTGCCTTTCCCTCGGTGAATCACATCGCAACAGCGGTGACCGTAATGCTGGAGACCAACGGTAAGTTCACAATGATCTATATGATGTGTCTGTCAGTGTGGAGGTGGAGAGTGCGCCATTGTCTTGAGCAACTGGTGGCACTCCACGACTCCCTGGGAAGCTTTGCCCTCTTGGGGCGCCTTCGTCGAGACCTGCAGCACTGGTTGTGCTGTCAGCATGGGGAGAGGCCTGAGCTCCTTCAGCACCTGAGTTTGCAAAGGCGTCGGTGCCAGCAGGAGAGTCAGTCCCATACCTCTTGCTGGAGTTGGACGTTTCCTCAGGCTAACAGTCCCAGCAAGAGATGGTCGACTGAGGCTCCAGCATGGGCGTGCGACTTGGGGCAAGCTCCTTGCTCGCTGCCACCTTCTTTGTCGGTGCCAGGGAGTTGTGTTTTTTAGCCCTCTTCTTAGGAACCAGCAATGAAGAATGGAGCTGGGCAGGCACCGATGCCAGTGGTGCACTTTGCACCTATGTTGAGGTGCTGGGTGACTCAGGCCGGACCGGCTCGGAGGCTGGGCGGAGGGCAGATTCCATAAGGAGAGCCCTGAGCCTGATATCCCTCTCCTTCTGGGTGCGAAGCTGAAAGTTCTTACAAATCTGGCACCTCTCTTTAACATGCACTTCCCCCAGGCACTTGACGTAGCTGCCATGGGGGTCACTAACAGGCATAGGCCTGTTACAGGAATCGCAAGGCTTAAAGCCCGGAGATCGGGGTGTGCCCTGCTGGGGGCAAAATCTCCGCTGGGACCTAACTAACTAACAACACTTAACAGGTACTAAAGATAACTATGTACAAGCCTAACGGCACAAAGTCCAAGATAAGGAAAACTGCAAGTCCATGACGAGCAAAGAAAGCCACTCCAACTGACCACCATGGGCAATAAGGAGGAGCTGTGAGGGCGTAGGGCTGGCAGCACCTGATATACCAGTGCGTGAGCGCGGCACTCAAGGGGGCGACATAGCCCCTACGGGTACCACTAAGACAAAAATCTCTGATGACCACGCACGTGGGCGCGTGCACACCTACAATGGAATCGACATGAGCAAGCACTTGAAGGATCAACTGTCAAGTTTCTAATAGTCTAATTAAATTCCAGATACTGATTTGAATATTGTATAAATGTAATTCTTTACTGCTTTTCTGAAAGTATGGCAAATATTGTAACTTTGCCTTTAGGGACATACCATCCCTCATGATTCCAAATCAAAATATAAAAGGGAAAACGATTGAACTATTTATTACCTGTCAGCTAACAAGAGTGATGGATGGATTGAACATTATTACCTAAATCACATAGTGGCTTTTTAATTGAGAAACATTCTGAGCAGCAAACAGTTTGATTTTGATTAGCAAAGTTTGAAAATTGCATGACAAACCATTTGAATCCACTTAAAAAAAAAGCTCTACTCATTTCCTCCAAAGAACTTTTTTTATTATTTAATATTCTACTGTTGTCATCACACAGCTGTCTGAACATGGAAGTGAACAGCAAATACATTTCTTTAGCTTCCATTTTTAAAAAGCTGCCCTTCTCCTAATATAGTTCTTGGTGCTAAGAGAGGTTATTTGTTAAAAAGGTTAATTTATGTAATAAATCCAAGAGACATCACCTTTCACTCTGGAATGTTCTAGTTAATAAAATAATTCAGTCACTAACAAGGTTTCTAACTGTGAACAAGTTTATTATTAATAAGAGCTTTGTCCATGTTGGTGGAGAATAAATGTCTTTGTCCTAGACAGCTTTATTATTCTACTATTCTATAAAGAATTCATTTATATATGCTGCACTATCCCACAGCTTGTTTTTAACATTGTTGCCAACATAAATTCAAGGAAACAAAGCATCTTTGATGTATTGATCAAACCAAGGTTTGAATGAACTCTGAATGAACTCCACATGATTAATCTAGTCACACTAATTGTTTAGCATCTCACTTCACTGATTTTAATGTGATTATTTCTATATGATCCATGCTGAACAATAAATAAATTACTTTTGTGCAATAGCACCACCATCTCCCATCATCAGTTAGTTCTACAATTCCACTACAAGTCTGTGGACACATGCTTCTCGCACAGAGGCAGAATGGTGTTCTGTCTATATGACTAATAGTATTTTTACCCTTAATTTATTTTAGTTTTTGCCCAAAATGGCATCCGCTGGAACAGATTTGATCAAAATGTACTACTAAAGTTCAGTCCTTCAGGTGTCATTTTGCACACACCTGCTTTAACACAAAAGCAGAACTGCTTTACCATGCTGTATAAAACACTATCTGCTGTCAGATTTCTTTAACTGCATGGCTAAATCATGAACATCTTACTTGTCTGCGTGTCAAAAGACTCTCTGTGTGCATAATGCGACCTAAATCCGTAACACTGCCAGGCTTTAGAACTAAGATTAGCCAGCAGAGTTATGATTCTACTTGGATGGACAGATGGAGTTCTTATCAAAAGGATTATTCACATACTGAATGGTACAGACACCTCTGGCTAAACGTAGTCATGACAACCCGTTGTTAACGTATCCCTGAATGGAAAGTAAAATAAGAGAAGTCTGTGAAAATATACGAATAGAAAACAGGTTAACTCCATATTTTATCCAACAGCAGCCAAAATTTTCAAACCTGGGGGTAAACTTTTGAAAAACAAACTGCAATAGTAGCAACAGAATTTTTGCCATCATTGAAGGATGGATCCAGCGGCACATCTTGCCCCCATCACACATGATACATAAATGAGGAACCATGGCTATATCCCAACCCTGTCCATGCCATAAATTCACTGCATTCTTACAAACAATATCGGAATTGGGAAAGTCCTCATCTTATGGCTAGACCACTTCATCAGCACTGTCACTGCTCTCCTCCTCCAGTTTGTATTACCCACCTGTCCATGAGATTAACCAACTCCACAGCAGGCCTGTGAAAACTCAAACCAGCTCCTTGAAATAGTGACAGGGCACTGGTTATCAGAGGCCTTTTCAACATCTTTCACCTGACAATACTGCACCATCATGAACATTATTCTCTCTCCATTCTGCACAAGTTCACTGGATCCTGCTCTCTACAAGATAAGAGATGCTCCAATACACCTTCTGACTGTGTTTGGAAGAATTCAGTTCAGCCTGAATGCTCTCTTGTCAGAGTAACCAAAGTTCCCATTGGGCCAAATTGTCCAAACAGCCAGTCACAGCTATCAACAATTTGCCCAGCAAAATAGGAAAAACATTTTAAATCTGGCTGTGGCTTCCTGCTAACTTAATCAGGTATGTCCTCTGGAATACCTTATGCACAAAGAATCCCCAGAGGAAAGACAAAGTGACATCCTCCACATTGTGAGATGTTCAGTGTGGAGAAGGGAAAATTTGATTTACTTAACAAAATAGCCACATATTCCTATGTACTGATAGGAATATAGCTATGAGTCAGAGTAGGCTGCTGTCGTTTAAATGATTAATAATCATGTATTGCGTGGACACAACCTTTTTATGTTTAAAGCTATCTCCCCATACCAGTCTTTAGCATAGTAAAAAGCTACCGTGTGGATGGAGTCCCACTCTTTCATGAATAATTCTAGTATATGTATGTTAAAAAAAATTCCCAAGAGTTTTATTTACATTTTTCCTAACATTCCTAGTATAAAGCCTATCTCCACTATAGTTTTTACTCACAGCCTAGTTGCTCTGCATTGTTGCTACTATTATTTTAAGCAACAGCCTTCTCCATATGCCCAAAAACTTTAGCCATAGGCACAGGAGACTAGATATTGAAGCGTTCTTTGTGGCTATGGGGAGCATTACAACCAATAAAATATAACCTTGTGGTCAGTTTAATTTTTCTTTATTACCACTACTTCCAGTTGGAGCTTTCTGAGTGAGTTATAAGGATAACTGATAGAACTAGATTAATCAAAATCCACTATCTTTAATGGTGGAGGAAAACCTACATAACAGCATCTGCCAGCTTCAATAGCAAAACATCAAAGTATATCATTATGTGGAAATCCACATACTCAGAGAAAATTTATATTATTCAGGAGTATAAAGTGAATTTGGGTTTAGAGATTAAGTGTATTTATAGATTATGTATCTTCCAGTTTTCAGAAGTCTGATTTGACAGTGAAATTCCCTTGTGCTAATGTGATTTAAAAAATATTCCTAACTGCAATCCAACAGCCAGCCATAGAGTGCCACATTTAAATACTGAAAGGAGTGTTCAGAAGCTTAACAAAAAAATATAAAGTAAATTCATACCAAATAAAGGGAAACTCCAAATGTATTTTATTAGAATTTTAACAGACATTGCAAAAAAAATTGCATAATGATTGAAAACGTAACATTTTAAAAAGGTAGCAATGCAGCATCAAGTAAAAGACAAAGAATGCAACAGCTGTGTACATATGCTGTAAAGGAGATTGCAACAGGGGAGTCGGAATTTGGGGAAAATGAGAATGAGGATATTTTTAAAGTCCCAGGACAAATATGAACAAAAAGGCAAGTTCTGATATGTAATCAGTCTATTACCGATGTTTTACAGACTGCATAGCAGTGTAAAATAAATGTTGTTATACTAATTACTTAATGTATTCCTGCATCTGAAACAATTTACAAGCAGAAATTTTGTTTACATCATTGATATTTTAATAGCTCTGGATTTTCATAAAAATAGAAACTTATATTAACAAAAAAGTCAGTATCTAATATTTGAGAACAAAAGTGCATGTGTTGAGAATGTAGTGTTATCTGTCAAGATGAAAATATCTAATATTTAAAATGCCTATTTTAACAAAGCAGCATAACTGATTTTACTTTAGCTGCATATTTGCACTGAGCTACAGGCTAGATTTTGTCAATATAAGCCCTTGCAGTACCCTCTTCTCTCTAGAGAAACACCTCTGCCCAGCCCAGTTATTCTATAGTAAGCAGGATCCTGGTAGTTACAAACAATACTAAGTACCAAAGTCACAGCAGTCCTTGGCTAAGTGAATATCTACTACCTTGGAGGCAGTTTTAAAGATGGAGCCTGAATAGTCTGAGTTCTTCCAGTATGACAGCTACTTCTGGATGTCAGGGAAAGGCAGCAAGGGTCTATTACAGCTAAGAGATACAGTGCTGAAAGGGAAACTGTCCCTGCATGGGACTGGAGGTTTCTCTCTCTTGATTTTGAGAGTAAAGGGCATTGCAACACACTAGAGGGCAGGGGGGTAGGGATCCTTCTACCTACAGCTAAAACCTAATTTGTATGTCCAAATTAGTATATCATCTATGTTCCCTGCAGCCACCACCATAGATACGTATGGAGAGTTACCGAAAACAGATTAACTTTTTTTTTTTGTGCAGAGGGTTCTTCCCTCATTTGCTCCCAACCAAGGTGGGAGGAAGAAGTGCCCAAAAGACACATGGTCCAGAGATTCAGACATTCTAGAGAACAGGATGCAGAGAGCTTGTTTTGCTTGAGCTCTTCAACAGTTTTGTCATATGGCACTGAAGAACTGGGTTTTGTTTCTTTCTGGAGCACCTTTAGCATTCTGAACAGAAAAAGGCAATGACTGTTTAGCTGGATTGGACCCAGAATGGACAATACACAGATGCTGTAATTGTGAACTGTAGCCAGGATAGCCATAAACAACTATGTCTTATAGAAGTTACAAGCTTTAAATTTAACCACTTCTGTAGCATTCTCTCCTTAAGGGTACCTTGTTTTACCTAAAATTGAAATACATACTGTATTTCATCATTCCAAACTCTGGTCTGTTTTTGTTTTAGCGTGTGGCACAGTTACCAAGTGCAACAGTCCGTGGTCACCAACACAAAAGTCTGAAAGTTGTTTTGAATTAAGCTAGTGTACTTTTGCTATTACCAGGGCATTTCTCATAGTACATACTTCCTATTCACAAAATGCTATGCAAGTTTCTACATTACAGGAGACTGTGGAAACAATTTAGAGTTGTTCATTTAATCAAAGATGTGGCTGAACAGAACATTTTGAATATGCCATATGCAACTCATGGAAATGGTCTCATCTTATGAAGATGATACATTTTGATGCACTTAGGCAATTAAAATGCCTTCAATCAGTGTAGCATTTTTATAGACAAATTAACAGAAATGAAAGACAATACATGTCACAATACCATAAAACAATTTAAGCCCTTTCATTAGCTGCATTTTAAATCCACAGTTGTACATCCCATATTCCAATTTATGACAAGAAATAAGAAGATTTTGTTCAAGCATTTTCTCCTTTAATCAACTATAGGATTGGTGAATGGGATTAAAAAGAAAATTATAAACTCAAATGCCAATTTAACAGCTAATAAATATTTCATGGTTTTAACTTCAAGAGGTTTGCTCCCAAAAGTGAAATAACTGTTAGTTCGCAAGAAAAGTAACCACTGCTGACTCTTCAAAAGAAAGTTGTGCTAAAATTAATCTGCCATAAATCAGAGTTCACTTAGCTCATTGCTACATATTTTTAAAATGCATATCCTAGGATCACATGTATATTAACTAGGATGAGCACTAGAACACTGATTAAACTAAGAAATTCGCACACGTGCTTAAAAAGTCAAGGGTTTGTCTGAGACATCTACTTCAAAGTTTTGAATAGTGTTCAGCTTTTGAATGTTTAGTAATTTGTAACAAGACCAAAACACACAAAATGTGTTTGGTTGGGATCCTGTCTCACTACAACTCAAAGTATCCTATTTGAATGTGCATACCTATAGAAGTTCATTTCTGAAATTTTATTAATTCAGCAAAAATATGGGCACCAGTGAATCAAAAAAAAACAAACCCATACATTAGAGATTTTTTTTTAAAATTATATAAGTTAGATAAAACTACCCTGTCCAGCAAGTTCCAAATTTTTCAAACATTAAGGCAACTTTCAATACTTTCAACTAAACAGTATTATAAAAAATAAATGTCACTTCCAAACATTATATACATAGTGACAGAGTAGATTTAACTAGAAATTATCTTTAGTACATTAATAAAGTGTCACATAATATTACATAGAGGTTATATCAGGTGCTTGAGTGTATGTGCAAGTGGAGTGACATCGCATTTAAAGTACAGGTTTCAAGACAGAGCGGAGTGAACGTCCTTCTTTAGTGAGTTCTCGTGTTACACACATACATGGCAGCGGGACAGCCTCCTCCCTTCTCTCTACAGCATTATAATTACATTTCTTCAAGTGGTCAGCCATGCTTACGATGTCCGCAAACTTCCACTCATTTACAGTACAAAAAGCTGTACTGAACCGCCACACCTGGAAAACAAGTACGTGCTTAGCATCAAACTGGTTCTTTGTAAACAGAAAATCAAACTAGTCCTACCCTGAACACTTCATTTTGTAACTAATTCGGGTCCACCACTAGTTACAGCTAAATCAATACAACCAGCTAAGTTCCAGTCAGTAATATCCAGCTTGACTTTCAGATTCTAGGCTGAGTTTACAGGATGGAAGTTTGGGGTAGGAGCTGAGGTGGGGAATAGAATCATTTTACTTTTAAACTGAGCACATTTGATCAGGAACTTACGTCAGGCAAAAACATTGTGTGGTTTTAAGTCAGTGTGGTTCTAGTTTGAAAAGTAAGGTTCTGGTTATTTGTCGTGCTAAGTATCTGCAAGTCCAACTGAAGAGAAAGGAGATGCAGGTACTCAACTCTTCTTCATGTAATGTGTAACTTAGTGCCTGATTTTTCAAAATTATTTACTTGATGAAGACACTCAATACCATGGCAAGAGACATGATATAAACACCTGAATAGAACTTAGAATTCTATGCTTTCGTTTCTTATCTTTATACTATTTAAAATTAGACAAAACTCCTGCTTTCAGATTATATAAGTATAGTATTAAATAAAGTTATGGAAGCATAACTATACTATGGTTTCTAGATAAATTTTTCCTAGTATTACAGAACTATTACTTTACATATTACCATGATAGAAAACAATGGACAGGAATTACCTCAAATCCCGTTCCCCAAACTGTTGGGGATACGTTGAATGTGCTAGGAACATAAGAACGGCCGTACCGGGTCAGACCAAAGGTCCATCTAGCCCAGTATCCTGTCTACCGACAGTGGCCAATGCCAGGTGCCCCAGAGGGAGTGGACCTAACAGGCAATGATCAAGTGATCGCTCGCCTGCCATCCATCTCCATCCTCCGACAAACAGAGGCTAGGGACACCATTCCTTACCCATCCTGGCTAATAGCCATTAATGGACTTAACCACCATGAATTTATCCATTTCTCTTTTAAACACTGTTATAGTCCTAGCCTTCACAACCTCCTCAGGTAAGGAGTTCCACAAGTTGACTGTGTGCTGCGTGAAGAACTTCCTTGTATTTGTTTTAAACCTGCTGCCTATTAATTTCATTTGGTGACCCCTAGTTCTTGTATTATGGGAATAAGTAAATAACTTTTCCTTATCCACTTTCTCCACATCACTCATGATTTTAGATCTCTATCATATCCCCTTAGTCTCCTCTTTTCCAAGCTGAAGAGTCCTAGCCTCTTTAATCTCTCCTCACATGGGACCTGTTCCAAACCCCTAATCATTTTAGTTGCCCTTTTCTGAACCTTTTCTAGTGCCAGTATATCTTTTTTGAGATGAGGAGACCACATCTGTACGCAGTATTCGAGATGTGGGCATACCAACGATTTATATAAGGGCAATAATATATTCTCAGTCTTATTCTCTATCCCCTTTTTAATGATTCCTAACATCCTGTTTGCTTTTTTGACCGCCTCTGCACACTGCGTGGACATCTTCAGAGAACTATCCACGATGACTCCAAGATCTTTTTCCTGACTTCTTGTAGCTAAATTAGCCCCCATCATATCATATGTATAGTTGGGGTTATTTTTTCCATTACTTGGAAAAGGTGACAACCAAACTACTTACTGTAGCACTTTTTTTTTTTTTCAAATTGGCTCTCAGAATAGCATTGGGTTCCACAGAAGATGGTCTTTTTCAACAGACACCATGATGTCAATTAACCAGGGGTGTGTGGGTGTGGGTGGGGTGGGGATAGGGAAAATAGTCATCCTCAGAACAAGAGCAGATATTTCCCATACCTTCCTTCCTATCTCCAAAACACAAAATTATCTTACCTTTTCTTTTATTTGCCATGAAGAACTTCCATCTGGGTACTTTCTCTTTTCCCAAAGCAGTATGACCATTCCACGTGCTTGAAGCAAGCTTCCACATACATCTCTCATTAATCGTGACACTCTTGAAAGCTGACACAAACTAAAACCATCTAGAAAACCAGCAATATGTTGTAGAACCTCAAACGGAAGACTACTCAGATGATCACTACATGGACCAATGAGGCAGCTTTTGGCTGGTTCTACTAATACTGTAGATATACAAGGCTGAACTCCGAATGACCGCAGATGGCGATCATGAATAATCTTTGCCCCTTGTGTTGAAGGACAAAACCTACGCTGAGAGTATGTACACCCATAGTATGCCAAGGGACACCTCTGCTCCATCCAGCCATTGAGGCCAGCATGAATGTCACCATGCACATTCTTAAAATGTGAAGAAAATTCATTTCGCCTAAACAATTGTCCACAAACAAATGTAAACATTGAACGCTGTTTTGTTTGGTATCTAGCCACACATTCCAATACCAAGTCCAGACCAAGTGTCTGAAAAGGACTTGGATTTGAGAGCTGTGGGTTGGCATGATCACATGCTGAAGCTGAAGCTATTTCCCCTACCATTGTATTCGTGGCCAATATCGCAGATGGAAGGGAAAATGTTTGAGTCCCAAAATCAATGCGATATCCATCAACAATGCGACTATCTGATATCCCCCTACCACCCGGAGAGTCTCCTAGACAGAACAGCAAAGCTGCTGTGATTAGATCTATCCCCTGAAGACCCATAGGGTCTTCTGTTATCTCCAAATCTGATGTATCAACAGCTTTGTCTTCCTTTGGTGTAGACCAACAGTGGTTAACAAGAAAATTGTATGATCGATGATGAATTAGAGAAAACACATCTACATTTCTCAATCTTTCTTGTTCCAATTGCCTCTCTAACACTTCCTCTCCACTGGAGACATGTGGCAGTTGTATATGGGTAACAGCGCCATTAAATAAACTGTGAGGCATTATCACTTCTCTAAGTTGTTGTGCTGCTACAGGAAAGGAGCTGCAAGACTTCAATGCTCCATCATCAGGAGATGCAATACATTCACCATTTGCTACATTAGATGGTTTTGAATCACACACATCTAGATCTTCATTCTGGTCCAATGCCTCTGTACCTATATTTTCTGCATGAAAACCATTACACAGAGCAGAAGCATTACCAAGATTCACATTCAAGTCATGTTTTTGCACTATATCATAACAAAAATCACTTGAACCATTTTGTTCCGATTGTGAATTTTGGCTCAGGACATCGAAGTCAATTCCACCAACTGCTCCCATGTTATCTTCATCTGGATATTCATGGTCTGACAATTTACTTTGAATACATCCATTAGTAGTTTGTTCTTTGATCTGAAAATCTTCATTCATCTCATATGGCAAAATACATAGTCTTGAACTTAACATGCTTATGTCTCTTGTAGCAGTGTTCAGTATATCTAATGCAGCAGCTAAACTCTTAGTAGTTTCTACAGTAGCTTGATAAAGTGCACTGTAGGAATCTCCATCTGCAGGTATCAACCCATTTGAAAGCATTGTGTCAGGAGCACTTGACTTAACAGAAGTCTGCTCTCTAGGTTCTGATATCTGATCAGCTGCTTTTGACATCATAGTTGCTACTTTGAGGGATTCTAATAGCATGCGCTGGTCTTGAAGGGCTAAAGCCATGTCTAACTGCTCTACTTCATCAACATCTTTACTTAGATTTTCATAAGATTTCCGGTCTGCATAACTGACTGGCCATCTATTCCATTCCATAGTGCAGCAAACCACACTTGCGGGACAAATTTCTAGATGTTCAGCGATTTTGTTTCGGGCTACATTAAAGGGACATCCAAAGCCACTATTCAAACAAGGCACTCTTTCAAATGGACACAAAATACGATGCTCTTCAGCTTTGCATGAATGAAAGACTGCTCCACAAACCAGCGGGCAGCCAATCAAGTCACAGGAAATTCCAGTCTCTGGTCTGGTCATGCAACGCCGACTGACACAATTGACACAGTGTAAATGCTGCTGATGTTCCTCCATGATTCAAGTCCAGCTCTGGGAAGGGAGAGAAAGGAGATAAAACAATCTTAATTTTTAACTCAGTATTTGTTAAAGTTTACTAATAAAACAAATAACTACTTATCCTTGGTCTATAATGCATACAGAGTTATAAATGAACACTACACTAACTGATCACAAACCATAAGTACAGTAATAAGTGACACTTTACCACCACCACCCTGCCCCCAAAAAAAGAGAGCTTGAGTAACACAGAGAAATGATGGTTACTCAACTGTAACCTAGAGTTTTTCAAGATGGAGAACACAGCAGGACAAGAGGCAAACCTCTTAAATCCTGGTCTCTTCCCCTCTGAATCAACCATAGGATCAGTAAGCCTGAAGCAAGGTGCAGGAAGTAATAAATACATTTATAAAGAAAACAAATGAACTAAAATTTCTAATATTAATCCTAACTAAGAAATCTAACCAAGTCACTGAGTGTTTAAAGAACATGGATAAGTCTGGAGAAGTTCCTAGTCCATCTGCTGCCACAGTTGGAAGGTAATAAGGTAGTTGGAGTGTCGTGGTGCCTTTTACTATCTTACCCATAAAACTTTGAGGAACAGCGAGGGGAAGACAGTAGGGGGGCACTCCAATGGCCACCAGCAGAGCTGCACTGCTAGTGCATCCTATGAGTGGGAATATATAATGGCCACTCAAGGAAGAAATCAAGTTACACTGTTTTAAAGTGACCTCAAACAAGATCATGGACACTTCTTAAATTTTTAAAATAGTTTCACATCTTTATGAAAAGTGTTTGCTCAAAGCTCTAGTGTGCAGCAGTTTTACTATCCTTTCTCATTTACTAACCCCCTCCCCCCAGATCAGTAAAAACAAAAAGGCACATTTCCAAGTGTCCTAAAATGGCTTTTACTTCTCCCTATTTGGTGATGCTAATGCTAGTGAGAAGATGGGGGAGCAATAAAGGAACTCCACATAATTGGAGTCATGTGATCAGTTTTATTGTGAAGTAGGCACAACTGAAAAGCACGTTGGCACTAGAAAGTTGGATTCCTTGTTCTGATTTGGACGGCAGAGTAAACCCGGCATTCCATGTTTCACCACTGCAAACATTTGTATTTGAAAGTACATTGCATTACTATGTTTCAAAGTCAGTTTATCTTCCCCTCCCTCACACATTTTTAAGATACGGGGAGGAATACACTAAAAATTAGAGGGCAGGGTAAAGGAGACAATTGCACAACAACATTTTCTTACTGCTATTTACATTCAGTCCATGTTTACCCCAAACCCTTGTGGTTAAACTCTATTAATCTTGGAAAAAAATAAATGTACAGGTTGCTCATTTATGCTTTAACCCCTTGCTTTAGCACATTTAGCAATCTCACAATATCACAATCATCATACTGCATCACTCCATGATTCTCATGACATGTTTTACTGAAAGACTAAACCGATGAAGTACAGAAAATATTCTTAAATCATTAATTTTTTGTAGAGATTTAAAGGAACACAGAACAAATTTACATCCCTCTGCCCACCAAAATAAATATGTTTTCTAAAAATAAACTGAATATAAAACTTAAAGTTAATACAACAGAAATGTTTCCATGTTTGATTTCCAATGGCAAACAAATATACCCTGCAATGTTTTCAACTCAAGCAATGCAGCAGTATGCTATTGCAGAAAAACTTTGAAATGAAATTAACTGAATATAAATAGAAATGAAAGGGACTAGAATTTTTTTCATTGTCTAAACTGACAAATGTCAGTAACCAACCAACAAACTAACCAGTTTTTATTTTTTTACTTTTAATAACTTAAGGTATTATTTGTCACAGAAAGTTATTCATGGGATTTTAAATCTATGCTCCTCTGATACTTAAAGTTGGCTTGAATTTCAAAATGTGAAGTATCAGCCCCCTAAATTTGAATAATTCAAATGTTTTGGCCACCCACTTTTCTGAACTCTACTAACAAAGAAGCATATGTGCTGCACTTGATAGGCACAACACAGCTGGTTTATTTTTCCCCACTATGAAGAGTTCCTTTTTATTTATAGGTAACAAATTAGCTTTTCATCCTATGTTGTAAATACAGGTTTCAGAGTAGCAGCCATGTTAGTCTGTATCCGCAAAAAGAACAGGAGTACTTGTGGCACCTTAGAGACTAACAAATTTATTTGAGCATAAGCTTTCGTGGGCTACAGCCCACTTCATCAGATGCATAGAATGGAACATATAGTAAGAAGATATATATACATACAGAGAACATGAAAAGGTGGAAGTTGCCATACCAATTCTAAGAGGTTAATTAATTAAGATGAGCTATTATCAGTTTACCAATCACTAAAGTTACACAATTTGTCAAAGGCTTCTTGCATACATCCTACAGATTAAGTCAATAGTGTCTAAAGCAATTCTTCATTGAAGTTTTAAAACGTATTGACTGTAAATAATTAAAAGGAGGGTGGGGGAAGAAAGGTCCCTAACAGAATTTTCCATTAGCTATTCTGCCAGGAGTTCCTTTTAAGTTGAGACTCATGCACAAATTTCTAATCTGAATAGAAATAGTTTAAAAATGACCTCTTTACCGCTATGGAAAAATATTTCCTTCCCCTTCGGATTCTATTAGTTGAAAAGGAACATCGAGCAGGTTACTCAAAGGAAGCATTCCTTTCACCATATTAGAATTAGTTTCTCTGATAGGACCGCCCCATCCTGCACACACACAGGCAATTTGCAACCTTTATTGCAAGTTTATTGAAGTTACAAAATTACTACAAAATTCCCCATCACAAAGTGACCTAGTCATTTAATGTATGGTTGAAAGGCTAACTGATGAGACTTTGTGTTGTAGGAGCAAATTGCCAACAGTCCTCAAATACAAATTGAGTTTGTTTAGGCATTGTCTACACTACAGCCGTGTCACTAAAAGTCAGGCAGTGTAACCACTGTTTGCTGGCACTTTTGACAACAAAATACTTCCATCCCCTACAAGCAGGGTTTGCATGTTCGCATTGTGGACAGGAGAGCACTCCTGCCTTCAATGAGCCGTTTACCCTGCCACTTGCCGTGGCAAAACTTTTGTCTTTCGGGGGAGGCTTTTTTAAGCACCTGTGAACGACAAAAGTTTTGTCGTTCAATTGGTAGTGTAGACAAAGCCTTAGTCTGGAGAAGAGAAGGCTGAGAGGAGAAGTGATAACAGTTTTCAAGTACATAAAAAGGTTGTTACAGGGAGGAGGGAGGAAAAACTGTTCTCGTTACTGAGGATAGGACAAGAAGCAATGGGCTTAAATTGCAGTAAGAGTGGTCTAGGCTGGACATTAGGAAAAACGTTTTAACTGTTAGGGTGGTTAAACACTGGAATAAATTGCCTGGAGAGGTTGTGGAATCTCCAGCACTGGAAATTTTTAAGAGCAGGTCAGACAAACACCTGTCAGGGATGGTCTAGAGAATTCTTAGCCCTGTCATGAGTGCAGGGGACTGGACTGGAGGACCACTCGAGGTCCCTTCCAGTCCTACGATTCTATGATTTTTAGTAACTGTTCCCTAAAATCTAGTCACCCAAACTTGATGTTCAAAACTTGTCTTTCATAAATATTAGAGCTGGTCAGGAATATTTTGAAACATTTTTGTTTGAAAATGCTGATTTGTCAAAACCAAACCTATTTTCAGGAAAGGGTCAGTTATCCCAAGTTTCTTGGTCTGAAAAGCTTTTGGAAAGTTTCAAAAAACTGTGAAGCATTCTTGGTTTTGGTTCTAAATGTCTAACATTTAAGTTAGTTATAATAAAACATTTTTAAAAAAAGGTCAACATCAAAATGTTTTAACAAACCCAAACCAACATAATTTTTCAGACTGTCAGTTTACCAAATTTTTTGTTCTACTAAACATGCAAACTATGGCAGCCAATTAACACTGGTGTACATTAACATATATTCCCTAAAGAGATACATGTAATAAAAATGTAGCATCTTTAAAATGCCAAGAACTGGGCACACATACTCTGGGTGCCTCCCAACCATGACCCTTTGTGTATCTCCTGCCCCTTCATGTCATCCTTTCCCCCTCCATATGCTCAAATACCCTCCTGAGATTTTTTAGGGGAGTGTGTGTGGGGGCAGGGGAGAAATAGACATGTAGCAACAAGGCTTGGTTTATTCAATTTCCCATAGTTATTTTTCAAGAGAACTACAAACATCATTAAAAGTGACCAGTGACTTCACTAACTCAGCTGCAGCCCAGATCAAACAATGATGCACATCATCGAGAAGTGCCTGCTAACCAAATTTGGCAGTGGGCTCCGAGAGTTCCACTTGGTCACTAAGCCCTCGTCTACATGGGGGGGCGAGGGGGGGAAGAGAATCGATCTAAGATATGCAACTTCATCTACAAGAATAGCATAGCTGACGTCGACATATCTTAGACTGACTTACCTCGTGTCCTCACGGCACAGGGTTGACTACCTCCACTCTCCCGTCAACTCTGCTTCTGCCTCTCGGCAGTGGTGGAGTTCCACAGTTGACGGCAGAGCAATCGGGGATCAATTTATCGCGTCTACACTAGACGTGATAAATCGATCACTACCTGATCCAATAGGTAGTGAAGACCTGCCCTAAGAACACTATTGCTTGGCTCTGTGAATGCAAAAATGTGAAACAAATAAAGAAGTAAATGTAGCCATCATGAAACACTACCTTTAAATAGACTATACAAGTTTACACAAGAGCACGCTACTATAGCACTAATGCACCCTAGCAAGCTATATTGGTCTTTAAAGTCAGATTGTGTGAAATTTGAGCTCTGTGATTAGTAATTCATCTTTTGTTAAGTTTCCAGCCTCCTCTCGCAGCCACTAGCTGGCATTCACTAGTACTGAGTCAAGTATTGATCACACACATGCAGACAACATTTTAAAGTGTTGTTTCTCCCTCTCCCAGACAAGGAGTCCTTGTAGCACATCAGAGACTAACAAATTTATTTGGGCGGGAGGGAGGGAGGACATGGTGGAGACTTTTCAAATAAACTTAATGGACACTATATTAATGCCAGATCTGACACTAAAATTTAATCATTTATACTAGGCAGACTCAACTTATTTAGCCCAGTATTAACTAGGTTTTTGTGTTTGCACTGAATGAATATCTGCTTCTTAATAACAATGTTTTTTAAAAAAACAACCTTTAGACATGGATTTACATTTTCAGTAGGCAATTAGTACTTCAAATTTACCAACATTCTGCAGGCTGCACAGTTAGGACTTCAGAACACCAGTTGAAGAAGTGTAATTTTGTCAGCAGAGTGTTTTATTCATATCTTATTACCAAACAGCAAATCTTTTTGGATGTTCTTTTCATGAATTTGTTATTTTAATCCCTGCTAATCAACATTGAACATCTACAGTGGACTTTCACTAGTTTAAACCAACCATGAACTCACTGATACTTTAAAACACTGTCAGTGTAACCCAAAAATTAATTGCCCATAACTAGGGCTACGATTATGTCTTGGAGGTCATGGAATCTGTGATTTCCAGAGACCTCCGTGACATTTTCTGCCTCGGGGCTGAACTGCTGTCAGCAAGAAGCCCCACAGCTCTCAGCTGCTGCTTGTGGAGGCCCGAAGCAGCTCCTAGCCACTGGGCAGCAGGGGGACCCCGAAGCTCTTTCCCTGGGGGTCCCCCAGAGCTCTCACTCACCACATGTGGCTGGGCTCACCGCAGCTGCCCAGCTGTGGCGGTAGGCAGAAAGTCCCCACACAGTAGCCCAGCCACTATGGGTACTGGACCTTCCTCCCTCCCCATTTTGTCAGAGATATTTTTAGTAAAAATCACAGACAAGTCACGAGCTTCTGTGAATTTTTGTTTATTGCCCATGACCTGTCCATGATTTTTACTAAAAATATCCGAGACAAAATCTGAGCCTTACCCATAACACAAAATGTTTTAGTCTACATCAAAATTTGTACATTTTCCAATTGGGAAATTTAAGTTTAAGTAGTATTCATTTGTTTTAGGAATAATCAAACATATGAATGATGAGTTAGTTGCCATTACTACATTTAATTTTTCAAGCTAACACACCTACTGAAGTTCCTAATTTTTATTTTGCCATTTTCATTAGTTACAATATCCCCCACATCTAAGCTTCTGTGTGATCCAGGAAGTAAAGAAATCTTTATTACTCAAATTTCAGGCTACAATCTTTTAAATAAAAAATGAGTGATTATTATGTCACTGAAAACAGGGAGCAAGAACCTCGAAACACTAATGTATGTGTTAACTTGAAGAGAAGAAAAACTTTGGTAAAAAAGAATTTAGGTTTGAAGATACCTAAACGTTTAACACTGTGTGAAAGTTGTTCTTTAAAAACAGTAATATAAAACTCGAAGAGTAAACAGATCAAGTAGTTGTGTTGCAATAACATGAGAAATGACAAGGGAAAATATAAACATTATTTGCAGATAGAACATGCCCTGAAAAAGAATTGACTTATGTTACCTTACATGATACTAGTTTCTTACCATACTTTATGTCAAATTAGTGACTATACAAAGAACGAACAGCTGTACTTTTCTGATTATGTAATGTCAGCAACTAGGTTCAGTTCATCTGAGATGCTGAAGTATTTACGCTTGACTGTTACTAGCAGAGAAACCTAAAAATACATCCAGTTCCAGTGAGGTGACCACCGCTCTCAGAATTTGAAGGGTCACTTGATGTTATTGTACATACACTATAGTCAGCTGACCAGATCAGCCAGAACATGCTTTGAAAACCTGCCATAATGAAAAGGATTAAAATTCCAGCTGTTATGAACAACCTCATGATGATAGCTGTTGTGCTAATACAAATATTAAGACAGAGTTTAATAATGGCTTCAAATTGTGGGCATACAATATTCCGGATGCAGTGAAGGGAACCTTCTCTCTCTGCCTCTTCTATTCTATAAATAAGCTGCTGTACTGACACAATATCAAACTCAAGAGTGAATAGTTGCTTGCTCCCACACTCTCCTCAGATATAAATGCTTGCCTTTTTTGTTTCATGTGTTTGAGAAGCAAAATTTTACAAGATTAAGTTGAGGTATCTTTTAGACCTTGTAGCAAGGCACCTTCTTCACCTCACTGGGCTCAACGTTTCCCCCTCTGGCAATTGGGGGCCCGGAGCAAATCAGTCCCACTTTGGAGATTTTTTATTCCTCACTCAGGTTTTATTATTGAATATTTACAAGGTGGGCCTCAGGGTAGGCCCAAGGCCAGCCAAACAAAGAGAAACAAGTTCATAACATAAAAAGGAAATACCTCTCCCTGTCCCCTCTCTGGGATGGTGCCTTGTTATGCTGCTCTGGGGTGCCAGTCCTTCCCCAAAGAGTCTGTTAGCTGGCTTGTTTCCCTTATAAGCAAGAAAGCAGTCTTCCAACCAGGAAGATTTTTCTCCCTGCTGCAGCTTGTCTCTCATCTCTCCCTCTCTCTCACACACCCACACCAGAAAAGGGGTTTTTAAAGGTCACAGGGAGCCCTTAATTGAACTGAGGTGTCCTTAAGTTGACCTGAAGTAACCTCTTTCCCACCTCTCTCTGGTAGCTGTCTGTCCTGTCTCATTTTGTCACAACTTGCATAGTCATGATGCTAAAAAGGCCACTTTCCTATTTGCTTTCACTTTTAAAAAAAAGTTTCTAGCCCTTAAGATTTTTAAGGGAACCTTTCCAACGTGAATCAAGTATAAACTGATGTTATATAGCATCTGCCTGAAGGCAGACTAACCGATCTTTGTGCCTCTACTGCTCCTCAGCACAGGGCCAGCTCTACTGTTTTCGCCGCCCCAAGCAGCGCACCGAATTGCCGCCGCAGACGGTGGGGAAGTCCATGCGACGTTAGGGCGGCACACGTGTTTCCGCGGCGGCGGCAATTTGGCAGCAGCTTCTGTCTTCAGTCCGAAGACAGAAGTTGCGCCGCCACGGACAGCTGAACATAGAAGCTGCTGCCAAATTGCTGCCGCCACGGAAACGCGCATGCCGCCCTAACGGTACACAGACTGCCTCCGCCATCCACGGTGGCAATTCAGCGCGCTGCTTAGGGGCAAAAACACACAGACTGCCGCCCCTTGCAGACTGCCGCCCCAAGCACCTGCTTGGAATGCTGGTGCCTGGAGCTGGCCCTGCCTCAGCATCTTCTAAGCTGCAGCAGAATGAAAAATGACCAGTCTATTCAGAATCCTTTGAAATTGATAGTTACATTCTAACTTTTGTTTCGGAAAAAACAAGGAACAGAAATAGGAAATGCAGCTAGTCACTGAAGAAGAGGACTCAAATGAAGACAGACATTTCCTTTTAGCAGCCAGACAGTTAATACAAAAGGCAGAATCCAGAAAGCGCATCCAGAAGAGAATCCTGGTAGTTTGGGGAGGATGTGGAAAGATTTGGCATCTCATCTGGAATGGCTCCTGGACACTGCCACCCTACTGACCCTACCATCTTTCATACTGGTTTTTCACCAGTATATTTAGTCCTCTATTGTGTCTGGTAAAAATTTCACACCCTATATTTGAGAGGGTGGATTTGTGTGTTGAGTGTAGGTGGGCAGGAGAGACAGATGGGGGAAGATTTATGATATGTGTTAGAAAACAATTGGATGAAAGATTCTGGAGAAGAAAGGAGAAAAAATACTGGAGAAGATAAAGAACACAATGTAGATAAAAATATAAGTACATGGAAGCAGGAGAAAGAAAAACTGAAGATAACTCAGGAAAATATTCATCAGGATTCATCATGGGAGAAAGAACCCACAAAGGGAAAGGCGGTGAATCAATCCACCCTCCCAATGAAATGCAAGTTTCAAGTGCATTACAGAAAATGGATCAACAATGGTTACAGTTAGATACAGAACACAGATAGACCTATTTTACTCTTTTAAACCACATGATGCATGCTTGGATAGAAATCTCGCATTTTAACTAGTAAATTTAGTTCTCAGGTTAGTAAGCATTGGGTAAATTTTTAAAGTTCTTATATAATCTTCCCCAGCCCACCCTCGCCACCTTCAAAATTTTAAAATAATTTACAAGTTAGAAAAAAGTGAGATAAGAACTCATCCTCTACTGTAGCAGGGCAATTACACTAACATTTCAAGTATGCATATTATTTGTAGCACTGTTTTTTTCCATTTTATTAAGTTTCAAATAATGGGGCAGATTCATTGAACTGGTAGAAGAACATGCAAGTTCTATATCCTTGCTTCAACTAGAACTCTTCTGCTAAAGGAAGTTTTACCCTAAAAGAAGGCAGGTGATATACCACAACCTGTCATTCCTATGGGTTTTGACTAAAGGAGGGTAGCTTTAATGCCCACTGAGGGCTTTAGAGGAACAAAGGTGCTCAGATAAGCTGAATACAGCCATCCCCTGGCCATGATCGCTTCAAAGCCAATGCAGTCTCTGCCACCACAAAACAGAGGGTGCAGCCTCAACTTCCTGCTCAAACTTCACTCCCCACTTCTGCACTGCTGGAAGCAAGTGCAGACTGTGAGGGGAATTTAACCCAGTATTAGTTTCTTTATTGTAAATAAATAAAATCTTTATTTTTGTTGTAAATGCATACTATTTTATTAAAAATGAGTTATTAATCAAGTTCCAGTCATATCTAGTGTTATTTGGTAATCATTCATACGAAATAATTATCTAAAACAAGTAGATGGCCATATATAATGCTGTATATATAATCATAAGGTACATTTAGACACTGATCTCAGTATGTATTTAATACACACGCATAAGCCCTTTGACTGGAACTTTATTTTATGATGTACAGCAATTATTATGCAATTTTTAATTGTTTCTTGGATAAAAAATTTGGTTATTATAGATAAAGCACCCAATAGTATTAGGCACTTCAGATAAATACACAATATAGCACTTCCCTGATGAGTTTATAATCTAATTTTAAATTTATAAAACTACAACAGTAAGGACGATGAATTAGCAAGGGTAAGGCTTATAGTTTCAAGATTAAGCAGCTACTCAGCCGAGATACGTGCACATCTTGATTCCAGAATTTTTTTTATTTATTTTTTAAGGGCAAATTAACACTTCCTGTAGCAAGAGTCAAGTGAGTTTTAGGAGATACACCTCTATCCCGTTATAACGCCACCTGATATAACATGAATTCGGATATAACGCGGTAAAGCAGCACTCGGGGGGGGGGAGGGGGAGGGCTGCGCACTCCGGCAGATCAAAGTAAGTTGGAGGCTCCTGAGGACAGCGTTATATCGAGGTAGAAGTGTACTTGAACAAAGAGGTTTTGTTCAGAAAAAAGGAACTGAGAAGGCATGATTTGTCTGAACAGCATAAAAAAAAGATCATAGACAAATTGTCAAAGCATATACAATGAACAGGATTTTGTATTTTATACGGATTTATAATCCCATAATCAGTTTTCAGAAAAAAATACTGTAAAGGCAGCTTCATGGACTTGTATGTTTCTCTCATAATTACGTCTAATCATATGTATTCAGTCTACAAGAGGTTTTCCCCATAGCATTTAGAAGACATGCTGGGTTCCTTTCTTCTCATCATCATCATAAGGCTCTACAGGCCACTTACATCTTCAGCAATAACTGTGCAAAGCAACTGCCCTCAATCCATTTGCACAGGTGAATACAACTAGAACAGGGGTCAGCAACCTTTCAGAAGTGGTGTGCCAAGTCATTTATTCACTTTAATTTAAGGTTTTGTATGTCAGTCATACATTTTAACATTTTTAGAAGGTTTCTTTCTATAAGTCTAGAATATATAACTAAACTATTGTTGTATGTCAAGTAAATAAGGTTTTTAAAATGTTTAAGAAGCTTCATTTAAAATTAAATTAAAATGCAGAGCCCCCCCGGACCGGTGGCCAGGACCCGGGCAGTGTGAGTGCCACTGAAAATCAGCTTGCGTGCCGCCTTCGGCACGTGTACCATAGGTTGCCTACCCCTGAACTAGAACTTAGTAAACAAGGCTTTTGATGCCCAAGAAGGAACAAAATTCCACTCCCTTTCTTAAAGTGCTGGCTCTCCATGGCTAACATGAATAAAAAGCAGTAAACTTACTTTAATCACTAAATTCAGTAGAGAGAGCTCTGAAAACACACAAGTAACATACTACTAACTTTACTGTCATAAAGCATGACTATTTAGAACCACTATAAGATAGAAAGCAGAAAAACAACATTCACAACACTGTTTCCTGATATCTTATGGGGAAAAAAAACACTAAGAGAGATTCAGTTAGCATCTTACAGCTCTATGCATCAACAAACTATTTCTGATGAATGAGCAAAACAAATACTATAATGCTTCGAAAGGCAAATGACCTAAAATCATGTCTGACGCAAAATTATAGCTGCTTCTAAGAAGTCCAGCAGTGATACTGAGCGGAAGAAATAAAAATCCTCAGCACTTATTATTCCTTTTTAGATTTTAATATTAGAGAGAAAGTTTTATATATTTTACTAGCTCTAGGAGTTATAAGCCTGTCTAGAGGCCCCTTATGCCTCTGTTTTCTTGTCCTAAAACTATCTCCCCATTCTTCAGAGTATTTATTAAGACATACTTCCTTCAGAAAGCCTTCTGACTATAGTCCAGAAATAGAATAATTTAAAGAAAAAAACCCCAAGATCATTCTACCGCTTCTAGATTGGACCCCCTGCAGTTGGTGTCTTAGTCTGCAAGACACCAGTCTTACTTCAGAATGCAAGCCTCTCTCAGGTGGAACTCAGCCTTCTCTCCAACAGCTTTAAATAAATTATTTAACATATTGTCATTTTAAAAAGAATTACCAGGATTTCCGTTTTGTGTTTTTGTGACAGGTCTGCTCTGCTTTCTTGGTGTCTTGCCCCATTCCCCAATTAACAGTCCAAAACTTTGATTAATCTTGGGCAATGGACTACTACATGACAACTACACCTGGAGCAGCTATACTTAGTGCATGGCTCAGGCACAAAAGCACTCTACCTGCTGAGGTGGTGCCAGAGGGAAGTCAGCTAGAGAGCCAGTTTGGCTTCATGTGTAAAGTACTTCTGAACTTGAACTCAGTACAACTGCTTGATTGTTGCAGGCTCTGCAAAAGATGAAATCAAAAAAGATAAAAGGCTACATTTTTTACTGTAAGGACTACTCCCTACTTGTACAATCCTCTAAAAAGAGTTGTGTGCTTGCCTATCTCAGACTGCAGGTATGTTTGTATGACTAACATTTTGCAAAATTCTATATTCCACAAAGGACAAATAAAATTCAATTAGTTTTATTATTAATCTTAATAAAGAATAGGGCAAACAGCCTTAGCACCAAAGACGGTAAGTTTTTAAACACTTGTCTGATGCCAGTTATCAGTCACGCGAGATTGCTACTTCATAGATTTTAAGGCCAGAAGCAATCATTGAGTTTATCTAGTCTGCCCTCCTGCATAACAACCACCACTGATTTCACATAGCGATTCCTACATCTAATTCAAAAACTGGCATCTTGAATAAGAACATATCTTTTAGTAAGATTTCCAATCATGAATAAAAGATTCCAAGTTATGAAGAATTTACCACAGCCCATGGGTATATGTTCTAGTGGTTAATTACTCTTAAAAATTTGCATTGAATTTCCAATTTGAATTTGTGTAGTTTCAATTTCCAGACATTGGACTTTGTTAAGCATTTATCTGCAGCATTAAAGAGCCTTCAAGTGCCCTATCTTTGCTCTGTATATGCATGTAGCCACGCACTGCTTGTAGCTGCTAGGGGATATGGAGCACAGGGATGGTAAAAACGAAGGGGGAAAAACGTATTCTTTAAGACTGTACCCTCTCTCAGAAAAGTTCTGTCAAGCTAAATCAGAGGTTAAGAAACAAGATCAGAAGGAAGCAGTCTGACCTAGAGAAGTAATGAAACACTGCACAAGCATAAGAATAATTATGCACCTGTGTTTATACTTATAAATGCAAAGATCTACATTAATGCACAATGGTTGACATTTTTAGCTGCATAATCAAAACCACAGCTACATACACCCTCTTGCATATATGATATACATTATTTCTACAGAGTGTGTTACGTTTAATCCTTTAATTCATGCATGTTGTCGCATTTTCACTGGAAAAACATCTAAATTTGTGACCTTTGCCTAATTATAGAAGTCAATCATAAAATCTTGTTGAAACTTTGTATGTGTAGAAACCACAGAAACATTTGTAGGTACCCATATTGGAATGAACAAGCATATTTAAATGCAAACTGAACAGATGAAATCCTGTATCTAGTGATCAAGCACTGAAATGCAGGTGCAATGCTTTGTTGTTTAATTTTACATATATGCATGCATATCTGGGGATCTGATCATTATTTTGTACTATTGTAGCACCTAAAGGCCCCAACTGTGCCCCCATTTTTCAGTGCACTAAGACAGTCTCTGTCCTGAAAGAGCTTCCAATCTAAATAAACAAGACATACAATAGAGAGGAGAAGGATACACCATACATATGTGCAAACAGCAGGATGATCAGTCCCCTTAAGTCCATCCTATGTGTTAAAAGTTAAGAAAATAAACCTCCCTTCTACTTTCAGGCACTTAACTTCAGTATCATTAAACCATGTCTCATTATACAATTAAAAACATTCATACTCGCTGGAGTCTAGCGTGTTTTTTCCCCCTATTTTCCCCTCTATTTGAGTTTTAGAGCATCAGAAATCGGAGGCCCTTTTTACCAGGTAACTGAGTAATACAAAGCAGGGAGGAAAAAGAATTCAAGGCTTTTCATTAACCTTTAAAAAGCCACTTTTGAGCTAGAAGTAATAATGAGACATCTAAGCCCCCAAAGTAAGTTTCAGAATGTTATAAAGGACATGTAAACAAGGGCTTAAATTTGAAGAGCTCTCTCAAATAGTTGCTAGAATGTACCTTTTAGCAACACAAAAGAGAATGTGTAACTGCCCAATGATCATATCTGTCAATATACTAGCTGTTTTATAGTTATTGAATTAGAATGAAGAAGACTATGTAAAGAAAAAAAGATTGGCTCTTCACGATTGTTTTGAGATAATTTTTAGAGGACAATGAATCATCCATTTCTCATCTATATTTGCCAGTTAAAAACAGAAGTATTTTCCAAAAGTCAGCACACATGAAACTAAGATATATAATCCACAGGCTCCAAACGAGCATGCTTGTCCAAACCTTCTCAAGGGCAGATGACAATAGTGACTCAGCTAAAACAGAGTGTTTTGAGTATTGCAATGCACTGTGGCTGTGGTAAACAAAGCATACTTTAAAAAAACTACCTCATTTGTTACTGAGCTGTCACTCAAAACTGTTATGCTTCTCCACAGCACATAAACATACCCACATGGGGGGCGACGGACAGGGGTGGGCAGGGAGATGACGAAGACGACTACTGATTCTATGAGAGACATACTTCTAAGCAACTCAAATTTACCTTAACTTTAAGTATGATTGTCAAAACTGAAGATAATTTTAGCACCTACATAAAGTTTTTTTTAAACTGTTGCAACAGATACCAGTTGTTTGATGAACAACTTGAACCAAGATCTTTTGTTAAATGTTTTTGTACTGACCATTACTTCTGCTAAGATTTTGTACTAAAAAGCAGTAAGCTTACTAATTAGAAATTTAGCCAACAATATACCTTATATTTGCTTTTAAAAAAACATTTGACAGGATTTATTTTATAGTAGTGCTTAGAACAATTGTTTTGCCTTTGGTAAACATAAAAATTGGTTTCTATGTGATTATATTCCCTCCATTTATCCATAAATGTCTGTTGCATATTCTTTATATACACGTGGTACTGAGAGGTATTTCAACACGAAAATATTCAGACATACTATATATCAGTCATAAGTACTTTCATAATTACAGTGTATACACAAAAAATGTTAAAGACATTAGTTTTCAAAGTCAGGTCAGAAAAATCTAAGAATTTAGATTGCCCATGCAACCTTAATTCTGCCCTGTTGTGTGTATGCATTACAATACAGTCTTTGATTACATGATCACATACTATTTTTAACAGGATCATTGCCTCATTCAGTGCAGAGAGGATGGACTACACTCACAGAATGAGTCAGCTGTTCAACACTTCTTTTTATCCTGTAGTAGTGGCTCCTGCATACCATCCAAAGCCTTCAGTGAACAAGGAATTATTAATTTCTTCATGGTCTTTTCTAGGGTATTCATCATAGTAGTATCTGACTGAATGCCTCACTAACAAATGAATTTATCTCCACTGTGAGATAAGAGCATTATGCCCAGATGGGGAAAATAAGACAGAGATTTGCCTAATGCCAGACAGACAGAATTAGGATTCCTAACCCTATACTCATACCTCCAGACCACATTGTATTACTGACAGAGTGCAAAGCATCCACTTTATTTGCAGTGGGAGCACTTAACGCTTCTGTTTATCGGGCTCCAAGTGTTTCAAGTTGAGCACCCATAATATAAGAAACACATAAGAAGCCCCCTGCCAAAATTTTGGTTTATGTGACTTGTGTAACATCACATATGAAGTTTGAAACAGAGGCAGTGAGAAAACTGTGCTTTCATGTGGCATTCACCTGCCTTGAACATGAGACCATCCTCTGTTCTTGCAGTCTCTTCCTTTCTTCTCTAAATACCTTTCCACTTCTGCAGCAAATGAGGCAAAGATCATACAAAATGCCTCACACAAGCCTGATTCATTCTTATACATTGAATAAAGGAATGCTCTTGTAAAAAAAAAATAGTATGTGATCATGTAATTAAAGACTATCATAATGCATACACACAAGAAGGCTGAATTAAAATTGCACAGGCAGCTTAAATTTAGACACTTTTTAACCTTTCAGCTGTTTGACTTTGCAACCTAAATAATATTCTTTTAACAGTTGTGTGTTATGTTATGACTTTTTTTTTTTAAGTAAAAACAAAAGTATATGCAAATATGACAATCCCACTATTGTACATCATCTGCAGAGTTTGAACCCTAAACCTTCAAAACTGCAACACCGGTTGAGTTACAGGATTAGTTATATTACCTGGCAGTGACAAAAGGTTCTTATCCTGGGTGATGTGGGGGATTGGGCTATGTTCTGGGCCCAGAGAAAGGGAAGGGAACCCAGCCCAGCCCACCTCTCTCTTTCCTCACTTCCTGGGGGAGGTTATCTGCTCCCTGGGCTCTCAATGTTGCTGTTGCTGCTTATTTAATGTGTTAATAATACAAACAACAGAAGAGATATGCAGATTTGAAAAGTTTCTCAGACAAATCTGAATGGAATTTCAGGGGACAAAGAAAAAAAACTTCTCCAGCCCTACTGCTTTCTCCCTACCAAATATCCAAGGTGTTACAGCATCTCAAAATAAACTGCATGATTTTTTTTTTACAGCTAAAAGTTTTAGGCAAAGTCACTGCCCAGCCCCTCTATATTTATGTTTGTTATTCTTTATTATCATAGAATCGTAGGACTGGAAAGGACCTCAAGAGGTCATCTAGTCCAGTTCCCTGTACTCATGGCAAGATGAAGTATTATCATCAGTGTTCAGCTATACCCTCTCCTTATGTTTATATAGGAGCAAGCTGCCTCCTGGTTTTTTATTTCCACGAATTAAGCAACTCAGGGACCAAGTCCCCTCTTAGACAGTTGGAGCTGTCACTTACAACACACACACAGGGTCAGAGAAACCTTTCAGCAACAACTAGGAATTATTTGCTCCCCTCATCTATGAATAAAAGAGCAAGACTGCACTGTGGGGCAGGGGCTGACTTTTTGTATTCGGATCACACCTAGCGAAATAGGATCCTGACCCTACTCTTTGGGGGGGGGCACTGTAATGCATATATTTATTAATATTAACAATAGCAGCAACGGGGAGACTAAACAGAGAGGGAAAGCGGCCATATGGTGAACGTCTCCCTCCACATAGCCATTGTGTGCTCCGCAAGGAACCTACCCAGGCAGGGCCCATAAAGGGAAAAGGGGTGGAGCTGGTTCGCCAGCCACCCTAAATGGCATGTTACCACCACAGACACTCTGAGATCGGGATTAAAACCCAGTAGCCAAGGGAGGGGTGACACGATCGCCCCTCCCCCGCCGGCGGAGCCCCTGCACGGGCCGGGCTAGGAGAACCCCCCCCCCGTGCAGCGAGAGCGCCCCGGCTCCGGGGCAGCGGGGAAGGGCGGCGGGCAGCCACCCAAGCAGCCAGGGCCCGGGTTACCCACCCCCCGGAGCGCGGGGAGGAGGGGAACCACTCCCCGGCCCGGACTCTCCCATGGGTCGCCGAGCTTCTCGCGGCTGCGGCAGCTGAACTTTCACCGCTTCCCGGCCAGCCGGCGAGGGGCTGTTCCGGGCCGGCCCCAGGCCCGGACTAGAGACCCCGCCCCCCTCTGGCCCTGGCGGCGCCGACGGGGAAGATGCGGACTGAGGAGAAAACCCCTCCCGGCCCCGGTCACTCACCGTCCGCGCGGCGGCTCTGCCCCGGGCAGGGCTCCGTGCGGCCCCGCTGCCGGCCGCTCCTGCCTCCAACCGCCGCGCGAGCGGCCGGGCACGCGCGCAGGGAGGGAGCGCGAGCGAGCGAGCCCCTCCGGATTCAATCCGGTTCCGGGATGAAAGGAGGAGAGTGCGCGCGCCGACTCCCCCCGGGACTGGCGCTGCCAGCGGCGTCTTTCTCCCCCCGGTTCCATGCAGTGGGGGCGGGGCGGGGCGCCGGTGACGCTATGACGCACGCCGGAGGCGGGGAGGGGAAAAAAAAAAGGGACGGATGGAACGTCGCCCTGGAGAAGGTGAGCGCGTGTGCGTCAAGTACCCGGATGTTACCCCGCCCCCTTTGTGGGCTGCGCTGGGGACGCGCGGCTCGGTGCCCGCCCCGGCTTTGGCTGGGGCTTGGGACAGACGCAGGCGAGTGCGGGTTGCCCGGGGGGGTGATGATGGCGGCGGCGGCGGCGGCGGCGGGGCGGCCTTAGGTTCGTCACCCCGCGAGGGCGCTGCTGCCCGCCGTGCCGAGCGCAGGGGGCCCCGCGTGCTTTGGAAGCCGGACGCCGGCTGCAGAGGCCGGAGCCCCCCAGGCTGCGGAGCGGTGCCGCGCCGCGGGAGAGGGCTGAGTTCCTCTGACAGGCTGGCTGGTGTTTTACACGGGCTCGCCGGTCGGTGGGGCCGGGTGCGGGCCTGGGAAAAGCAAACGTTTTACACGTAACTTATTGTCACTCTACATCTGCTCCAAAGCAGGAGGTGAAGTAGCTGGAACGAATTAAATTCTGCCCCCATGGGAAAAGCCGCGGGGAGCAGAGTGGGCCTGTAATCCGCTGCCAAAGGCACACTTACCTCACGCCTAACTTCTGCATGTGTTTGTCAAAACCCTTCTTCAAATTCTCTGGTCATGGCTCAGGCCAACTCTTACTGAAGGGTCAAATCCAGAGAAATTCTGGACTCCTGCAGTGAGCTGTGGCTGCTGAGTATCTCTCAGGATTTAGCCCATAGCTGATAAGTGCATTATAAGAAATACAGACTTGGACCCATGGATTTTTATTTAGAACATAACGAAAAAGTAAGACGTTCTCAGAATAACAAACACACAGAGAAGACATGAAACTGACAACAGGGTCTAATAATAGGGAGCACTGCCAGCTTTACCTGTAATGAATATTTGCAAGTTTGCCAACATTTACATAAAGTCTTGATCCTGCATTCAGATTCCTGTGGAGAGATCTTTGTTCCTGCATAGATCTGATTACAGGATCAGGACACAAGTATCCTGCATATAAGCTCAAGAAGAGAGGCATGGAGCCAGTCCTTGCTATCTGCAAAAGCAAAAAAAAAAAAAAATCCTTTAAACTATGCAGCAGACAACTAAAGAGATTCACAAGTAGTTGAAGAAGTCCAACTCTCACTTATTGGCCCTGTATCTTTATTTGGGCTGGTGCACCCTATGGGAGTTTTTGTAGTGTTACTATCTCCAACTGGAAATGTGAACTGAATTCTATGTCTAGTTTGAGATCAAGCTGGCTAAACATTGTTAATTCTTTAGTACTGTGTGCATTTGTGTACAGCAGTGGTTTTCAACCTTTTTTCATTTGCAGACCCCTAAAAAATTTCAAACGGAGGTGTGGCCCACTTTTGAAATCCTAGACAGACCCCAGGTTGAAAACCACTGTTATATGGTAACAACTTTTTACAAACCTCTTGGACAAAGTCTGCAGACTCCCAGGGGTCCACAGACCACAGGTTGAAAAACATTGGTGTACAGAATTTATGCTTCCAATTTCCAGTGTGCTATGGCAGGACTTTTATTGTGATAGTGGGTCTCCTTGTTCTAATTACTTTTTTGAGTAGGGAGAATAATTTTCAAGTACATGGACTTTTTGTTCATGCCCTTGGCTAATCTCACCCGTAGATGTTCGGTCTCCCAGGGGAGAATCCACCCTTGCATTAATACATTAGTGGACTTGCTCATACTCAGTGAGCTCTCGCCCTTTACTCCACCAATCAACATAATTTCCATGAGCATGGCTGCCTTTTAGGGTGATCAGGCTGGGTGGAATCACACAGTTGGTATTCTGTGGTTACTAAAGAAGAGGTGGTACTCCTTCAGCACAGTATGCAGTGGATTCCAGTGCTTCATGGTCCAGAAGGCCTATGAGGGTTCTGTGAGTAAGCAACTGTGGAGGCAATTTTCTGCTGGCTCAGGTCCAAAATGAATGAAACTTCATTCTTTATAAAGGGAAACTGAATATCTATGCCTGGGCCAGTATTGTTTTGCATGTGGAACTCCTGTTAAAATCAGTGGGAGGTTGGGGTGTGAACTATGCAAAATCTAATTGAGTCTCAGGCCAAATGCCATCCAGTTCTTTCTACAAGTCTGAAATAAAAACTCTGATCAAGTGTCAAGCTGTTCACTTGTGTGTGCAGGCTCTGAGAAACTCCTGCAAATTAGTAATTGTTTGTGAGTAAAATGTTAGAAGTTTCCAAGTCTACAAATAGGTTCAAATTATTTGCCAAGAACCAGTCTTCTTACATGTCAATTGTTCCCATAAATTTTAAAATATATAAACTCTGTCTCAAGTTGCAAGTAGATATAAATACCCAAGCTCAGAAGAGTTTTTCTCTTGCAAGAATTTGTGCATGGAAATTGTGTGTACACCAAAAATATTTAAAGTTTTGGTGAGTGCTGTAAATATGAAAATAGGTGCAAATGCTTTCAACACATATTTGCAACAGATTTACAAGTATGTAAGTATTTCTATTTAGCAGGGTATAAAAATAAAAAGTTTTGGTATTGAATTCTGCCTGCAGATCCGCACATACAAATTCCACTGTTTGCATGCACAGATCTCAGAGGGCAATATATATAAACAACAGAGACCTCATACCAAGTTCAAAATACACATCAAGGGCCAACTTTTCAAATAAAGGCACACTGAAAGATTTGTGCCCCCCCCTCCAATTTTTTTTTTAAATCCGACGTGGTGGCACTTCACAGTCCTTTCCAGCAAAGCTCATCTGCTCCTATTAAAAACATCAAGCAGTAAAACGGGTTCATTTTGTAATGTCATAGGATAGCAACAATACTAATACTAAGCCTCACAGCATTTGGCATACTGACATTATAAGAGAAGTGGTTTGAGAAGCTCCCATGACCTGTTAGATTTCTCTTACTGTTGCCTCAATACATTCTGCCTTTAATCATGAAAGACCTGTTTGCTTGTAGGAAGAAATGGTATTTTAACCCCCTTCTACATTACTATTATGACTGAATCAGGGTCCCTGCTTTCAACACAATTATTCCCATACCCAGTTATAATAGTTAAAACTTTTAATGTAGACAGCAAACTGCCAGCTGGGTTTCAATAGCAAATCCTGGCCTGTCCAGTGTTTTAACACTTATAGGGATGGGATTAGGTCTAGACTACTAATTTTGATCATGATGTAACCATATCCCTTGAGTCTGTCAAAAAGTGTCAAGTAGCAAGATACAAAGGATTAATGTTCATCTCAAAGAATGCAGAAATTTAGTTTCTTTATGTACTTCAAAATAAAATGTGCCACTGAATGAAACTTGTCTATTGAATTGGAAGAGTAGAACATTGATGACTTTAATGATCCTGCAAATGGTACTTTTGATACCATCGTAGTCACTGAAACAGAAGTAGGCCTTTCATGACTTCTACCAGTGACTCAGCATCAACTTCAGTCAGAAACAGTTTATCTTTGAGGTGCTAGCCCATTGGTGATTATGCCATAACAATTGGGGTGGCCTTTTTCAGTGGAGTAGGAGGAGGTGAAAAATATCTGGGTTTTTTAGGTAGGGGAAAATGACAAGTCGGTGGTAAATTAAAATACTCCAAAAAACAGGTTCTCAGCATGCATTACTTTACCAGTCCATAATAAACTGAACTGCTTATTATGAAAATGAACAGAAAAGTGTAGCCTCATTAATCTGTGACCTTCAATTGAATCAAAAATAAAAATCATAAACGTATAAAATAAATGTTAATCTGAGATCGGCACCGTATTAGGCCTCATGACCCATGCTATGACTTGGATCAGATAGTGTAAAATGGGGGAATCAGCTAATCATGATGCTACTTCTGAGTTATGAAAATGTGACATAGTCAGCTGAACTTGCATAGGAGGATATGCTCTTCTTGACTGAAGCAAAAGTGTTCCAAAGACTCCAGTTATAACTAAAAATGCCATTAGCAGTCCTCCAAGAATCAAGGTTTCAACTGGTGGAAGTTTTCCTTTATCTGGGGGGAAAAAACAGAGAGGATTTACAAAGGAATTCCCTGTCATCAAATCCATCTGATGATATTGTTACTTGGGACAGAAGGTGTTTTTCCAGTCTTAATGGTGTAAGAATTCATTAGGATCCAATTCTGAACAACATTTACATAGCACTATTGAATGCATAAGCTCCAGAAGGCGGCAAAAGTGAGGGGCACCAGACTCACTTATCTTGGGGACGGTTAGTTTGATGTGTAATGGCAGGAAGAAGGAAATCACACCTGAAACTCAGGTTCAAGCAGCTTGTTGGGGGTGAGGCATGAATTCATGTAAATGATCTCCCCATCTTCTACATTGCATATCATCAGCCTTCACTATCCCTTCTGCTTGCAGGTGGCATATGGAGGCAGCAAGGGTGGCATAGGGTGTGTTTAGTGGAGGTGAGGAAAGGAACAGGTTTCTGGTCATGTTTTTAAATTAAACAACAAAAAGTCTGCTCTGCAAGATGTGGATGTCCTCCTTCTCTTCCATTTACTGATTGCTATAGTGGGGAGGTGATTATCTTGATCTAGTAGGTCATTTGTACTACTGTTTCAGACCTGTTAGCTACTTGAAATCTTCAGGCCCTTTCTGAATTTTTCTGTCTGGGAAAGAATTGATCTCTTTGCTGAGAGGTTGGGGAGACGATCAGAATGGTTAATTAATTCTCTGATATAATCCCATGTGTGGCAACTGGGCTGAGCAGAGTGTTTGGGCTGGATTCTCCTTTCAGTTACACAACTTCTACAATGGTGTAACTATGGTAACTATAGTGACTTTGACGGAGTTACTCCTGATTTACAACAGTGTCAGTGACAGAAGAATCAGGTCCTCCGACTCCACCACTCTCTGAGGAGCTGGGTGGATGACTGAATTGGACATCGCTGTTTCCAGGGGACCTCTCCAGCTCAGGACAAAGATTAGCTTTTAAGGGTATGTCTACACAGAAAAACAAACAAACAAAATCATGGCACTGTCAGAGCCCAGGTGTAGACTTGGGCTCATACTACAGCACTAAAAATAGACATTCTGACTTGGGCTCTGACGCCCAGGAAGGAGGGTGAGTTTCAGAGCCTGAGCTCCGGTCCAAGCTGGAACATCTACATGGCTATCTTTAACACCATAGGGCAAACCCCACAAACCGAAGCCTGTAGACCGGGGCTCTGAGACTTGCTGCTGCAAATTCTGTGGACTCGGAATTCTGCTGTGTAGATGTGCTCTCAGGCTACAGAACAATCAGATCCCTACAGTGGGCTGACCGCAGCCACTGCTCCTGTGGTGGGAGCTGACCGCCACTGGTGGTTAACCTGGCCCTGTTGTTTCTACTCCAACCCCAGGCTCCTGGTTTGACGGTGGCAGCTGCTGCTTCAGTGGCCCCAGCCACTACTCCAGCCCCCACCATTGCTCCTGAGTGGGGGCTGAGAGCTGCTCCAGCCTTGCCACTGTAGCAGGCTAAAGCCAAATAAAGTCACGGAGGGCCACTGAAGTCACGGAAGTAAGGTAAAGCATAGATTGACATAAAACATAGATTTACTTAATCACATAAATAAGAAAACTCATATTTATGGTTTCCATCGCAGCTCACTCATAATAAGGCATAATCGTATATGGGTGATGATACAGGGCCATTGACTTCTCTGGGAGTTTAAGGTTTCCAGAGCCTTCCAGGAACTGGCACATAATAAAAATTAATTTGCATTGGGCAAGGAAGCTAAGTTGTCTGTGATATGCATGAGTTTGAATGTCCTGGATTTTGTGTGTCTAAAAAAATTTCTCCTGTTAATGGAGTATTTATGACATTTTTAAAATTTAAAATATACCAAAATATATCACACCAGGCTACAGAAAACATTATTTTTTGAAACATGGCTTTATGAATCACTTACTTATGTTAGCTTCTCCATCATCTGCCAGCTTTCGCTTGATGGGACCATAAGAGACTGTGTGAGTAGGAAATGGTGTGGTTTCTCTTTTATTCCTGGTTATTCTTCCATAATTAGTACAATTCTGATAAAAAAGAAATTGCAAAGAGTAAATATCCAAGCCTATATGCATACATGCTCCTCAAAGGGAGGTAAAGAAATTCACACTTAAAACTGTTTGCCTGATAAACATAGGCCCCTGATTAGATGAAGGAGCAACAGAATAGAACAATGCTGTGAATAGAGCAATGTTTGAGATGAGCAGAGTCATGTTGCTCCAAGAGAGGGCAGTGATAACTATACACACACACACATCATATACTCAATACTTAAGACAGAGCTTGTCCTGAAGTCCAAAGCAGGAGTATCTGCTATTCAGGAAAGTCATAGTGGAACACAAACCCTTATCATGTAGGTCACTGGCTCAAATTCGGGTCAGGTCAGTAGTGACCTGATCTTGCAGACACATGTGCTTCTCTTTGCTGAACAGTAGTGTCATTAAGCAAAGTGGGGTTAGCTGTGAGCAAAGCTAATTTGTTACCATCTGGTAGCTGTTCAGTGACCTGTTAGAAATGAATTTGGTAGGTTCAATTTTAGTGGACGAGTCCATATTACAAGAAAAAAAATCCCTCACCTGCACAATGGTACTAACTGGCACCTTTTATGCCTTTCTCAGCAAAAAGACAAAGGATTGATTAGACTTGGAGATGGAACTGCCCTCTCATCCCCCACAATTTAGTGTTAGGAAAGCATGGGAAAGTTTGCCAGTTGCTGATCATTCTGTACTTATTCTGTGGATAAATTGAGGTGCATTTTCCTCTGCTGCCAAACTTTTACAAGCACCAAAGTCATTTAGAAAAACAAAAGGCTCTCTGAAATCTGTGTGTTCAAGACAAGCTATCATCTAAGAATGAATTTACAATGATCTGCTCATCTGTGTATATGTATATGTGTGTGTGTATTTATATGAACAAATCATTACAAATAGATACATTCAGTAATAACAATAGAGAGAAGAAGTATAGGATTCAAACCAGGACATTTGATCACAAACTACAGGGTTCTTGCCTGATACCTTAATGCATAATTTCTAGCTGTACTTATATTTCAGGTCTGGAACCAGGTCCTCTAATAAAGTACTGGATACAGAAGTAAATTGAAATGTAGTTTCTAGACTTCAGAACAGTAAACATTGGGGTAATAGTTAAAAGTTTGGGGGGTTGCGACAAGCCCCTGAACCCACTTAGGTACCTACTCACTTTGCAGACTTGTGTTCTTTCTTTCTTTCTTTCTTTCTTTCTCTCAAATGTTAACAAGTATGGCTAAAGGAATAGGTCCATATTAGCTCATCCAATGCAAAGAAATGCTATTCTTTAGCAGAACCTAATCCCATAGAGGGCAATTTTATATACACACACCAAGAAAGCACAGCTGCGTTTTAACTTTTGGTGCATTGCAGATGCAAAGGATAGTTGCTGTTATAGTAAGAATGGGTAGTACCCTCTTGGCACTGCAGTAAGAAGTGGATAAATCAGGGGCATTTTTGCCAGCTTTATGAAAGGCACAGGGCTCTCAGTACAAAACACTGACAAACTCAGAAGTGAGTAATACTGCTGGGAAGGAGACGTGGCTGGGGTAGCAATAGCACAATGATGCACATATTTTAAAATATTGTTTTGGAAGATCCTGCACATCCAGAAGGGACAATTTTCAGATATTAATAAATTTGGCTGTTCTCATTTTATACCTCAAAATAAACAATGAGCTTGATCCAGCCAAAATGATCCTTCATGGCTGCTGTCCCATGGAAACTGTACAGGTCCATAAGTCTCTGCAATCATGGAAGATAATCTCTAGTCTGAGGAAAAAAATGTCCCCTTTCCTGCAGTCACAGGTCAAATCAGTCATCCTGTACTTTCCCCTTTCCAAGGACAAAATTAGAGGCTTCTCCCAGGCCAAGTACTATATTGGCATTCTAGTTATTGGGGATGATGTTGGGGAATTCCACTTAGCAATGACAGGGAATCTCTTGCATTCTTGTGGGAGACTGGGTTCTTCCTCAGCGCTCAGTAATCTGGAGGGCGGGGGTAGGGGAGGGCTTAAAAGGTTTATATATCTGAATAGCTGTACAGTTTGGGAGACAAGAATTTAAAAAACAAGGATCAGGATTCAAGAAACCCTTTGCATCCATAACAAAACAAAGATCAGGAGGCAGAAATTCTACCCTTTCACTCCCTTGCAACACACTGGGGACTGGACATCCAGGTCAGCTGCAGAGACAAAAATAAAACTGTTCATGGTTGGGCTCTGAGTCCACCAATTCCTCCACTCACAGCTGTGCAGGGAAGTTACTAGGGCTGTAGTTATCCACGTGGTGCTGTGGGAAATTTGTGAATGTCCTGAGTCGTGAGAGTTGTGCAGACCTATAGAAAGAGGGCTGGCTCATATACAGAAGTCCGCTGCCTCCTGGGTAGATTTGCAATGTGCAGCTACAAAGCCTTTACTTAAAGGCTTCTATTGCAGGCTGACCTTTCTACTGAGGAACTGGGATCCACATGCTCCCAACTTTTGGGGTCCCAGCTTGGGTGACCAGATGTTCCAATTTTATAGGGACAGTCCCAATATTTGGGGCTTTGTCTTATATAGGGTCCTATTAGCCTCCTCCCCCTGTCATGATTTTTCACACTTGCTGTCTGGTCACCCTAGTCCCAGCCCACATAGGCATTTTCATCTCGGTCAGGCTTTAAAAAGTCCCAATCCATATATTACCTACCAGCATGCACAATTTCATCCTGTTCCAAAACCTGAAAAAAACTGGTTAGCAGTAAAGGACTGCAAAAATCTACCCAACACCAGAGGCCAAATTCAGGCTTGGCATAAAGGGATTCAACCAATGGAGGTTGAACTATGCTATTTCTCTGTGGAATTGCAGTTTGTTTTACTGGGTCTGAATTTGGTCCGAAATATTTAAAGCCTGATTCTCTTCTCACTTACATCAGCTTTATGTGAGGGTAAGGCTATTGACTGTAATAGATTTACTCCAATTTACACCAGTATATGTAAAAAGAGATTACTGGTCAAAAGAGGTTGGATTTTTTTTTTTTTAAAGGGAAGTGTACATTGTTTTCTGGGCATCTTGCAAAAATCAGTCTACATAACTAGGTGCGTAGCAACAAATGACACATGTATCAAGAAACAGACACATACCCTAAATTGTCTGTGGCAGATTTTACTTATGCTGAGCTATTGTCTTGTGTGACTTTCAGACAAAGCATCTGGTTTTATTTGAGTCAATTTCCAAAATGTCATACTGACTTCTTTCTTGATTTCTTTTCTTGCTTAATATGTCTTCCTGGTAGCTTTTCAGATGTAATTCTTGAGGAAACAAACCACTGTACAAAGCCTTGTTATCATTATGCAGCTGCTGTTAATGCCTAAACATCTACCATCAAAAATCATTCACGCTGATATCGCATTTTGTGCCATAATGTCAGACAAGTACTGAACAAGCTGTACTATATCTTCCTTTATGATGTCCGAAAGGTTTCTCTTCTGTTCTGTATTGCGAGCAAAGATATAATCAATCTCCTTGCTAATCATATAAAATTCAACTGCATGGACAGTTTTAAGGAACAGTGTGGTTCTGAGGTGGATTATTATATTAATCCCCTTAGAAAAACTGTCTTTTATGTCACCAGCCCATAAATTGTCAGCTGAATGCTGGTAAATGTCACTTAGTTATAGCTCCTCTAGGATCAACTAATATTTCATGCTTTTTCCTACCACATTATATTATCTGATGAAAAGGATGCAAACTCTGCTATATGTTTTGCTACCATACTGACATGTCTGAATGAAGCTGCAAGCTTCCAGCAGCAGGGCCCTCATCTTCCATAGGTGTTTGTACAATATTGGTTACATTGATGGTGCTCTAAAAATAATATTATAAATCAGTCCAAACTATGTGACCTTGCTCAGGCAAAACACTCTTTGGTGTCAATGGGAATTTTGCCTCTGGAAGGTCTGAACAAGGATCACAGCACAACAGTAATTAATATAGCACTTCACATTTGCAAATTGCTATACAAACATTGATTTCTCATGACAATGCTGGAAATTATGCAAGTGTGATGGTGTGCAGGGACACGCCGCTCAGCTCCCCCTCCCTTGGCACAGGAGGGAAGGACTTAAAAATGGGCTACTTGGGAGATTGGGGAGGGGTGGGGGGATGCCAGTGGGAATGGTGTCCACAACCAGAGTTGGAGAACTTGGCTGAAACTCTGGTGGAGGGAGTTTTCTGTTACTCTTTTTTACTTGGTTAACTTGATTTGATTTCTGGTTATAAACATTATCCTTAAACAAAAACCATGTTGACTGCTCCTGGGTTTGCTGTTTAATCATTCTACCAACTTACACTAAGGATTACTATTCTAACTTTGCAGGTGGAGAAGTGGAGGCAGAGGGCTAGGTGTCTTGCTCAAGGCCACCCATCAAGTGATAGAGATTAGAATTTAGGAGCTCCTGATTTCCAGACCTGCACTCAGTCTACTAGACCACATAGTTTCTCCAGGTTGGCCCAATAATAATTAATAATAATAATAATAATAATTAATAACCCCACCCCAATCCTCATGTACACATGGATATATAAAAAACTTACTGGCTTGCAAACAGCTGCTGTACTGTGACAAATCTGAACTGTGCAGTGCAGAAAAATGTCATTGTAATTGATGCCAACAAACTTGAACATCTGGATCCTAAACATTGCTTCTGCACCTTCACCATTCATTATTACTGACAGTGTTTCATCTTTGACAACTTGGGGGCAGCTATGTAGGACAAAAGATATAAAATAATTAGATCTCAAGGGTCATAAATCTTTGGCATTCATCTGTGTTATATCAGACGCTAGAGGAGATTTAGCCAAACAGCAGTGTCAGTCTGATGGCTGGTCTTGTTTGTGCATCCCTCACATTACCAAGGTTAGAGCTGGTCAGAAAAATGGTAGCAATTTTTGATTACTAAAATGTCTTTGCAACCAAAATAATTTTTTTTTGCAGAAAACAATGTTTTGATACACATTTTTGAATTTTTATTGTTACAAAAATTTCAAAACAAAAAAATTTAGAAAAAGCTTCAGATCTGTTTGTTTTCTACATTCCCCTTCTTTCATCTAAAACTATGTTTCCCTACTTCCCCCCCACTTTTCCAGTGGGAAAAAAAGTAAGAAAATGTGAGTAAAAAACCCATTCTTCCACTTTTTACTCTCCTCCCCCTTTTCAAGTGCATAAAAGAGGGAAACACATAAAAGTAAGAGAAAAAGAAAAAATCTAAATGAATTTTTAAAAAATTCAAAATGAGTTGAAACATTTAATTGCATTTTAAAAGTTTTAATTGAAAAAATTCCTCAAGCCTAATAAAAATTGTTGCAGGTAGTTGGCTTCAATATAAACACCTTCACAATGTGAATGTATCAACCTCATAGGGTAGGAGAATAAGTCACCTAAATTACAACCTTAATGATGCACAGCAGTGCCATTCTGAATTGAAATATTTTGGATTTTGGCCAAAATATTTTGGTTTTTCAGTGAAACATTGAAATTACCCAAAGATAGCTGAAACTTTTATTAAATATTTTGTTTAGTTGAAAACCTAGTTTTCCATTGAAAAACAGTTTTGATGGGCAATATTCCAGGGCCGCCCAGAGAATTCCGGGGGGGGGGTGTGTGGGGGGGGGGGGCCCCGCTCGGCGACCCCACCAGCCCCAGCGCGCACGCAGCGCGCGCGGCTCCCTTCTTTCCTGCATTTGGCTCCGGTGAGTTGCCCGCGGCAGCGCGCAGCCGGCGGCAGAGCCCGGGAGCGGACGACTGGTGCGGTGCCGTGGTGTCCCGCTCCTTGCGCTGCCTGGCCCATCATGCCCCTGGGGCCCCCCTCTTTGCCCCCTCTGCCCCCTGCAATATTCCACTAGCACTAATGTGGGATTCTTTTTATTTGCCTTCTGATTTCTGAGACATTAGAGTACACTTGAGTCATGTTTTAAAGCTTTTTTCTGCAACCATGAGGGCTAGAAACTTTCTTTTTTAAAAAAATGATAGCTAAGATTTTCACTTTGTCCCTTCACTTCAGGAACTGCAAGAGTATCAATAAAATTGCAAAAGTTGGCAACACTGAGATTCCTGAAATGCAAACTATGAACTTTGAAATTTGAGTTTTCACACCAGAACCTTGTTACTAAGAGTTGCTCTCATCTAGTCTAGGAACAGAACTAATAGCATCTGATCTACATGTCCTGTCAAAACTAAACACCACAATTTTAATTTCAAATATCAAATAATTGCATGAATGGCTTGCAAGCCAATCTGCAGATTAAAAATTATTTGTAGAAATGTAGAAAATCCTGTATCCTATGCAGCAGACAGACCTAAATTGTGTGTGAAGGAGCCCAGAATTGTGTTGTACTATCCCCCAACCTTGTTCCCCTCCGAGGCCTCTCCAACCACCACAGTATTCCTTGATGGTGTTTCAGATAGAGAGTGACAGAGAGAGTCATTTTAGTTTACACTTCCTCCATGTATTTAATTTTCAGTGTGCTGTAGATTTTTGTATTGAAAATAAGTAAGTGCATTATAAAAGCTGTCAGGTTGTGTTAGGAGATAGTTGGGGCTTTCACCATTTCAGGAAGGCATAGTTTTGTACCTAGGAGGCAGTTGAAACTTTTGGTAATGGGGAAAGGATATATCTCTGTTCCTTCCCCATCTGCGAAGAGGCAAAAATACTTTAATGTGTGAGGAGAGGAGGGTTTGAATTCATTATTCCCCATCCCAACAACCCATGACATCAAATAGTTACCCCATTGCAGCTTATCCCAGTATCTGCCATTCCATCCAACAATGGAAAATAAGCACATTACCCTGGTATTTCTGCTAAAATTATCATCAGTAAAAAAGCTACTGTATTTAAACTGTTCCGAGTCTTCACTGTCACCACCCCACAGAGATGAATTACAGAAGTTTACGCTACTTATGTTACAAGCTGTGTGCAGACTCAAGGCAGATCTCACATTATTGGTTTACATTACCTCACACTTGAAAAGTTTTTCCTTCCCAACTGTATGGTATAGTGTGACATTTTGGGGCCCACCCAGACTGGTAAGATTGTGTTTTGTTTTTGTTTTTAAACGAAACCTTAGATTCTGGAATATAACTGCATGGGAATTTAAAATTATGTAACAATTTAGATGTCTGCATAATCACATTATACACAGGGCCCAGCTAATGTATTTTAGGTTACAAACCTATCTTCTATAAAGGAATATTGAACAGCATAAGAAGGATCCTTTGTTGGTGTAGACCAGCAGTCCTCAAGTTGGATTATTAAATGACCTGGGACCTGTCAGAGGACAGAAAAAAATGAATCTGATAAGAATGCAGATTTCGATCTTCAACATATAATATTCTCACCATCTCCTAGGTGCTTGTGACAAGCTCAAAATATGTTAAGGATGAAACCAATAGTTAGATCAAATTGGTTACGCTGTGTCATGATTCGAACTCTCCAACAGATGGTTGTGTTGTTGAGACCCCATTGCATCCACTTGAAGCATTTCCGCATCAACTTCCAAACTTCACTGAACTATGAGGGAGGCCAAGGAAATTGTGTGTTTGTGTGGGAGGCAAAGGTGAGTAGAAGAAAAGTGGGAGGCATAGAAGGACACACTGGAATATCTTAATCCATCCCCGCAGGTTCTCCAATTTAACAGGTCTTCTCAGGTCCACCAGAATGAGAACTCCCCTCCCAAATGAAGTTCTCCAAAAGGAGCTATCTCCAGAGTGAAACTTGTTGCTCCTCCTTGAGATATTCTGAGCTGCAAGCATCCCCATCTCCATGATCCCCTGCCTGTAATAAGGGCTGGGACGTGGTGGGAGGGGACAAGATGAGGGGGAGCTTTGCTTCTGAACAATGGTACCAGCTCCAGTCCTTTCTTCTGGCAGATTATTTCTCTGGTGAACTTGTGCCCATGATTCACTGTTGATGAAGGTCTGATAGACCCTTCGTCAGACTGGGCCTCTGTATGCTTTACAGCCACAAAAGGGTGGGGATAGATTATGGAGACATTACACATAAAGGGGGGGGATGTAATTGTAAGCAGGGAGCATGGATGGTGAGGGGTATGGATGGGGGTGGATATGGCCAGGGGCTCAGAGGTTGTAGAAGGAGCTGCGGAGCAGAGCTGAGGAGCTAGGTTGAGTGGACGAGCTCTTTTGTTGACTCTCACCCCGTCCCTTCTTCCCACTGGTTCCTCGCGCTGCTGAAGAGACCAGTTCCCTGGCCCCAGCGGGCAGCCTTGCTCCCTAGTTCCATAGGCCTCTGTCCAACCACACCGTCCAAATCTATCCCAGCCAGCAAATTATTTTTTCCCTACTACCCCTTTATTTTATTATCCATTTTAAAGGATCAAAATAAATGATCATAAAAATGCCTAATGACTGAAATGTTTCCTCTTCTGTTTTGTGTACCTTCTCTCCCATGTTTGGTTAACTATCAGAAGGTCTCTGTTATACTCACTGTGAAGACCAATGGTTGTACAGATGCTTGCCTTCACTTTCAAGGCACTGTACCTTCACCTGAAAGGGTTTAATCAAGGAATCAAGTGTATTAGGTACCATATTGACTTTGACAAAGATGTTATCCTCTAGGGTTAGAAAGGGAACAGTAGTCCACATATCCTCAAAATTTGGGTCCTTGTACAGCATCATCGAGACAGAAAAATTCCCATCTTCTGTGTTCAGTGTAATGGTTCTGTAAACAACAGTTCAGATCAATCAAGCAATTAAAGTGGCACACACATTATCATGAGTGTATACAAAAGTAAAGCTAAAACATTTTTAACTGCCACGGTTGAAGTGTTTAATAAGGTCTGCACTCCAGAGAAGCAGCAAGGTGCCCAGTGATCAGGCGTAACCAGTTAGATTACCTGCACTCAAGGGCTTGACTCACCATGGGGCAGACCCTGTCCCACACCCTTTGGCTGCTTAACATCATGACAGTAGTGCTGGTTGGAAAATCTTTGACAGAACCATTTTACATCAGAAAACGCATTTGACAATGTTGCAACATCCC
Source organism: Mauremys reevesii (assembly GCF_016161935.1). Taxonomy (NCBI): domain Eukaryota; kingdom Metazoa; phylum Chordata; order Testudines; family Geoemydidae; genus Mauremys; species Mauremys reevesii. Next base: position 101,985,309 of record NC_052625.1, on the reverse strand, counting down.
ATTTTGACATTTTCAGAATGAAACATTTCTATTTTCCATTTGGAAATGACTTTTCATTTCATTTTGTATTGTATTATAATGGCAAATAAAAATAATGGCAAAATCAAAACAAAATTAAATGGTTTTTTTTCAGAATTTTCTTTCACTGGGAATTTTGAAGAGTTTTTGGATTTCCTTCCTACTTAGAATGAAGACACAAAATCCTTCACAAAATGGAATTTGCATTCTGCCATACAGCTCCACTCTCCAGTGATGCAAAACAGCTATAAAGCCAATGGATCTGACTCCCTAAGGATTTTCCCTAGCCAGGGGAATCCCCAGATGGGCTGAGCTGCTATACTGGTTCCTATGCCACTATCCTTCTCCTCAGTGCAAGGGGGTGTATCTGGAGGAAAGCGGGTAAGCCCCAATTATCTCTGATTGCCAAAATGGTTCTTTGGGGCCACTGATAGCCAGGCATAATTTTGAGCAGCCTCTGATCTTCTTCAGTTTGTGACAGAATCTGGCCCATCCCATGGTTGTCTCCGGGATCGGGTTAGCATAGAGGTGATTTAAAGCTACCTTTGCATCCCCACTCCAATGGTCTTGTCCTGATAGGGTGACCAGATGTTCCAATTTTATAGGGACAGTCCCGATATTTAGGGCTTTTTCTTATATAGGGTCCTATTACCCCCCACCCCCTGTCCCGATTTTTCACACTATCTGATCACTCTATGCCCTGAAAACAGGTTAGTCAGATTTGGGGATCTGGGGCCATGTGCACAGACTCCACAGTATTCTAGCTAAGACTCAAACCATGGGTATCATAGTATGAGCCAGAAAGGCCAAGCCAATATGAGTTGTGAAAGTGTGTCTGAGCTAGAAATAATTCTTAGTGTCTCTTATAGGGATTCCTCTATTTTTTCACACTAGTGTTTCTGGATTTTCCCCTTTTGCCTTCAGAGGTCCTCTTGTTTCAGGAAACAGACTCAGTTATTTCAAAATAACAAAAAACAGGCTGAAAGAGAACATCAGTAAAAAAGTATTCTTTTACCCAGGCTGGTGCTGGGGCCCTGTGCTGCTGATGCTGCTGTCTTTCAGAAGACACACAAAACGGAGGTGTTGAGCCTCTAATGCAGCAAAACACTCATTACAAGCTCAAGTCTGACTGAAGTCAATGGGACTTGAACACAAGTTAAAAATTTGCTTTATGTGTAAGTGCTTTGCTGAATTGGGGTCCTAGCATGGTCATTTTTCACAAGAATAGGCTGTTAGCCCCAGTGTCCTGTCCAGTTTCCATCTCTAGTATTTAGGGGTGAAGTGATTAATCTAGGCCCAGATCCACTTACATGCTGGGGTTACCCTGACAGCTGGGAGTGTGTTTCTGCATGCCAGCCGACTCAGTCATGCCTCCCATCTGCTGCTGGTACTTCCCCTAGCTTGGCCGACATTGTGCCTTGTGGCCCCAGAATTCATTTCTTCTTCTCTGAGTTCTGGGCTGGGAGCAGATGGCTAACCAGCAGCAGCCAGCTGAGCACCATGATGCCAGTAGCACACTGAAGCAATGATTCAAGAGCTCCTCCATAGGTGAGGCGTAGATTGCCAGAATCCCAATTAATTTAGTAATGATTTGTATTACTGTAGTGCCCAGAGGCTCCATTGTATGGACATAAAGAAAGACAGCCCCAGCTCTGAAGAGCTTACTGTGTAAAACAAGACAAGACAAAGGAAGTATTATTAGTCCCATATTTTAGTTTAACAGATGGGCAGCTGAGGCACAGAGAGATTAAGTGATTTGCCTTAAATCACCCAGGAAGTCCATTATAGAGCCAGGGACTGGACAGAAATCTCCGAGTCCCAGTCCAATCTCCTAGCCAAAAGAGCGGCCTTCCTCTCAGTAAATGTGCTCCAGCCAATATTACTATATATTATGCAGCCTACAAAAAATTGGCTCTGGTTCTTCTGGATGAAACAAGCTATGTGAAACTAGACAAATGAGAAGTGTGTACACCTTCTGGCTTAATTTGCCTTTGTTTTCAATGGAGCTTTATTCAGGGCAATTTAATAGTACAAGCTAGAAAACAAAAACAAAAAAAAGGAGTTACCTGGTGTCAACACTGATTTTATTCTCTCCGTTAGGCTGTTGTACCATGTAATTAACAGGGTATCGGCAAGCAAATGTGATATTGATAAAGGTCCTTGTAATTATATCAGAGAAGTTGCTTTGTATAGTGTTGATGAAAACAATGTGTGCACCATCAGAAGCCTGAAAGATAATACAAAATATAGAGTTGTTGCTATTTCTGTATAAAGAGCCTAATTTGCATAATACGCTGAACACTTAGGGATGCATGTATCACTGTACATTCTGGAACTCCATTAAAAGTTATTATTATTATTAGTTAATTAAGTTTATGGCACAGTACAAACAGACACCACTCGACAGCTCCTGCCCAGAAGACCTTACAATCTAAAGGTATGGTCCTGCCTCTGCATTCAGATATGGTAGTAGGTGTGTGGTAATGGATATGCAGGACTTGGAGACATGATTGTCATCATACAAGGAGACCCAGTAATAGACTTGTAAAAGACAAATGTGCAGATGGAGTCATGGGCTGGCAAGCTGTGTATAGACATATTTCATGGAGGTGAAGCGCTAGGTGTGTGTGAAGACATTGTAATGCCTGGAGGCAAACCACGATTGTAAGCATGGAAGTGCATGTTCTCCCAGAGGCAAATTAATGAGCACGGAGGTTCCCATGCATTTTCCTAATACAATTCTCTTGATGTCTAAGGGGTTGCATGGGATTTTATTCATGGCAGAATTTGGCATTTTATTATTGCTGGGGCTTTCCAACCTAAACTGCATATGTACAGCAAGTCTTTGCAATTGCCTGTAATAAGACCTGCTCAGATGCACCTCTGGCAATATGAGCTTTTTGATCAGTGACAGTTAATGTCTGACAGGGAAGTTATACTTTAACACATTAAGCGTTAGTAATATTTTTACTAGTGAGCCCACATTACTAATATTAGTAATTCGGACAACATGTATGATTGGTATTAGTGCTACAATGTTCTAGGAACAATTTGTGGCAGCATCAGTCTTGCTGAATGTCTGAGAGAATAACAAGAAACTATGACTGAGTAGCGGCAATGGAACATACAGAGAAAATACCAAATTGTTTGATTCAGAGTTAAACATTTGAGCTATTCTGCAGTTGTAATCTACAACAGCTGTAGCACACAGGGAACCAAACATGCTATTCAAAAGAAGTAATACAACTACTTCACAACAGCATGTTGTGCATATTACCATTCTAGTTCCACAGTCTGTGAAATTGATTTTAATGCTGAATACGTAGAAGCTTCCTGTCTCAGTACCATGGCATTCTGGGTCATTGAGGTGTAAATCAGAGATCTGGAATGAAATCATATTTTTTGGTACAGTTTATCACACTTTTAGCACCAGTTTATTTCATCACTACCTAATCCATACAACATTCTGGGTTTTAAGACATAATGTTTCACCATCAAATAGTATAACCAAGAGGAGACTATTAATCTTAACTACTCAGAGTAAAAAACCAAAAACAATCCTCTCCTACCCCACAACCAGATGACCAGACTCTTTAGAAAAAAAAGAGCCTGATTCTGTTCTCACACCAACATAGGTGAGATCAACATCAGGGTCTAAAATACTATGGGCCAAATTATGGCTCTGAGGACCCATGGAGGACAAGACTTTGAGCATGTTACAGCGTGACTGTGTAATGCTTTCAGGGTGCTGGGGGGGAGAGAGCTGAGCAGCAGCAGTTATTATATCTGTACTAAAGGTGGGGCAAGTGTTCCCTCAGCATTGCTCTGCTGGCCCAGGGTCCCGATCCAGCATTGCTCTGATGACACTGGGCCATGACCGCAATCTCTCTGGGGCATACAGCACTGCAGGAAGTCAGGTAGTAGCATTGTGTCTGTTTCCAACAATGTACTGGAGAGCTGTGGAGGATCAGTTTCCTGTGTTTTCTCCTTTCTAATCTTCCACCCCTGTCCAGGGCAGGCATAACAGAACCCTGCGAGTTTGATTTAGATGACTCCAATATAAACTTTGCTCCTTTTTTGTTATTGCTTGTGCTGCCAACACTGCTTTCTAATGTAATGCCAGCATGCCTGACTTTTCATGCCAATTTGTGTTGTCAGCTGAAGGCAGGCGAGCAAGTCACACAGGTCTCATAGCAGCTCCAGGAAAATGGTGGCAAAGACTTCAGCAAGACATTACCATATATATCTTCTTTTCACACCTCTCTGCTTCCCCCATTCCAGTCACTAAGTAGACCAATCCATCACCAAGCAATAAAAAGCAACGAACACGAACAGAGTTCTCGTAATAACTCAGCAAATTATGCAGTAAACTGAAAATATCTCAACTGCCATCAAATTTCCCCTCTAGTGTTGCTGAAAAATGCAAGCATTCTGCCTGAATAATGATGAAAGGGACTCTTTAAAATGGTAACCTGAATCTTAAGGAAATGTCTCTCTCTTGCGATACAGGACATAATGTCAAGTACTTGATGGTTTATGTAAAAGCTTAAGGGAACTGCTACATGACATATCCGTGTGCATAAGCTGCATGCCAATCTGTTACAAATATTGATAGACACACAATAGGGGCAAGTGTTCATTTCAAGCTCTCTTGTTTCTGAGTGTTTGTGACATTTGATCGTAGGGCATGCTCCCACCAAACTCAACAGTGAATCAGCAATAAGATCCCTGGATTGCAAACTGTTGAAATCCCCGGGGAGAAATGTGCTCTCTGGATAGAGGGAACAGTCAGAAACTCCTGCCAATCCCTCCTGACATTTCAGGAATCACAATTTAAAAAGAGAAATAATTGCTTTTTCTGGAAAGAGCCATACAGACAAACTTTCCACTTTTGTCTTGAATGGAGACGGGCTGTCTATACCTGCTGAGGATCTGGTTTATTATGCTGTATTAAGGCCCCTTAACTAAGTAAAAAAAATGTATTTAAAGGGGCTTACTACTTGAATGCAATTTCACACATTTTGATCTAATCTGCACTGTCCCTTCCATGCAGGTGCCTGCCTGGACCATAGTGTCCACCCACGGGATATTACAATTTAATATCTGATTGAGTCAAGGGGGAAAAGTACTAGGAGGAATCAAGGAGAAAAAGACTCATTGTTTCCTCTTGGTCACTGCTAGATTATATAGTTTATAGGGTCACATATGGGGCCTGGGTGGATTGTGTTAACGTCAACAGTAGCCATGATGATAGAATTTGGACCATCTTTTATTGTCTATCCAGATTCAGGAGCTTGCAAAAATATCATGATGATATGAACTACAGATATGAATAATAGTCACTGAGATCAGAGGAAACCCTATTGCATACCAGAAAAAAAGTTACCATATGTGAACACAGTATTTTTTTTAAAAAAGCTGAGCTGTTTAACATATGAGAATACTTACTAGGATTGGAGGGTTCTTTGTTAGAAAGAATTTACTTGGAATTTCTACCTCAATCAGGTCTTTGGTACAGATGATGGTTTCATTGATTTCTGTATAAACATTAAAGTTGCTGCATGTTAAAGGTTGAGGACTTTCACCATTAAATTAGATCAAACAAATTATCTACCTTGGTTTTTCTATATCATGGCAATGGGCATGAAACAAGTACCTTGGACATGAATGGCATGTTGCACAGATCTGAGTACCAAGTTGTATGCATTTAGTACTCTGAGTGGCAAAAATGAAATCTTCAAGGAACATTTTTTTTATATCAGTTACTTTCTAATAGCTACATCCTCATTTTACTGTTGCCCCCACCTGCATTTAAACTACAATAAGAAATGTCTTTGCCTCTGTAAGGAATGTTATTTCTTCCTTTTCCTGTAGCTGAACGCTCCTAGCTGCCTTGCTGAGCTCTGCAAGTGGACAAGACTCCAGCTTATTTGTCTAGTTGAAGTGGGATTTTTCCTCCAAAACTGTGGAGTATGTTGACACTGAAGCCTCATCTGGGTTGAGGGTTTGTCAGCTACATCAGTGCAAATGGCTACGTTCCTAGTCTACACTAGTGGCTTGTATTGGTGACAGCTAAATAACTAGAAAAGGATCCTAGAGAGAAAGGAGGAGCCATTTGTTAGGGTGCTGGCATGAGGCCTGAGTGATTTCTCTGGCTCACCACAGACTTCCTGTATGATCCTTGGCAAGTCACGGTCTGTCTGCGGCTCAGTTCCCCATCTGTAAAATGGGGACAATAGCACTTCCCTACCTCACAGGGGCATTTTAAGGCTAAGTATTTAAAGATTGTGAGGTGGTGGTGGGGTCCGTATTAATATCACAGATAGTTATGGTCTCAGAGCAGGTTCATTGAAAGGCTTTTAAACCTGAGCAACTGAGCCTAGATCAATTTATGGTTTTAATGCACAGTCAAATGAAACCTGGCAATTTTATCTGAGTTTTGTTTTAAGATTTTGGGTTCATTTACACCACTAATTGCATATGAATTGCTGTACAGTGCATGATGCAGGGTAAAACTCTTTTATAGGCCAGGTGTAATCCTTATGAAAGATCTTATGATTTAGATATGTGGCTAATATGTTTGCTTTCTAGTCTTGGAGATTAACTATTTCCCAAAGTGCTATTCTTTAGACATATGTAGATATCATGGAAAGGTACCGTCTATTTCTCCACAGTGAATTGCTTAATGTAGTATGGTGAATGGAACACGAAGCTTGAAGACATTTTATGTAAGTGAAATAAAGCTATGTAGTCTGACCCAAGATGACTCTGAATCCAAGATGTATTTAACAAAAAGCCTACTGCTTAAAGCTGAGTAATAGATTCCATGGTTGAAACTTCTTCAATGACAATACATACAAAGAAAAAAACCACTATAACAAAAATCAGGGAACAAGCACAGCTGAGCAAAAATCAGAATTCCGTCCCATCCTGTAGGAAATTCTGATATTTTGACATTCAAATCCTGACAAAAAAATCAAAATAACATTTTTTGAAGAACAGAAAGTTCTAAAAAATTTCCGTTCAAAAATGTCAAAACAAAACATTTTATTTTGAATAAGTATGACATTAAACTGCCTTTGCCTAAGGTGCCATGGTGGCTCACAGGGGTTGTAGTTCAGGCGCTTCATACCCTCATTCTTTTCTATAGACTGGGCTCCTGGCTGGACTGTATCTCCCATGATGCATTGTAGACCCGTGACTTCCATGATGCACCACACAGTTCAGTCATACAAGAGACTGTGGTACATAATGAGAGAGGTAGTCTGGCCAAAGAACCTGGCCCACAGGAGAGAATGGGAGCATAAAGCACCTGAACTACAACTTCCATGAGGCACGGTGTCAACTTAGGCAAATATAATTTAATGTCAAATTGACTTGAAACAAAATGTTTTGATTACATTTAACAAACTGAAATAATTCAATTAAGGTTGAAACTTCCCAAAATGAAATTTTATTTCTATTTTTTCAATGGAAAAATGAAAGATTTCAGCAAAATTGAAATTTTCCCTTGGAAAACTTTGATTTTGCAGAAAGTAAATTTTCGATTGAAAAATGATTTTGACAGGAAATTCCTAACCAGCTCTAGGAACAAGACTATGGTTGCAACTCAGTTATCAGTTTACACAGTTATGCCCAGGGACTTCAGAAAACACAGCATTATGTGTGTGGTTTTGCATGCCATATGGTACAAGGCATAGACAAGTTGAACATCTATTAGTTTTATTTTTAAGACAAAATTCTCCTCTTTGGGCCACACTGTGATTCTCTTTATCCAACGTGCAGATTTCTTTTGTATATTCTGCATTGTTCTAGGTACAGAATCAGTATAGAATATGCTTTAGAGAGCCATACTTTGAATTGGATAGGAACATTGTGCTTTTAGTGTTAGTGTAATATACATTCCTTTTGGGAAAATAATCTGTCATTTGTAGAGACACTTACATAGTACACATTTTGTTGTGCATTCATGACAGTCTTTGTATTATACTGGAGAATCTTTAGAATGCAAATTATTAATGCAACAGATAGTAATGCCCCAGTGTGTCAAAGCTTACTTTGGAACCTTTAATCCCTGGTTTCTGGTTGTTGTAAATTGTCATGTCTCTATCAAAACCTATCATGTTAAGCCCTAATTTAGCAATTCCCTCATTCACAGATCACTGGACCAATAAGCCACAAAGGTCATGTCAGAATTCTTAAGGATCATTTAAATAATAAACCAACACAACTCCTTTCTCTCTGGTACTAAAAGGGATGCAACAAATCTTTTATACATGATGGCAAAAGACCTTCCGCACTACAACATTTCTATATACGTCTTAATATATTAAATAATACATTAAAATAATAATAATGGACCAAATCCTGAAGTTCTTACTCAGGAAAAATTCCTGTTGACTTAAACAGGAGTTTGCCCAGGAACTAGGCATTGGCTTACGCTGAGCCCAGGTGTTTGTTCATGCTGTTTAATGCAAGACCAGTGATCAATAAAAGTTACCATCATCTATGATTTGACCAAGGATAAGAACCTTGATTTATGTACAACAGACATGTTAAGACGAGTCTGCAAAGCTAACGTTGCTCCAGCTGGTTCTGAATAGGTACTTGGCTCAGACCCAAGAGAGAAATGAGGAGGAAGAGTGGGTTTTGCTACTGACTCCAAATTTGGAATTGGATGCTTACGCACAAGTCTCAGGATGGAATTTATATTGTAAATAGTCTATTGCACCATGAAAGCTCTTTCTGAGTTTCTCTGGTTCGTCATTGTGGTGATGCTGGAGGTACTAAAACTGATATTCCTTGGTGACATCAGTGTCCACCTTTGATAATGATTCTTCTGGGTTGAGTTCATGGCTACCATGGCCACAGAGTTCTCACATGTTGTTGATGTCTTCACCCACATAGTTGACCACACTCTGGATCTAGTGTTTGGAATGCAGATTGGAGAGGTAACGATGACAAGCTTATTGTGGACTGATAAGGTTTGAGGCTGGGGCATTCTTAGCCCATTAGAGAGAGACATATTTTGATGGACTTCCCACGGAGACAGCCAGAACCAGAACTGTTTCAGAAGGCTCCGAGGAAGTGTACTCTTACCTAATGGCTTCTTGGCACTGCTGGTAGGGTGACTATTAGGAATATCTTTGTCCATGATTATTGATACAGTGGCTCTTAAACACCTCCCTCTCACAGTTCACTGCAGTCCAGGTGATGGAAGAAGGAAGACAGCTACAGTGCTAGCGGTAGAAGTCCTGATCTGAGTTTAACTGATTGTGACATAAAAAAGATTATGAAGTCTTACGCCTGGCTGTGTGAGAATCAGTGAAAGGTTTCTTTGCCGCTTTTAGTGCATATTTGGAGTCATAACCAGCAAGTGATAGAGAGCTTGATTAATCCAGGAGGCCTCTGCGTGGTTACAGAATTTACTTTTTTCTCACAATGACGAATATTTAAGTTACTTTGTGAGTAAAAATCAGAATGGAGCTTGTTGTGTCCATGCGGTCAGAGGAATTAGGGAACACACACTCAGTCAGTTTCTACCAGTGTTACTTGCTGGGATTTTGGAGATGGATGGAGGACTTCAAGCCACTATCTGTGAACTAGATGCATGTCCCACCTGCCTGCCTAAGGCCAGCAGGAGAGATAGTGACTCAGTTTGGTGGACACTGTCAACTGACAATCTTGTTGACTATAGACTGGCATTAATTCTCCTGTCTTTAGGAAAGATGATTGAGGTGGTGGTTGCAGAACAGGTATGGAAATATTTGATGTCTTCAGATTCCCTTGATCCTGCTCAATCTGTATTTAGACTTGGGTATGGGACAGAAACTGCTGTATTAGCACTTGTTGATGATTGGCTGCTCCTGGCTGTGGATGAAGACAATGAGCCTGACCAGAGTTGGCGTAAGTCAGTGCCACCAGCTGAAGGTATGAACCAACAATGCCCTAGTTAGACTTGCCAGTCGCCTTTGATACGGCTGATCACACGGTGTTGCTTACAAAGATGCAGTCCTTAGTGGGAGTGAACTCCTCCTGTGGAAGTATGCAGAGGATGATTATGGGCAATTATTCATCCATCTCAGTGGCTCTTTCATGTGGGGCATTATAGCCATAATTCCCAACATTCCATTTAGCAATATGGGAAGGACAGGGTGAGTCATGATCCTCAGGATAAAAACTCCTCTGCTAGAGAAGGAATCTACTCTCTCACTCCACCTTCAGTGTATGTATGAAGCCACTAGGCAGGTTAGTATGGAAATACTGATTATGGTGTCTATAGCATGCAGACGATCCCCAGCTGTGTATCCTCATTATGGTCAGTCCTGTTGGTGAAGTGGAACAGTTGACCTAATGCTACTGGAGATTGTGGCTTTGGATGAGGACTAGGTGCCTCAGGCTGCTTCAGGTAAAACAGAGATAACTTTGCTAGGGCTGGAGCAAGCAATAGAAAAAAATAGAATTTTCACTATCATCATCCTTCACTGAAGTTCTGTGTACTTGTGAATCAGATGTACAACATAGACTCAAGCCTGCTGCTGGATACCCATGTAGCAGTCATGTCAATAAGAGCACTCTCTCATTTGCACTAGATAAGGTGAGGGAAACATTATATTTAGGATGTAATATATATATTTAGGATGTCCTCACCTTTCTTACCTGTATGTTTGAAAGGATACAGGGAGGATTATTTGCTAAGCTTGTAGAGGTGCTATAAAGACACTCTCAGCTCTCATTTAGCATGCTTGCAGTTGAGTCACTCCTCTTGTACAAACTACCAATTCATGTCAGCTGCAGCTAGTTTATTCCACCTCAGTACAAACATTTAATTCTGTCTGCCAGTTAAGGCCGGCATAATAAGCTACAAATATTTTTTCCATATTGCAGACAGCGAGTCCTTTGAGTTTTATGAGCAGTTCTTGCTTCAGTTGAAGCTGCTCATGAGCAACCTTTTGTGCTAATTGTCTTCCAAAATGTCACAGTGGTTATTGGTTTTTAATTTACATTCTGGAATGACTCATTAGCTGTGGGTACTTTCCACAGGCAGCTGATATTTATGAGGGGTCTAATTTCTGTATATAGTTGCTACCAGAGAGCATATCTAATTTAGAATAGCTCCTATTTCCAACAAGCTGAAGCAGGCGGGGTGGCGGGGAGGATAAAGAGATCCGAGAAGCAGTTCTCCTTTCCTCCCCCCTTTCCAATAAACCGTCTCCTTTAGTCTCCATTTCTTAGCATCTCAGTTAGTGTTCCTTTTGGACTGACGCCTAAGACTGCTTGCAGGAGCCAAAGTATCAAACCATATATGTCCATGGTTTAGCAAAATGTAAGGCTGGGATTTTCAAAGGAGCCCATGGGCATTAGGTGCCCAACACCCATTGAAATCTCAGCTAAAGTTAAAAGGAATTAGAAAATAAATGTGAAAACAGAATTATCAAAACTTGACTCCTGCTTCATGTAAGGATCAAAGAAGACTGTGTGTCTCCCTGGCTGTGATATGTTTTCACAGGGGAACACTGGGAGAAGGGATGTCCTGAGCCCACAGCAATCCTCTTGTAAAAGAAACTTGTGCATGTTCTAATACTTCACACTTTTGTAGCAGCTTCTAACTGAGGACCTGAAAGTACTCTGAGCTAAGTCTCAAAATGCCTGTAACTGGGCTGGGCACCTCCAGTTCGCCCCCTCATGCCTTATGGTCATGCTACAAACAGCCTGCCTAAGTACCCTGGACTGTTCAACACTTTTATCCATTCCTGTTCCTTCTTTATTAAATTAACAGACATTCAAAATAAAATTTTCCAGGCTATCCAAAAATAAACAAAGTTTTCTCTTCCTCCTCTCAGGCCTTCCTGCCCAGGGCCTTCCCTGCTTCAGCAAACTACTCCCAGCCCCTACCTGGCTAGAGTTTCAGTCCTAACTTCCAGGACTCTTCGCTAGAGCCTGCTCATGCCTAGCAGTCTGTAATTCCTGAGCATTCCCCACTTCTTTGCAGCCTCTTTTGTTTTCAGTTCCTGTTGTATGAAAATAGAGTCATGGTTTGCTGCAAACCAAGGGCATAGCATTTTCAGGGGGTATTCCATGGGCCTTTGCTTCACTGGGATAGTTTTTGTTGTGAATAGTGAGAAGCCAGGTGGGTTCAATTAAAAAAATGTTTCCACTGTCGCCACCCCATACTTCCTTTCCAGGCAACCTTGCACTATTTTAAAATTGCTGTCCTCCAGCATGGACCCAGCAATTCTTCACACTGCTATGGTGATAAGTGCAAGTACACACTGGCTGCTTGGACTGTATTACAGCCCTCAGAGCCAGATGAATTCTTCATTGGACTTTACCCCTCAGACCACTGAGCAGATGATAAAGGAGCAGGACAGTGTTCTACAGCAGCAGCTCTTAGGGCAGCAGGAGGACACTCTGTGGTGGTGGTGACAGCAGGATGAGGAGAGAGGACAGGATGATATGGAGCTGTTGGAACAAGATTCTAATAGGTGTTCCTGGATCACCTACACAGCATTCAGCATCATTGCTGGGCCTGGGAAATCAGTGTGAATTAGTGGGAGAGGATCATTCTGTAGACCTGGGATGACCTGCAGAGGTGAGAGGACTTCAGGATGGAGACAGGTACCTTTATTGAGATCTGTGCAGAGCTGACCTTGGAGTTTCAGCAACAACGTCCAACATGTGGGGCCCCATACCCATGGAGAAACAGGTCACCATTGCCATCTGGAAACTGGCCACCCCCAGAATGTTACCAAGCTGTAGCTGACCAATTCGGCCTGGGGAGATCAACTGTTGGGGCCATTCTGATGCAGGCTGCTGTGCCATTGGTTAGATGCTGTCTAACCAGGTTATGAAGCTGGGTAATGCTCAGATTATTGATGGCTTTGCATGCATGGGGGGCCCAAACTGTACTGAGGCAACTGATGTAACCCATGTGCCTATCATTTGCCACCCCCGTCCCCTGCCGCCCCCCTAGGATGCTGAATTTACCTACAGAAAGGGGTAGTTCTCCATGGTGCTCCAAGGACTAATTGACCACTGAGAGAGGTTTACAGACATAAATGCAGTGAGATCAAGGAGGGCTCATAATGCAAGAATCTTTCAGAACTCAGTTCTATTTAGAGACATGGAGAAAGGACTGTTCGCCCCCCTGGAGCACAGTGGTTGATAAGGTTATTCTGGGAGACCCGGCTTACGATGCCCAGGCTAATGAAGCCACACACAGGCTGCTTAGACAGACGGAAGGAACATTTTAACTTTCGGCTGAGTAGCTGCAGAATGGTAGTGGAGTGGGTACTGAGCAGTTTGAAAGGCAGATGGTGCCGTTTTTGGAATAGTTTGAAAGCAGCAACAAAGATGTTCCAACCATTATAATTGTATGTTGTACATTGTACTTTTCACTATACTTGTGAGAGGAGGGGGAAGCGTTACTGATGGGTCGGAGGTTGAGGTGCGGAGACTTGCTTGGAGATTCAAGCAGCTGGCAAGGCATCCCACAGAGAACACAAACATCTGTGTGAATGCAATCAGGAATGCCAACTGTTCGTATTTTGAGTCTGATGCCCAAATATGTTAGACCATGTTGGGATGCACACATTGCAAGCATGTAGGTGGTTGGTGTTTTATCTTTCCCTAACTGCTTTTGTAAAAACATTTCAGCTTTATTTAAAGAATTGTCTGTGTTAAATGCAATGACAACTCTCAATGGATGTACTGTGAACAGTTTTATTGTGAAAACAATAAAAAAACAATGAGCAAGTTTTAATAAAGGCAATGGAAAAATAATATATTTGTGTTTGGAAATACATTTAACAAACTGATCTTTTTAAGTAACCAACTATATACAAACCTTTAATTACTCCCACAGTGTGAACACAATTCAAAGTGCAGCAGTCACAATATTCCAAGTATAACCAATGGGGGATGAGGAGGGAGAGAGGGAAAGGGAGTTAAGGGCCAGCATAGCCCTTGCATCCAGCTCCTCTTGTCCACATGGGTTCTGGGGTTGAGCGCCACAGTTCAAAATTCTCAGGCAGATTGCAGGGCTCAAAAGGGCTGGACGCCCAGTTGCAGATGTTCTCGGTGGCCAGAGGTTGAATCTGCTGCTGGAATACAGATGTTAGAAGTTGCTGCTGGTCCCAGTAGCCACCATTCTTCAAGGGCTGAAGGACATGGCTGGAACCCAAATTATGGGACTGCAGGGCCTGCTGGCCTAGCTGAATCACGTTTTGCCAGAGGGCATTCTGACTTGGGATAGCATTCATGCACTGCCTCAGCATCTGTCTTTCTCCACGCGCTCCTTCACTTGGGACACCTGCATTTTTTTCTCCCTCTGGATCCTCCTGTACAGCCTCCACCTCTCAGCCAGCCTGGTTTTCCTCTATGACTCTGCCACGAGTTCAGTAGACATCTCATCCCGAGTCCTCCTTTTTCCCTCCCTCAGGTTGGCTAGCCTGTCAGCATTAGATAGAGGCCCTTCCTTGGCAGTCTGTCGCAGGTGCTGTGGCTCTAGGGAAAAAAAACAGTTGCTTATTGTTCATACCCCAGAGAAATCATGATAGCTTTTATTCATATGGATATATGCCTCCTTGAGACTCTTCCCATTCTTGAGGGCACCTCCGCTATGGTAAGTGGTCTGCATGTACGGAGGGTGCTGGGTGCATTTGCACTACTGTGTCTGCTTTCATGCTGGTAGGGGTGGCTTGATTGGAGCTACATTCCAGATTTATTTGTGCAGTTTTGTTTGTTCTATGGCGTTGGAGGTGTAAAGATGGGGCTACGCGGGAGTTGGGGGTGGGGAAGCTGAATAGTAATCCCTTCTATATCCCCTTTAGGCCATCCTGACTCTTGGTGACATTTCACAGAGGCGGATGATCAGGAGGCAGAGACTGGTCTTATTCAAAAAGGCAAAAGGGAGACCAGCAAGATATGCTGTGAAGTTAGTCACCAAGTTTTTCACCCCCCAAAAGCGCTGTAGGAGTGGAAGGGGCTTGCAAGCTAGTTCTCCCCTGCAGACATGGAGAAACTGCTGGGGAAAATAGTCATGCAATCAGGGCCGGTGCAAGGAAGTTTTGCGTCCTAGGTGAAACTTCCACCTTGCGCCCCCTCGCGACAGCTAACCGAGCCCCCCGCCCGGAGAGACCCCCCCGCGGCAGCTGACCCCGCCCGGAGAGACCCCCCACGGCAGCTGACCCCGCCCGGGGAGCCCGCCCCAGCTCTCCTCCGCTGAGCATGCCAGCGTTGCTCTAATTCTTCTCCCCTCCCAGGCTTGTGGCGCCGATTGGAGGAGACTTAGAGCGGGGGCTGGGTGCTCAGTGGAGGAGGCAGAGTGGAGGTGATCTGGAGCAGGGAGCAGTTCCCCTGTGCGCCCCCCCACCCCCGTTACTGCGGGCAGCCCTCCCCGCGCCCCAGCTCACCTCCGCTCCACCTCCTTGCCTGAGTGGGCTTTTAGGCGCCCCCAACCACTAGGTGCCCTAGGCAGCTGCCTAGTTTGCCTAAATGGTTGCACCGGCCCTGCATGCAATCGTTGGCAGCCAGAATGCATGTTATGGAGCATTTGTACTTCAGTGGGCAGCAGCATTGTTTGTGCCTTGAGCAGACATGCAACGTGCACTCATATCTAAGGCTACAATTATGTCATGGAGATCACAGAATCCGCAGCCTCGCCCCCGCAGCTCCCAGCCCCTCCTCTGGTGGGGGGACCCCCACAGCTGCCTTGCCACGACGGGGGGTCCCTGGAGCTACCAGCTGCGCAGGGGCAAGGGAACTTTGCAGAAGCCCAGCCCCACAGGCAGGGGGACCCCAGAGCTCCCATGCAGCGCAGGGCCAGGGAACCCAGGAGCCCCAGCAGCAGTGGGTGCTGGAGCCGCCTACCCCCTTTTCCAGGGATATTTTTAGTGAAAGTCAGGGACAGGTCACGGGCTGTGAATTTTTGTTTTTTGCCCGTGACCTATCCATGACTTTCACTAAAAATATCCATGACATAAGGTATGAGTAAGGCTAAGTTTATGTAAACTGTGCAAATGAACCACATTTTCTCTTCCTGTACGCACTGTCTCAATACACTGCTGAATTCTGCACAAATTAATGCTTTCGGTATTCGAATCTGCTGGAGGTGGGTGGGGGGTAAAGGAGCAGGACTGAGTGGGTGCCATTTTGAAGCAGCACAAAGGAGGGTGTGGGGGAAGGTGGGGACTGGTACCTCACATCTGCCAATAATAATAATAAATTTCAATGATAGGTACTTACATGCCGAAGTTTCCTTCATAGGATTGGACTGTTCAGACCAGGCCTGGCTTTCTGGCTGGGACTTGGGCTCAGCCTATTCAGGGCAGGAATTGGTCAATGGCAGGAGGTCAGGCCACGGGCTGGCTTTCCAGCAGCTGTCATCAGGGTCCTGACTCCCAAAAAGATCTTGGGGGATGGGGGTTGGGGTGAGACAGCTCCACTCTGGCATCTTCCTGCTTATCCTCTGATGGGTTGAGCCCATCGTCCTTGGAGGGTGGGCGGGGGATTGTGCAAAAAATGGTATATAGCAATTGTGTGCACTTGAATGAAAGGCTAAACCAATTCAAAGCGAACACTGTTCATTTTGCAAGAGGACTCCAAAGTTCCGAACAAATGTGGTGCCAGTATGCAGTGCTATGTTGCATCGTGTGTACGTAAGCATTTTCAGTAGGTGTAAGTACAGAGAAACTCCAAAACACCAGATTTACACTGGAGTGACTGATGGCAAAAGATGTCCCAAAGCCTTTAAACTTTTCCCAAGCCATCTGCTTCCTTAGAGAAATCTTTTTAGGAATAGTCCCCTCTGTGCCCTTACTTTTGACCTCATGCTCAAGCTGTTGCTTCTATTCAGCTTCTGCCTCCAGCTGGGTCAGATGTCAGGTTCTTTCCCCTGTGAATATCTAGCAGCACTTGCCCTATTAACACCCAGCATTCCAAGTTCAGGTTATTTTAAATTAAGAGCAGGTTTATTTGACAAAGTGAGACTCAACAAATGAAAACTAAACCGAATAAAAACCATGACTAGGCTCTTCCTGTGCACAAGTGCAGTGAACAGGCCAGATATTGTAGTTACAATTTATTAAGCTTTTTAACCCTGTTTAAAGCTTGCTTATCCCTCCTACCAGCAGCATTCTGTTGGGTGCATCATCTTTGTCAACTTCCTGTCAGATCTTCTTGGAAGAAGACCTGTAGAACCCATTGTTTACATAGGTAGTTGGAGCTTTTTTTTCAGGTTCAACCATCTTCATTAACAGGTTTAACTGTTTATCATCTGTTTCTCTCAGAAGTCAATGTGCAAGTAACAATTATACTTTGTATATTTTCAGCATTTTTGGTTATGTTCATTATCCTTTGATATAAAATCTTCTCCTTCTCCTCTGTGTTTGCATATTGAGTATATCAGAGAGTATCAACCTATTAAAAAGATCTAGTCAAATGTGTTAACAGCATTGCTCCCATCTCTAAATAAGTACTATCCTCCAGATTGTTGCTTGAGCCAGTGTTTTCTCCACTTTAAGAGGAAATTTCATTAGTAATTGACTAGCTTCCTCAGCTCAAGACGTCTTAACCATTTTAAAATTAGTAAACTGAGGAACAGACAGCTTGTGAGATTTACTGAAAGTCACAGTGAGCTGTGGGGAGTTGGACCCACAAGCTCTGACTATTGTTCCATACTTTGACTAATACACTCCTCCTCAGGTTAAAAAGAGAGCCCAGATTGGCTTGTCTTCTTGGTTACTTCTAGCTAGGATCTAGTAAAAAGAGCAGTATCTACCAAATATCCTGTCTATATTACACTACATTTTCACCAAGTCCTAAGTAAAAGTGAATATTGCAAGAAAACAACACTTTTAGTCCAATTCTGCTTTCCTTGCCTCAGTTGTACATAGACATAACTCTACTGGGGCTGATACCACTTTCAATATACAGCTGAGTAATTCCACTGAAGTCAATATTATTTTAAAACCAGTGTGTGGTGTGTCTGGCCCATTGACTCCACCTGAGTTACTTTTTACTGCGCACCGGCGTATTTAAGGCAGACTCATTCCAGTGTTCCCTGGGTTTGTTTGGAAAAAGCCAGAGTCTGGCTGGTGCCAGTTTGTCAGCAAACCAGCCAGCAAAAAGCTGATTTATGACAGGAATAAGGGGTGCCAGGAAGCAGTGTGAGCAACAGCAAGTGATGAATGGGCCCAAGACTGACTGTGCTAACATCCTCACTTGGCAGATTCTACAGATACAAATTTGTTTGCTGCTGCCTACAACAAACGCATGTAGGAGACATCATAATCTAATGGATGGGGTGCTGGACTGGACCTCAGAAAGCCTGGGTACTATTCTTGGCTCTGCCATTGAGTGACCTTTAGCAAGTCGCTTGTCTGTGTCCCTTCCTGTTCTTTGTCCTGTCTGTAAGCTCTTCTGTCCCAAAGCCATTGAATCCAATGAAAAGTCTCCCATTAACTTCAGTAGGCTTTGGATCAGACTTTGTGTTTGTACAGCTCCCAGCGCAGTGGGGGGCTGATCTCTTTTGGGGTTTCTAGGTGTGACAAATAAGAAAAAATAATAATTATACACATTCCTTATTTACAATATCTTATCTTTCAGGTGGTTTGCTTTTTCAAACATTTTACCAACTATTTTTTCTGCTGTGGAACTAGCACCCCTGGCTCTAGTTAACGGTAAGCGTAACCAATTGAATAACTTTGTCAATTTGGTTTTTCACAGCTATACGGTTTCCTGAAACAGTCATGCCTGAACTGCTAGTCAGCGATAGACTCAAGGAGTTGACTTCTCCAGATGTAATCTAGAAAATGCTTATTCTTTATACCCTGGGATTGATGAGAGGTGATTTATAGCCACAAAAGCAGAAGTACACTACAGTATAGCAGGCAAGCCAGCAGAATAATCCCACTCTCTCAGTTCCATAGAACTGGAGGCCTCAAAATGAAGGATGGGATGAGAGCAAATCTGGCCAGGTGACTTAGTTGCAGAATAGAACTGGACTTGGGTTCAGTTCCAGCTGAATACAATGAGCAGTGATATATTAATAGTAAACAAATTGGAATAAAAAGCTAAACACTCCTTCAAGTAATCAGGTGTCACTCCCTCCCTTGGACTGAAATGTCATAAACCTACCAGCAGGAGCCCAGGAAATCTTGCAGGATAAATAAGACTGGAATTTCTAAGTTAAAAAACAAGCAGGGGGAGAAAAAAAAATCCTTTCAGACCTTCTTTATACATTAGAAAGAAGCAAGAGGGTACAAGATCATTATACCCCCTTGCCATTTTTACATGCTGTGTAAAGAAAAGGATTAGGAACGCAGCATTGCTTAACAACTAGCTTACCGGAATGTTCCTGAGTGATTTCCCCAATGGCTTAGCAAAAAATAACGAATATTTCACAACAGTTAAAAAAAAGGCTTTTTTTTCATAAATTTCATAATATGTGCTGTTATTTCAGTTCCCAGGTAATTCAGAACAAATTTAGTATTTAAACAAAGAGAGATTAAGAGAGAAATTTTAAGAGATAATCAACACATTTAATGCCAAAACGTGATTTCAAAATAAAAGGCTGCTGACAGAGACATGTAGTTCTTCAGGGACCAAAGGCACAATATGCTTCCTGCTGTGTTAAGGTACTGATAAGTTATCAGAGAGGAAAAATATATTGCACAATAAAATGAGAGGTAAGGCAGCAGCATGTGATATAAAAACCCAGAATGAGTAATCTGACTAGAAGAGATACCAGCCTCATATTTTATATGTGGCAGCATTAATGTTTTCCTTACACCTTTCCGCTCAGCAATTTGCTTTTAAGTTTTTGTTAATCTTCACATGCTGCCTAATCAAACACCTGTTGAAGTCACTGGATCAAGTGCTAGAGGCATAACCACAAGAATGAAATGTTCTAATCTGGATTAGAAACAAAATCCAGAAGCTCTGATATTTCACAAAGTAAAAATATTGAATCCCAGTGGAGAAATGGTGTTACTGTTTGGCGAGGAGCACTTGGGACGGGGCTAAATGGTACATCAGTTTTGGAGTATGATAGGGAAAAACAGATTTTTTTTTGCCTATATTCCTTTCTTTAATTTCTTTAAAAATCTCTTCACAGTAGCCTGCTAGTGTATAAGATAATTAGTTCCACTTTTCTCTTAGCAAAGCAATTCAGTTAGCATCTCAGAATGGAGAGAGGGAGTATCATTAAATTACAATATAAGGAATCCAACAATTTGTGAGTACCTGACTCATGCTATTTTATAAAATATGTTTATTTATACACAGAAGAATGCATATGCTAGCTCCACATTGATGCCCAAAACTAAGTAAAATATACACAGCAACAGAATAGTAGCAATTGCAATTCAAAGCTTCCATGTCAGGATTAATTTAAAGCTTAATTGTAAACGTGCAATGCTTACACGTATCAACTGATCACATAAGTAAATGCTAGTACAACTAACCATTACATTCTAATATATTTATTTAGATTTAAAATAATAAAAAGATGCCTATCCAAGGCTTGAGATGCCATAACATTATTAATAAAACAATAAAGTCGTATATGAAAGTAATTCAGGTGCAAGCCAGAAAAAAATAAAAGGTTTCTAAATACTATCTCAGTTAAAATCAATTGCATCTACACCCACCAAATACCAGCATGATGCTTAGTGTGTGTGATTTGAAAAGCATGCCATATTCTGTGCACACAGAGCTTGATTCTGATCTCACATTGGTTTAAAGCCAAAGCAGTTACTCCAGTGTGAGTGCAGAACTGGGCCCATGCTTGTTCAGAATTCCCAATGGAAATGCTTTTTGTGTGTGTGAATTAATGGTAACATTTTTCTTTTTTAAAAACTCACCCTCCCCGATGTCAGTGTCATTTGCTGAAGTTAAAGAAGTCAGCAGAGAAACGGTCAGGAAAACAGCAAAGAGCATCTTACATACAACAGTCAGAACTGGAGATCCCTCAACCAGCTCTAAGTCAGGAAACCCCTAGTATCTATTGCCCTTTCAGTTGCTTTACTTGGCTGGAATAACTAGCTCAATGGGGGGTGAGTTTCCTCAAGACTTTTACATTGTGGGTAGGGAGTGTTTTTTTTTTTTTTTTTAAAGCTCTTCACAGAAATGACTACCTCCCAGCTAACAGCTGAATGGGGTCCTGTGCCCAACAATGGGATTCCTAACGTGCACAGAGATAGTCAGTGGAGACCAAGATCACTCACAAACCAATTTCTACCTAGTTTAGTACTGAATTCCTCCAAGACAGAACACCCACCCACCCCACACACGCATTTTTGTCATGTACTATAGCAGCAGCATAGCTCATTCTTTATTAGGCAGGACTCTAACCTCCCTCACTGCATTTATTGCTTTGGTGTTTTATATCCTTGCATTTTGCTTTGCAGGCTGTTAATGGGAGTGTAAATGGCACCAATCCTTGTTGGAAACATGTAACAAAGGAGTCCAAAGCATTTTGTGCTATCTCCCCTCCCCCCCGAAAATAATGATCCTTTGAAGAAAGGCAATTTTTTGATGAAGGAAATTTTTAATTTTTTTTTTGAAAATCATAGTTTCAAGATTCCTACTAAGAATGTGTATGAAAGAACAAAGGTCACATGGCCACCAGTTACTAGAGTTGAAATATTTATGATACAGTCCTGTTGTGAGCTACAAAGGGAGCCAGAATCCCACTCTGCAGGCTGTATGCTCCTGTACAGTGGAATTGCAGTGATTCTATGCTTTTTAGGCCTTGTGCTGACACGAAAGTTTGCAAGGTGCAAGATTTCATTGTGTGGGGGACAGTTGTGAAGTTTGCGGCCTCATCCCATCAAGATGTCTGTACAGTCACTGCAGAGAATGACTTGTAAGTCTAATGCATCTGTTTTAAGGACAAAGTCTATAATTTTATTTTGGGATGCTGTACATTTGTACTGCATGGTTTTGAGCTATTTTGTTGGGTTTGGCCAACAAGTGCCAGAGTAGTTATCACGCATTGTTAAAGTACTCATCGCTGAGGCAAACCTATAGAAAAGGGGTCACTTTCCTCAACAGCTGCAAAGCCCTTTACATTTCCAGTAATTCTGTTTGTTTCCACTAAGAAAATAACTGTAGTCTTGATTTTAAATGCAAGTAAAATATGGCTTGATAAACATTCAGCTTTTTATGATCCCTATTGTCAATGAATGTGTTACATATGAAAAATACATTATCCTTTTCCTATTCATTGTTCATAGCTGAGGGCTGGATCATTCTTCCCATGGAAGAGGACCTTGGGGGAGGAAATTGCTACAAGGATCCAATGGTCCTCCTCCATTGTTCTATCAAGAGTGGGTTCTGCCCTCCAGCAGGGTAGGCCACAGGACCAGCCCTGAACTTGACAGATGATCAGGGACCTATGGGAGGCCCCATCGCTCTTCACTGGCTTAATGGGGCTCTCCTGGCTTGTTACCAGCTGCAGGGTTGCTTCCTTGTTACAGCTGCTTCCAGACCCAAGGAGTTGGAAGGGTTCTGTAGAAATGACAATACAACTCCAAGCTATGTTTTAAGTTTTTCTGGGACTCACCAAGAGACTGAGAGGGGATAACATGCATTCCCTCAGCTGACCCATTTTCCTTTCTCTCTCCTGATGTGGACCAGATCTACAACATGCTCCCCCTGGAGTCTGGAGGACAGTGCCACAAAGGCAGCTAATGATCTTCCTTTTGATCTTGGAGCAGGTCATCTATACAAAAGAGCCCCTAAGTGCACAGAGCTGGGAGGATGGTGGTATGAAATGTCAAGGACAAATCCTACACCCTTTACTCAGGTTAAATCCCCATTGACTAAAGAGTGCAGGATTTGATCTGATGTTAGGAAACCATTGCAGAGAAAAGCTACTTGCTGTGCACCTGCAGCTGTAATTCTTAAGCTTTCTTTCAGTGGTGTTAGAAGTAGCTAGAAGATATGATGACTGGAATAATGATCCACTCCCTACATGCACAGC
The DNA here is from genome assembly GCF_016161935.1 of Mauremys reevesii. Classification (NCBI taxonomy): domain Eukaryota; kingdom Metazoa; phylum Chordata; order Testudines; family Geoemydidae; genus Mauremys; species Mauremys reevesii. The sequence continues at coordinate 101,962,304 of NC_052625.1, read as the reverse complement.
AGCTGCATACAAGCTGGTAAAGTAATAGTGTATGCCTGATTTAAGTGGGAAGAGGAAGAATTAAACCCCTTATTTGCCTTTCCTCTAGGCAAACTTCCTCCTTTTGTGACCAGGAATTGGCCCCCCGTTAATGTACACGAGTCTGAAAGCTCTCTCTGGGCAAAGACTTTGCATTTACGTTAGCTAAGTTACCAAGGTGATAAAGAAAAAGCTGTTCCCAGGAACCATGGCTCCAGTTCAGTATTGTCTCCATCAAATCCAAGCTACTGCTGGATTTAAGTACAGTCCCCTTTGTCTCACACATCAGATTCATTAGATCTATATATCACTATTTGTCCACTGTACTCACGTCTGGGCTGAAAATACTAATTTAGCTCCCAACACAATTTAACAGGCGGTACAAACAAAATCCCACAACCAACGAAGGAGCAAGAAAGATGTCAGCCTAGTTGCTTTTATGTTGCATCCTTTCCCCCACTTTCCTTATTATGTGTGCCCAAACACCTTACACAGCAATGGCACAGTATCAATAATTGTAATTATTAAGATAATATTATGCAAGATGTGGGAAAGGGACATGTCAATCAGAGTTATACACAGTTGTATGCGTTGAATATGTGTATGCTTGTGCAACGTGAACTATACAGGAATGGCTCAGGGTTAAAGTGATGGGGGAGGGAATGTATGTGTCTTGGTATTTTAAGTGTCTAGCACTTGAATACCTAAATAAAATAAACTATAACAATGTCCCAAGTGACTAAGGAAAATTTAATTTTGATGGAAATGTTTGTTCTTATTTCTTTTTAAAAACAGAAACTTCATTTAAGCTGCTTGATGGGGCCAAGTCCATTCCTCTACTTTTTTGAAGCATCCAATATAGCGGCAGATGTCACACATTGCTAGACTTTTGTGGTCACAACTTAAACATAGAAATGTGGGGCTGGAAGAGACCTCGAGAGGTCCTTAAGACCAAATAAACCTAGACCACGCATAGGCATCGACTTCCCCTCTGCCCGATGGGTACTCTACCCAGCCCAGCCCCACTCCTGCCCCTTCCTGCTTCTGCACTGCCCCACCCTGCCTTTTCCCACCACAGCCCCCACCCCCATTCCACTCTCTTCCCCCAGGTCCCAGTCCCTACCTCCTCCCACTCCCTCCTGGAAAGTCCTAAGCACAGCTAAACAGCTGTTAGGGGGTGGGCAGGAAACACTGGGAGGGAAGAGGAGCAGGAGGACACGGTGCACTGGGGTGCGGGAGGAGGCAGCAAGGAGAGGGAGCTTGGCTGCCCGTGGGTGTGGAGCACCTGCTAATTTTTTCCCCATGGGCGCTCCAGCCCCAGAGCACCTATGGAGCTGGTGCCTATGATACCACCCCTACAGATGTTTGTCCACCTGCCATTAAAAACCTCCAACAAGAGGGATTTCACAACCTCCCTTGGAAGCTTATTCCAGAGCTTAACTACACTTCTAGTAAGAAAGTATTTTCTAATATGTAAGCTAAACCTCCCTTTCTACAGATTAAGCACATTATTTCTTGTCCTATCTTCAGTGGACCCAGAAAACAACTGACCACAGTCTTCTTTAGAACAGCCCTTAACATATTTGAACAGAATGTTGATTTCCCCTTTGTCATCTTTTCTCAAGACTAAACCTGCCCCATTTTTTAAAATTTTTCCTCATAGGTCAGGTTTTCTAAACCTTTTATCATTGTTGATGCTCTCCTTTGCACTCTAATTTGTCCACATCTTTCCTAAAGTGTGGCACCCAGAACTGGACACTGTACTACATCTGAGGCCTCATCAGTGCCAAATAGAGCAGGACAAATTACCTTCTGTATCTTCGATACAACACTCCCGGTACTGAACCCCAGAATATTACCCTTTTTCACAACTGCATCACATTGTGGACTCATTCAATTTGTGATCTACTATAATCCCCAAATCCTTTTCAGCAGTACTACCTGGCCAGTTATTCCCCATTTTGTAGTTATGCATCTGCTTTTTCCTTCCCAAGAGAAGTACTTTGTACTTATCTTTATTGAATTTAATCTTGTTGATTTCAGACCAATTCTCCCAAATTTTCAAGGTCATTTTGAATTTGAATCCTGTCCTCCAAAGTGCTTGCATCGTCTTCCATCTTAATGTCATCTGCAAATTTTACAGACATGCTCTACACTCCATTATCCAAGTCATTAATGAAAATACTGAATAGTACCAGACCCAGGACCAACTCCCGTTGGCCTCACTAGATACACCTTTCCAGTTTGACAGCGAACCATTGATAATTACTTTTTGAGTATAATCTCTTAACCGGTTGTGTATACACCTTACAGTAACTTCATCTAAACCCCACTTCCATGGTTTGCTTATGAGAATGTCACGTGGGACTGGGTCAAAAGCCTAACTAAAAATCAGGATATATCAGGTTTACTGCTACCCACATAGGTACTAGGCCAGTAATCCTGTCAAAGAAGGAAATTAGGTTGGTTTGTCATGATAAGCTAGTTCTTTAAATAGCCTACAATGAATTTCATCAGGCCCTGCTGAATTGAATACATCTAACTTATCTAAATATTCTTTAACCTGTTCTTTCCTGATTTTAGATTGTATTCCTTCCCCCTTCTTCCCTTAATGATTTTACCTAGAAATGGGGAGACAGGGTAAGAGTTGAAGAGGATTAAACAGATTATTGCATTTCTCAGAGGAGGGTGGTAGGTTTACTTCTCTGAAGGAAATGCTGATAATTTCTAGTAGCAATGGGCACAGTTCTTAGGTGGTGGGATCTGTTTCACATTGGAGTTTGTTTGTCAGGACCTCAAGCTTTGAGTGTGATGGGATCAAATTCCAGAAGGGATAGCAGGTAAAGCACTCTGGTCTTGATTAAAGTAGCTTTTCTTTGCTTCTTTTACTAGATGGCATAGTTCCAGAGAAGGTCTTTGTGTTGTTAAGAATACCATCTGCATTATAATCATCTGCCTCTAGGCCTTTACCTAACAAAGTTAGTTGATGAACGATGGTGATCTGTTTGTTGTAAAGAGAAGGCCAAGAGACAAGCAATTGTACTGTCCTAGTAGCTCATCAGTCCTTTGGCTGTGTAGGTGGGTGATTGTCTTCCTATGGCATGCTGGAAACTTAAGCTTCAAAAGATTTTGTGGGCAGCCAGACTTTGGTGGTTCATTTCCTTAGTGGAATGAAGGTAGGACAGTTTCACAGGGATGAGATGGTGGTTAGACAACGAGGTCAGGACACTTTGTGAGAGTTCCAATATCCACTCCCAAGCTGACAATAAGGTCCCGTTGTGAGAGTACAGAAAATAGTTTCTGTGAAACCTATTGTTTCCACGTGGGTCTAAAGCTGATGTCCTTGGTTCTCTCCATGTGTAAGTTGAAGTAACCAAGAACATGATACCATAAGCAGAACCCCTCCTCCCCCACTCTAATGAGGAAGAAAAACAGCAAGAGACTTCATGAACCCAATTGGGGCCCTCACTTAGCAGATCTAACTTACAGGAGATGCACTTAGCATGAATATAGAAAATTCTAAAGTATATAGGCCATTCTGCACTTCATGCAAAGGAAATTCCATCCTAGAAAAAACATTTCAAAATAGGTCATTTTCAGCTGATATGGGTTGAGTGTCCCTTTAAATGTGGTGTTGGCAGTTGGAAAAATCTTGTACGTAAGCTGAACAAACTGGAAATGGAGTTGTGGAGACAAAATGCTATTGTTAGAGAGCCATTTTTCTGACCAGAGCTACATTTTAATCTGTAGCACTCTGTTTGGATAGTTTCATTTACCCACAGAAGGCTAGGGAAGTAAGTTTGTTCTTTATTCCTTAACTACCTCTGAGAGTGTTAAATCCAACTGGAAACCCTCTTCACAGTCTTGTATATAGAGTAACAACACTTGCAAGCTGTTTTGTTGCAATGCATTATGGGTACCTATGCTTTTTCCCCTCCCTCCAATGAGAAGGAAGAAAACACTGGAACTAGCAGTTATGTGTAGTGCTTGGGATTTATCAAAATATAAATCAGAGGCTGGGATTTGAACAAAGCTGTGAGTCTAAATGATTACTTAATAATGCAGCTGCCTCTCCATGTCTTCAGACGGTATTGTTGATGCTATGTAACAAGCTGGAAATATAAAGTGCTTTGACTGAAATCCAAAATTTACTTCTGCAGTAAACAAAGAGACAAAGAAGAGACGTTATAGTCACAAAAAACTTACATTGGGGTAACAATGGGTTAAACTTTTCTTTAAAAAACGTTTCCACTCATCTACACTCTTTAGTTCCAATAAGCTAGTTTTACAGTAGCTATTTAATAGATTGTGACTCATCTGCCCTAATGTCTTTGACCAAATACACTCATTCTTTGTAAGAGATTAAGCAAGCAGGGAGTGGGTGGGTGAGGAGTGATTTTTTTTTGGCCTCCTTTTTCCCGGCGTGGGATTCCCATGGTCATGTACCATAAATGAGGGCTATTCTTGTAAACATCTTACATGTCCCAGACAACCAAAAAAGGAAGAAAAACACGGTGTACTGACACAGATGCTTTGCAGAGCAGTGTGTCAGCATGTATAAAACTAAAGAAGCTCTTGTAACACTTGTATTTCAAGCAACAAGCGTTCTGATTAAAATTCAGAAATAGTCAGAATCTTCTAGTTAATCATACTTTTCACAGACTCTTCTGTTCACGTCCTTAGCACAATTTAAGGGAATGTAAATTTTGAGCTCAAACTTTATCACACTGTTCAGTCCATCCAAAACGTTTCTCCTCTAGTTTATCACAACATTTGTATTGGAGAAAATAACAACAGTGTACTTGCTCTAAAAAGCAGCCCTATGAAGCAAAAGCCCAAATAAGGAAAATTTTTGTACATCTGCAGGCAAAACAATGATCCTGGAAGAAATAATGTAGACACAGGGAGCATTAACTTGGTGCGAGATGTTCCGAAGGGCATATGGAAAGGGTTGGAAAGGAGGAGATGTGAACTGCCCCATGCAGATCCTGCAGGTGTGCTCTAAAAGGTACCTAGTTCACATTAATGTAGTCCACAAGACGAGGTACCTTTTAGACAATGCAAGCAGGGCCTACCCCGGTGCAGTTAGAGCACAACAACGTTAGTGTGCTTTACAAATCACACCCTTCTGGCGCACTGTGCAGACAAGCCCATAGTTTCTGAAAAGAAGTGAATGGGGAAAAGAGAAGAAAAGCACACAGACACCAAATGAGTATAAAATGATGGATAGCTTAATTTTTTTTTAAATTCTATAACAAAGGAGCCCAAATACTTACAGCAAAGCAGTAAAGTAGTCATGGCTTTAAGAATTTTTAAAAATGTGTACAACTGATTCAGTTTTTTACTGTTATTTTAAGACCAATATACATATAAAAGGCATAATTTATCAAGATAACACTGCAGTAAGTGAACACGAAATCTAACTTGCAATGAAACTTCTATGGTGTTACATAATCTGCATGAATACCTAAAAAGGGCATTACGAATACCCAACTAGTTAGTAGTTTATTTTAAGTGTCATGAATAAGAGGTGCAATCCTTGAGAGTTATATGCTGAGAACCCTAGAGCCCTTTCTATGAGGGTATTAATTCTCAATAATGCTTTGGAGAGTAAAAAACTCGAGAAGCAAAATACTCTGTTCAGTTTCTGTGACTTAACTTTCCCTTCTCCCAAAGCAAAGCTTTACTCTGAGTGAAATCCTGGCCCCATTGAAGATGGTGGCAAAACTCCTGTTAACTTCACTGGAGCCAAGATTTTACCCTCAAAAGTCCAGCTCAAATGTTCTTTGGAAATAAAATCCATTATTTTGTATAGTGTGCAAAGTGCAATAGCTCTCCAGTGCTATCAGAAAACGTGCTGATAAGGACATAGCCACAGAATCAAATGAAAATGATTAAAAACCTTACTAATTCTAGCAATCCTAACAGAAGAAGGGTGTTTGACATCTACTGGAATTTATGACAGGTCAACTGATTTAATGCAGATGCTATTACTAAGACATGTCCCTTCTGATTTCACTGAGTCAAATCAAAAGTTGTTTCACTCAAGTTCTTCAGTTTCTTCTGTGAAAAGGTCTGCCAGATCAGCCACTGTCAACACTGAGGCTTCTGACTGTTTCATGGAAGAGCTGGTGTGGCTGTAGGGAAAATTTGCACGAGAGTTAGAGAACAGACTCTGTGCAATAAAGAAAGAACATGCAGTTGTAGATTGTTTAATATTTATACTACAGTGAACATCACAAAGGAAGATGACAAGGAAGGGTATGTATACAGTGTACTTGTAGCCATGTTGGTCCCAAGATATTTGAAAGACAAGATTGGTGAGGTATTATCTTTTATTGGACCAACTTCTAATGGTGAGAGAGACAAGCTTTCTCCTTCAGCTCTGGGAAAAGTACTCCAAACATCACAGCTAAATGCAAGGTGGAACAGATTGTTCAACATAAGTAGTCAGTACATATTTTAAGGGACCATTTAAGGTAGAGTGGCCCATTAACAGCTCTGCAGTGATAGGACAAAAAGAAGGGGTTAGTAGGTTACAGACCACAATGATGCCTGCCTCAAATATTTACAAAATGATGGACAGACCTCAGATATCCATCCAAACACACAGACAAACTTATCTATTTCATCTTCACCCATAGCAATTTTACATTCAACAACACTTTGTCCAAACCAGCCATATGCCAACCTCTTCATGGGCCACCTTGAAGAAGACAAATGCATCACAAAACCAGTGATTTACCTCAAACACATTGATGATATTTTCATCCTCTGGATGAAACTCTGGCTTAAATTCCCTTATAGATTTCCACCACAACTTCAACAACCAATCCTAATCCATTAAACTCCTCTGGACACCACGATCAGCTTCAGCAATGGATCCCTACAGACAACCATATACAAGAAAGATCACCACAACTACTTTCAAAGATCCAGTATTCACCCCAAACTCACCACCAAATCTGTTATCTACAGTCAGGCACTCAGATACCACAGAATATGCTCCCAGGAGAAAGTCTGGGATATATATCTTATTATTCAAAACTGCCTTCACCAAACAAGGACACTCCACCAGAGTAGCAGACTGAATCATGGAATGGGCCACACAAATATCCTGAGACCCTGCTTCAATACAGAAATAAATCTCCCTCTGACTGCATGCCCTTAGTTGTCCCAGACCACCCTACACTGGAACTTATATGGGGTATCATCAAAACAAGTACAACCCATACTCAATGGGGACCCCATCCTAAAAGAAATCTTTCCTGAACCCTCACTTCTGGCCTTCAAACACCCCACCAACCTCTCCAAGCTCATCATCAGAAGCAAGCTCCCCACAGACCAGGACACACCAACTGTCAGAACAACAGATGCAAAACGTGCAGACATATCTCCACTGCTGTAGTGATCAACACCTTCCACAACACATTTCAATATCCATGGATCTTACATGTACCTATCACAACATGTGGTATACTTCATCCACTTCACTAAATGCCCCAATAGCAACTATGTGCGTAAAATCAGATAATCACTATGCTCTCAAATTAACTCACACAGAAAAATGATAAAAGACAAAAACACCATATCACCTGCGGGTGAACGCTTTTCACAAAGTGATCACTATATCTGACTTATCAATCCTCATCCTCAAAGGAAACCTACACAACACTTTCAAAAGGCAAATCTGGGAGTTTAAATTCATAACTCTGCTAGACATGAAAAATCACAGACTGAACAGAAACAATGGATTTATGGCTTATTGCAACAATCTGCACTATCCCCCTCTTTTTGTCTTATGACTGCAGAGGTCATAACAGGCCACTCTATCTTGAACAGTTCCTTAGAATTTGTGCTAAACAATGTGTCACCTTGCATTTAGCTGTGACACTTTTCCCAGAGTACCTTCCCCAGACCAGAAGAGGAGCTCTGTGAGGCTCACTAGATGGATCTCTCACCAGCAGAAGTTGGTCCAATGAAAGATATTACTTCACCCCTCTTGTCTCTCTAAGGAAGGGTATGGTTATTACCATGCTCAACCAAAGCAACATGAACCATCCTGTTTATTATGTGGAGACCATCTTATAAGTCTTCTCACTACGCAATTTTAAAGACAAAGCAATTCAAGTAGTCTGATCAGATATTTTATTGTTCATATTATTCAGTACTACTCAGATTCAGAACACAAGAATTGCCATACTGGATCAGACCTAAGTTCCATCTAGTCCAGGACCTCGTCTGATAGTGACCAGTAACCATATGCTTCAGAAGGTGGAATAATCTGCCCCCAGTAGAAGATCCTGATCTCTAACAGTAAGAGACTGATGTAAACCCTGCTTTGTACATCTTCCCAAACTACCACAAGTAATAAAAAGACTGAAATCAGAACTCATCTGGTGTTTTTGTTGTTTGGGCAAGAAGCATAATACAGTAGTTTTGCTCCTCTGCAGCTATATTGGATCTGCAGTTCGTCTAGACACAAAAGCTTGATTCTGTGAACTAAATGGAGGGAACTGTGCAGTTAAAGGGTTTATTTTTTCCATAACTGTTGACTATTACTATGCTGTACGACTAGAAATTCTCACCTTGTATTTATTTGGAGGGGTAAGGGTATGGTTATGAGGGGTAAGGCATCATCCTTATCTTTGAAAGTATTGTCTCATCAATTTTCCACATCTGTTCTATTCTAATCATAGAATCATAGAACTTATGATCAGAAGGGACCATTATGATCATCTAGTCTGACCTCCCGCAAGATGCAGGCCACAAAAGCTGACCCACCCACTCCTGAAATAATTCTTTCCCTTGACTCAGCTGTTGAAGTCCCCAAATCCTGATTTAAAGACTTCAAGAAGCAGATAATCCTCCAGCAAGCGACCCCTGCCCCATGCTGCGGAGGAAGGTGAAAAACCTCCAGGGCCACTGCCAATCTACCCTGGAGGAAAATTCCTTCCCGACCCCAAATATGGCGATCAGCTGAACCCCGAGCATGTGGGCAAGACTCTCCAGCCAGACACTCAGGAAAAAGACTTTCAATATCCCAACATTGACCCTCGGTACTAATTACCAGTGGTCGCACGTTATTGACCTATTGACTAAATCACGTTATCCTATCAAACCATTCCCTCCATAAACTTATCAAGCTTAATCTTAAAGCCAGAGAGGTCCTTCGCCCCCACTGTTTCCCTCGGTAGGCTGTTCCAGAATTTCACTCCCCTGATGGTTAGAACCCTTCGTCTAATTTCAAGCCTAAACTTCCCGACTGCCAATTTATATCCATTTGTTCTCGTGTCCACATTAGTACTGAGCTGAAATAATTCCTCTCCCTCCCTGGTATTTATCCCTCTGATATATTTAAAGAGAACAATCATATCTCCTCTCAACCTTCTTTTGATTAAGGAAAACAAACCGAGCTCCTCAAGTCTCCTTTCATACAACAGGCTTTCCATTCCTCGGATCATTCTAGTGGCCCTTCTTTGTACCCGTTCCAGTTTGAATTCATCCTTCTTAAACATGGGAGACCAAAACTGCACACAGTACTCCAAATGAGGTCTCACCAACGCCTTGTATAATGGGACTAGCACCTCCTTATCTCTACTAGAAATACCTTGTCTAATGCATCCCAAGACCGCATTAGCTTTTTTAACGGCCACATCACATTGCCAACTCATAGTCATCCTGCGATCAACCAGGACTCCGAGGTCCTTCTCCTCTTCTGTTACTTCCAACTGGTGCGTCCCCAGCTTATAACTAAAAATCCTGTTAGTCATCCCTAAATGCATAACCTTACACTTCTCACTATTGAATTTCATCCTATTACTAATACTCCAGTTTACAAGGTCATCCAAATCTCCCTGGAGGATATCCCGATCCTTCTCCGAATTGGCAATACCTCCCAACTTCGTGTCATCCGCAAACTTTATCAGCCCACTCCTACTTTTGGTTCCAAGGTCAGTGATAAATAGATTGAATAAGATGTTTTTGCATGTAAAAATTCAAATAATTTGTCCAGTGGTTAAATAACATGATTAATAGCAAAAATTTGGGACGGGATATTAAATCTCATGCTTCAGGGCTTACGTCAGTCTCTTACTATTAGATATAATTAAAATGCCTGGGTAATAAGGGTTTCCCCCCCGAAAGAAAAAAGAAAAGTCTAATGTAAACCAGAAATGTAACATCCACATCACATTGATTAGTTATCTAGCCAATACAAGATTTGTCCAAATACCAGCTTTTACAGCTTAACCTGGTACACATCTGTACCATTCTAATGTTTTTGCATGTAAAAACTCAAATAATTTGTCCAATGCTTAAATAACATTATTAATAGCAAAAACTCTATCCACCTTAGGTCTAGTTCACCATTGCATTAGTCCAGTTTTATGATAGTGTAATTTCACTGATTTCTATGCAATTACACTACTGTAAAACTGGATTACTGAAGACGTGAATCTGGTCTCACATTTATGGTTATTCAACACACATATACCTGAATGATTCATGTCCTTGGAGACTCTTCTGGTCTCTTAATTAAAATGTCTGGCCAGTAACTGGACTTATTTACATTGTGTTTCTGTTTCAAATCACTGAATACCAAATCCAGGTTAAAGTGTCAATTTTTCAAAGCTTTGCTAAAAACATTTTGGGACTTTAGTCAAAACATTTCACAGCTGAGCAAAAGTTTATGACTGAGTAAAAACCTCACAAATATAATGAATACAGTGTAATAACCTTTTAAAAAGAGTGTATGCAGGGTGGTATGAAAACGACTTTCATTTTGGTGCAACAACAATGCTTTTCAGCTCCCCACCCCACAAAAAATGTACCTTCTCTCTACAGTTTTCAGCATCATCTGCATTCTTTCTTCTATTGTTGCTTTTATCAGGAACCTGTGAACAATGGTGGGCCTGCAAGTGTTAAAAAAATAAAATTGAGCACTGGCATATTGCCATAGGACTGTGAAGAAGTTTAGGCCCAAATTTTGGCCTCCCTACAAATTATTTTAACCTTGTTGAAAGTGTCCTCCGGATTTTACTCTACTGAGAGTAAAGGGTGTTCAGCACTTCCCACCACTCAAATAGCAACTTTGCAAGATCAGGCCCTCAATGATTATAAAAATAATTAAATAAAACCAAATATACACTGGGTAAAATTCTGCTCTCAGTTTTACTAGTAACAATAAAAAGGTTTCAAAATGTATATTACGTGCACAACCCTGCCTAGGGACTGAGAAGCACAACCCCAGGAGCTCAGAGGCATGATTCCTTCTATAACTCCCAGGGCCAGATTAACTCAACACATCTCCTACCCTGTTGGAGAACAAAGCAGTTTCTTTACCCAGTCCCCTCCCCTTTGCTTGGAAATGGCAAATGAGTCTCAGCTGCGTGTGAGGAATATCTCTGCCCACTCATCCACTGATGTGGTGCTGCACATGAACTGAAAGAACTTCACTCACTTGAGTGATTGGTAGGATAGCCAACCCTCCAGGGTTGTCCTGGAGTCTCCAGGAATTAAAAATTAATCTTTTATTAAAGATTATGTCATGTGATGAAATCTCCAGAAATACATCCAACCAAAACTGGCAACCCTAGTGATTGGTGGTGTGATCTGGCACAAAGTGGCGTAACATCATGTGAATTCTTTCAGTCCGTGTGCAAATCTGCATCAGCAAATATACATAAATATAAATAAGTGGGGGCCCCGGCCCAGGGACATGCCTGGTTTACCTAGGCGTTAATCCAGCCCAGGTAACTCCTCAGCACACAGGAGGAGCACTCCTGCACCTAAACTCCTTCAGGGAATGTGGCCTGCTCCTCCTCGTATGCTGGGTCTGCTCCATACACTAGCTTGGTATGTGGATGGGAGAAAAGTCCTGCCTTCTCCTGGCCCACTTTGGGGAGATGTTCACATGGAATGAGGACATGGAGGAAGCATCTCCTGAACTTCCCTGAGTAAAGGGATCGAGACAGGCTCCTTGCATGCTGTCTTGAAGAGACCCCTTTTATGAGGGCCAGTCATAATCTGGTCCTGAGTAATGAACCCAGTCCATTGTTTGTATAGGACCTACAATGTTTTATTGCTTTTGAGTCCATCCAAGAAAGTGAGCGCCAGGTAATGACTAATTAAACCTCATTTTCAGAGCTGTGCTGATATCGCTAATGCAGAAGACAAACCAACACTTTATTTGGCTTCTTACGTGCCATATAAAAAAAGGGTAAAAAAATCTGATTGCCAAATGGAGAATAGCAAAGCTAAAAGGAAATAAGAAGAATTTTCAAGGTCCTGAGTGGGTGAAACAGAGCAGAGTAAAAATCAAAAGTTAATATCTATGAAAATACTTGGAGACCCTTCTGATAATACTTTTTTTTTTCAGAAGAGGAATTTATATTAGAAAATGAAGAGCACTAAACACTGCTCAGTTAGAACCTGATTCAAAGTCCATTGAAGTCAATGGGATTCTTTCAAGCCCTACCATAAAATTTACTAGATAAAGTCAATAGAACTACTCATGTGGGTGAAAGATAAGCATGAGCAAAGGCCTATGCAGGGTAGGGGTTTAAATCTGGAGTAACTCCAGATATATGCTAATGAAACAACAGAATTTGGCCCTTACTACACATTTAACTTGTACATAGTTCTCTTCTTGACTGAAGGCCCCTTACAATTTTATTTTCATTATTATTTTAATAGAGTATATAATACAAAATACAGTTACCTTTTCCATAACTGGTGTTCGAGATGTGTTGCTCATGTCTATTCCACAATAGGTGTGTGCGCTTGCCACGTGCACCCGTGCTGGAAGTTTTTCCCCTAGCAGTACTTAGCCTGACCACCTAGCTTCCTCAGGAGCCAGACCTACCCCCAAATATATATGTTATCCCCCTCCCCAAAAGGGGGGTGTAAATGGAAAGGGAGCTCACAGCAGCATTTCCAAAGCTGATTTCCACTCAGAAATCCAATAGCACCCTCGGGAGCATTTTGCTGGGAATGACTGCTCCTCATTTCCATTCATCTACCTCTGACTCTTGGTTCACTTCCTTTGGACCTATAGAATCCAGGCCCTGCAATGTTTGAGAGCGTGCTTTCACAGCTCCCAAGGAAGACAGAGCTTACAACTGAGTCAGTAGTAATCTCTCCCAAATCTTTAATGTGCTTCACCCACTTTTTACTGAGTTAGGCTCAATTTGTGGCTACCTAAATAAACGGGAGAATTGGGCCTTTTTTGTTTTCCAGCCCAACCCACCCATTTCCCAGAACTACATGCAGAAGGGCCACACCCTGGCAGAGTGGCTTGTTTTTATTAGTGTAAATATACAATTAAATGATTATGATCACTAATTAGAAAAAAAAAGAATTGTTAAGATGTTTACGTTAAAACACAACAGCAAAACTGAGAAGAGAAGCTTACAAGAAAAAAAATATTATGCTTCTTTTTTTCCACGTTAGGCATGTGGTTCTTGAGACCAAAGCAGTTAAGCTAGTAAGATATTGATCCCTTCTGAATTACCTGCCATTCAGATAAAATAGAAAAATATCATTAACCTAAGCTGCTTTTACAAAAATCAAAGAGTTTGTAATGCTAGCAGCTAGAGCTTGAGATATGGAGTCAAGACACTAGATTCTAGTCCTGGATCTGACTATGTGGTCTTAGGTAAATCACGCAGGGCAAAGTTTTCGTAAGTGCCTAAGTCCCACTGACTTTCAATAGGACTTAGTGCTTAAGTCACTTTTGAAAATGGAAAGCAAGAGCTTAAGTCACTTTAGATACTTAAGATTTAAGTATTTAGGTTCTATTTGAAGATTTAATCCATAACCATTTTATTCCTCAGTTTATCCATCTGTAAAGTGGGGATACCTATTATACTTCCTCACAGCTTAGAGATTCTCAGAAGGAGGTTGCCACATAAGAGCATAACATTATTTTAGACTGGCAAGGCAATATAACAGCAATTTTAAGCAACATTTATTTTAATTCTTACTTTGTTTGCCCAATACGATGCACTCTGCCAATGGCCTGAAGTTCATGTGCAGGATTCAAAATGGGCTCCACTAGCAGAACATGAGTTGCCTCAATTATGTTTAATCCATTGGAACCAGTATGAAGGGGTAGCAACAAAATATTGATCTTGGGATCATATTTAAATGCTGAGAGGTTCTCCTAGAAGATAAACACCATATTAGCATTTCAGTGGCAGCTGTTCCTGAATAAGGAGTATAGGGTAGGTACAACAATCAGGATTCAGACACCCCACGGTGAAGAATAAGAAATTGAATCAACTAATTGTATACAATATTATTGTACTATAAAAGTGTGAGTAAGGTCTTTTAGGAAAGCTGGTGACTTTCTGGTCATTAATATTACTGAGTGTTGTATGTACACTTAGTGTGTAAAGTGTTAGGTATGTATGCTTGGAATATGTTCCTAAAACATGGTCAGACTAAGTAATCCTAGTAGAACAGATAAATAAGTTTGTCCTGGACAAAGCAATGTACATTTTGCCAGTCTGCCGGGGTCAAGCTTTGTAATCTAGAGACAGTGAAAATATATTTGCATCTAAGGTAAATAAAGTTAGCAAACCAACAGAAAGAGGATGAAGACGACAGCATGGCATCTGCACATCAGTGGGAGAGTACCTCTGTCTGGGGTGTTCACCTCAAAAGAAACACATTTCAAAGGTTTACTAGACTATAAGAAGGACAGAAAATCCCTTAGTTACCCCTCACTTAGGGGACAAAGGGATCAGCACCCACTAATTCTGTGAACAGCGGATCCTCCTGCCCAAAGGGGTGGAGATGGTGGTAGCCTGATGTAAGAAAGCTGCTTAGGCAAAGATTATAACTTGCTAAAGTTAGTTTTAGTCACTAAAAAGCATGTTGTTTTGTTTGTAACCATACCTGTCTCTTTCTCTGGCTTAGTACCACTTACATCTATGTTCTTTAATAAACATACTCTCAGTTGTACTATAAACCATCTCAGTGCTGTGTATTAAGGTAAAAAGTATGCCTTCAGCTGGGCTATCAGGCTGGTGTGTGTGTATGCTGTCTCTTTGGAGACAGTGGATTTAGTAATTTCTGTGAGTATCTAGTGAGAGGGACTGGACACTACAGAGGCACATCTCTGGGTTCACTGAATGTTTCCTGCAAGACAAGGTTTAGACAGGGCTGGTGCAAGGATGTTTCGCGCCCTAGGCGAAATTTCCACCTTGCGCCCCACCCCTGCCCTGAGGCGCCCCCCCTCCCCCACGGCGCTCCCCCCCTGCCCTGAGGTGCCCCCCTTGTGGCAGCTCCCCACCCTCCGCCCTGAGGCACCCCTCCCCGCCCTAGCTCACCCCCTGCTCCAAGCACGAGCACCCCGAGCATGCCATTGCTGCTTCACTTCTCCCGCCTCCCAGGCTTGCGGCGCCTAAGCTGATTGGCATCGCAAGCCTGGGAGGTGGGAGAAGTGAAGCACCTCACCCCTGCCACACCTCCTCCCCGAGCACACCGTGGCTGCTTCATTTCTCCCACCTCCCAGGCTTGTGGCGCCAATCAGCTTAGGCGCTGCAAGCCTGGGAGGTGGGAGAAGTGAAGCAGCCACGGCATGCTCGGGGAGGAGGCGGGGCGGGGGTGAGCTGGGGCGGGGAGTTCCCTTGCATGCGGCCCCCCCCCCCTGACTTGCTGCAGGCGGCCCTCCCCGCGCTCCCCTGCCCCAGCTCCCTCCGCCTAAATGCCGGCAGTGACCGGGGAGGCCGAAGATCCGGCTGCTGCGGTTGCTGCCGAAGAAAATGGTGCCCCCCCAAATCCCAGTGCCCTAGGCGACCACCTAGGTTGCCTAAATGGTTGCACTGGCCCTGGGTTTAGATTGGCAGAGTCTCAAAGAGTTTGCTGGAGAGGCGGACAGACTGGTGTGGCAAGGAGGTGACATACTATTTAAGCTCCAGCAAAACTTTCTCTTGCTGAGGCAAAGGGGTAAAACTTCCAGGTTTCCTGAAGAGAATGTCACAATCAGGTGGGGTTTTTTTTTTCGTCGTCTTTTTTTTTAAATTAAAAGAGAATTTAGTAATTGACAGCCCTGAACACAGAAGTCTTCTTTTATCCAAAGGACAAATGAGCAGCAGCAGTGCAAGAATCCCAAAGAACACCGTGGCCAATCTGTCTCATCCCCTTCATCCATACAATTATTTTTTTTAAATGATAGTTTATGGCTTATTTTTGTTTTTGATAGTTTTTTTTAATTATTATGATTTTAGAGTTCATTAGCTCAGAGATCATATGCTCTGCCTTGATCAGTTCTATTATTCTCATTCCATTTTCCCAAAGGAGATGCAAGGTAAAAGGGTCAAATGAATTTCTGCTGATTATTCCCCCACCAACCCCTCCTGCAAAAAATGACTTGCAGCAAAATCAGCTTTCTGTACCTGAAATTTACTAATTCCGTTAATCTGAGCAAACACCATGTTGTTATCATCTAGAGCTTTTGAAATTATGTCCAAAACATCTTGCCACTAGAAAAAACACAATATAAAAGCAAGTCAGTATTACAAATAGCACTGACAACAATAGAACATGAAAATATGGCAGGACTGTAATATCTTAACCTTACCAATAAATAACCCAAGAGACTGCAGTTATAAAATGAACCTCTTATGATACGCATTAAATTAACATTAAATAAATTTTTGGGTTTTTTTGTGTGTTTTTTCTCTCCAAGAATATATTTTAAAAATTGTCTTAATATTAAAGATACAAAGTGGCAAACAGTCCAGCATTCAAAGTGGGCAAACAGAATCTAGAGGAGAGAAAACTAGTGCAAAGAAATAAAGACAAGTTTGAGCAGAAGAGATTTGCAACAATGAAATGTAGTTTAAAAATTTATGAAAAATACTTGGACAGTGTCTTTTCTATCTAGTTAAAATACACATAGAACTGATAATACGTCTGCATATGAATTTTCAATGTTTGCCCTTTGAACATCGTAAAATGGGGGATAATGATACTGATCTCCCTTGAAAAGTGCTTTGAGATCTACTGAAGAAAAGTGCTATATAAGAGCTAGTTATTATTATACAATACTTTCCATCTATTAACCATTAGCAGTATCAACAATGTCCCAATGACATGAAGAATCCTTCACAATTCTCAAAGAACCAAGTGGATATTGAAAACTACTTACATAGTTTAGTAGCTAAACTGAATTTTGGAAACAGATATTGGCATCTAAGAATTTGTAGAACACAAAGTAACCTTTAAGGTAGAAACTGCTGATAAATACCGTTGAGAAAACTAAAGATTTAGCCCCTGGATCTTTAAACTGGATTTTCTTCAGAGTCCGAACCACAGCTTCCACTTTGGTGGAGTGACTTCCCTTTGGAAAGGGGAAAGAAAAAACACCAGCATACAGTAGGATGAAGCAAAACTGAAGGAAACAAAACCACACATGCACATTATATTCTGATCTTTCTATTAGCATCTCTTATAGTGCGGTCTGTCTTATATATCTCAAAAGGGATCAGCAAATCTCTCTTACCCTGGTACATTTTTTTTTGGATAGGTCTTATAAAATTATACCTTTGGAACTTTGGAAGTACTTACCATGGTTTGCTCTTAGACCATACTCTTCTCAGGGCAGAGAAAAAAAAGGTTATTTAACACAGGGTTCCACCTATTATTTGTTTTATTTATTTTGATTTATGTTAACGAGGGGCGTCTTATCCAAAGCTCCTTGGTGCTTTTAACAGACATTTAAAGAACAATCACAACAAAAGATCAGTAGAAAACGTAACCAACAAGCAATTAAAAATCTGAGATAAACAGTACTCACAAATCCTGGCTCTCATTTAACTCTAACAGATAGGCTTTCCCAAATGTTGTAAATGTCAACAGACTCCGGCTATTTTGGATCAAGTGGAAGGGATAGAAATCTGAAGTCCAGGGCTATTATGGAGAGCACCCTGCCAGCAAGTTCCCCCTTCATTTAAAGAAGAGATCTCCAGCTTCAGTGCTTTGATGATTATAATTGAAGAAATATGGCATAGGAAGAGATGTGTGTCAGGTAGGCATGTCACAAGCATCAAACTCAATACATGAAACTCCATCTGAAAACCAATAACTAAGCAATGAACTGTCTTGGGTCAGCTTTAAAAACCAAAAATAGTTTGAGTGGCTACATAAGACAAGCACATGGCTAGTGAACTAGGATTGGAATTGCATGTGCACAGATGTGAACTGACATAAAGGGCTGAATTCTCTGGTCACTAAGACTACTTTGATTGCATAAGTTCCTCTTCCACCTCCTATGCCAGCTGTCTCCCCTTAGTGTAAGGGGATGGAGGGGAATTCCAGGAGCAGAACACAATTAAGTTCTTCTGTGTTTGATCCTCCACTGGTGTAAGGTCTCAGAGTGAACTTCATAAGAACTTACAGGAGTATGCTTTATTAAGGCCAGATCCACCAAAGCACTTGAGCATGACAATAGCAGTTCTACTGAAGTGAGGTGAAGGAAGAATTATGGTGGCATTCCATCCCCCTTTGACTCCAATGTATACAATTTTGCTCTGTAGGCCATTCCAAAAGATGGCATCACCAGACCGAAGAGGAAAGTATACAGGGGAAGGTATGGAAGATAGAACAGATTTTGGCCCTAAAACACTATAAAAGTCTGATTAATGAATGATTCTCTATAGGTAAACTACAATTGGACATCTCAGAGAGTTCAATGTAGCTGAGAGCATTCTCAGTATCAAATGACAAAATAAAGCCTGGTTATCAGCAAAATCACCTTCTCTGATTTATTTCTTTTTCTCTTTTTTTTTAAATTCAGAAATTACAATTTTTAACCACATTATCTAAAATGTGACCATCATAATTAATGAGGAAAACTAGGTGCCAAGACTTGCAACTAAGTGCATCTTTCTCCTTCTTCAGAACAAAGGAGTTAACAGTCTTTGACATTTTCTGTAGGAAGATAAGGAAACTTTTGACAGAGCTAGAATGATTAATTAATAAACAAAAAGGTCAGCAAAATGGAGTATTTTTGATCAACTTCAGTCTGGAGATAATGCAGCATTTTCTCTTTATATTGGAAATGTCAGACAACAACTTCTTGTGTACTGTACAGGAGGCATATAAACTAATTTTAGTCATCACAAAGTTAAGTTTCACTACAATAGATGGGAGTCTATTGCAGAATCAGTGATCCACAGTGGTTTATGGCAGGGGTTCTCAAACTTTTTTTTTTCTGCCCCCCGCCTCCCCCCCATGAAAATATTTCAGGCTGTGATCACCCTCCCTCCCAAAGAGTGATGACTCCTCCCGCATACCATAAGAGTTTTCAGCACCACCACCTATGAAGGATCTTCAAAATCCACATTAACATCCTCTCTCTTACATTACCTCTTGGCAAATTTAGGTCACCAGTAAGACTTTATATTCCTGAATCCTGCTTCTGTTGCATCCCCCACTCAGTTGTGGCACTAATATTTATTGCCTTTTGCGCCATAAAAATGACTAATTTGTAGTGTCCTCAAACTATTATTATAATACCCAGACACTTTAAAAAGAATTAGCAAATAGAAATCAGTTTGCTACACCTCAAACCAGGACCATGGCAAAATACCAAGTCCCATGACTGCAACAAAACTAGTATTTTCTCATGGAATTTTTATTGAAATTACAGAACTACATTTTAGCTATGACCGCAGCTCCACATATCACTGCCAAAAGTTGAAATATGGTTAAATGCACAGAAGAAAGTGAAGGAGGGCACTTAAAATATATACATATGTAACATTTTTACCCTCTATTGTAAGTTACTAAAATTTGCTCCTTTAACTATTTCAGCCCTACTTGATTTCATCACAAGTGTAATTCACTGGGGTGAAATATATTAAATAGCAATATTTGTAAAACACTGAGATTCTTAGGGCTTGGCTACACTCGAAACTCCAAAGTGCTGCCGTGGGAGCGCTCCCGCGGCAGCGCTTTGAAGTGCGAGTGTGGTCGCGGCGCCAGCACTGGGAGAGAGCTCTCCCAGTGCTGCAGGTACTCCACCTCCCCGAGGGGATTAGCTTAGACCGCTGGGAGCCGCGCTCCCAGCGCTGGGGCACTGTTTACACTGGTGCTTTACAGCGCTGTAACTTGCTGCGCTCAGGGGGGTGTTTTTTCACACCCCTGAGCGAGAAAGTTGCAGCGCTGTAAAGTGCCAGTGTAGCCAAGGCCTCAGATCAAAAGCGAAGTATATTATTTTACCATGTGTATTACAAATATATAAGTTACATCTTTATTGACCTAATGGACATTTTACATTTGTCATGGTGAGACTTGTAACTGTAAAGCTGAATACTAAAAAAACCTATTTTTACCTTTAGCTATGCAAACTAAGAACAATCCAGGAAAAAGTACACACTAAGTGTGTACTGTAATGCAAATCCCGTCTACCTACTCTATCTACCTTCCATTCATTCAATTTTATCTACACAAATTACAGTGTTCTCAATACAGAAGAGTACACTACTATGTTCTATTTCTTGCTCATTCTTCATTTTGTTCTCTATGCCATTTACTTGTTTGCATATGGGCTCTGTTTGCCTGGCAATCAGAAAATATATTTCCTTAATTATGAATACTGTGTTGCAGTAATTTCACCTAGTGTTTTTTAAAAGATATTTTATTACTTAAAAGTGCTTATACGTCTATACTTTTGCATGCTGTAGTTGTCTCAGCCAGGCAAGTATTGTTTTATTTTTGTCTACACCTGTTTTCTGAATGCTGATTTGCACATGGTTGGCTGTGCTATACTGACAGGTCAAATTTAGTGCAGTTTTGCTGCTTGTAGTATTGGTGGGGAAGTGAGTCTAGTCTAAGTGAGTGCCTGGAGCAAGCACTGGGCTGCTCAAGCATTCATATGTCACAAGTAGCTATGTGAATGCTTGAGAAACTCTGTATAAAAGCTAGAGCTGTCAAGGGTTTCCGTATGCAGTGTCAGCTTCTTTGCCGCTATTTTCTATAATGATTTCAGTGCTATGTCCTGGGTACAGGAGTGAATGACTCTTGGTGCCAACACCTTTGCTATTGATATGTACCTGGCAGAGATCTACAATCCTGTTTCCAGAAGTGGGAGTAGACTGTTCAGAAGATGTATATCTAAAAAAAAAAGAGTTGGAGGCTGGGGGGGTGGGCTGGATGATACCCATGGCGGCTCTATGGCAACAGCCGGCCAATGGTACCCACCCTTTGTTAGGGAAGCTGAGATTGGTTAATTTTGTAAGTGCTGGGATGGAGTTGCAGAGGGATGGGGTGGTTTCCCAAATGAAACTAGACTTCTTTCTGCTCTGGTCTCCACACTGCTGCAAGACACAATTTCTCTCTCTCTCGTCTTCCAGATTATATTAGCTACATGCAGAATCTGTTTCTTGTTGCTCTGTATCAAGTTATTGGCTGCCCTAGGGGTTAGGGCAGGGTGCTGCAGGCATCTCTAGACTTGGAAGTGACTGTATGGGCACTTACAATTTCATGGTACAATTAGTTTGTCTTTGAATCAAAGGACTGCAGCTTTGGGCAGTACCTTGTCTTGGATGCATGGGTTACGTTCCCCGGGGAAGCTGATGGAGGGAGGAATAAAATAAATAGGGGAGCACAATTGGTATGACCCTACAGAGGTTGGGAGTTGGAGTGATGCCCCTTTTCTGAGAACTGGGCACCAGCAAATCTTCCTAGAAGGGGCTGGATTTGCCTGGAGGTCCAGGTAATTATGCCAGGTGTTGCCTCAACAGTTAGCAGTTGCCTCATCAGCACAATACTTTGGACTTAATCAGGCTTTGGTATGATGCAAACTTGGCTGGCCAAGGAAATGTTACGCTCTGGACTAGAGAATCAAAAAAAGGGAGGTGTCTATGAGAGTTTTCTCCTCTTTTCGCTGCTTTCAGGAGATATTTTCAGTTATAGGTTTAATAAAGCTACAGCCACATGGCCAAAAGATAACTGTTGCCACCATCCATTCACAAGCTGAAAAAGATTATAAGCACTCTGCCATTCAGAACTACTACTTGTACAAGAAATACTTAAAAACGTAGAATTTCTCAAGAATGTAGACCAATGTAGCTTAGTCAACAGCACCACAGTTAGTTGTACTGTGGAAATAACTAACAAAATAACAGTGGGTAAGTGGACCATTTCCCCTTTTTGTACAGTGTTTATGCAGATGTGCTACAGAACTGCTTCATACCATTTCACTTTACAGAAATCACACATTTACACTATAGAGAGCCTTATAATTAGGAAGCTCTTTCTTCACACACAACATCAAACACTGACACATGAATTAAAAGCAAATCTACCAAATTCAATCTTTGCAACAGGAAAACTGCCCAAAGAAAATATATTCATTTAACTGAAAGTTCAAAGTGTTTATATACCCAGCTGGAGTACCCATGTGATTTTATTACTGTATTGGTCCTCCTTCATTCCATCCTCATACCTCTCTTTGGTAACATAATTTGTCATGATGTACAAAATTAGAGTCCTGTGACTACTCAGGCAGTGAGTAACTCACTTGTGTAAGTGTCTGCAGTTTCAAGGTCTTATATAGTCTTCAGGACAGGGACGATATTTTCCAGATTCTCGACTGATCAGCAGCATTAAAAAGGAAGACAAAAACCTTCACCGAACAGTACCACAGAGATTTTGTAAATTACCACCACCAAATACTTTGAAATTTGGTAATTTTTACACCTAAAAAAGCAGTTTTTGCTGCTTCATTCTTCTCTGTGGCTCCACTCTTTCCACAGCTCCTACTTACTTTCTGCTTTCTGTCAGTTTTTGCAAACTCATTCTCCTGCTGATTTGAGTGTATGGCACATCTGTGACACCTAAAAGGAGTGAATGGAGCAGCAAGAGAATTGAAACTATGAATACAGTACAAAATATCCCAGTCCCTTTGCTGCTCCAGTTTTTTTAATCATTCTGCTCTAAAAACAATCAAGTTAAAAGGTACACCATCAACTTGGAAAAAAAATACATGTGTAAACACAACCCCGCCGTACCCTGCCCCCCCAACACAGACACACAGAAGAAACTGTGGTTCACATTTTATGTAAAAATAAATACCAAATGAGGTTGATTTTTAGTGCCAAAAATAAGTCAGCATTTCCCCCCAGGAGATGTACCATAGATACTATGTATTCTTGGCTTACAATCTGGCCATTTGTTATCCTATTGCCCAGCAACACATCTTGCATTTGTTTACATTCAAGTTTAACTAGAGTTAAATGATAGCCATTTAACTTGCGTTAGCTTACATGTCTGACAAGAGTAATCCACAAATATCTGTATTCTATTGTGGAATATCCAGACTAGCATATATAAATATGTTAACTGACTATCACTTAACCCGTGTTAAAAAATCCCTAGTGTGAGCATATCCCTTGATCAGATGGCAGACTAAGAATAGCTAGCACTTTCCACAAAGAGTGAAAAACTTTCTAGGATCCCCCTAATGACCTTCCCTCTATAGAGTGTGCCACGTGTAATTGACTTGACAAAACAGAAGAAAGACACTGACTAGAGAAAGTTATGAGAAATGGGACAATCACAGAGACAAATGTAAATATAGGACTGGTCCTAAATTTTCACATATGGATCGGTGAACTACCAACATTTATCATGGTACTTACAGGACCATTATGCAATACAAAAATATTGTTCATTGTTGACCATTTTTTAAAAAAAGGAATAGAGGGGGAACAGCTGTATTTTTAAAAAAAGCTTGCTTGCTTTTGCAGCACATGTACTAAAATTGGAATGATACAAAGAAGATATTACCAGGGCTCAATGCAAGAATGACATGCAAATACATGCAGTGTTTCATATTTTAGCTGAACCAAAAGGTTATAGGCTTGATGTAGGAATCCTTCAGTGAAATTCTATGGCCTGAATTATGTGGGACATCAGACTAGATGATATTAATGGTCCCTTCTGGCCTTAAAATATATGAATCTATGAATGAGATCCCCATGATATTGCCTTACACTGTTCAAGATGGAATGACATTTACCCTCTCCTTCCAAAACTCCTGGGTAAATACTGTAAATATGGAAAAATATTGTTTAAAAAAAACCTCTACAAACAGAAAACCCAAACAACTAACACTCCCAAAGAACAATCTACCTACTCCCCCTGGTGCCAAGTCAGGCCAATTACTTCCAGCTCTGTATTCACTATTTGATTTAGGCTTAGGGCAGGGATCTCAAATTCAAATCACCACGAGGGCCACATGAGGACTAGTACATTGGCCCGAGGGCTGCATCACTGAACCTTTTTCATACGATACAAAAGTATAGTCAAAAATGAAAAAAAATGAAAAGTAATATAGTATGCTATTAAAAGTCAATGTATTAACTTTTTAAAAATTGTAATGTGAAGAGAGGTTTTAATAAAACAAACACCTGTAACTATTCCAGTGGTCAATAACACTGATGATGATCTGTACTAACAGTCTATCAACATAGCTGTAATGGCAGGAACTTTTTAAAGTAACTATTCATACAAAATACGTTGCCACTTTTAACAAACATTCTTCCCAACTACTCACAGCAAAGAATCATACATGCTGAACTTCATACTTCAGACTGCTTGTCTAGTCCATGAGGCCTCGCCCCACCTCTTCCCACCCCTTCCCCGCCCCCATTCCAATCCCTTCCCCAAAGTCCCTGCTCCAAATCCGCCCCCTCACAGCCTCTATTCCAACTCCTTTCCCAAATCCTCACCCCAGTCCTACCTCTTCTCCACCTCCTCCCCTGAGCGCACCCCGTCACTGCTCCTCCCTCCTGGAAAGTCCTAAGTGCCGCCACACAGCTGTTTGGTGGTGGGCAGCACTGGGAGATAGGCAGAGGAGTGGGGATGTGGTGCGCTCACTGGGGGGCGGGGGGGGGGAGGAAGCTTGGCTGCCGGTGGAGTTGGCGCCTATGCCGGGCTGCAGGAAATAACTCCATGGACTGCGTGTTTGAAACTCCTGGCTTAGGGTATGCCACACTGAAGGTTAATTTCCAGCTCATGCAGACATTTGCCTGCTAGCTTTTATCAAGGTAGTGTGAAATAGCAGTGTAGTCACAGTGGTGTGATGGGGAAGCTGCTCGAATCTATATCCAGGGTCTCTGACATGCCTGTACTCGGGGCAGCTAGCTCATCCTGCTCCCTGTGCCACTGCAGCTACCATGATGTTTTTAGTGTGTTAATTCAATCAAAGCTATTGCATGTATGAATACCTGGTCTGGGAATTACACCGCTAGCTCCAGGGTAGACGTATCCTTTATTTCCTCAGTGAAATCATTGCCAAACGACCAGACTCTCTATCACTGTATTTTAAATCCAGGCTCCTCATCCATGTTTTTTCCAACCACCATAAGTTATCAGTTTTGTTTTCTTTTTAAACTAGAATTTTATAAAACTACCATTGTAAAACAAAAATGAATATATTTCTGGCCCAGCAGCCTAGGGATCCCAAAACATTACTTAAAATCTAAAAAATAACCCCTCTCCAAACAAACTCTCTGTCACCAGGAAGAGACAAAAATGGCAAAGAAGGAACACACCGTAATAGGAAGATTTCTCCAAAAGCCTTCAATACAGCTGCACAAGGACTCAGATGGACAATCTCAAGGAAAAGATGGTACAGAAAGGAACCCTGGACTATTGGGACAAAGAACCAGCCAGTTTCAACTGCCTTAACAGGTCACACAACTCAGTAATTACTTTGATGGTAAACTCTTCAGGGCAGGGAATGTCTTTTTGTTGTGTGTTTGTGCCTATCACAACGGGATGCGAATCTATGATTAGGGCTTCTAGGCGCTACTGCAATACAAATAATTAATAGGATTTTGGCTCCTATGTACCTAAATCCTTTTTGAAAGTAAGTCTTAGGTGATGTAACTCTGAGCACAGCAACACCTAATAGCTTTAAAAATCTGAGGCTGAGAGCTTTGTACACTCAGTATCCCTGAATCAAACCCACTGACTAATCAGCAAGCAAAGTAGATGGAGGAGCGATGGATCTGCAGACTCCATCTTTTCACCACGGAGAAAGAAAGCAGCCACACGCTGGAAACAATGTTAGGAAGAAACTGAAAGGCGAGTTTTACATGAATCCACTCTAGAATTAAATAAACAAACAGCTGAACCATATAATAAGACTGACAAATGCTTACTAGCAGGCATAATGCATACTACTGGGAGTAGTTTCCTCAACAGTATTGACTGCCTACAGTGTTCTACAGTTGATGTTGTATATGTTAATCTTCATTGAGCAATGCTTTAAAAAAAGAGAAAGGAAAAAACAACTTCTTATCCTTTAAAACCACTAGAGTCTGAACAGCAGCTAATCTTTCATGGCTATTCATAAAGTCCATAAACCTAAATCTGTACCACTCAGAGGTGCGGAAACCAGATTCAGGAACAAAATTCAGATCTCTGGTAAATCAAGATCTAGCTGTTTGGTTACAAACCGGTTAAAAATAAAGATGCAACAAGTTTTTCCTAAGAAAGTGCTACTCATCTGAGTAAAGGCCTCCCTTCATTCCCCCCCACCCCCAAAAAAATACGAGAGCTACAGGAGGTAGCTACAAAAAGCCAATCATTCACCCATCTTCCAAGCAGGTTGTCCACAGCCCCTTATATGTTTATGTGTCTATTTTACAGGAGATGAGATGTTACGAAAACCCTCATTAAAGCACAATAAAGGCTGTTTCCATTTAGGTTCTGGCCTTCAGATTTTATTTTCATATGAAAGACAACTATTTATCTAGTTTTAAAAACAATTATAGTTTTGTAACTCATTTCTAACAGACTTCAGTCAGACATTTAAAAACATCCTTCCAAAACATCTGATCTTTGATGCCATCACATGTGGCACATCTGTTCTTTAACCTAAAAATGTAACTAACATGGATTTTGTGTTTAGGAAAAATTAAAATGTTTACTTCATAGTTAGCTTCCAGTTGTCTAAGTTTTTGAGAAGAGAATAAAAGTGAAGACCATATTATCAAAAAGGTGCATGCAAATCACACCCAGCTGGAATGTGAAAAAATCCTACATGCTTATGAACAAACACCACTTGTGAACACACATTTTGGGTGTGCATGCCAAAATCGAGCATGCACACGCTCTGTTGCATACTAAGTGTGCATCTCTAAACAGATGGGCCAAGATATGCTACATATGGCAAATTACCTTCACAGGAATATCATCCTCCTGGTTTGCAGTCTCTGCAGTGAAGACGTAGGATATTTCTTTATGAGAAGTTGTCTGCCTGCAGATGGCACATTTAATCGAACTTCTGCGGGTGCCAACACTGTACTGCTCTATAATAATAGCTATGCACTCATTACAGAAGCAATGTCCACATGTCAGAACTGCCCACTAGATAGGGAAATATAAAAGGAACAACAATACAACATAAAACCACTTTCTTCTTCATATAAATGTGTGTGTGTGTGTGTGTGTGTGTATACACACACACACTTAACCAATATATATATATATGATTTTTTTCGTGTGTGTGTGTGTGTAGAGAGAGATTAAATTATTTAAAACATTTCCTTACCTTCATGAAAAATAACATTTTAGATTATTAAAATAGAAGAAATTCTAAAAAAATATTTTAAATTATTTATTAGAGTTGGTTGAAAAATTTTGATTTTTGAAGTTTTTCAACAGAAAGGGATAATTTTGTGAAAATTTCCAACCAACTGTACTATTTATGCTGTTTACTATTTGCATATCTCTCAGTATAAAAAATAAAATTAGACAAGTCAGTTTTACTTTTTTTTAAATCATTGCCTAGCCAATTTTTTATTTTTGGATTTAATGCACTGGAACCAGGTTGCAAACATCACAGAAAGAATATTTGTTAAATAACTGTTTGTAAATCTATAGACTATTTCTATTGGCCTTCAGTTTTGTAAAAGCTTTGTTTTTATAAATCCAGTTAAGAGCAAAAGTCACAATCCTTACTCCAAAACTCATGAAACAATTTTTTTTTGTATATCATTACTAAGTTATGTGTAATGGCACCCCTTTATTTATAAAGAAAGAAGATGGTGAACTGGGGTTCTGAACTTTTTTTTTTTTTTAAGTGTGTGAACTGTAAGATAATAGAGCATTCTTCTAGGGGAATCTGGAGGGAATCCACAATTCTGCAGAATAGTTCTTGGAACTGTTTAAAAGTAATCTGCCAAGGTTGGAGGTGGTGTCATGATCAGGGGAGGATGAGAAGTGGGCTGGTGGTGTAACTTCTTCCTCCGTTTCTTCCTTCTACTCCTCTAGTAATTCTGGTTGAGAGTCAAGCGGTCTAGAGACTGATGAGGACAGGGTGTATGTGTCCCTCTCTCTGGTCTGCGGGCAGTTTGAGAACATGTGTCCTATTCGCAGCCCAAGGGTCCCAATAGGGCCAATGTGGGGGAAGTGGCATATGGGGTTGCATCCATAGAAGTCTGTACCAGAGACCTGTTTTACTTCTGGTCTCTGGGTATCAAGGACAAATAGATGATTCTGTGTGGCTGCCTTGATATGATGGTGGGGGGCGGGGATCAAGGGCAATGGAGTACTCCTCCTATTCCTCCTCGCTGGAGAAGGGCGGTGCAGTCCTTCGTGGTGAAGGAGAGCGGTGTTGTGTCTCTGGGGAAGAGGTATGAGCTGTGGGGAGCTTGGTACGGAGGAGCGGCAACTCTGAGGTGTCAGAGATAATCAGGTCTCTTGGGTATTTAAACTCCTGTGGTACTGGTAGGAGCATCATCGGTACTGGTGGTTGTGTGGAGATTGAGGGCATTTCCAGTGCTAAGGGTGGAGTAAATTCTCTGCAGAGGCCAGTAAATGGTGCCGAGAGTTGCGTCGGTGCCAAGGGCTTGCTCGGTGCCAAAGACTTGGCTGGTGCGAATGCACTCAAAGTCATTTTAGTTGAGGTGATCGGTATTTTGAAATCTTTGAACTGTCCTCCTCGGTTCCGAGCGACAGTGTTCCTGTATGCAGTCCTGCCCATTTTGGTCCTTGGATCTTGTGGTAGAGGTGGTACAAGAGGTGACCAGGCGGTTGTAGGAGCTAAGTCTCACCAAGGCTACCAACCTCGCAGGGGATGCCTTTCTTTGAAGTGGCTCCCTGGTGTAGGACCTCGGGGCCCACTTCTTCTCATCTGGACAGGAGAGCGTAGATTTTTTCTTAGTGGTGTGTGGCGAGTGGAGGGTCGGCTGATGACCATGCCAATGGTGACCGCCTCGGAGGAGAGGTATCAGGCCAGGGTCTGAGACTGGTTGCACTGAGCTTTCCATTAATAAAAGTTTTAGTCTCAGTTTATGGTCCTTTCTGCATTCAATTTGAGGCAGGTGCACTTTTGTGATATGTACCCCCTACCCAAGCAGTTTGTACACTGTGAGTGACTGTCGCTCATAGGGATGGCCTCACAACATGAGTGGCACCTCTTAAACCCGGGGGATCCGGGCATAACCCAGAGGAGGTAGAACTCCCTGGTAGGGAAGGGCATAAAAAAGGGAAACCTTCACTAATCTAAAGACTAACGGGGAGGAAAGAACAAAGGAAAAGAAAAATTTTAAGGGGGAAGAAAGAAATTGAATAAAATGGCTAAAAACTATAACGGAAACACTACTGTTCTAAAGGTACTACAGAGGTCTGAAGGGCTCTGCTCAGGATTCCGTCCCAGACCAAGGGTGGTCGAGAAGTAACTGAGGGCTGTTGGACCACAGTGCTATACAGATGCTGCTTACAGCGTGACATGGGAAGAAGCGCATGTGCAGTCCAACAGGCATTGCTATCAAAGATCTCTAATCCCGGGCATAGGGATTCTACTGCACCTACAGTGGAGCACCTATAGGGACGCTACTCGAAGAAGAACAGCTAGTATCCATTTCTTTAAAGTTGTTTATCCTCAGAAGAAAAAAATTAAATATATACTCAGCAACAGTAGATACAGAACACTATGTGACTAAGTACACAGTATATTAAGGAAGACAATCTACTTCTTGATTAGCATGTAAACTGACAAGAAGAATCTCTGACCTGCCAGAAAGCAGTGTTTATTACATTTATTTTATTTGATAAAAAAGAGAGACTGAAAGAAACAGCTAGAGAATTATGTATAATACAGTCAGCAATGGACAAGCTCCCCATACATCTCTGCCAATGCACCTCAATAGTGAGCTGACGCATGCCAACATCTATTGATTTTTATCATTCTGTGAACGGCAAGCTTCAGTGCTGAAATTCCAGTGAATTAACCAGTGTAATAATCTTGAGCTGAACTAAATTTAAGTTACTACAGTTCAGATATGGACAAAATTTGGCAATTTTGGATTTGGATAGACAATGATTTTTTAAAAAATGTCCATCCAGCTGTATAATTTGTTCTGGTGAATCTCTTAACTATATAATGTTTTGCTATATTAGAAACGTGGAGAGATACGATATTCAACCAAGTAAA
This sequence comes from Mauremys reevesii, assembly GCF_016161935.1. Lineage (NCBI taxonomy): Eukaryota > Metazoa > Chordata > Testudines > Geoemydidae > Mauremys > Mauremys reevesii. The sequence continues at coordinate 101,931,823 of NC_052625.1, read as the reverse complement.
ATTGAAATGAAAGGAAAAACAAAAAAATATAATGTCACAAAATTGTACTGGAATCAAAATTCTGCCCTCTTATTCTTCTCTAATAACACAGTTTTGACTTCCAAAACAAGTTGACTGTATTTGAAAAGTCTCTCTCACATACATCTTTTACCACATGTTTAGTCTACCTCTCACCTAATACAGGGACCAAAAAGATACAGTACTAAATATTAACTCATCTGATCAAGATGATACGTTGGAAAAGTATTAATTTCCCAGTTTAAAGATACTGTTTGGTTAAACTCAGATTGCTGAAATCTAGTCTAAAAATGCTGAGAATTCTTAGCCTAGGTCTGCAAAAGTGAGAATCAATGCCTGGATGTTTTACCTGTTTTCCCAGTTGGCGGGCACAAATTGGGCAAGGTTCTGGATTAACTCCTCCAGTGGTTTTATCCTGAGACTATAAAGCATAAAAAAGCATAACAAAAAGTTAATTGAAAAACAAAATTGAGTTACTCTACATTTCAGATAATTAATTTGGCAACTCATCACAGTTCATTCTGACCTGATTTTAAAATTGCTTTTAAAGTTGCCAAAATGTCTTTAATAATTCTTAGAGAAATAAAGCAACTTCTTTTCCCCATGAATTACAAGAAGATAATCTGGTTTAGGTTGATTAAATGATAACACTGCTGTTTATGTCACTGTACTTTAAGTTGCACCTGCATTTCTACTAGAGTAATTTAGAAAATTTTAGTCAATGTTCCACTGACGACAGAATATTGTAGGAATTTTGCCCCACAACCTCCATTTTTAAACCAGCTTTAATTTCTATTATAAAAGCACTGTTAGACCAGCCAAAGATATCCTCAACAGACTAAACATTCAAACACCTTTAAAAGAATGTTTTCTTATATAATATTTAATGCAATGTTCTGTTGACACATTAGGAAGGAAGGGACACAGCAGAAAGGTCTTTGGTTTTTGAAAGTTTGAAATACGAATCTTTCTGATATTATAACCTGTTTTCAGTCTGCCTGGATATCTAGAATTTTTACCTTTTGTTTGTGCTAGTTTGCATTGTCCAAATTGTTCGGAAGGTCAGCTGGCAGAAATAGGCAGGGGAGAGTTGATAGAAAGCTATGTTTACACAAAAGCTAACCTGCATTAGGCAATCTTCTGTTTTAAAGACATTGTACAATTAACCCCAAGCATATTGGGTACAATTCTGACCCATCTTTATTAGAACACCTCCCCTCCATTAAGTAACTGATTTGTTTTGGTTGTTTAAAATAGGTTTCACTATATATATTATAAACATTTGGATATTCCCTGGGTATTCCAGTCTAAGGGTACATCTACACTACCTGCCGAATTGGCGGGTAGTGATTGATCTATCGGGGATCGATTTATTACGTCTAGTGTAGAGGTGATAAATCGATCCCTGATCGCTCTGCTGTCAACTCCTGTTCTCCACCACGGCGAGAGGCGGAAGCAGAGTTGACGGGAGAGTGGCAGCAGTCAACCCCGCGCTGTGAGGATGCGAGGTAAGTTGACCTAAGATACGCAACTTTAGCTACAAGAATAGTGTAGCTGAAGTCAGCGTATCTTAGGTTGATCCCCTCCAGTGTAGACCAGGCCTAAGATATACAGCCGTATGAACAAATTAGATAGCTTTGTAAAACTGTCATGCAAATTTACCAGCCCAGATATGAAATCTGCTAATCTGTTCATTATCATTATGACTGATGATAGTGGGGAAAAAAAACCCTAAAGATGTTTTACTCACCCATTTAAACTGGAAAATTTTACACCTACTTAACACACAATTTACACAATGTCTGATTTTTCAGAACTGCTATGCATCTGCAGCTCCCAATGATTTCAGTGACAACTGCTGGTGCTCAGCACCAATGAAAATCAGGCCATATACCTTTAAAGCAGACTAAAAATTATCTATGCAAAATAATCACATTTTTTAAAAGAGAATCTTTTACTTTGAGTTGCTGTACATGGTCCTGTTCTTTCCCTTATATATTTACATCTCCCCTTTTAATTACACCTTCATTTGCACTATTTAGAAAGCCCCAAATTGTTTTCTCAGCTCATCCACTCCAACATTCAAACAATGGACTCCGTAGCCAAAAATAAAATCAGCAGTAGTTAAAAGCCAAATTATAGTGATACTGAAAAAATTAGTTACATTAAATTATGAACAACACCCTCACACACACTTTTAAACTCTTCATGTATACTGAATGAGAGTCGGCTGGTAATCTCTGAAACAGTTAAATTTTAACTATAAAGTTTGTGCATCAAGTGTACAAAATCCCCCTATTTTTTCTACATACGTTTTCAAAGTTAAATCATAATCAAATCTATACCTGAATAATTTGATACGTAGAAAATGGAGAGCGAGGCATTACAAAAAGCTTTTAAGTAATTCATAACTACTCAGGTAAATGCACTAATTTTGGCTGTGCTAATAATAATAGACTAATAATGTAGAAGATGTAACTGAAAGCTTAAATACACTACCACAGCCATAGATTACCTGTTTATGGATTTTTATTAAGTGCCACTTACTTCAAATTCTGAAGTGTCCATAATGCAGCTGCTCACCCATTCAGACAACAAACCGCCATTTTTTTCCCCCCTAGATCACACACAGGAAGTCTCAGACATGAGACAATTTTTTTTTAAATCAGTTTTGAAAAAAATGTAAGTGTTTGTATGCAATAGACTGAGCCAAGTGGCATAATTTGGATTGTGATTAAGCTCCAGATTTCAACCTCCTCCAAAAGTCCTAGGGTGTTTGGGATCAGAGTTCCAGTTTAGACCCATCTGTAGCTTCAAGTTGTAAAAGCATAAAAAGAAAATAGAAGCAAATAGTAAGATGTAAGTGCCTAGAGATGATAGATGACTGTTTTCAAAAGTTGAAGCTGGCGGGACTACCCCAATATTTGAGAAAGTGTGTTTAACCATCAGACAGAGTAAAGCTTAGGGCACTATGGGTTTCTGAATGTTCCATAATACCTTGTGGTATGTGGGGGTCCCAAGAAGTGAAAGAGAAAGATGACACCTGGAAAGAGAGATTCACCACTAGGATAGCTAGCAAGAATGGGCAGAAGTCAGGGATTTGGAGCAATCAAATTTTTTAATTGCTCCACTCTGGCTCCGGGCAAAAACCTACTGGTCCATGCTCCAGTTCCGGGCTCCGCTCCAAAGCCCTGGCAGAGGTAGCTAGGAAATCAGTACCAGCAGACTGACTTATATACCTGCTGTGTTGGTAGAATAGGTTCCATCAACAAGACAAGGACCTATTGCTTAAATCAGCCTCTACCAGATGACTAGAGGATCTCTCATGTAACGTCGATTTTTCAAAAAGGCTAAAGAGGCTATACACACAATTACAGGCCAGTAAGCCTAACTTCAGTACCAGAAAAACTGGTTGAAACTAGAGTAAAGAACAAAATTATCAGACACACAGATAAACACCATATGCTGGGGGAAGAGTCAACACGGCTTTTGTAAAGGGGAAAAAATGCCTTACCAATCTATTAGAATTCTCTGAGGGGTGTCAACAAGAGAAAGTTACTCACCTTGCAGTAACTGAGGTTCTTCGAGATGTGTGTCCCTGTGGGTGCTCCACTCTAGGTGACGGTGCGTCCCGGCGCTGTTGATCGGAGATTTTCAGTAGCAGTGCCTGGTTGGGGCTCACGCACCCAGATGGTATCTCCCGTCTAGTTGGAATCTTCCTGAGTGCGTGCGCCCCACACCCTCCTCAGTTCCTTCTCTACCGTGGAGAGTCATCACAGTGCTCCAAAGTAGAGGGGAGGAGGGCAGGGAGTGGAGCACCCACAGGGACACACAACTCGAAGAAACAAAGTTAATTCAAGGTGAGTAACGTTCTCTTCTTAATAGAGTGCTGTCCCTGTGGGTGCTCCACTCTAGGTGAATGTGTAGCAGTACCCACTATGGCCGGTGGGACTTTGGAGATACGGCAGGGAGTACTGAAGATAGTACTGTATGACCTACTATTGTATTTGCCGTGGTGTCTTGCGTTAGAGCATAGTGTTTTGCAAACGTGTGTTCGGATGACCATGTAGCTGCTTTGCAGATATCAGGAATGGGAATGTTGTGTAAGAAGGCAATGGATGCCGACATGGCTCTAGTGGAATGAGTTCTAATGTCGTCGGGCGGCTGAAGGTTCTTTGCACGGTAACAGGATCTGATGCAGTCAGAGATCCACTTGGATAGATGTTGTTTATAGATAGCCGTCCCTTTCGATCTTTCGGTAATGGAAACAAAGACTCATGGCGACTTATGAAATGGTTTACTCCTGTCTAAATAAAAGGCGATTGCTCGCCTGAGGTTGAAAGTATGCAGGGTTGCCTCTTGCAGAGTCTTGTGAGGTTTGGAATAGTAAGTAGGTAAGTATATAGGTTGGTTGAGGTGGAAGGTCGATACCACGTTAGGAAGAAATTTAGGATGTGGTCTCAAAGTGACTTTGTCTTTGGAGAAGATTGTGTAGGGAGGGTGGGCCATCAGGGCGCTCATTTAACCAACTCTCCCTGCTGATGTTATGGCAACTAAGAAATGCACCTTCATGGACGTATGGAGATGAGCGGTAGCCAAGGCCTCAAATAGAGGTTTCATGAGAGCATGAAGAACGAGGTTAAGATTCCATGCAGCCGCTGTTGGGTAAATTTCAGGGTATAGATTTTTCAGGCCCGTTAGAAAGCGTTTTATGGTGGTGTGGGTAAAGAATGAATAACTGTCTAATAGGTCATGGAAGGTGGTAAGCGCCGTCAGGTGCACTTTGATGGAGCTGAGCGGAAGTCTGTCCTGTTTTAGATTCAGGAGGTAGTCTAGAATATTAGGGAGGGTCACGTTATTGGGTGCTAAGTGATTACGTGAGCACCAGAGGGCGAAACGCTTCTCCTTCTGCAGGTAGGTTACGAGTGGAGTCTCTCCTACTGTGTAGGAGGACATATTGGACTTGCTCCGAACAGGCTAGTTCATGGGTTTGGAACCATGAAAGAACCAGGCTGTGAGGTGGAGCTTTTGGAGCTGGGGGCGAAGGACCCGTCCGTTGTCCTGGGAAATGTGTTCTGGCCTGTTGGGGAGAGCCCGTAGGTGACGGGAGGACATGCAGAGTAGGTAGGGATACCACATCTGTCTTGGTCAAACTGGGGCAATAAGGATGACTTGGGTCTTGTCGTCCGCAATATTCCGAAGAACGCTGGGTAACAGAGAGATTGGTGGAAGGCGTACAGGAGGGAGCTGTTCCATGGTATGAGGATTGCATCTCCTAGGGATGCAGTCCCGAGTCTAACTCTGGAGCAAAAGGGAACATTTTCGATTCTGGGTTGTGGCAAAGAGATCTATTGATGGGGTGCCCCAGAGGGAGAAGAGCTGTTGGAGTACTGCGGGGTACAGTTCCCATCCATGTTGTGTCAAGAAGTGCCTGCTGAGTGAGTTGGCAGTAGTGTTGTGGCAGTCTGGTAGGTAGGAAGGGATGATCTGTATTCGATGTCGTATGCACCAGTTCCATAGTTTAATGGCTCCCCTGCAAAGGGAATGTGATCAGGCTCCCCCTTGTCTGTTTATGTAGTACATGCATGCTGTGTTGTCTCTTAATGCCCGAAGAGATTTGTTCTTTATGAGAGGAAGAAAGTGAAGGCATGCTCGCCTCACTGCTCTGAGCTCTAAGAGATTTATGTGTAGGCGCATCTCTGATGCGGACTACCGGGCTTGTGCCCTGTGTTCCCCTAGATGCGCTCACCAATCAATCAGGGAAGCGTCCGTGGTGAGCATGAGCGTTGGGGAACATTGCCGGAGGAAACCCCTGTGCAGAGGTTTTCTGGAGTTGTTTATCAGTGTTGGGAAGCTATAACATTGGGAGGAGGAGTTAGCAGCATTCGTAAGGTGTGTCTGTTGGGTTTGGAATTGGAATTGAGCCAGCCCTGGAGACATCTCATGTGTAGCCTGGTGTGGTGAACCATGAAGGTGGTGGCTGTCCTGTGACCAAGAAGCTGTAGGCAGAGTTTTGCCTGTGCCCTGGGATGAATAAAGAGCGTACGTTTGAGCTGCGTGATAGCAAGGAATCTGTGATATGGGAGCAAGGCCCTGCTCTGGATTGAGTCGAGATGAGCTCCGATGAACTCGATCTGTTGTTTAGGTGTCAGGGTGGATTTTTGGATGTTTATTTGGAGGCCTAGGCTGTGAAAGAGGGAGATGGCAAAACGGGTAGCTTGAAGTGTCTCGCCTTGATGAGGCAATGGTCCAGATAGGGGAACAGCGTGACCCCATGTTTGCGGAGATGAGCCACGTCTACGGCTAGAGTCTTGGAAAAACTCTCGGTGCTGTGGCGGGTCCGAAAGGAAGAACCTGTATTGAAAATGGTCGCGACCGATTGTGAATCGGAGAAAGCGTCTGTGAACTGGATGGATTGATATATGAAAGTAAGCATCCTGTAGGTCGAGAGCTGTGAACCAGTCCCCTTGATCCAGTGTAGGTATTATTGTGCCCAGTGTGACCATCTTGAATCTTTGTATCCTCACGAATTTGTTCAGTCGGTGTAGATCTAGTACAGGTCTCCATCCTCCAGTCTTTTTCTGAGTTAGCAAGTAACGGGAGTAGAAACCTGTCCCTTGATTTTGCGATGGCACAGGTTCCTCTGCACCTAGTTGTAGAAGATGCGCCACTTCTGTGCGAAGTAAGTGGTCATGAGAAAGGTCCCTGAGGAGGGACGGGGAAGGGTAGGAGGGTAGGAGAAAGTTTGTCCTTATCAAAAGGGAGATCCTCCACTTTGGTCTGCAGTTCTTTGGGGATGCCAGATGCAGAGAGCCATGAGGATCTGCGCATAACCACAGCAGTTGCAGTTGTACAGACTGCTGTGTCTGCCATGTCTAGAGATGCCTGTAGGGCCGTTCTAGAAATCAGTTGGTTCTCAGTCAGGATTGATTTGAAGTCTGCTCTCCTATCCTCTGGAATGTAGGAGGCAAATTCAAAAGTTTATTGTAAATATCAAAGTCGTAACTGAAGAGGGGTGCAGAATAGTTTGCAATTCTGAATTGTAGTGTGGAGGACGCATAAACCTTGCAGCCCAAGACGTCAAGGCATCTAAGGTCCTTGTCTTGCGGGGTGGGTTGATATTATGACTGTTTCGTCCTCTGTGCAACTGCATCCATGACCAGGGAGTTGGGTGGTGGATGAGGAATAGGAAGTCAGCGTCTTTAGCAGGGACATAGTATTTACGTTCGGCCTTTTTGCAAGTTGGTACTAAAGACGGTGGGGTTTGCCAGAAGTGTCAGCCGGCTCCAGGAGTGCTTCGTTTATAGGGAGCGCGATTTTTGAGGGTGCAGACTGTTGAAGGATTCTGAGGAGTCTGTGTTGCATCTCCTGAACCTCTTGAAAGGGGATATCTTGATTGAGTGCCACCCTCCTGAGTGCCCAGGAGAGGCGCGCTGCCGGCGCCGCGGCCATTTGCGGCGCCGAGGAGGCGCGCTGCGGCGCTGTGGCCGTTTGCGGCGCCCAGGAGGGGCGCGCTGCCGGCGCCGCGGCCGTTTCCGGTGCCCAGGAGGCGGGCGCTGCCAGCACCGTGGCCATTTGCGGTGCCGAGGGGACCGGAGCCACAAGGACCTTCCTGACACAGGAGGTTGTCGCAATCCGATTCATAGTTATGGCTCTGGATGGCCAATTGTCGGTCCACGGCCATCTTGTCCTGCTAAAAGGACAAGGCAGCCCATCTTCTGACCAAAGATCATGTTGTATAGGAGGCAGAGAGCCTCATCCCTCAATCCAACTGGCTGGTAAAAAAAAAAAGCTGGGGTAGTAGGAACCACCAAAAACAGAGTCAGATCCTGTGTTTTTTTTTTTTTTCTTTTTTTTTTTTTGCTGTGGCATCTAAGGTCAGCTAGTTCTGTGTTCTGTGTATGAAGGCCTGATTCTGCTTTTTTTTTTTTTTTTTTTTGGGTCGGTCTGGAGGTGGTGGTTAATTCTGCCTCGACTCTTTTTTTCCTTTTTGGACCCAGTCATCTCAGGTCAGGTTTTGTGTTTTTGTCAACCGTGTGTGTGTGTGTGCAATCCTTCCCCCGTGGGTGGGGGTGGCAGCAGCCTGAAGGGAGGAGGGAGGAGGAGCCAATCAGCCAATCACACAGTGAGAGACCTCTAAAAAAAAAGTAGGTTTCCCCAAAATGTGTGTCCCGTGGTGTGCTGAAGGACCTGATCACTGCTCGCCAGGGCTCGCCGGCCAGGGTCTCCTCCTCCGTGCGTGCACTCCTTTGGGTGTCTTTGTCGTTGTTCGATTCTGGTGTCTGCTGTGCCCTGTCAGCTCCTGCTGGTGTCTGTTCTGCTTCTGCTGGTGGAGTGCTTGCTTTTGATATCTGACAGTTAGCTTATCTATCTTCTTATTTTATTTTCCTCTCTTGGTACCAAATATCTACTCAAATATCTAGGATTGATATCAGGATTACTTGTGTGAGCAATTGCTTACTGCTGCTGCTTAGCTGTGTTATTGTTTAATTGTTTGTTAATTTAATTGTTGTTAATTGTTGTCTGTTAACTGTTTTTGATCACTGCTCTGTTGCTCTGAATCTGTCGGCTGCCTCTGAGCTGCTGCCTGAGGGTTGGGCTGGTGTCCTGTCTCCGTGAGAAATCTGTCTCTGTGTGCTGCTGCCACACCTGCAGCCGCTGCTCTTGGTGAAAGCAAGGGTGGGTGTGCTGAGGCCAGTGGGGGGGCTGGCTTCTCTCTGTCTTTCTCTGTGTGTCTGTCCCGTGTGTGTCTTGGGTCTGTGGTGGTGGTGTGTATGTGTGGGTGTGTGTGTGGTGTGTGTTGGTGGTGTGTGTGTATTATTGTATGTATGTTTGTTGTGTGTTGTGTTTTGTTGTTGTCCCACCAACCCATTCCCCCCCAGCCAAGTTGTAACCCCCCCCCCCTTAATGCGGCAGCCTTGGCTTTTCCACACTGTCCCTTTTCCTACTGCTTTTCTCCCTCTCAATACCCAATTTCCTCAATAGAGGTCAGGTCCCTGCCTCTGCGCTCTGTCCGAGCTGCGGCTGAGGCATTAGAAAAGCTGAGGCACCTGCCTTTGGTGCTGTCAGCACAGAGGGTAGGGATCTGGTGGGAGACCCCCTACCCTTGTTAAAGTCTCTCCTGTGAGACTGTTCTGCTTCTTGCCTCTGCTCCAGGGAGGGTGAAGCAAGGCTGCCCACCGGTTCCGATCTGGGAGTGTGTCAGAGCGGGTTTAACCTTTCCCGTCTCCGAAAGCGGCTGTAAGGATTTTTCCATCATCAGTATTTTGAGCCGCAGGTCCCTGTCGAGACGAGCTCTTAACAAGGCTCGCGCAATGGAGACACTTCACAGGGACATGGGTGTCCCCGAGGCACCTCACACAGTATGAGTGCCCATCTGTCCATGGCATGGAGTCCTGGCAGGAGATGCATCTTTTGAATCCTGAAGCTCCTGGCATTATGAATTAGAGATGGCCAAGGAGAGTGTCTCAACGGGAGACAAGCCTGAAGGATTTTTTTTTTATTAAACTAAGTAACTAACTATGTAACTACACTAAAGGAAGGGAAACAACTGGGATGTAACTAATAATTATTTCTATGTTATTAGTTTCCTATAGATACCAGGGAAGAGAAGGCAGCACTGCCCCGGGATCCGTCTTCGGCCGAGGATGGTTGAGAAGGAATTGAGGAGGGTGTGGGGCGCACGCACTCAGGAAGATTCCAACTAGACGGGTGATACCATCTGGGTGCATGCGCCCCAACCAGGCACTGCTACCGAAAATCTCTGATCAACGGCGCCGGGATGCACCGTCACCTAGAGTGGAGCACCCACAGGGACAGCACTCGAAGAAGCAGCATGGGTACAAGGGTAATCCAGTAGATACAGGCTATCTGGGCTTTCAGAAAGCATTTGACACAGTTCCTCACCAAAGTCTCTTAAGCAAAGTAAGCAGTCAAAGGATAAGAGGGAAGGTCCGCTCATGGATCAGCAACTTGTTAAAAGATAGGAAACAAAGGGTATGAATAAATGGTCATTTTTCACTTTGGAAATAGGTGAATAGCGAGGTCACCCAAGGTTCTGTACGGGGACCTGTGCTGCTCAACATATTCATAAATGGTCTGGAAAAGGGGATGAACAGAAAGGTGGTAAAATTTGCAGACGATACAAAATTACTCAAGATAGTTAGGTCCAAAGCTACACGTAAAGAATTACGAAGGGCTCTCACTAAACTGGATGACTGGACAAGATGACAGATGAAATTCAGTTTTGATAAACAAAGTAATGAACACTGGAAAAAATAATCCCAATTTTACATACAAAATGGACTCTAAATTAGCTGTTACCACTCAAGAAAGAGATATTAGAGTCACTGTGGATAGTTCTCTGAAAATATCCACTCAATGTGCAGTGGCAGTTAAAAAAAAAAAAGCTAACAGAATGTTAGGAACCATTAGGAAAAGGATAGATAATAAAATAGAAAATATCATAAAGACACTATATAAATCCATGGTATGCCCACACCTTCAATGCCATGTGTAGTTCTGGTCGCCCCATCTCAAAAAAGATATACTAAAATTGGAAAAGGTACAGAGAAGGGCAACAAAAATGATTAGGGTATGGAAAAGCTTCCATATGAGTAGAGATTAAAAAGACTGGGACTATTCAATTTAGAAAACAGATAACTAAGGAAGGGGTGCTGGAACAATTTGTATAGTGTTGGTGCGGAGACTCATTGAATCAAACTGTAAACCCAATATATAATGGAAACCACTGCAAGCCATGAGGTGCAGCAGCACCCCCAACAACCCTAGTTACAACACCTATGGACTAAAGGGGGCAAGAACAAATTCTATAAAACCATAAATGCCATGGAGAAAATGAACAGGAAAGTGTTATTTATCCCTTCACATAACAAGAACTAGAGGTTACCTGATGAAAGTAACAGGTAGCAGGTTTAAAACAAACAAAGGGAAGTACTTCTTCATACAATGCACAGTCAACCTGTGGAACTCATTGCCAATGGATGTTGTGAAGGCCAGAAACAAAACTGGGTTAAAAAAAGAATTAGTTAAGTTCACGGAGGATAGGTCCTTCAATGACTATTAGTCAAGATGATCAGGGATGCAACCCCATGCTCTGGATAGCCCAAAACTTCCATCTGTCAGAAGCTAGATTGGATGATGGAATAGATCACTCGAAATTTCCCTGCTCTCTTTATTCCCTGGCATGGGCCACCATCAGAAGACAGGACACTGGGCTAGATCAACCATTGGTCTGACCCAGTATGGCCTTTCTTATGTCCTTACCAAACACTGATTTGAATCTAGTACAACAGAAACCACTTAAGACTAAAGCAAGTTCTGTATATTTGTAAATACATAGTCTCAGCACACAGTAGTGTCTCTTTGGGAGATCATGAAAACATTAAACAGTCTTCATTCTATATTACAGCTTCAATTTTCATATTAAAGCTTCATAATTCCAAATATACTTGATTATGCTTAGGTGAACATTTTCACTTATTTGAATAATATGGTTCAATACTATAATATATATTTAGTTCAAGATCTGCATGAAAAGCAATTAGTGTACATGCTCAGCAAATGCTTTTTAAAAATTGTATCCACACAATTCTATCAACAATTATAGTAAAAATGTTTTTTATAATGAAAAAAACATTGACGGACTCCTCCTCTCCATTAGGGCAGTAGAGGGTGCTACTATATCAGGGGTCGGCAACCTTTCAGAAGTGGTGTGCCGAGTCTTCATTTATTCACTCTGATTTAAGGTTTCGCGTGCCAGTAATACCTTCTAAAAACATTAAAATGTCTCTTTCTACAAGTCTATAATATATAACTAAACTATTGTTGTATGTAAAGTAAATACATTTTTTTAAAATGTTTAAGAAGTTTCATTTAACATTAAATTAAAATGCAGAGTCCCCCAGACTAGTGGCCAGGACCAGGGCAGTGTGAGTGCCACTGAAAATCAGCTCGCATGCCGCCTTTGGCACATGTGCCATAGGGCGCCTACCCCTGTACTATATTGTAACATCAAACAAGGGACTGTATACCTTACCTTCTCCAAATTAGTAAGATATAGGAGCTGGCCTAGTTTCTTCTGAAGCTGTGATTTGGCAACTGCCTTGTCATTCAAAAGTTTCACTCGATTTTGTTCTACCTGCAAAAACAGCATTCATTAAGTGTGTACACACATCACAGGGTGGTGTCTGATAAGTTTCAGAGTAAATCTTAAAAGGATCATTAAAATACTTGTAGAGTACATAATTTTTGGGGGGGAAATTAAACTATTCATTTAAACTTTTGAGACACAAGACAGTTAATTTCTTCATTCTAAAATTTCTCCAGGCTAGCAACTGAATGTTCATTCTTTCTCTTTCTGGTATGGGTGAGACAGGCGATAAATACAACTTAATTTAGTTGCAATTTGCTTCACTTTCACTGCAAGCAACAGAAATTTCACACAACAAACTATTAACCTTTATCACCAAACCCCTGTAAAGTGAAACATTTGTACTATTTATTTTATTTAGAACATAAATGATCCTCTGGTCTATTGCTGGCAGTACAAATGACTTGTGAACCTGAACAAGAATTTTTAAAATTTAATTTAAATGTAATCTCTTTGCCCTTCTTTTAGTCTGTTCAATGACAAGAGATATCACGCTCACTTTGGTTTCTAGTCAATTTCGCTTTCTACTTGTTATGTATTAGCACAAGCTTGCACTACTGGAGTAGTAAGGCTGAAGACCAATTAAGAAGCGGTTTTCTTTCAATTTTGAGAACACATTTCTAATAAATATTAGATTTTGTAAAACTTTTGTTTTTTAAATAAAACCTAAATTTTGGATTTCAATTGCCTGGTAAAATCCCTTTAAAACAGGGCTGAGAAAGTCACTGAAGGAAGAGCAGAGCATCAGAAACATATCACCCACAGCAGCCAGAAAGCTGAGAGGAAGAGCAGAGCAGTGGAGACACACATGCACGTATCACAGCAGCAAGGAGACTGAGGGACATGTAAAAGTAGCAGAGTACCCTCACCCACATAGTAACAATGAAGCTTTAGGAGACGAGGGAAGGACAGAGAAAGATGCATTAGGGCTAATATATTTTTATACTTTCATAGGGCATCCTTAAAATGCCAGTCCCTTTTTTGACTTTCTCTCTTGAAAAACACAACTGCCCCCTTTTTTTTTTGACTCAAATATTTTACCTCATGTGGTTCTATGATGTGAAGAACAGGGGGGCTAGGCTTTGGCTCATCAGGATGACGCACTCGGAGCCGTTCTGTAGCCATAGCAAGTTCATCGATAGCAGACACATGATCCCTCAGTACCATCCAATATTCATGAAGTAACTACAGGAAAAAACAAAATGAATTAATAACAGAACTATGGGTTGAGTCTCCTGTAGACTGCTGCTTCTTGTTATAAGCGGTACACTCTCAACCTGAATCTTTTGAGAGAAGATTTTCACAATAATCTGGCCACAACTTTTTCTGAACAGAAAACTGCACAGGATCATAGGAATAAACTGCTCTCTTCCACCAACTCTTTATGTGTGGTAATGAACGAACTCAATTGACTTTTCACCACTTTCTCCCCCACAAAATTTCTCCAATGAAATATAACTACAAAAATCTACATAACCAAAAATGTACAGGTCAGCTGCCTCTGCTTGATTAAGCATACTCTCTGAATAAAACGAAGGGAAATGAGAAAACTAGTAGCAATATTTGCAAAGCATAAAGTAGTAAAAGCACAGTTTCTTAGATGAAGCATGAAGTATTTTGTTCACTTGAGTGACAATACCATTTTTTGTAAATGTTGATATGCAAAAATTTGACCATTCTAGATAACAGAGAAACAGAAAAGGGTAAGAGAAAAAAACAAAGTCACTGGGTTGTACTCACCTGAGGAACAGCAAGTATTTCAAATGTTATTTACCTAATTTTAAATATTTATAGAAAACCAGCATATTGCAAATTGTCACACTTCCTGGTGTTCTCTCAAATCCCTAATTGATTATATTGTGACAAATTTAGGTTTTTTTTTAATGCCTAAACCTTTTTGTTCTATGCATCTTTCCTCAACTTTTAATGATTTTATTCAAGAGTCCCTCTATGACATTGTTGAGATCCAAGGAACTACCCCCCAATTTTTTCTGTTAAGAGTCCTACCTTCATATATGACATTTGACCTTGAGAGAACACTGGTTTGCTACTGTAAGGATGTTCCTGAATGCTGGCCTGCTGGCACTGTTTTGTTTTTTGTTTCTAAATAATAAAAAAAAAGCACTGAAGCATTACTTTTGGAGCCCACACCTTAACACCTACAAATGCAGAATTACTCTGCATGTAAACTAGCATAAAGTTAGACAAATAGGTCACACTTTGAGGTTATTTCAACGAACAAGGAAAACAGGGGTGGCACCAGCCTCTTCCCAGTAGGGGGCCGAGGTGGGCCTTAGCCCCACCTCGCCATAAGGCCCTGCCCCTCTCCTTGTCCCTGCCTCTTCTCCTTCTCTCCCCTCAAGGTCCTGCCCCTGGCCAGGCGGGAAGCTGGCACCGGCCAGGGGTAAGAGCTGCCCAGGAAACATGGGCCGCTGTGGGAACCCTGGATCTTCCACCTGCCCAGGGCAGCACTTCCCAGAGGGTGGGGACACAAGCTGGGGGCTGCTTTCAGGCACCCTGTTTCCCCATCCAGGCTTACTTCAGTGCTGTTGCTGAAGGTGGGCCCCCAGCCAGCAGTTGCCCCTCTCTCTGCTCTGCCTTCAAAGTTGGGTGGCCAGAGAGCAGCAGCTGCCACAGGGTGGCTACTGGGGGGAGGCCCTCAGGAAAATGTTGGGGTGGCTATAGCCCCTACAAGCCCTCCCCAGCCCCACCCTGAAGGAAAATAAAACCAAAACAGCTTTTAAAAATAGGTAAAGCACCAGGAATGACAGCTTATAAGCCCATTCTCATTGACAATTCAGATGCTTCCTTGGATGATGTCACTAATACACTATTTCCAGTCACAGAGAATGCCACCAGCAAAGTCTTCTCTCATGAGTCCCCCGACTGTCATCAAGTATATGTACGGAACGTTCATCTCTGCATACAGTTTTAGCAGAGTAGTTGCACAAAAGCTCTGCAATTACCATTCACTAATAGAAAAGCATGCAGCTACTTTGGTTTTCTTCTTTCTTAGTGAGTGTTTAAGCAAGTTAAGTGTTTTGTCCACACCGGCCAAGCCTTCACAATTTTAAATAAAGCTGTCAAGCCAACCTGTGTGATTAGAAAAGAAACACGTACATTTCCCATTCCTCTTGTCTGCAAAGAACTGGCACTGACAAAACATTTACATTTATACCGCAAAAACAATGAATCCTAGAGCAAACTGACATTATCTGTCCTTTTCCTTAAATGCAGCAGTTATATTTCAGAGTAGGGTCAAAGAAGGTCTGTTGAGATCATTAACTGAAAAGTTAGTTCTAGATATATAAGGGCTATAATATATGTAGCAGTGCTCTCCCAACTCAAAGTGGATTTGAGTAGCACAGTCAATTGAATCAATGTTGCCAGGGCAGGCCAGATGGAGTCAGAAATGTACTATCTGCATTGTCATTGGCAATATTAGCCCTTCTGCCTCCCAAAGCAATAGAACATGAAGATACTATTTGTTCTCACAGCAGAAGAAATGCACTAATGCCACAAATGAGTGGCTCATGTCAGGAATATAGTGCTCTCTGTGCCAACTGCACTAAATTCTGCACATATAATAGTGAAGCATGATAAAGAACTATCAACAACATTTTCAAATCAATTAATAAAAGTGGCCTGATTTTCAGAGAACATGTGGGATTTACAGAGTGCTCAGTATTTCTGAAAATCAGGAGCTTAAATATTGTTTTAGATGCCTGAGAGCTTGTGTGTAGTTTCTGCAGTGTCACAGAGTAAGATGGCTCTCTGAAGCAGTTGTGAGTTCAGTCTCACCTGTGATGGGAACATATGACTAGGAACCAGTCCTGCTGGGGACTATAAGGGCAGCCTGGCTTTAGTCAGTGAGAATTTGGGGAGCATGCTGGGAAGAAGTGAGTGAAAACTCTCCAGAACTATAAGACAGAAGGCCTGGGAGAGAGACCATCAGGAAGCAGGAGTCTGCTGAAAGACAAGCTCCAGCTAAAGGGGCTGCAAAGGAGTCGTCATCTTAGAGTATATGCAAAGTGCCACAGGTGGCATGTGACTAGGATTCATCACCAAATTTGGTCCGCTGGTTGGATCCTTAAGCTTCCCTGGCCTGGATCAGGTACTGACAGAAAGTGCAACATGAAGGCTGATCCATGCACCCCCTGCAAAGCAAACCTCGTGGGAGGATTATAAGGAAGGTGTGATGTTCTGCTCAGGACACCCAGAACTTTAAGCCACTGGGTTAACCCCTCTGTCTCAGCAAGTGAGAGCTTTGCTGCTGTTAAGCTGTGTAGCAGCTCCTTGACACTCCACCCTGTCAGTCTTACCAGCAAATTCCTCGAGACTTTGCCAGTCTAAAACTGGCCTTGCAGGTAGCAATACGTGAATCCCAGTTTCTGAGTTCCCCCGAGATGTGTCTCTGCAGTGTCCAGTCAATCTCCCTGTGACACTCAAAACAGCATGCATACTAGCTGAACACTTACATTTTAACACAGAGCACTGAGATGGGTTTGCAATAAAACAAGAATAAGCTTATTAATGAAGAACAGAGATTTAAGTGATACTAAGCCAGAGAAAGAGAGAGAGGTATGGTTAATAAAACATGTTTTCTAGTGACTAAAACTTAATTTTAGAAAATTACAATTGTTGCCTAAGCAGTTTTCTTATTTACACCCAGTTACCAGCATCTCTATCCCTCCAACCTAGGGGATCAAACTTTCACAGGCTGTACCCTATGTTGCCTAAGTGACGGATAACTAAAACGTCTTTTTGCTCCCCTTATATTACCCAAAGTCCATTGTCTCTGCCTTAAGAGCCAAGGAGGCTTCCTGGAGGGGCAGATTCTGACCCCTCGGTGAGCTCACTAAACTCCTTCCTCCATTGCTTGTTACTTTGTCTACCTTATATGTAAATATACCTTCACTGTCCTCAGTCTGTAATCAAGCCAGTCAGACAGGGGAATCCACATCCACAGGCTCGATGTGCACACTGGGTCCCAAGCACATTTTAGGAACATATTTCCAGCACACACATATAAAAGTATTTGTATACAACCCGTACACAAACCATGCAATGATTTTCAGGACCTGCATGTCACCAGTTTAGATATGATACCTTACGTGACACCTTTTAGATACATATTATGACAACACTGTGTTGGGGGTAATGAGTGGGTCAGGTGTGACGTGTTACAGTATAGTTACCCTTTGCCAGTGGGCATGAAGGAGCTCCCAGAGTCACAGAAGGTGAAGCTGTGGTAAACAATTTTTTTAGTCTAGAGGGAGGGCTAAATGCATGCTGAAGCCTGTTATAAACCAAAAGAACTAAATGAGTCCAGAGGTGAGGGCTGTATGGTTTTGTTATTTTAGAATAATAAATTATCCCCAAAAGGGGAACAGTACTGTGAAAACACCAGGTGTGGTGGTTTGATTGATATGAGACAGAAGGTCAATTGAGGCAATGAATGGGCCAGACATCTGATTTGATGACCCCTACTAAATACAGAACTACATCAGGAAAACCAGATTAACTGGTTTAGTCTGCAATGGATGCAATTATACTGGTACAGAAGTGTGTATATCAGTATAGCTTGCTTTGGTAAATGTTAAATCTGTGCAAAATCTACATGTAGACAAGTCCTAACTTTAGGCATCTAAATTGAAAATTTTGGCTTATGTTCATGTTACATATAATACACTACTGCAATGTTTCTTGAAAATCTTATGCGTTGTACCTTGTACTCCTTCTTCCATGCTTCAAAGAGTTCCAGAAATGTATTCCCTTCTTCAATTAGTCTAACATCCATTCGGTGAGCTTTGGCAAAAGACAGTATGGCTTTTAGGGAGCGCTCTGTCTCACTTGTTGCCCATAGTCCTCGACTTGTGGTGGGCAAACGGTCATCAACCAGCCCGTCTTCATCTTCTATCATCTCTTCGAAGATAGCCATCTGGCCTTTCACACTTAAAATAGACCAAAACATAACACTTGTCACTAGATATGTGAGTATCTTATACTCACACACACAGCTATATTTACATTTATATATACACATTTGCTATATTTAAGATATATACATACCTTACATATATTAATATAGCAATGTATATATATGAAACTACCACGCTGTTTGCTATTTATTTGTTATGAACTGTAAAACATGGCCACATTGACAATCAGGATATATTAACAAGGCAAAATAAAAATAATCATCCAGGACCAAAATGTAAGCAGCTTGTGGTACTATTCACATTCTGGTTAACATCAAGTCTTACACTCCTGGTTTAGAACATATTCATAATTTAAAATAGGGAAAACACAGTTTTCATTTGTGTATCTGCTTTTAAATTATGGTTATCCCACAGTGCCTTGAAAGCAGCGTGTTAGATACTGGTAGTATGAATACTGTGCAGGCCACCTTGTCAGCTATGCACTCAATACTAGCTCTTGCAAAGCATTGGACATCATACTTTTAGAGTGGTTATTAAGGACACTGGAAGTGTCAAGTGTAAAAAAAAATTTTTTTAAATAGCACTTCTGTATATTTAACTTCTCCCTGGACTGAGAGCAAAGAGATGCAGAGGAGGAACCCTGGCTCAAAATCTACTACCCCAACACAGAATCTTTGACAATGCAACAGCTTCCCAACTCCCTTCCCTACCATAATGATTATCATCTAATTTATCAGACTGTACTCTTACTTAGAAAAATTAAAAGTAACAAACAGCCATGTTCTCTGAGGACTCCTGACTTGCATGCATACAAAAGAGCATTTGCCCATACAGACTGTGTAGCTGAACATACTATTACAAAATCTGCATATTAAGAAGCTGAGAACGTTTTGAAAATTTAGCTCTGTGGTCTTTCAAATCATAAACCCCGAATGAGAAAACAGCACTACTTATTTGTTCATTTTATAAAGGAGTGTTGTTGTTTTTTTAAATGAAACATGCATCTAAAAGTGACACTGCCTATAAACATTGATACTGATTCTCTTTGCAAGAATATGTTAAAATAGTTTGCTCCCAAAACAAGGGTTTTAGACTAAGGATGTTTATATTTAAAACTTTAATTTCCAAAACAAAATTTTCCTTGAACCACAAAAATAAGAGTGAAAACTAAGTACTCACGTATGAGAGAACAGCTTTGACTCATATTCTGTGAACAGCTCATCAGCCTTACAGAAGACACAACTAGGATACAAGAGATTGCAAAGAAAATAGGCTCATTAAATTTTCAGCTACTCAGTGGAAAAAAATAGGAGCTCCATTTTAATTTAAAAAAAAAAACCAAAAAACAAAAAACATAGGGCCTGATCCCACAAACTGGATCCATGCAGACATGAGGGTCTGTTTACATGGATCTCATGTAAGATGGGAGCTTTAATAATTCAATTTCCTTTTTCTTCCTCTTATTCCAAAAGAAGATGGATTTCTCAAAAACACCTCCTACAAAAACAATGTTTTTGACATACTTGTTCAAAGGAAGTCTAACGGGTCGCAGATGGCAGATAGTAGCAGCTTCAATAACCTTCTTAGAGGGAGGACCTTCTAGATTTTTCACAGCTTCTTTTACAAGCTTCTGGAACTTCTTCACCTCCTCCATTTGGGTTGTGAGCAGATACTGAAGGCCTCTACAGTCACGGAACCTGACCAACAACAAAAACACATAATAGCACACCAAGTCAAAACCTAATTCAAGATTTTCACAAAGAGAAAGAAATAAATTGCAGTATGCAGTGAAACTACTTAAGGCCCAGTCCTGAAGTGTAATGCTCACCATCCTGAATAGTTCCCACTGAAGTCAGTGACATAAAATGGCTCAGATTTTAGAAATGGGGAAATAGCACATACCATCTTGGTCACTGTCTCAAATCTGGTCAAGGTTAGTAGTGCCTGAAATATTTACTACCTGATTTGTGTTTGGCGGCCAGCGAGTAATGAGTTTGGTGGTCTCAGTCCAGTTCACAGTGGACACACATACATAAAACCAACAGACACAAAGCATGTGTTACTCTAGTTCTCAGAGATAAAATACTGAACAAGCATGAAGATGAACCACCTATTAAAACGTAGGTATTTCTCGTGATCAGGTTCACAGTCTGCTGCCAGTGCAATATGAGGGAAGTGAACTGTTGCTGCCCATGCTGTAATTGTTCTTTGGGTACACCGCTTTGGATGCCAGAACACTGCTCAACTTGGCATCCTTAAAAGCACTTACAGTAGAACCTCAGAGTTACAAACATCTCAGGAATGGAGGTTGTTCATGACTCTGAAATGTTATGGTTGCGCTTTCAAAAGTTTACAACTGAACATTGACTTAATACAGCTTTGAAACTTTACTATGAAGAAGAAAAATGCTGCTTTTAACCATCTTAATTTAAATGAAACAAGCACAGAAAGTTTCCTTACCTTGTCAAATATTTTTTATTTAAACTTTCCCCATCTTATTTTAGTAGTTTATATTTAAACACAATACTGTGCTGCACAGTATTTGCCCCCCCCTTTTTTTAAGTGGGGGTTTGTCCTGCTGCCTGAGTGCGTATTTTGGGTTCCAAATGAAGTGCGTGGTTGACCAGTCAGTTTGAAACTCTGGTGTTCATAACTCTGAGGTTCTACAGTATATATATTTTTTCTAAATAGATCTCTCTCTTAGTGAAAATCTGATCCAAAACATTCCAAAAGTACAATGAGCCAAGTTAGAGAAGGATAAGTTCACCTGTGTAAAGCTGAGCAAAGTTAGAAAATGGTAGCTGTTTAAAGGATCTAGTTAAGCAATACTTAGGGCTAATTTGGAATTCTGCAACTAAATAAAACCCACATATGGGAGAGCTAACCAATTACCAACAGGGTATTTTGTAAACACATGGGTAGCATTTAAGTTTGAGTTAATAATATAATCTGAGCTGCCAAGTGTTCCAAATGTAAGAGAGAAATCCCACTTTGTATCTTGGGTCAGCCAACTCCACTACTCAGCTATTAGATAGCACTTGCTGCCAGGGGCGGTTCTAGAAATTCCGCTGCCCCAAGCAGGGCGGCGCCCGGTCCCGCGGCCGGGGCAGAAGTGCCTGAGGACGGTCCCGTGGCTCCGGTGGAGCATCCGCAGGCATGCCTGCGGGAGCTCCGTCCGAGCCGCGGGACCAGCGCACCCGCCGCAGTCATGCCTGCGGGAGCTCAAGCGGAGCCGCGGGAAGAGGGGACCCTCCGCAGTCATGCCTGCGGCAGGTCCGCTCATCCCGGGGCTCCGGTGGACTCCCGCAGGCATGACTGCGGAAGGTCCGCTGGAGCCAAATGCCGCCCTGCCAGGACAATGCCCCCCCACGGGCCTGCTTGGCGCGCTGGGGTCTGGAGCCAGCCCTGCTTGCTGCTTCCACCATTGCATTTTTAATAATAATAAAAATATTTTAGCTCTTCTGGAGTATTTTTATTGCAAATCTTAAAGTACTTTACAAAGGAGTACCAAGTATCATTATCCCCCATTTTACAAATGAGGAAATTGAGACACAGAAAGAAAAAAGTGACTTGCCCAAGGTCACAGCTTGCCAGTGCCAGAACTAGAAAAACTGTCAAGATTTTTCTGACTAGCCCATTTTAAATAAAAAACTATTTCCTCTTACACTATATGTAGTGGCAAGTACAGCTGGCCAGAAATTTTCTGATGAAATTTAGTTTAGTCTGGTAGAGTGAAATATTTCAATGAGTCTATCACAGATTCAACAAAAACTCTGGTTGAAACACAGCAGTGCACTTGGGCACTCTGCCTGGCTCCCCCCACAGCTCTGTGGGATAGAGGCCAAGCATGCTGGCGTCCCCATCTCCCCAATAGTTGGGATGGAAGGCTCCTGTCAAATTCACCTGGGAAATTGTTGCAAGCCTTCCCAGAGGGGAAGCCAGGAAGCTGAAAAAATCTTTAGGTTCAAGAAATTTTATGTTTTGGGAAACTCCTCTCTGTGAAAACGTTCACATTTTTGATGTTTGGTCCTACTTCTGAATGAAACTTTTTTCTCAAACACCCAATTTTTTTGTGGAAAGGGAATCATCCTTTTTTGGCATGCTCTAATGGCAACCACACACACATCTCTTCTAATTCTCTTCTCCCAGGCTATGTTGAACAGCGGCATAACGAGAAACCCTTGGCCTCAAATGATAGCTCTAAATAAGATGGATGTTCCATGAGTGATGGGTGGAATTTCTTTGTTTTCCTTCTCAACACAACTCTGAGTATGGAAAAAGAAAAGCTATAAAAAGTAAAAAAAAAAATTTTTAATTTTTTTTTTTTACAATACTTCGGTGTAATTCAAAGTTAAGCATGTGATTAAGTGCTTTGCTGTATCAGTACTCAGGATCTTGCATGACCAAGTCTTATGACTAAACAATTCAGAGTAAGAGTACTGTTTTTCACTTGTTTGTGAAGAACTATGTTTGTTTATAGCAATGTAGAGTAAATAAATAGAAGTTATCCTATAAGCAATTCACATTTCAGTATTTTTTTTTTTAAAACAGGCAAATATTCAGTTTTCCCAACTGCTTACAATTCATGTTCCTGTATCTGAAGCCAGACTGTTAATAAGTGCAGTAAATGCTAGTCACTCATCTATACACCACTTTACAGGACAAACATAATTTATTGCTCCATGAGCTGGGAGTGTTGCATAGGCAGCACTCTTGAACTTGGGACTGCAGGTATTTGTGAAAAGGGTGATGATGGGGGAGGAAGTAACTGGTGACAATTCCAATAGAGGAAGCAGTACTGATGGTCTGCAGTGGGAAACCCATCCAGAACTTGTTGGCCAGAAAATGGTATCAAGAATGGGAAGCTGCAAAGCGGGAAATGGAAAGACCCCAATAGGGGTCCAAAACTGATGCAAGTGAATCCCTAGAGGAACAAAATAAATTGCAAGTCAGTTTGTTTCAGAGAACATTAAATCCCAATGTAATTAACATTTAATTATTTTGCTCAGCAGTTGCATGAACACAGAAATTAAAAAAAAAACCATCATAGATTATACAAAGGAGAACATTTTAATGAATACTTGTCTGGGGAAAAACCCAAGGCCCCTCTCTTTTGAAGTTTTATATTTAGTTTCTCCTTTTTGAAGTGTGTTTTGAAACTTAATTGCAGTGCAGATGTTCTGAAGCACAAGTGCCTGGCACTTAATTGCATCTGCTAGCACAAATTGATTAGAAGACTTGAGCAGAGTTAAGTGTATTAATTATGCTATTTTGTATTTTATTCTCTTACTTGTCTGCCATGGAGAGTTTATTAGTTTGCTGTTTGTAGTTACTGGTTATCTCATTTTGCACACGCTGAACAAGCTCCTCATCAATGGCATATTGTATTGCTGTCTGGATCACGTCCAACCACCAAGGCGACCCAGAATGTATCTGTATGCAAGAGAGATTTATTCATGAACACTCTTAACAGGTAAATACTTTGCATGCTGTGGTAGGAGCTTTTTTGCTCTCTGGATCATATTCTGCCTGGACTGGTAAATTCTACTGGAAGCAGCCAGGAGATAAAGATACAGTTGGAAAACCCCACCTCTGCCCTCAAATATATCCAGAATAACTAGTGGGTACCTCCTTGTAAATTTCAATTACGTCACTATTGTTAAATTGCTTACATATAAGGCACAGGTAGGCTATCTATGCAAGAGAAGAAAAATATCATCTTATAGCATGTGCATAAGTGGAGTAGTTTGGAAGTTTCCTTCCATTCTGAATAACTCCCTTTTCCTCCTTTAACACAGACTGCTAGGAGGAAAAGAAAGGGGAGAGGAATAAAAGACTTTTTAATGAGAGAAACAAGGCTGTTTTTCCAATGAAAAAATGAAAAAGACTGAAGTAATTTTCAAAATGTAAAAGACAGTGGATGTAGATGGAAAGGGAAAGTATATTTGCTCATATGTTATTTAATGGTCTATGTCTTTATTTACTGTAATATAGTATAGCCGAATCAGCATTTCATCGGTATATTTTTCTTTTACACCTTTTCTCATCAGTTGTCACAGTGAATTAATGCTGTTGAGATATACTTGCCTGGAAGAACAGTTCCTTAGGAAGGAATGGAGACTCCACCTGATGCTGAGTTTTTAAAATATAGAAATGTAGTATCTTCCAGGCCAGTATGGTATTATTCTTATAGCTTGATTCTTAGCCTAAATTTCAAGAGGCAAGTGTGTACATGTGTAATATAATGCAATGGAAAAGGCATAAAGCAGTTGCTTTATTATATTTTTCTCAGTTACCCTGTGTTCCTCCTATCTGCTTGTTGTGTCCATTTGTTGTAGCTCATCAACTAATAAAAATGTAAGCTTTTTGGAGATAGGAACCATCTTTTTGTTGTGTGTTTTTGCTGTGCTCAGCACAATGGGGTTCCATTCTGATTGGGGTATGAGGTGCTACCACATTACAAATATTAAATAATACTTGGAATCTAGGACACACAGGTTAAAAGTACTTAGTAAATCAAAAATCATAAGCCAAAGAGGCACCTGCCTTTCTCTGGAGCTCACGAATGGTCTGTAGCACTGGCTGCAAGGCCTGATGAGCTTCTGAAACTTCTGCATTGGATTTACTCATATAATGTTGTCGAAGTTGTTCAGCCTATATGCAAATAAGAGTTTAAAATATGCATCAGCCATTTATATTTACAAAGAATAATTAAACAGCTACTGTATTGCATTAGTCCAAGAGTGTGGTTGGTTACCCAAGGTCTGTACTTGCTTCTCTGCAAATCCAATTTGTATTTTTTTCTTTAAAAGAGCTTGAATTGCATGAGATTATAAATATGTGAACAGTACAGTTTGACAAATTGTAGGCCAGAAGGAGGCTGACTACCAATTTTTTTCTCTAAAGAGAAGAAATAAATTTAATACATTAAAACTGTATTACCTGTGATGAAAAATGACTTTAGCTAAATTCAAAAAAGTCAAGGAATTCTGATTTTAAACCTCTCTCTGTGTCCTTTCAGCCATTCTGTTGCACCTACACAGCAGTAGCTATTGCTAAGTCAGAGAACAGCAATTTATTTAACGCTTTACCTGAACATCACACCTAACTGCAACATACTGAGTAAAGAAATTTTTAGGCCAAAAAACTTTTTTTTTTAAAATAAAGAAAAATGCATATCTGGCTTGACCACAACATTTCATAAAATTGTCTTGGTCA
Organism: Mauremys reevesii; assembly: GCF_016161935.1. NCBI lineage: Eukaryota > Metazoa > Chordata > Testudines > Geoemydidae > Mauremys > Mauremys reevesii. The sequence continues at coordinate 101,906,473 of NC_052625.1, read as the reverse complement.
GAAAAAAAACAAAACCCTAAAAAAACTGGAAAAAAAATCAAAACATTTCATTAACATTTTCAAAATATTTTGATTCAAAACTCCTTTTCATTATGAAATGTCCATCGACTTTATTAAAGATATATAAAAAGCTCCAAATCTAATCTAAATGTTTAATTTCAGGTCAAACAAAATCTGTTCCACCTTGCATTTAGCAGTGATGCTCGGAATACCTTTCCCAGATTTGAAGAGCTGTGTGTGGCTCGAAAGCTCGAAACAGAACTTCGTCCAGTAAAAGATATTACCTCTCCCACCTTGTGTCTCTGCTATTTTTAGGCAAATCAGATGATGAACTCCTTATTTTTGGTAAGAAGCACTTCTGCGAACAAAAATTCATTGTAGTATTGGCACTAGTTTGGCAATATGTTATTGTCAGGTTAACAAGTAGATTACTGGCATGTGTTTTCGCAAATAAATGGTCAATAAAATCTGTAGTACCTCTCACCACAATTTTAGTGTGTCATATTTGTGTCTATTTTCTGCATTTTGGGGTTGGTTAAGTTTCACTTCAATTTTCCATTACTATGGAATCATCATCATTATTGGTATGGATGGAGCTTAGTCACTGAAACTAGAGAGAGACTCATAGGGGTGGAAAACAGCACTTTATTGAAAGAGGACAATGAAGAAGAATCTCAATTTTTCTGTTTGAAAATGAAAGCTAAATTTATAGACCTTTTTCTTGCGACAATAGCATAAAAAGATATAATTTTTCAAACCCTAGCAAGTGGTTTACAAGAAATAAAGCAACTGGGCTGCCACAGTCCAACTTCCTCCCTGATAGTGCTTGCCTGGCCCCAACTTTGGTATGAAGAGTTCTTAATGTGAGGGGACCCAATTCTGCTCTCTCACACTAGGGTAATCAAGAGTGAAGTCAATGAAAGGAGGGACATCGGTATAAATGGAAGGAGCATCAGGCCTCTGAAGTCCTATTCCCCAAATCTCCAATACCTATCCCCTTCCCACTAAGGGCTTGTCTACATTATCTGCTGGATTGACGGGCAGTGATTGATCCAACAGAGGTCGATTTATCACGTCTAGTCTAGTCACGTTAGTCACGTAGCTGAAGTTGCATAACTTAGATTGATCCCCCCCAGTGTAGACCAGGCCCAAGTCTCCTTACCAGCCACAGAAGACCTGTTCTTTTGGCTCCCCCCATTCCTCATACAAGCTAGGGGAGATTGATGCCTGCTCCTCCCACACCGCACTACTAGCAGTAAGGGAGACTTTCTCACATAAAATATTAAAAAGTGATTCTGTCCCAACCATCTACTGAGCCCATCACCAGAAAGCCTCTGGCCTGATCATTCCACGATCAGAGATGACAGGACAACACACCTACCACTATTTTTGTTGCTATGAGGAACAGCTGGACAGGTAAGGAAGGCATGTAGGAGCCAAAACAAAAGTACATGGATGGATAGAAATTAATCAGAGTGGGGTGAGGAGCAGAATATGGAACTGATGGAATTTGAGTGAAGTGGAGTAGAAGCAACCCCCCATGTATCATCTCTGATGGAGGCAGAAATTTTGAGGGCACCTTGTTAAAATTTTGACAGCAGATCATGGAATTTAGCAGCACCTATAAGCACAGTTTAAGACCAATTTATGCCCCAAATATGTATATTTTAATCCCCTCAAAAAGAAAATGGAGATTTGCTCAAATTATTGGTATGCATATCTTATAAAAAAGGTAATAAAGCACTATGATTGTGCTATGATACAAGAGAAAAAGATGAAAAAAGAATGGTAAAGCAATTTCTCTAGTTCTAGAAGTGGAAGTGAAGAAAAGGAAGCTAAATGCACTATTGAGAAAGTATCAAAGCAGAGTCTAAATTGGTGGCAGGTGAACAAAGATATGGGCTAGCTATCAAAGACTTTTTATTAGTGTAACAGTATAATCACAGTTTATGAGAATATGCCTTTTTCAAATTTAAATTTTGAAAAGAAGCATATATAAATCTGTTTATGCATAGTTGCTTTTGAAGAGAGAAAAACAATTCCACTTTGTGATGAAAATTTATGGTACATGTCCTCCAGCTTAAAATAATGCCTAAACTAATTTAATCTCCATCACTATTTTAATTCACTGCAGAAAAAAACATCCTATTCAATGCAATACTAGAGAAACCTCACACACAAGAGATATGCATACAAAATGACATATGCATGCACTAATTGAACATTCCAACAAACCATGGCAATTATGACAAGGTAAAGGTGATGCTGTCTATAAAAGGTTCACAGGTCCCTGCCTGTCATATTTGGTCACGGCAAAGTATAGAAGTAAGGGGAATTTGCACCAAAGGAAATCTAAGGGGAAGGATTTGTCCTCTCCCTTATCAGCTGGCTAAAGCAGGGAAAACCTATTAGAATTAATGCCTAGTACTTTTCAGTTGATTTATTTTTGTTTTGTGATATTTTGTAGCTTGTTCTCTTCCCCACAAATGAATGGAAAATTTCTTACAGAATTTTCTTTCTGCCAGCAGCAACTCCCATAATTCTGCATATCTGGGCTGCTCTCCTCTCACTATAGCTTCAAAGAGGCAGATCAGAATTTTGGCTCTGCATACTCTGGCCATAACCCCCCTTCTCCTGCTTACTACCAGATGAGTTATTCCAAAACTGCAAAATTTGCATAATTTCACTAACAAAATATTCCAGAGACAATGTAACAACTATGTACATTAGACCAAGGAAAAACAGTTCTATCATAACAATTCCACTTAATATTTGACCCTTGGCTCATGAGTCATCTAGGGTGAATAGAACTGTGGTAGATACTATTTGCAGACAGGAAATTATAGGTAAGTAATTTCCATTCTGCAGACCAGCGTCTCCCACAATTCTGGATGTCCAGGAAGTGATCAGAGTGTTGTGAAAACAGAATTCAATAAATAAGAAGCACTCCTCTTTTCATGAGCTCGGTCAACGGTCAATATTATTTCTGGGCTACCACCTGAAGCACCTTCCTGCCAAAGTAGGTCTCTGCAGAAGATAGATCCATCTCACAGTGATTAATGAAGGTATTAAATGTAGCTCAAGTGGCCGCTTTGCAAGTTTCTGAAGTGGACACACTTGCTCGTTCCACCCACTGCTAAGGATCTCATATAGCGTGCCTTCATCCTTTCTGAGACAGGAACTCTGATGATTTGTAGGCTTCCATGATACATAGTCTAATCCACAAAGTGATGGAGGATTTGGAAGCTCTATGTCCATGAAAGGACATGAACAGGGAGCCCAATCTTCTCATGGATTCTATATGCTTGAGATAGATTTTCAATACTCTTCAGACATCTTAAGATGTAAAACACCTTTTCAGTTCGGTGTTATGATTTTGGACAATAGGAAGGAAGCACAACCTTTTGGGAAACGTTGAAAGAGGAATTCATCTTAGGAAGAAAGGATTCTAGTGTCCTGAGCATCACCTTGTCCTCATGGAACATGAAGTAAGGCTCTTGTATAGATAAGCCTCTGATGCTTACCAGGTGGGCAAGACAGCTACTAAGAAACAAGTCTTAATGGATAAAAGCAGCTGACACTGAAGTCATAGCTTGTCACAGCCCTCCATAGATCTTTGGGATTTGCATTGTGCTCTTAAAACCAGTTGTAGAACCTGGAGTAATTGATACTAAAAGTATACTTCTCTAATTTCCTCCTAAAGGAAAGCAATGTCTTGATGACTCTGAAGAACAGACTGAGACCTTCTAACACTTCCCTCTCAACAGCCAGGCTATGAATTGAAGATGTTAGTTGAAAAAGAGGACATCTTGTCTCAATGGGAGCTGGAGTGGGGGTTCTGGTTTTAGGTCTATCAGCTCTGAGAACCAAAGTGTTGCCAATGAGGAATTACTGCCACCTGGTCTCATCTTATTTTTGTTGAGACCATCTTCCCCAATAGCAGAAAGGGTAGAAATGCACTAAGTAGGTCCTGCTGCCAAACGTGCAACAAGGCATCTGTCCCCTGGTTTGGGGGTTTCCCTCCCTTGGGAATTATTTTGGCATCTTTGTGTTCACATGATTTGCAAACATGTCGGTCAAAGGGAGGCTGAATGTCTGAATGATGAAATAAAAAACCTTTTGATTCAGGCAGTACTCGGAGTTGTTCACCCTACGCCTGCTGAGCAGTCTGCCTTTTGGATCAGATCCCCTCTGATGTAGAACACTCTGAGGGAAAGGAGGAACTGTTCTACTGACCTCATTATTTCCAGTGCTTCCACATGTAGCAGCAGTCTCCTTGTTTCCCTTTTGTTGTTTAAATATGCAACTGTAGTTGTATTATCTGACTGACCCAGGACATGGTTCCCCCCTTTGGGTGGGCTGGAACCTTTGCAAAGCTAACTTGACTGCTCTGAGCTTTTTCCTACTGGCTCCAGATACCCTGGGTTGTTTAGGTCTTCAAGTGAGCTCCCCAGCTCTCCAAACTGGCATCAGTTGCGAAGATTAAAGGATATGGAAGGAGACATGCCTTTGTGGACACTGTTTGTAGACTGAACACCTCTGTCAGAATCCGTACTTGATCTTTTACATATTCTGGGAAGTGGTCCTACACCTTGAGAATGAAGGCTTGAAGGCTTCTGATGCATGAAGTGATCCCTATGCACAAAACCAGGAGTCCTAGCAGTTGGAAGCATAATGCTATGGCAGGTCTCCTGTGACTCTGGAACAAGATGATAAATTTCTGGATTTTCTGAAACCTTTCTAATGATGGATAGATCCTTGCTACTGAGATGTGTATTTTCTCCCCCAGGTGGATGGAACCAGGAAATCTTTCTTAGCATTGATAACGAAGCTGTGCGCCTGAGGGGGAGACAATGTCCGACACACGGCCCTGTGCACTGGTGATCATGATGGAGCTCCGATCAGAATGTCATCCAAGAAAGGGTACAGCTGAGTTCCCTGCAACCTGAGTGTGGCTATTTATCATTACCAATATCTTTGTAAAAACTCTGGGGGCCAAGGACAGGGCCAAATGGAAGTGTTCAGTACTGATCAGGTTTCCTGCTGTAAGCGAACCTCAGACTCTGCAGTGGCACAATCTGATGGGAATATGGAGATATGCATCCACTAGATCTATTGAAGTCAAGAAGTCCCCCTGGGATAGGGATGATTCTGTAGAGGTCAGGATCTCCATCTGAAACTTAGTTTTCTTCATCCACTTGTCAAACTGCTTTAGGTTGAGAATAGCTCTGATAACCCTCATGCACTTCCAGACAATGAAAAACATGGAGTGGAGCCTAGACAACCTTCCTTCTGAAATTACACTCTCTATCATTCCCATAACCAGAAGATGAGATACTTGGTTCTGGATCAGACTGTGGTTTATAGGGTCATTGGAGCTGCATGACTGAATGAAGAATAGATGGGATAGAGCCCCTAGCTCAAGGGAGTATCCGTGGCTCACTGTCTCCCTGACCCATTTGTCTGTCAGTGGAGGCCACTCCTCTAGGAAATGGGAAATTCTGCCCTCTAGCTTCAGTTCTGGGCTAAGGCAGACATGATCTTTTTCATAAAGTGGATTTGGGGAAGAGAGGGAGGACTAAGGTCCCTCTAAACTTCCCATCCAGGACCTCGATTTCACAGTTTTCCCTTGGAAAATCTGTTGTACTTTTGCTAGTACCTCCATTAGGATGGTGAGCGAAAGGAGTGCCTCTATCTGAAAACTGGTCTGTACTCTCTCCTGGGACCACTTAGGAGGGCAGGGAGAGACTGACTGGATTTTGCTGCGTCAACCACCACCTTCTCCAGCTTTTCTCCAAAAAGGATGGAGCCTCTAAACTCAGCCAAGCATAGGACCTGCTTAAAGTGAGTGTCCACATTCCATGGACACAGCCATTCATGGTGCCAGGCTATTGAGCTGGAAGTTATGGCTCAGCCTGAGAATCTCAGTGTCTCCACTGAGGCACCAGCAACAAATGCTGTTGCCAGGGAGATCTGCTTTAAAATGGAACCAAAATCAGGGTGATTTCTGTACTTAAGAGCTTTGAGATCTTCCAGCCAGGAAAGAAATGCCTTTGCAAAGCAGGTAGCTGACAGGGGTGTTCAAAAGGTGCCCGAAGCTTCAAAATCCTTTTTAAGAGTGGCCTCCATCTTTCTATCCATGTTGTTCTTCGGGCACAACTCCCCTCTGAGGGATAACCATATCACTGGAGGGAATCTATAGCAGCATCCACTTTCGGTATCTCAGTAATAGACCTCTTTAGTTTTTGAATTTTACAGAATTTGAATTTTCCTGTTAATGTGCTTGCCTTCATCGGGCTTATTTCATCATCTCTAATCACTTTCTTGAAGAAGGAATAATGGGGTATTGCAACCTCGGGGGATGTGGGGAGAAATTTGTCCTGAGGCTTACTCTCAGGAGCCTGCTCAGGTTGGATTTGAATCATGGAAACAATGTTGTTCTTGAAATTTCTTAAGGAAAAAAACAAACAAAAAAAACCACACCTCTTTTGCTACATTCCCCCTCCCCCCATTCTGTTGGGATTCAGATCCAAACAGCTCACCTTCCTAAGTGGAGGAGGGGGAGGAAGAGGAGTCACAAGACTCATCTCCTGGATTGTGTGTGTGTGTTTTCTTTCTTTTTTGCCTTTTTAGATTTTCAACCTTTTATGCAGGCTTTGGGAGCACAGAAACTGCTGCAGCTTTGGTAAGGCCTTTTGTTGCTTACCTTTCTGGAGCCCTCTTGAGAGGTTTGACTCAGAATCCTCTCTCGCTGGGTCCCCTTATTGGTGGGAGTGGGGAATTCAGTGTCTGAGTCCTCCTGGTTGGCTTGGGAGGGAGGACCTTGCTTCTTTCCCCAGGGCACTCAGGACCCACAAGGCTCCCCTCTTTGTTCTGCATTAGGTCCCCTGGGACTTACCCCGGGAGACAGGTGGTCAGAGTCCTCCTCACATTTAGAGCCTCTCCCTGTTCTGCACTGGAATTCTTGGTCCATTTTTCCCAAACTGGAGTTGAGGACCACAACTGCCTATCTCACTCAGACCCAGAACCTAACAGAGTTGGGGTCGGTTGGCTGGGTACTACTCAACATCTACATAGCCTGGGAAGGCTGCTTCACAGATAGAGAACTGCTTGGATTTAACCCTGTGCTTTCTTGGCTGCTCTGCCATGCCTGGAAGGGAAAGAGGAGCAAGCAGGGAGCAGAGGCTCAGGGTGGGTTAAACCCCTAAGAGATTACCTGACCTAGGGATGAGAAGGAACACTTCTCCTCACTGCTCAAAAGCTGGACAGAACAAGCTCAAATTGCAAAGTAAGGATGGAAGCAACAGAAACTGCCCCAGTCTGCTGCCATGGAGGCAGCAGAAAAATCTGTCGGCAAATGAGAGCGGAGGGGGTGTGGCCAGTGTGTGGAGCCAAACATTGATCCACCCCCATGAAGCTGCAGAGAGAGAAGACTAGCCCAGACATGCAGAACTGTGAGAGGCACTGGGCTGCAGAAGGGATATTAAAGAGACTAAGGCCTTGTCTATACAGTGTGTAATCCACACCAGAGGACACGCTAGCATGTTGCACACTAACTAAAGAGTGGACCCTGCTGGCATGCACTAAAAGTTCTCTAGAGCCTCATTTACATAAGCCAATTAGTGCACAACACATTTGAGTGCACTAGAACTTACACACCTTTGGTGAGGACTAATGCACAGTATAGACAACCCCGATGCTTGGAAATTTATTTCCCCTCCCTCACTGATGAAACCACCCACCAGCTTACGCTACTAGACAGAGAAGAAAAGGTTTAAAGCAGCAAAGAGAAAGAAGTGTTTACTGTACATGAAATTTAGCAGATGGAGATTCATATACTCTAAGGCCATAAGGGACTATTGGATGGGACAGAAGCAGTAGATGTGATATAGCTCAATTTAGTAAAGCGTTTGATGCTGTATCACATGATCTTCTCATAAGTAAACTAGAGAAATATAACCTAGAGGAACCTACAATAAGGTGGATGCACAACTGGTTGGAAAACCATACTCAGTAGTTATCAATGGTTCACAGTCACACTGCAAGAGCCTATCAAGAGAGGCCCTGCAGGGATCTATCCTGGGGCTGGTTCTATTCAATATCATCATAAATGATTTGGATAATGGCAGAGAGAGTACACTTATAAAGTTTGCAGATGATATCAAGCTGGTAGAGATTGCAAGTGCTTTGGAGACAGAATTAGAATTCAAAATGATCTTGACAAACTGGAGACATGGTCCGAAGTAAATAGGATGAAATTCAATAAGGACAAATGTAAAGAACTACACTTCGAAGAGAATAATCAATTGCACAAATAGAAATTGGGAAATGACTGCCTAGAAAGGAGTACTGCAGGAAGGAATCTGGGGGTCACAGTGGATCACAAACTAAACATGAGTCAACCATGTAATACCGTTGCAAAAAAAAGCAAACATCATTTTGTGATATATTAATAGGAGTGTTGTAGAAAGACACGAGAAGTCATTCTTCCACTCTACTCAGCACCAACGAAACTTCAGCTGGAGTACTGTGTCCAGTTCTGGTCACCACACTTCAGGAAAGAAGTGGACAAAATGTAGGAAGTCCGGAGGAGAGCAACAAAATGATTAAAGGTCTAGAAAACATGAGAGGGGGGACACAATAACTGTCTTCAGGTATGTAAAAGGTTGTAATAAAGAGAAGGGTGATAAATTGTGTTCCTTATTCACTGAGGACAGGAAAAGTAGTAATGGAGCATTACATTGCAGCAAGGGAGATTTAGGTTAGAGATTAGGAAAAACTTCATAACTGTAAGGGTAGTTAAGCTCTGGAACAAATTGCTTAGGGAGGTTGTGGAATCTCCATCAGTGGAGGTTTTAACAACAGGCTGAACACACACCTGACAGGGATGGCCCAGATCAGGGGTTGGCAACCTTTCAGAAGCGGTGTGCCGAGTCTTCATTTATTCATTCTAATTTAAGGTTTCGCATGCCGGTAATACATTTTAACATAAGAACATAAGAATGGCCATACTGGGTCAGACCAAAGGTCCATCTAGCCCAGTGTCTGTCTACCAACAGTGGCCAATGCCAGGTGCCCCAGAGAGAGTGAACCTAACAGGCAATGATCAAGTGATCTCTCTCCTGCCATCCATCTCCATCCTCTGACGAACAGAGGCTAGGGACACCATTCTTACCCATCCTAGCTAATAGCCATTTATGGACTTAGCCACCATGAATTTATCCAGTTCCCTTTTAAACATTGTTATAGTCCTAGCCTTCACAACCTCCTCGGGTAAGGAGTTCTACAAGTTGACTGTGCGCTGCGTGAAGAAGAACTTCCTTTTATTTGTTTTAAACCTACTGCCTTTTCATTTCGTTTGGTGACCCCTAGTTCTTGTATTATGGGAATAAGCAAATAACTTTTCCTTATCCACTTTCTCAACATCACTCATGATTTTATATGCCTCTATCATATCCCCCCTTAGTCTCCTCTTTTCCAAGCTGAAGAGTCCTAGCCTCTTTAATCTTTCCTCATATGGGACCCTCTCCAAACCCCTAATCATTTTAGTTGCCCTTTTCTGAACCTTTTCTAGTGCTAGAATATCTTTTTTGAGGTGAGGAGACCACATCTGTACACAGTATTCGAGGTGTGGGCGTACCATGGATTTATATAAGGGCAATAATATATTCTCAGTCTTATTCTCTATCCCCTTTTTAATTATTCCTAACATCCTGTTTGCTTTTTTGACCGCCTCTGCACACTGCGTGGACATTTTCAGAGAACTATCCACAATGACTCCAAGATCTTTTTCCTGACTCGTTGTAGCTAAATTAGCCCCCATCATATTGTATGTATAGTTGGGGGTTATTTTTCCCAATGTGCATTACTTTATATTTATCCACGTTAAATTTCATTTGCCATTTTGTTGCCCAATCACTTAGTTTTGTGAGATCTTTTTGAAGTTCTTCACAATCTGCTTTGGTCTTAACTATCTTGAGTAGTTTAGTATCATCTGCAAACTTTGCCACCTCACTGTTTACCCCTTTCTCCAGATCATTTATGAATAAATTGAATAGGATTGGTCCTAGGACTGACCCTTGGGGACCACCACTAGTTACCCCTCTCCATTCTGAGATTTTACCATTAATTCCTACCCTTTGTTCCCTGTCTTTTAACCAGTTCTCAATCCATGAAAGGACCTTCCCTTTTATCCCATGACAGCTTAATTTACGTAAGAGCCTTTGGTGAGGGACCTTGTCAAAGGCTTTCTGGAAATCTAAGTACACTATGTCCACTGGATCCCCTTGTCCACATGTTTGTTGACCCCTTCAAAGAACTCTAATAGATTAGTAAGACACAATTTCCCTTTACAGAAACCATGTTGACTATTGCTCAACAGTTTATGTTTTCCTATGTGTCTGACAATTTTATTTTTAACTATTGTTTCGACTAATTTGCCCGGTATCTACATTAGATTTACCGGTCTGTAATTGCCGGGATCACTTCTAGAGCCCTTTTTAAATATTAGCGTTACATTAGCTAACTTCCAGTCATTGGGTACCTAAGCCAATTTAAAGGACAGGTTACAAACCTTAGTTAATAGTTCCGCAACTTCACATTTGAGTTCTTTCAGAACTCTTGGGTGAATCCCATCTGGTCCCGGTGACTTGTTAATGTTGAGTTTATCAATTAATTCCAAAACCTCCTCTAGTGACACTTCAATCTGTGACAGTTCCTCAGATTTATCACCTACAAAAGCCAGCTCAGGTTTGGGAATCTCCCTAACATCCTCAGCCGTGAAGACTGAAGCAAAAAATCCATTTAGTTTCTCCGCAATGACTTTATCGTCTTTAAGCGCTTCTTTTGTATTTCAATTGTCAAGGGGCCCCACTGGTTGTTTAGCAGGCTTCCTGCTTCTGATGTACTTAAAAAACATTTTGTTATTACCTTTGGAGTTTTTGGCTAGCTGTTCTTCAAACTCCTCTTTGGCTTTTCTTATTACACTCTTGCACTTAAGTTGGTAGTGTTTGTGCTCCTTTCTATTTGCCTCACTAGGATTTGACTTCCACTTTTTAAAGGAAGTCTTTTTATCTCTCACTGCTCCTTTTACATGGTTGTTAAGCCACGGTGGCTCTTTTTTAGTTCTTTTACATCTATTAACGTTTTTAGAAGGTCTCTTTCTATAAGTCTATAATATAGATATATAAACTATTGTTGTATATAAAGTAAATAAGGTTTTTAAAATGTTTAAGAAGCTTCATTTAAAATTAAATTAAAATGCAGAGCCCCCTTGACCGGTGGCCAGGACCTGGGCAGTGTGAGTGCCACTGAAAAATCAGCTCGCGTGCCGAAGACGGCATGTATGCCATAGGTTGCCTACCCCTGGCCTAGATAATTCTTGGTCCTGCCTCAATGCAGGGGACTGGGTGACCTATTGAGATCCCTTCAAGTCATACATTTCTACTATTGTGATCACTTAGTTTGACCTGCTGTATAGCAGAGGCCATGGAACTTCCCCAAAATAATTCCTAGAGCAGATCTTTTAGAAAAACATACAATTTAAAAATGATCAGTAATGGAGAATCCAGTATGACTCTTGGTGAAAAAGATGTTAAGAGATCACCAGATAGAGGTGAATTGAGAATTGAATTAAGAAGCTGACTATCATTTGTCATACAACATTCAACAGACCGCTTTGCAAACTTCAGATACAGGTACTTTCCATAGTTTGGTCCATGAGGTGGCTAATACTTATTCCTTCTCCTCTGACACCCTCTTTATATACTGCTCTATTTGACCCCAGTCCTGAAAACACTTAATTTTACACGACTAGCCTCACTGACTATGAGACTATTCATATGTAAACACTTGTAAGATCATAGTTCTAGTGATTAATATTTAAAGTTTCCCCAAAACATATAATCATAACATAGCAAAGATCAGCACACATTTAGAATAGCAGCATTTGGACATTTTCCTTTCTTTCACTCATTCAATCAGATGCAATTTTATTAACATGGCTGGAGGTTTACCATGGAGTACTTGGCCTGATGGTTTTTTCCCCTTTTTTGACATAATATAATAGGAAAAGATGGTTACCGTCTTAAAAAAAGTACAATCTGCAAAACATATTGTTCTTTAAAATACTGTACAGTTACACGAAAACGAACAACAATCACCTCTTCCTCAAGTCTGCCATCACGCAAGGTTGGTGGTATCCCTGGATGCTTTGCTGCCAGTAGTTCCATCAGGTTGTGTGTAGAATGAAGTCTCTTCACACAGAGAAAAGCAACAATTATCATGAAATACAATATTCTGTATTATCTGGTACAGCAACTACGAAATCATTAGTGGAATCCCAGAACAAGGCTACTTATGAGAATAATAATAAATATTTAATTTAAAGGTAGGGCTTTCCTCTGTGAATCTTAAAGTACCTTATGAAGGTGGGTGAGACAACTAGGTTACCTGACTCCCCCAAGATCTCATAGCAAATCAGTGAGAAAGTCTAAAAAAGAACCCATGTCTTTTTGATTCTTTTGCTTTGTACTCTATATACTAAATCACAGCTGTTCCCCTTAAAGCCATCGTGAAATGCAAGGCATTTATTTATCTTAAAATTATTCTTTTATAACGATTTTTAAAAAATAAATATGGAAAGAAGTTGTTTATATGTCCCTAAAATAGACAAACTTCAGAAAAGTTGGAAAAAATTATAAACTCTGAGCAGCTTCTGTCATTTAACTTAAGATACAGTAGTATAGTTTCATATCAAAGTCAGAGTTTAAGGCCACAAGAGACCATCAGATCATCTACTCTGACCTCCTTTGTAATACAGGTCATTAAATACCACCCAGTTACTCCCACAACAAGCCCAGCAATCAGAATTAGACTAAAGTATTACAATCTTAAGGAGACTAAACTATTGTGTGGCACAAGAGGGACAAAGGTGCACCAATGCCCAAGGTCCCTGCAATGGCAGGGAACTGATTTAGTGAGATACACATTCACATAATATAAATAGTGTTTCCTAAAGGGATACTGTCAATACTTTTTTTTCTCTTTCTTGTGTTATAATGCTCTTAGTGTTATCATTTCTTGTGATATAACAATTTGACTTGGTTCTATTTATACTTCTCCAGGAACCATCGCAGCTGCCTTTTGTCTATTTAACTGTCTGTACTCTAGAGTACCACCGATGTTAGCAGTGATATGCAAGACTCCAACATTACAGCTTGTTAAATTCTATTGTAGACCAGCAGGTGGAGCTCACATTGTTTTTTTTGGTGCATCACTAAAAATTAGAGGCAAGGCTTTATAAAAATTTGTTGTTACGCTATGGTGGCTTTAAACAAGAAATCTGTAGTTCAGTGGACTTTGATAGATCGCAATGTTTAGAGCAGTGGTTTTTAAACCTTTTTTCTGGGGACCCAGTTGAAGAAAATTGTTGATGCCTGCGACTCAACAGAGCTGGGAATGAGGGGTTCAGGGTGTGGGAGGGGGCTCTGGGCTGGGGCAGGGGTTTGGGGTGCAGGAGTAGGTCAGGGTTCTGGGCTGGTGGTGCAGGCTCTGGAGTGGGGCCGGGATCAGGGGTTTGGGGTGCAGGAAGGGGCTCCGGGTTTGGGCAGGGCTCAGGGCTGGGGCAGGGGATTGGGGTGCAGGGTCAGGGCTTACTTCAGGCAGCTCCCAGTAGGCGGCGCAGTGGGGGCACTAAGGCAGGCTTCCTGCCTCTTCTGGCACCGCAGACCACGCTGCGCCCCGGAAGTGGCCAGCAGCAGGTCCAGCTCCTAGGCGTAGGTGTGCAAGTGGCTCCGTGCGGCTCTCGCCTACAGGGACCCCCCTTCCCCCTGCAGCGGAGCCATTGCTCAGGGCGGGGGCAGAGCACGGAGCCCTGTGGGCCCCCCGCCTAGGAGCCAGACCTGCTGCTGGCTGCTTCTGGAGCACAGCGCGGTGTCAGAACAGGTAGAAACTGGCCTGCCTTAGCCGGGCAGCACTGCTGATGGGACTGACCAGAGCCACCGCGACCCAGTGCCTTACCATTCTGAGACTCAGTACTGGGTCCCGACCCGCAGTTTGAAAACCACTGGTTTAGAGTATGTTATATTTGAAGACAGAACAAGTTAACAATGTCCCTTTGGCAAGCCCCTATGAGAAATGGCTGCATAAGAAATTTAACTGAACAGTGAAGTACATGTTGATAAGTTTATTTAAAAAATGCATGTGAACTTAAATGCATACTCACTTGCAGTGAATCTGTTTTGAGCTTTTCTTTGTGCTCTTCAGAGGAACGCAACACCTCTCTGTACAGGTCTGCTGCCAATGCATATTCATCTGAAGAATTCAAATCCATTTAGAGCCAAACACAACATGATTTCTATCTCCAAGTGGCCACAAATGGCCATCATCTCTAACATATGTAAGATACCTTCAGAGGGACCATCTACTATTTAATTGCTGGTTTCTTGGTTGTTGTAAATTGCCTATTTTAAAACACCAATTGAAGAAGAATGTTTTACTCAACATAGTGGAATTCTACTCTGAAAAGTGAGTCTAAGAATGGCATTGTGAGGTACCATGTTTGTTGTTTCTCAATGACTTCCAGAGCAAACAGTCTGTTTCCAAGTTAAACATGATTTTTGCAATTGCCAGACCTGCAAACACATGATGGTTCAGAGTCAAGCAGAATTCTGCATGTCATATTTTCAAACGTCAAATTCAGCCTTAATGCAAACCCATTGATTACAACACCCACTGCACTGGTGCAACTGAATGCAGAATTTGCCAGTTCATGACTATGAATCGCAACTATCAATAATAATGAATAGTCACTGGGGCAGGGAAAGAATGAGAATGATTCTATAGCTGGTGGTTAGGAAGTGGGAGACTCACTTTAAATGGCTCTGCTCCAATGGCTATTTAATTATTTATAAAAAGTGGAACAAGGTTCAACAGGTGATTGAGAAAAATACATACCATAATGTCCCATAGCCTAATGGCTAGAGCATTCTCCTGCAATAGGGGAGACCCATGTTCAAACCCCTTCTCCACATAAAGTAGAGGGAGGAATTTCAACTCATGTTTCCTGCATCACAGGTGCGTTCCCTAACTCCAGGGCAAAAGGTTTTAAAGGAAGCCACCTCCCTACATTCTCCCCACTGACCTTTTTGTGAATCTAGTCCTCTGCTTTTGTCAAAATGCCTGCAGTCACAATGTTTTATTTTGACCCACTAAATTATTTTGATTTACCAAAATATTTTTTATTTTTAGGATTGCCACCAAACCAAAAAAATCTATTATTCACCCTCTCTTGTGCCATTTTCACAATCACTTTTCAGAGTGGAATTATAGTTTAAGAGGCCATGTGCACCTTGAGGAAGAAATTAACTGATATTTACTTGAAGCTATATTTGTAAATCATAAAAAACACAATTATGTATGCTTTCTTCAACTCCAACAATAAACAAAAGATAGGTAACCAAATTAATAGTCTGGGGAAACTTTTGAATGAGTGTGGTGGTCCATGGGACATAAAAATGTAAGAGTTGACAGTAAGATAATGGTGAAAGCCACTAGTTCCAAATATCTTGAAAAGTGGTAGCAAATTACAGGGTGGGGAAGTTGTCTAGTACAGTGGTTCTGAACCAGGGGTACACGTACCTCTGGGGGTACGCAGAGATCTTCCAGGGGGTACATCAACTCATCTAGATATTTGACTAGTTTTACAACAGGCAACATAAAAAACACTAGTGTAGTCAGTATAAACTAAAATTTCATACAATTACTTGTTTATACTGCTCAATATTTTATAAACTGAAATGTAAGTACAATATTTATATTCCAGTTGATTTATTTTATAATTATATGGTAAAAATGAGAAAGTAAGCCTTTTTCAGTAATAGTGCGCTGTGACACTTTTCTATTTTTATGTTTGATTTTGAAAGCAAGTAGTTTTTAAATTATATGAAACTTGGGGGTACACGAGACAAATCAGATTCCTGAAAGGGATACAGTAGTCTGGAAAGATTGAGAGCCACTAGTCTAGTAAAAGCTTTATTGAAAGAAGAACAGGTAAACTGAAGAGACTGTTGAAGTTAATGCAGCTTAACTAAAAATGACATTATGTGATTTGATTTATCTGAACTCCTAGGTGTTACAAAACATAGTACACTTCACTTCACTACACACTTCAGAGTTCACTGGTAATCACCAGGACAACATCCGATTAATAGGTGCAAGTGGGAAGGAACTGAACAAAATGTATTCTTATCCTTATATATTTATTCATAAGAGATTGTTTTAAAAGTGAGTACTAATACTATAACTATGGGGGGGTGCAATTCCATGCAACTCATTAGTTTTAACAAGGATCACTTGGCAAAAAAAAACAAACCAGCTGTACTTTTGCTGGGAACATTTAGAACTAAGCATCTAAGTAAATTATACTACTTGGTAACAGATTCACACAATTATTTTTCCTTGCTTCATTTTTCAGATTTCTGATTAGAACTCTCAGAACCCCCACACTGATTCAACTGGAATTTACACTGCCATTTATATGCTAATATTCCTTCAACTAAACAGTATTTGCAATGGCAACAACATAATGACTTCTTGTATTTCTTACATTCTCTGTGTACACAGCAATTGCTCCAGACTTGGGGGCGGAAAGTGCTGTCATCACTGCTACCAAATTGGTTATCTTTTGTACCTTCAACTTCAAATGGCAGTATCAATCTTTGCTATTGATGTCATTAAAATCTCTTACCATTTAAAAACAATGTTGCAAAAGCATCCATATGTTATATGATATTGAAAGTGAAATGTGTTAGAGGCTTTTTGTGTTTCATTTTATTAAAATGTTTAAAATACTATATAACATCATAATATTCTAGGGAAGAGGCCAAAGATTTCACTGACCATTAGATCAAAGGTGCGAAGTTTAGTGACTGGAATCAATGTGCAAAGGACAAAAAACGTTTCTGATAAATTAGAGCACCACACATACTTCTGGCATTGTGCCACTCTTTGCTAGGTACATGTTTGCAGTTCTATTACCTGCACAAAACCTTTGATGTAGCTGTCACAGTTCCAGAGGTAACTGCATCTCTGATCCCGTCTCTCACCCCTCTTAGATCTCCGGCCTCTAGCCATCACCCTTCTCAGGAGAGAGTCCTGTGTGACAAGGAAAGCTGTTTTCCAGGAAAGGTACAGAAGCGAGCAAGTGGCCATTGCCTCGAATGGGGCACCCATGAGCCTGGATAGGACCAGGTTGAGGTCCCACATAGGGGACGGATGCCAAATTTGCGGGTACAGACATTCCAATCACTTGAGGAACCTGCTGACCATGGGACTGTAGAAAACTGAGCGCCCGTTTTCACCCGGGTGGAAGGCCAAAATTGCTGCTAGGTGTACTCTGATGGATGAAACTGCTAGGCCTTGCTGTTTCAAGAACAAGAGATAATCTAGGATGGTAGGTACTGGCATCTCCAGAGGGGCGGTACTGCTCAGGGCACACCAGCAGGAGAAACGCTTCCACTTGGCCAGATACGTGGACCTAGCAGAGGGTTTTCTGCTACCCAAGAGTACGTGCTGCACCGAGCGGGCGCAACACAGCTCAGATTGAGTTAGCCATGCAGCATCCATGCTGTGAGACGGAGGGATTGCAGGTCCAGAGACACTGTCGGCCATGCTCCTGAGTGATCAGGTCTGGCCACAACAGGAGTGGAGTTAGTGTGGTCACCGACAGATCGAGGAGAGTGGTGTATCATGTTGCCTGGGCCACACCAGGACGATCAAGATTAAGCAGGCCTTGTCTCTTCACAATTTGAGAAGGACCTTGTGGACTAATGGGAACGGAGGAAAGGCATAGAACAGATGGTCTTTCCACGGCATCAGGAAGGTGTCCAATAGGGAGCCCGGGGAGCACCCCTGGAGAGAGCAGAACACTTGGCACTTCCAATTCTTGCGAGAGGCGAAAAGGTCTATGTGGGAAAACCCCCACTTCTGGAAAACAGAATGGATAACGTCCGGTCGAATCGACCACTCGTGAGCCAGGAAGGACCTGCTGAGGCAATCTGCCACAGTCTTTTGGACTCCCGGGAGAAACGACACCACAGGTCAATCGAGTGGGCTATGCAGAATTCCCACAGGCGAATGGCTTCCTGACAGAGGGGGGGATGATCTCGCTTCCCCTTGCTTCTTGATGTAAAACATGGCCACTGTGTTGTCTGTGAAGACTGCGGCACAACGGCCCTGAAGGTGTTCGTGGAACACCTGACACGCCAGGCGTACTACTCTCACTTCCCGTATGTTGATTTGCAGGGTTCTCTCTTGTGTGGACCAAAGGCCCTGTGTGCGAAAGGATGCAAGGTGAGCGCCCCAGCCCAGAGATGATGCGTCCGTGGTTAGGACTAGGGAGGGCGGTGGGGCATGGAATGGCATCCCCCTGCATACGAAGTTGGGGTTCAGCCACCAAGCCAGGGAGGTTAAGACTTCTGTCAGTACTGGGGGGCAGGGATAGCTCAGTGGTTTGAGCATTGGCCTGCTAAACCCAGGGTTGTGAGTTCAATCCTTGAGGGGACCACTTAGGGATCTGGGGCAAAAATCAGTACTTGGTCCTGCTAGTGGAGGCAGGGGGCTGGACTCTATGACCTTTCAAGGTCCCTTCCAGTTCTAGGAGATAATAGAATATTAATGGAGATATCCTATTATATTACTGTGAGCACCGTGTCTAAAGTGGACTGAGGCGTAGTCTGGCATGTCTGGTCACAAAGGTGCAAGACGCCATGTGTCCCAGTAGACTGAGGCACGTGCATGCTGTCGAGGTCGGGAAGCTTTGGAGGCCATGGAAAATGTTCGCCATGGACTGGAAGCGGGCAAGCGGTAGGCACGCCCGAGCAACATTTGAATCCAGAACTGCTCCAATGAAGTCTATTCTCTGGGTCAGCTGCAAAATGAACTTTTCGACATTGAGCAGCAGGCCCAGCTATCTGAACAAGCTCACGGTGAACCAAACATGAGATTGCACCTGGAACTCGGAGCGACCCCGAATGAGCCAGTCGTCGAGGTACGGAAACACTTGGATCCGATGTCGATGAAGCGAGGCAGCTACGACAGCCATACACTTTGTAAATACTCTTGGTGCTGTGGATAGGCCGAAGGGGAGGAGGGTAAACTGGAAGTGTCGTTGACTGACCACAAAGCGAAGGAAGCGCCTGTGAGGTGGGTAGATTGCTATGTGGAAGTACATGTCCCTTGTGTCGAGGGCAGCGTACCAGTCTCCAGGAAAGGGATAATGGACCCCAAGGAAACCATGAGGAACTTCAACTTTACCATGAATTTGTTGAGTCCACGCAGATCCAGAATGGGCTATAGTCCCCCCTTTGCCTTGGGGATTAGGAAATAGCGGGAGTAAAACCCCCTGCCCCTCAGTTCCCTTGGAACCTTCTCTATAACTCCGATAGCCAGGAGTGTCTGCACCTCCTGTAGAAGGAGTTGCTTGTGAGAGGGGTCCCTGAAGGGGGACGGGGAGGGAGGGTGGGAAGTGGGGGACAAAACAAATTGAAGTTGGTATCCACTTTCCACCGTGCATAGGACCCAGCAGTCTGACGTTATGCGGGGTCACGCAGAGAGGAAATAGGAGAGGCGGTTTGTGAAAGGTGGGAAAGTATCCTGAAAGGAGACTGGTGCTCCACCTTCGGGCGCACCTTCAAAAAAGTTTTGCTTGGGCCCCGCCAGTGGTTTGGGGAGGGCCCTGATTCTGGCCCGTCTGAGGACCATATTGCCTCCTCCTACCACTGTGGCCGTGTCTTCTAGAGAAGTCCTGTCTCGGCCGAGGGTTAGGGTAGGTGCGCTGCGGTTGGGGTCGGAAGGGCCTACGTTGCGTCACTGGGGTATGCATGCCCAATGAGTGCATGATGGCCCGGTTATCCTTCAGACTCTGGAGTCACTTTTGTCTGAAAATAGCCCCGGCCATCAAAGGGCAGGTCCTGAATTGTTTGCTGCAGCTCCGGTGGAAGACCGGACACCTGCAGCCACGAGATGCGGCGCATAGCTACGCCCGAGGCTAGAGTCCTAGCCACCGAGTCTGCCGCATCCATCGAAGCCTGCAAGGATGTCCTGACTACTTTCTTGCCCTCCTCCCATCAAGTTCCAGGTATTATAATTATAATGGCTCAAGAGGGCCTACTGGTTAGCCACCCTAAGTTGTAGGCCACCGGTCGAAAAGATCTTGTGCCCGAATAAATCCAGGCGTCTAAAATCCTTGGATTTAGGAGCGGGAGCTTGTTGACCGTGTCTTTCCCTCTCATTAACTGACTGCACAACGAGGGAGCACAGTTGGGAGTGAAAGTACAAGTACTCAGAGTCTTTGGAAGGGACCAAGTACTTCCTCTCCACCCCCTTGGCAGTGGGAGGAATAGACACCGGAGACTGCTAGATTGTACTGGCATTAGCCTGGAGGGTCCGAATAAATGGCAAGGCTATACACGTGGGGGCATTGGCAGATAAAATGTCCACCACCCGATCCTCAACCTCCACCACCTCCTCCACCTGGAGGTTCATGTTTTGTGCCACCCTACGAAGCAAGTCTTGGTGTGCACCGAAGTCTATAGGTGGTGGGCCAGAGGAGGACATGCCCACCACCACCACCTCATCAGGCGAGGATGAGGAGGATACGCCCGGGACTAATGGGTCCTGGGGCAAGTCTTGCTGGAGGGGGTCTGGCTGCCCTAGGTCCTCCATGCTAGGGGCATGGGCCTGAGCTGAAGGTAGGGCTGTCGCCTCCAAGCCCCCGGAGGGGAGAGGGGGAGCGCGACTGACAGTGGCCGCCGGGACCCGAGGTTCTGAGTGGGCAGAATGAGAAGCTCCCAATGTGACACCTTGGGCCTGATGGTATACCCAAGGGGTCCAAAAAAAACTATTGTGGGGGTCCCTGAGCAGGATCCTGTCCTTCGTTGTGCCATTGGCTAGCTCTGTCCGCGTCTTGCTTATGGACGCGGTAGCCACTCTCCACTTGGGATGACCTCGAGTTGGGGTGAGAAGACCAAGGTGGAGCCAATCGCTCATTTTGGGTTGCACTGTCATGCGTTGTTGGCCCATGCCATGGAGATGGAGATCGGCGCCACAGTCTCGAGTGGTACCACTACCTGAACCGGGACCGACAGTAGTATTGGTGTCAGGAGGCAGATCTGGACCTCGATGAAGATCTACGGGCGGAGAGGCACCAGGAACGACTCCGAGGAGACTGGTGCCAGAATTGGTGCCGGGAGCTGGACTGGTACCGACCGTACTGGGAAGGAGATCTTCTTGAGGCGGAGTGGCGCCGCAAGTACGACCGGTGCCGAGATCATAATCAGTGCTGGGACTGCGAGCGGTGCCATGGAGGAGACCAGCACCCGGATCGGGACCATGACCTGGACTGGGACCGAGATCGGTGCCAACCCTTCTCGCTCTGGGATGGAGGGCGCATCATGGAGGGCTTCCCTATTGATGGAACAGCCCGCACCGGCGGTACCGAAGTTTGTATGGTCCCAGCTCGGTGAGTGCAATCAGGTCGCAAGTAGTGGAGAAAGTCTCGGGGTGGAAGGCAGGCTGAGATCGACCACGGTACGCACCGGGGAGCTTATGTGCACCAGACTCAATGGCGCTTGCAGCCCCGGAATCGACGGTGCCGAAGTTGGAGCCTTCACGGGGCGGTCCAGCAGGGGACACTGCTCCAAGAGGGGGCATAGGCGGTGCCGGCAACTGTACAGGAGCAGCAGGTTGCTTGTGCTGCTTCTTGGCTCCCAGAGACAGAGAGTGATGCCGCGCTGGTAATGGTGCCAGAGACGTCTGGCGCTGGGAGTCTTTGCTGGTGCTGGGTCGATCCGGTGCCGGAGGCACGCGCTTCAGACAAACGGCGCCAGGTCTCGGCGCAGGGCCGAGGGCATTGGGCTAAGTGCCGCTTCTATGAGGAGCTGCTTCAAACGAAAGTCCTGCTCCTTTTTCGTCCGAGGCTTGAATGCCTTACAAATGCGGCACTTATTTGATTGATGGGATTCCCCCAGGCACTTCAGACAGGAGTCGTGGGGGTCTCCCGTAGGCATCGGCTTGAGGCAGGCTAGGCAGGGTTTGAAACCTGGAGACCTAGGCATGGGCCCAGTACCGGGAAGGAGGGAAGAGGGGAAGCCCCTTACCTCCAGTTACTATACACTAAGTACAAAAACTACTACTAACTACAACTAGAAACTACTAACAACTATGCTATAACAACTATCTACAGAGCAAAGAGCTAGGGAAGTGGAGATCAGCTATGCCACACTCCACAGTTCCAACGACCATCATGGGAGATAAGAAGGAACTGAGGGGGCACTGGGTCAGCAGGGGCATATATCTAGCCCATAAGGGTGCCACTCTAGGGGGCACCTCAGCCAACCCACCAAGTGTTGCTAGGATAAAAATCTTCCGATGCTTGTGCACGCAGCGCATGCACACCTAATTGAAATGGATATGAGCAAGCACTCGAAGAAGAATCATTGGATATTCCAAGTGTCTATTGTATCTATCACAGTAGCCACTGTCACAGTCCTAACAAAAGTGAGAAAATAATGGCCCTAATTCACTTCATCTGCACCAGTTTTACATAGTGCAACTCAATGGACTTCAATGGAGTTGCATTTGAATTACACCAGTGTGATAGCAGAATCAAGCTTTTACCTTTAATGATATGGATACCAGCTAAACCATTGAGAGCACACACCAGTTGTCGATGGGCTTCCTCACATTCGGTTCGACATTTCTTCTGCAGTGAAGTTAGTAGCTCCTCCATGGTCATGGTGCTGAAATAAAGATCTAATGGATCAAATTTGAAAGAAAAACAGACACTACACTTGTATGAAAGGTCATATTATGCATGGCAGATATATCATGAAAACATGTTTGCCACATGATAAATGTTCTCAAGGACAATATAGTGACATGATTTAGTTTTAGCAGTCACTCTTTCAGCTGCAGCGTCTGAACTCATCTAGTGCCCCAATCACTAATTTAACCGAGGGTATATGTCAAGAGAATAGGAATGAACTCCCCCACGCTGTGGAGACTTGGGAAAAGTAGACCTGTAAGAACTCCACTGTCAGGAATTTCTCCCATTCCTTCATTCAGAAGTCTCTACACTTCAGCAACACAGCACCATTCCTCCAGAGACAAGGACGTATATGCCATTCTTGTAGAGAAGGAGCCATACAATCTATTTTTAAAAGCACCTTCCCTCAGGAACCAATTCATTACTTCAGCAACATGACAGCTCCACTAGACTCTCAGGGGCCTGAGAGTACGTACTGTGGTAAAGAGATGTTTCCACATTGTAATAGGTCTTCCTCCTTTTACTTTAATTATTATTATTTGTATTGCTGATACACATAAGGGCCAACTGAAAAAGAGATCCCATTGTGTTAGGGGTTGTACAAATGAAGAATAAGCAACAGTTCATGAGCAAATCTAAATAGACAAAACAAAGTACAGGGGAAAGGAGATATAACAATACAAGTGAGTGAACAGAGTGATGGTTGGCAAATGTCACATTAGTTACACTGTTTTCCTTCCTTTAACTTTTTTTAATTATCTGAGTGGGGTTTAGTTAGCAGGAGATTAGCTAAATAGAAAGAAAAAGGCAAGGAGAGAGGTGAAAGGGAAAGGGCAGGGGAGAAGAAAGAGAGAGGGAAGAATGAAGGGAGCATGGAGGGCCGCTGGAGTCAGGCTGAGATTAAGAGTTTTGACATTGACTGGGCCCCATCTTCCCCTCCCAGCAATGCTGCAATACCTACTAAGGCAGGGGTAGCCAACAGGGGGACCACAGGCCAAATCCAGACCACCAGATGCTTTTGAACAGACCTGAAATCTTTTTATTTACTTAGTATCATTATTGCAGGGGGGGGTCTTCTTCTCTGGAGTCTGGACCTTGACTATATCTTGACCAAGAAATTAGGACCCTGACAAAAAGTAATTGACTACCCCGTACTAAGGTTTCCCCTTACCTTTGCTTCTGCTATCAAAAGTTTCTATGTTTCTGGGAGATGGAGGTGCTATTGATTTAAAACTGCAATTTATACTGAGCTACATTTCTCAGTTGTACTAGCAAATAAGCACAGCACCTGCTGCTCATATTCTGTTTAGCTCTAGGCAGTGCTATTAATCTTTCATAAGCATGGAGAGTGAAAAAAATTTCAAAAAGCAAAACAAAAATAGCACATAGTTTCATAATTTGTAAGGCCTGGTCTACACTAGAAAATTAGGTTGGTTTAACTATGTTGGTCTGGGTTTGAAAAATCTACACCCCTGAGCTGCGTAGTTAAGCCAACCCCAGTCCCCATGTAGACAGTGCAAGATCAACAAAAGAATTCTGCCATCAACCTAGCTACTACCTCTCAGGGAGGTGGATTACCTACACCAACAGGTAGCATCTAGACTGAAGCACTACAGCTGTGCTGCTGTAGCATTTTAAGCCCTTAATTCATTTACTTTGAACAATCTGAGGCAAATAATCAATTTCAAGAGAAGTTCCTGATTCAGTATACATTCAAGGAAAACCTAAAAGGTATCCTGTTTAGGAATGGCTAGACAGCCTTACTCACTGCCTTTACTAGATAATGAGAAAATTAACACTCTCATAGAACACACTCCAGGCATCAGTTTCCTTGTTTCAATCCAATTCTCCTATTCACCACAACACCTGGCATTGAATTCTTGTTTACTCACATGCAAATAAAGGAAGCCATAAGCGAAATCTTCTGCATGTTCTGGGAATGGTCCATTGCTACAGACAGGACTTGTTCACAAGAAAATATATAAGCACTGTCTCCAAACTGCCTTTTCTTACAATGTGTTTACTGAGGGTTCATCTTTTATTGCTAATCCTCCACTGCAATTGCTATGCTGCTGTCACTCATCAACATTCCACTCAAATCAATGCAGTGCTAGGATATTCCTGGTGCATTCAGCAGCATGGCTTGTATGCTGCCCTTGTACATCACTGGAATGTTTGGCAGTACTCAAACAGTAATATGCTATGGATTGGTGGGAATACTGATATTTCCCATGTTCCACCCATGTTTCCACAGTTTTAAAACTATCAGGCAGGAAAGTCCTACAACAGATTGTCTGCTGCTGTAGCTACTGCACAACTGCACAGGCATAATTCAACACTGAAGGTGCCCTGCCAGGAGAGAGAGGAGGGACTAAGGACACAGAGAGATAGACACACATGGAAGGCTTGAAGAGAGCAGAGAGGAACAAAGGAAAAAGTGGTTGAAAACAGAAGAAATACATTCACATTAACAGACAAAATTGATTCTTTCCTGCCTGTGACAGCAAGAGCTTAAAAAAATGCAGAAAAGACAGTGCTCTCAGTCCCTGGCATAGGATTATGCACCTATACCTTGATCTCTAGCAATCCACTGTTGCTAGCCAAAAGAGCAGCACTCACTTGCTCAAAAGCAGCAGTATTAAACCATTTTTGGCTAAAGACAGGGCTGGTGCAACAATGTCCTTAAGGGTGCATGTGAGGGGAGGGGAAGATCTTTACAAGTGGGCACACAAAAGTATGCAAACAGATTTTGAAAGTCTAGCCCTAAATTAATTTAAAAAACACAAACGTTCTTTGTTAATAACAGTTTATTTAAAACAATGTTTTAAACAAACCAATATTGTGCTGCTTATTCACTTTGTGAATAACTCTTCTTTTAGACTAGGAATCCTGCAGGGTAAATAGGCTCACTTGTTTTTTCCTAGTCAGTTTCATTTTTCAAGTTCTCACGCTCTAGTGCAATGTTTATCACCAAACACGGAAGACAAAAAATAAATTCCACTGAATTCAGGATCTCAGTTTTGTATCCCATCATAAATATGTTAACTCCACCAGCATAGTGCCCCTCTTCATCATAGTAAAAGGTCAGTCCCTGGAAGAGTGCCAAATACAGAACAATCAAAATCGCTATCTCAGGCACCTAGAAATTACTAGGAATAATAACCTTATTACACCCGTCTCAGCTTTTGACATCGGATAAGATCATGCCTGATTCAGCACAGCTGCAAGTGGCTCAACTAGCAGGTATAATTTTTGACTTACTGTAACAACATTGGCCCCTGATCCTGTACCATTAAATTCAACGGGAGCTTTGCCATTGATTTCAATGAGTGTAGGATCAAGCCCTCAGCACTCAATTTAAGCAGTGGTAAAATTCACCTTTTCTGCAATGGCAAGAATTCCCCACGAACAGCTTGTGGATGACAGCAGGCCTGCCTCAGCCGCAGCAAAGGGTACAGAATAGTAGTGACCGTCCTCCTGTCCAAGCTGCTAAGTTTAAGAGTCCAATCAGAAATCTTCCTGAGTTTTGCTAGTGCATCTTGGCAGCACACTTCATGCTGACGATGATAAAAGTGTCTCTCCACAGGAGAAAAGTGAAGCCAGTGTACATCTTCTGTCTGAGGGGGAATCTGAATCTGCAAAGTAAAATAAAATAAAAAATAAATAAATAAAATGCTTTTGGTGAAAGTGCTATTTACATACAATTTTTTTAAAGTCCATATTTACCTGATCAATCACGTCCTTCTTTGCTGATCTCCACATTATGTTTGCAATTAGGTTGTAGAGAGGCTGAGGATTCTTCCTACAGTAAGGTCGATACAGAAGCTGATCCCACCAATGTTTGACCCAGTAAGGATCAACTCCAAGAAAAAGCACTAAGCCATATAGATCTGATAAAAGAAGAATATTACTTTACTGTATGCTATTTTAGAACGCCACACCAAAATAAAAAAAAATCTACAGTAATGTCACCAGGTTTAAAATACCTAAGTGCTTAAATCACACAAGCAGCCTCAGTTCATTACCCTTCTACAGAAAACAGATGAAACTCCATGTAGTTTACTGTGTGCTGTGGTCTTTAAGCTGAGACCTTAAATATCAAGGTCCTGTCTGTTCTGTATAACTTTAAGATAGTATGACACTTTCCATAGGAGTTAGAGTTTTCCCTAGGATCTTGTTAAAAAAAAATAATACTGCTCTCCATCATTATTTTGCAACCTGCAATGCACAACTGCTTACAGCCTACTACCCCAGCAGTGGTTGTAATTCAGTAGAGTTTCACTCCTTCAATAGCATTTTAAGATTATGACAAAGAAAATCAGTTAAGACTGACAACCTATAAGCATTCTTCTCTAGGAATATAAAATATCTACTGCGGGAATCTAGGATAGGAATATCAAAATTGGCAAGTTTAGTTGTCTCTCCTGGAGCCCCAATGCATCAGGGAGAAAAAAAACCACACAGACTACACTACTACACAAAGCTTACCTTCTAATCCTCGCTGTACAGGAGTGCCACTGACACACCAGCGATTGATTCCACTCAAACGGAGTGCCATTTCTGCAGCCTAATGAGAAAAGATAGGAATAGCAATAAGTAGAAAAACATGAAAAAACCACAAGAGCCAAGAAAAAGCTCACTCACTCTGAAGAACCATGACTGTACGTGTCAGCCTTGCAAAACACTACTCACCAGACATGCCAAACCCATGAAAAAAAAAATGCAGAAATTAGGCTTGTTTTTGGCTTAATTGGCTTGTGAATTGCTTGTTGGCTAGTTTTTGGCTTGTAGCTTGTTGGGCTTGTAGCTTGTTGATTTTTTTTTTAATCATCAGCTCTTGGCAAGCAGGGGCAAGGTGGAGGAAGAGAGTCAGGGGTGCACAATGGGCCCACCACAGTCCCAGACTGCACACCGGGAGGATCTAGTCACAATATAGTGTTGGGGTTCTTATGGATTGGCTTGTTTTGAAATGGGATTAGCTTGATTTTTGGCTTACTGTGAAAGTCAGGGTGCTTATTTACCGCCTGAAAGTTGGCAACTGTGCTACTCACCTAAGTTGCCTGTGGAGAGCAGTATTTTTGATTGACAGGTAAGAGACAGTTTTTTCATTAACATTGTAGCGATGAGTGATTCACCCGTGGCGCCTCCTGCTGGTTGTCTCTCGGAATTAGCTCCTCCAGCCTCCAGAGTGCCCTCTGCAGGCCAGTGATCTGCTTTACCGCTGGCCCCCCATGTCCCTCCCAGGACCCTGGTGCCCCTTTAACTGGGTGCTGCCCCTGGTAGTATCCCCACAGTTCTGGGTCTCTCCCTCCCAGGAGAATCCCCACCCACTATCCCCACTTCACCCCAGTCTTAGCTACTGCTCAGTCTCTATCTAGCCCCCGCTCACTGGGGCAGACTGCAGTATAAGCCACTCATCACAGGCAAAGGGGTTCAGACCTGCTGCCTTTGCCTACCCTTCGGCTGCCCCGTTGCAACCCTGCCACCTATTAGGCCTGCAGCCTGGGGCTTACCAGGCCAGAGCTCCCAGCTCCTCTGGCCCTTCCCCAGCCCTGCTCTCAATCTAGGTGTCTTGCTTAGGTCCCAGCAGCCGGGCCCTTCTCCCTCTACAAGAAGAGAGAGACTGACAGGGCTTCTGGCTCACAGCCTCTTATAGGGGCCGGTTGAGCCTGACTGGGGCATGGCCACAGCTGAGCCTACTTTCCCTAATCAGCCCAGGCTTCTTGCCCCAGCCACAGCCCTCTCCTGGGCTGTTTCAGAGCAGGCAGGTGTCTACCCTGCTACAAACATCATAATAAAGGATGGGCACGAAGATATTGTGCCTGGGCTGATGAAGAGAAACATCAGGCTCATTAGTACAGTAAGAGAACTTAGTAACTTTGATTCCACAAACACAGATTTCCCTACATGAGTGGCAACTACAGCATCCACTTACATGTAAAAGAAAGCAGCAGAGAGTCCTGTGGCACCTTATAGACTAACAGACGTATTGGAGCATGAGTTTTCGTGGGTGAATACCCACTTCATAGGATGCATCTGACAAAGTGGGTATTCACCCACGAAAGCTCATGCTCCAATACCTCTGTTAATCTATAAGGTGCCACAGGACTCTCTGCTGCTTTTACAGATCCAGACTAACACGGCTACCCTTCTAAAACGTACAAGAAAGGAACTGATCCAGAGCAACAGGTCTCAGATTGCTACCTCTATAACCCTTGCATGTTCCAGACAGAGTTTGCTGTAAATATGGTCCTGACTTTCCTCGTTTCTAGCTGTAACTCCCATTAAAGGACAGCTAAAATTACATTAAATACTTCCCTGACATTACTTTTAGATGTAAGCAATTGATGTATTTGCCATATGGATGTTAAATAATAATTTGGGGGAGTGGAAGTGATACACACTTATTAAGACATTCACACTATGGAAGAGTGAGAACCCTGGTACTACAGAAAACTGATATAAAGCAGAACTGATACACCTGTGTTTCTCTCCCCACACATGCACATGTGCGCGCACACACACAGAAGGGCTCTAGTATGTATATATAGCAGATTCATTATGCTTTTATTTTAAAAACAAATGGATCACTTGACAGCTGATAAGCTCTATCACAGATCTAATTCAAACTGGATGAAGTGTTTACAACAAGGAGGTAAGTTAACTGTGTGCGTGTAATACACATAAATCAAGGGATAAATTGTTATGTGAGTAAGATTTTCTGTTGGCATTTTTATCTCCCTACCTTAGGCAACAGGGTGGACAAACGCTAACTAAAATAATCTACCTCTGCAAACTGCTAGGATGAGCCTGAAGAGCTTCTTGAATCATTGCTGACTGTTTTATAGTTTCTAGACCTAAAGGACATATTAATGCCCTTAAACCATGTCACTCAACAGGCTACTGCGTTCTTTGAAACTATCAAACATTGTATACAGTATGACCTAGTTCTTTAAATTGTTGGTATAAATTATGTTAAATACTTTTTGAGCTAGATACACATCACAGCCTGCCAAAACTCCAACGAGGAACCATTTAATAGTAAATATCTCCAAGAGGAAGCAAACCATTAGTCACTTCTGAAGAACAAATTACAAGGACAAGTTTGTTTAATACACGTTAAGAGTCAAGAAGCAGCTTTATCTTATTTTTTTCTTTAAGTTACAATAACCTTGTCAAACTTTTTCAATACAGGCATGCTTCCAATTCAGGAGACTTCCTCACCTTTGCAGTGGTGCATTCAACCATCTGTGCTTCATCTAGGCAGATCCTCCACCACTCTACTGCTACTAAGGGACTTGGGATGGCCATATACCGCTTCTGGTTCCTGAAACGTCGCCCGTCTTCACTGTTACTATGAGGGATGTCCACGTAGTTCAGCTCAGTGCGAAGGACATCATAAGTGGTGATGACTACCTCCTGCTCTGCTAACATGTGAGGCTGCAAGAAGCCATGTTTCTTCACACCTTGATACACCTACACACATTTATACATACAAAAGTGAGAATAAAGACTGAAGATAAATACTTTATAACAAAGTGTAAGAGCTCTTTATAGTTTTACAGAACACACACTTAAAACGTTCTTTGCATAATGTAGTGTCAGTTCATAAAAAATGGCTACTAACCTTTTCGTAACTGTTGTTCCTCAAGATGCATTGCACATGTCCATTCCACATGAGGTGTGCATGCATCACACACACAGTTGCTGGGGAATTTTTTCCTTCAGTGGTATCTGTCGGGACAGCTCTAACATCCTTTGGTGCTGCACGCTTATGCACCGATATAAGGGGCCCGGCTGGCTCTGCACCCTCTCAGTTCCTTCTTACCGGCCAACTCCGACAGAGGGGCAGGAGAGTGGGTCATGGAACGGACATGAGCAACACATTTAGAAGAACAGCAGCTACAGAAAAGTTAGTACCCATTTTTTCATCGAGTGCTTGCTCAAGTCCATTTCACGTTAGGTGACTCCCAAGTGGAACCTTAGGAAGTGGGCTTGGAGTTCATAGACATGCGGATTGCAACACTGCTCTACCAAACCCAGCATCATCTCTAACCTGCTATGTGATGGCATAGTGGGATGCAAAGGTATGCACCAATGACCAAGTCGCCACTCTACAAATATCCTGGATTGGGACCTGGGCCAGAAACACCACTGAGGAAGCTTGAGCTCTCATCGAGTAGGCAGTCAAGATGGCAGGAGGTGGAGCAGGATGGCAGGAGATAGCAGGCCTTTCATTCTGTCTGCTATTGCCAGGAAGAGCTGCATGGACTTACAGAACAGTTTGGTCCTTTCTGTATAGAAGGTGAGGGCCTGCCTAACATCCAGTGTGCGTAGACGCTACTCCTCCCTATTCTTGTGCGATTCCAGGAAGAATACTAGCAGAAATATAGACTGGTTACTATGTGTGAAACCACCGTTGGGAGGAACACGGGGTTGGGGAGAAACTGTACCTTATACTTAAGGAACACCATATACGGGGGGGGAGGGGAAGGGGGTCTGAAATAAGGCCCCATATCTCCGAGATCATCCTGGCTGAGGTAATTGGTAATAGGAAAGCGACCTTCCAGGAGAGGTACGACAAGAGGCTTGATGCCAGCTGCTCAAAGGAAGGGCCTGAGAGTCTTAACAGGATCAGGTTTAGGTCTCAAGGTGGAATGGGTTCATTAATTTGCGGTTATTATCTCTAAGCTCTTAAGAAAGTGAATGGACATTTTATGTGAAAAAAACGACTTACCATCCATTGAAGGATGGAAGGCGGAGATGGCCGCTAGGTGCACTCTAACTAGCAAAATGGCTAGGCCCTGCTGTTTCAGATGAAGCATATATTCCAAAACTGAATGGAGAGGTGACCTCGTTGGGATGACCACAAGGAGAAATGCTTTCACTTGGCGGGGCAAGTCACTCCAGTAGATGATTTCCTACTATCTAGCAATACCTGGCAGACTTGCTCCGAACAGGCCAGCTCCGCTTCCATGGAGCTTCCACGCAGTCAGGTGGAAGTTCAGGTGGAGCAATTGGCTGTGATCTTGTGAGATCAGGTCTGGGAGGGGAGGGAGCGGCATTGGGTCAAAACTGACAGATCTGAAAAGGTGCCAAACCAGTGCTGGTGTGGCCATGTTGGCGCTATAAGAATAACCTTTGCTCTATCCTGCTTGACCTTCAGTAAGACTTTGTGCATGAGAGGAATGGAGGTAAAAAACACATTGAACAGATGCTTTGTCCAATGCAGCAGGAAGGCATCTGTAAGCAAGCCCAGGCTGCACCCACGTAGAGAGCAAAACTGCTGACACTTCCTGTTTTGCTTGGTTGCAAACAGATCTCGGAGGGGAATCCACCACCACTAGAAGATGGTCCTGACTATACTGGGGTGAAGGGATCACTGATGGTGAAAGGAGAAAGATCTGCTGAGGTGGTCTGCCAGATTGTGCCAGGCTCTTGGAAGGTGAGAAACTTTGAGGTGGATTGAGTGCTTCACGCAGAATAACCACAAGCGAATGGCCTCTTGACACGGGGGGGAAGAGCATGTCCCTCCCTGCTTGTTGATGTAAAACATGTCTGCCGTATTGTCCATAATGACTCACTCAACCTTGCCTACAATCTAGAGTATAAACACCTGGCATGCTAGGCAAACTACTCTGAATTCTCTGACATTTATATGTAAGGAGAGTTCCTCCTGGGACCACAGACCTTGAGTTCTGAGTTGCTCAAGGTGAGCTCCCCAACCTAGCTCGGATGCATCCAAAGGTTAGGGATACTGATGGTCAGGGACTGATGAAGGGAATGCCCATGCCTACCAAACAGGAGTCCCTTCACCACTCTAGAGAGGCGAGGACCTGTGTGGGAACTGTAAACACCGAGTCCAAATGATGATGGCTTGGTGTGTACGCCGAGGCCAGCCACACTTGAAGGGGTCTGAGGCACAGTCTCACAAGCAGTACTAAGTACGTGCATGTGGCCATATGATCCAGTAGACTAAGGCAAAAACAGGCTGTCAAGGAGGACAGAGTTTGCCACAAGGCTTTAAAGCGGTCCAATAATGGCCTCGGGGGGAGGAGGGGTGTCACCTTCAATAGGCTCACAGCAGACAAGATATCAACCAGGCTGTGGACGGACTAACTATCTCCACTTCCAGCCCAAGGTTCGAGGCAACTCTTTTCAATAGCTCCTGGTGAGCCACTACTAAGTCATTGTGTGGGAGGATAAACACACCCCAAACACTGCCTCATCTGGGTAAGGAGGAGGAAGAAGAGGCCTGCACCAGTAGGGGGTCCTCTTCCTCACCTTTTGCACCAACTGGGTCCCATAAATCTAGGTCCTGATGCTTGGTACCAGAGTCCGTGTCGGGTGCCAGTCGTATGGATGGGAGCACTTCATTCCGAGACTACCGATTACGAGCATCTGAAAGAGGGCTCTTGCATAAGGGGAAACCCCAACAGGTTCCAAAAAGGCCATTGCATCTGCATAGGCCAGTTCCCACTGTCCCAAGTGCTTGGCAGTACCCCTGTACATGGGTCCATTGACTGGTAGGGCTGCCTGGGAGGGAACTGGCTGTGGCTCCTCAAGTGGAAATACGACTCCACTTCCACATCCAATGATGAGCCTTCCTCCGGGGACCATGGAGGGGTGGTATACATTGGTGCCTGGGAGAGAAGACCTGCACTGGGGCAAGCAGGGATGGTTTCCCTCTAGAAGGTACCGAGGAGGCTGGTACCAAACTGGCGCTTGGGCCACATGCTCCCTTCTGCTCCCTGGTATTGATGCCACTCACTCCTGTACTGACAGTGACAGTGGCACCAAAAGCCAGGTCTCTGGTCACAACCAACGCCTCCGGGGTACGTGGTATGGCAATCCCGCTGGTACCACATTGCCCCTCCGAAGCAATGGGATGGCCCAGGAATCGACTCAACGGAGCCTGCCTATGAGGCAGAGTTGATGATGCCCCTCTTGGAGCAGGGGCAGAGGAGTGGCCAGAAGCCGTCTCCACTGCGCCCTTTCACCAGAAGTCTTATAATAAAAGTATTTTTTTTATTATTATAACAGAATGTGTGTATCTGTCTCTCTTTTACCTCAACATTTTCAATGTGATTCTTTTGTAGCAGTAGTAGAAAAAAAAAAAAAAACTCAAGTCATAATAAGAGGCCTGAGGTGTGTGTGATTCAAAGTAAAAAATTAAATTATTATCTGCAGGAAAGTGCAAATAAATAAACTAACTAAAAAACTATATACTTTGAGTACTTTTTAAATATTTTAATTGTTAGATTTCAGACATACCATACATACTATTTAAATAATTTAACCAGATACTGTAACAATGTATATTTTCCAGTTTCCCTGATCTTATTTCCTGTGCCTTGTGCCACAACAGTCTCTACCAACCAGCAGTAACTGCAGGTAAAATCCTGCATAGCTTCTGTGGCCCCAGGATAGAACATGTTTAGTCATCTGATCTGGTGGGGCATATGGTGTGTGAGTGAGTCAGATTGCTCAGTGCAGACAATCTTAGGAGAATTTAGCTGCCAAATTCTAACCTCCATGAAGCACATGCAAATTGAGATTTTTCAGAAGTTTATAACTTGGCCAAATATGGGAGAATTTTCAGATGGATGGTGAAATGCACAATCCTGACACAAAGGCCACTCTTCTACCAAATTTGGTTTATGTCTTATGTTCCTAAAAGCTCACACTTTAGGGTTTCAGTCAGCCACCTGCAGGGGTCAGGAAGGGATTCCCCCTCTCCTCCCAATGTATTCTGTGGTGATTTTTGGGCTCCCTCTTTCGAAGCATCAAAGATGGCCATGGCTGGACATCAGACACTGGATGGGATGAGAGAGTGCTCAGAGGTGGCTTCAGGTGCTTAACTGGTTGGTTCTTACCTCACACGCACAAGATATAACTGATCACTATATGTGATGTTGTGAAGGAATTTCCACCCAGGTCAGATTGACAGTGACATTGGGGATTTTTTGGGTTTTTTTGCATCCCTCTGCAGTGTGTGTGGGTGCAGGACACTTGCCAGGATTTATCTGGGTGTATCTCACAATCGTTTTCCTGCCACTGCAGGAGCTTTGGGCATTGGTGCACCTCAATCACTCCTATTCTCTCCCTGTGACACATAATGGTCTAGTCTTCTGTGGGCTATGTAATATGGTCTAATTTCAGTTATTGAGTTTAGTGGAGAGGTGATGGGTGGTGTTGGTGGCCTGTACATGAGGTCAGACTAAATGATCTGGTGGTCCCTGCTGAACAAACTCTATGACTCTATAAACCCACTGGTAATTGATGAAACAGGAAAGTTTGTTTTCCTCTTCCAATCTATGAATCTAGGTATGAGAGGATGAGATGAAATCATCTTACCAGGACTCGAAGGGAAGATGATCTCACATGCCTGTTGATCTCATCCACCCACTGATGGCAGATGGAACTTGGAGAGATTATCAGAGTGGCTCCTGTAGAAACTGGTTTCATTGCTACTAGGCAATGGGGACAATAAAAGGGCTTAATCTTCAAGTTTTCCTCTTTGTAGTTTACACATTCAGCATGCTGCCATAGGTGGCACTTCAGGCACTGCACACGGGCCTTATAGTCAACCAAGCCAAGCTCACCACAAATGCATTCAAAACGATAGTCAGAGGTGTTGAATGGAAAAATGGAACTGGCATGCTGTATGACACTGCCAGCACGTTCTTGGGAGTCTGAGGACTGGTCCTTTAGGACTTCCACGTCATCTGTATTTTTACATGCACTGAGGACAGGACTGGTGGAATCACTGGACATGAGGTCGCCTTGCAAATCAGCAGACTCCAAGTCCATAACTCTTGGCTGAAGATTTTCTTCTTTTATGCAAGTCTTTTGGCCTGTCTCAGACTTTTTGTTATTTTTGCTAGTTGTACAGTAGTCATGCTCTTCTGCAGGAATGCCCACCAGCCGGGGTGGTTTGACTTTTTCTGAAGATGTGACCCTACTTGCTGATTCTTTGGTTTGAGTTTTAGCATTAGGCAAAGATGTCTTCTGAATCCTTCCAGGACTCCTTGCTATCTAAAATATAAAAGTTAAATTTTAACTGATAATTTTTTTTGTTCTTTGATGAGGAAAGTATAGCCACCTTGGGAGTAAACTATTAACATTACATATATCTTCTGGTTTGGGCTCAGTTTTGGGGACCAAGTACTCAATATTTGTTTAGGGTTTTTCAAAGTGTTTCACAAGCCTCTTGGTCATAAAACTGTAACATCTACCAACCCTTAGAGCAATGTCCTCAAAAATTTATGAAGGACATAGTGAAAGATTTTAACCCCAAAACTTGACCTACTTTGGGTTTTATTTTTGTTTTTCTTTTTGGTACAGTCTATATATTATAATTCTTTATTTTTGTTTTCAAAGCAAATGCTTCAGGTTTTTGTTTAACATAACAGTCAATACCATCAAGCAAGCATTAATGAGGAGCCCTTTAAATAGCATCACTCTGGCAGCATGTAATTGGCAAAAATAAAACAGCTCCATGCAACATTTGCCTTAATTGATACTTTCAACTCTCATTTTACCTGTTTTTTGGTTCTCTCATGCCTCTTTTGTTCTTTGTAATTCTTCCCCAACTTGAAAGATCCAGCCAGACCATGACCTTTAACCTGTTCTACTACTTGCTCTGCAATTAGTTTTTCCAAAGTTCTTTTGAGAAGACGCCGGTTTCTCTGTATGTCATATCTATATATGGCACTGACATACTTAAATATTGCAATGATGGAAGCTCCCTTCTTCACATTCATTTCCTTGACAGCTGCTAATATCATCACCCGTAAGCCTACATGCAGAACGAAACTACGGTTCAGATAAAATGAAAAGTTATATGGGAGAAAATGTATTTATGTAGCTCTGTAAATGCCTGCAAGTGAATTAAAAGCTGCAAAAAAACCCAACAAAAAAATTAAGATCGAAAACAAAGTAAGCAGTCCTGCTCAAGCTAGTCTTGCAGACCATTACTTTTCAGTCAAGATATTCAGTACTGTCTAAGAGTACATATAAGAGTGGAAACAAAGAAATCTTGTTTTTATTAACAGGGCTATGCAAGTACAGTATTTTGGTCTGGTCAATAAACCATCTTGCCAGAATGGTTCTACTCTAGGTAAAGCTGTGCTGCACGGAGTTCTACAATACAGCTCACAGCTGGTTTTACTTTAAAATGGTTTTATCTTTAAGATGGTTTATTAGTAAGGACAATTACAGTTCCCAGAGTGCAGTGCTATATTCTGGAGGAAAACTATACCTCTACATCAGAGATAAGGACATCAGTAAACTGCTCCCCTCAAACAAATCAGGTGCAGCCCTTGCGCTCCTGGTAAGTTGCCAATACAACCTCAATAAGCAAACTGTTTTACATAAATGTTGTCTCTCCATGAATACTTACTGGGATACTGTACTTTCTCCTTTGACTTAAGCTCCACTTTCTTTGTTTTTTTCTTTTTGTTTCCTTCAGTAGGCTGGGGTGGAACGAAGAAGTTCACCAATTTACCCTAATAAAAACAATACTCAATAACGGTAGGAAGACGTATATCTGTGACATAATTTTGAACTGTTTTATGAAATTAACATTTTCAAATAGCAGACTAGCAAAAAGCATTTTTTACTTCAAAGTCATCAGTTCCTCATTAAATACGTTCACAGGACCACAGGAATTACCACGCTGGATCAAACCCAAGGTCCATCTAATCCATTATCCTCCCTCTGACAGCGACCTGTGCCAGATGCTTCAAAGAAAGATGCAAGAACTTCATGGTAGGCAGATGTGGAATAATCTGCCCTCCACGTTAAGTTTCAACCTGATCTTTAACAGGTTGAAACTGACAAACTCTGAAGCATGAATTTAATAGCTCTTCTGAAACTGCTGTTATTAACAACAACTCTGTATATTCTTGATATCCATATAAATATCTAATCTTTCTCAATTCTTGTTAAGTTCTTAAACTCCACAATTTTCTGTGCAATGAGTTCCACGGTTTAATTATACATTGTATAAATAATTATTTCCTTTTATCAGCTCTGAAATTCCTAACCTTTTAATTTCATTGAATGTGTCCTTATTCTTCTGATAAGAGACAACAGAAAATTCTTATCTACTTTCTGTATACCATTCATGATTTTATATACTTTTATCATGTCCCTTTTTATTCATCTCATTTCTTAGGTAACACTCCCAATCTTTTTCATCTTTCTTTATATGATAATTTTTTTCAGGTCCCTGACCATACTAGTTCTGTAATATTCTTTTAGAAATGGGTATTTCAGTACTGCGTGCAGTATTCCAGGCCACACCACTGATTTACATAAAGACATAATATTCTTGGAATTATTCATCATCCCATCCTTTATGCATACTAACATCTTGTTAGCTTTTCTAACTGCCGCTGTACATTGAGCTGAAGTCTTCATTTAGCTATCTATAATGATGCTCAGCCCTTTTCTTGAGTTGCTTCAGTTAAGTGAGAAAGTGTATGAGTACTTTAATTGACGCTGGATTTAATTTGCCATCATGTTGCCCAATCACCTATCTTGTTTTGCTCCCTTTGAAGTTCCTCACAATCTTCTCTGGTGCAAACTAACCTAAAAAATTGTGTGTAATCTGCACTCACCCCCCCTTTTCATATAATTAATAAATATATTAAACAGCATAGGACTTAGTACATAACCTTGAGGGTCCCCGCTGTTAACCTTTTGTCATGACAAAAATAGATCATTTAATCCTACTCTTTACTTTGTCTCCTAGGGAGCTTGTCTCTCACCCTACGTCTAATTAGTAGCCTCTTGTGTGGAACTTTGTCAAAAGCCTTTAGGAAGTCTAAATAAAATTATGTCCACTGGCTCTTCTCTAGCCACCACCATATTGACCAGCTAAAAGAATTCTAAGAGATTAGTGATACAGTTTTCCTATGCACAAATCATATTAGTTAGACTGTATCATATCATGACCTTTCTAGTTCTATATTATTTTATCTTATTTCATCCAGTTGTCTAGGTACACATTTAAAATTTACTGGACTATAATTCCCCAGATCATCCTTAGAGCCTTTTGTAAATATAGATACATTTTCTACTCTCCAATTCTTAGGAACAGTGGCTGTTTATAATAAGAAATTACATATTTTTGTTAGCATCTCCATCACTTCATACTTATGTTCCTTCCAAACTCTTGATGTATCATCAGGGCCTCATGACTTTCTGCTTTTTAATGTGAAAGATAAGGTGGGTGAGGTAATATTTTTTATTGGACCAACTTCGGTTGGTGAGAGAGGTAAGCTTTTGAGCCACACACAGCTCTTTGTGGCTCGAAAGCTTGCCTCTCTCACCAACAGAAGTTGGTCCAATAAAAAAATATTACCACACCCATCTTGTCTCACTAATATCCTGGGACCAACTCAGGTACAACTACACTGCTTTTTAATTTATCAGTTTGCTTCAGCACCTCTTTTTCTGATATCACAATCTCCAAGTCTACACATAAGAATATAAGAACAGCGATACTGGGTCAGACCAAAGGTCCATCTAGCCCAGTAGCCCGTCTTCCGACAGTGACAATGCCAGGTGCCCCAGAGGGAATTAACAGAACAGGCAATCATCAAGTGATCCATCCCCTGTTGCCCATTCCCAGCTTCTGGCAAACAGAGGCTAGGAACATTATCCCTGTCCATCCTGGCTAATACCCATTGATGGACCTATCCTCCATGGATTTATCTAGTTCTTTTTTGAACCCTGTTATAGTCTTGGCCTTCACAACATCCCCTGGTAAGACGTTTCACAGATTTACTGTGTGTTGTGTGAAGAAATACTTCCTTTCGTTTGTTTTAAACCTGCTGCCTATTAATTTCATTTGGTGGCCCCTAGTTCTTGTGTTATGAGAAGGAGTAAATAACACTTCCTTATTTACTTTCTCCACACCAGTCATGACTTTATAGACCTCTATCATATCCCCCCTTAGTCATCTCTTTTCCAAACTGAAAAGTCACAGTTTTATTAATCTCTTCTCATACGGCAGCCGTTCCATACCCCTACTCATTTTTGTTGTCCTTCTCGGAACCTTTTCCAATTCCAATAGATCTTTTTTGAGATGGGGCAACCACACCTGCACGCAGTATTCAAGATGTGGGCATACCATGGATTTATATGGAGACAATATGACTTTCTGTCTTTACACACCATCTTTATTAGCAGAAAAGAGCAGATCTAGAACAAAAATCACCCAACATTCTCAGCAGTGAAGATCAATAAAAAAAAATTAGCTTTTCAAGTGTCCCTGTCTTTCTTAATTGCTCCTTTGAATTCTGGTGATCCAGTGAATCCAATGATGTTTTGCAGACTTCCTGCCTCTGATATATACTTAAATAAGCTCTTAGTTTATTTATATTTTTTTAAAAAATCCTAAGTGATTTGAGCTTTGAAATCCATTCTGGCTGTAATTTATGCTCCTGTTTATTGGCTTCACTTCACAAAGGTCAGATTTCCAAAGTTTGAAAGATTTCTCTTTGGGTTGAATAACCTGTTGTAACTTTCCATTTAGTCTTCAAATTATTTATTTGTATTACTTGAGTGCCTAGAAGCCCTAATCATAGACATTGTGCTAGGTGCCATACAAATACAGAACAAAGGACAATCCTTGCTCCAAAGAGATTACAATCTTGACTTACTCCTTACCTTCATGGTTCCCTTTTTACTCAGCAGTACACACATCTTGTGAGACTAATTTTTAAGTAGCATCCAAGCCACCTCTATGGATTTTACTTCCTTTAGTTTTAATTTTAGGGACCTTTTGACTAAACCGCTCATTTTGTTGAAAATTCTTTCTATAATTTCGCCTAACTTTTTGAAGCATCACCTGCCCTTTAGATGTTTAACCTAATTATATATTGTGATCACTATTACTTAGTGGATCAGCTACTGTTACTGAATTAACTCCTGTGTGTTACTTAAGACAAAGTCAAGATTAGCCTCCTCTAGTGTGCTTCAGAACTAGCTGTCCCAAGAAGCAATCACTTAAAGCATCAAAAAGCTGTTTCTCCAGACTTTGTCTTGTTAGTGCCACTTGACCAGCTGGGTAATTGAAATCCCCCATTATCATCATTTATTAGATTTTGTTGCCTCTCAACATTGTGTATTCAATTTCCTTTTCTTGATTCAGAGGGCAGCAGTGTGCCCCACTATTTACACTTTCACAGACTGGGATTTCTATCCCTAATAGATTCAACTGCATGGTGCTTTTCATTATTTTTCTCTCATTAGATTCCATGGAATTCTTTAGACACAATACTACTCTCCTACCTCTTTGGTGATGGCCATCTTTCCTGTATGGTTTGTAACCAGGTCTTACAGTAACCCACTGGCTTTTATATTCCAGCACATTTTTGTAATGCCTGTTATATCAAGGTCCTGGTCCATTGCAAGGCATTCTAGTTAACCTGTTTTTGCTTTTAAACTTCTTTCATTTATAGCTTTTAATTGTGAGTAGGTGTCTGTTTCTATGTAACTCCATAATCTGACATTTTACTGATTTTACAGAATTTACATCTGTGTTTTTATCCTACTCCTGTTCTAGTTCAGTTGCAATTTGCATCTTACCCTGGCAACTTCTGAAGGCATGCTCATAAAAATCAAGACATTAGAAATCTGCTTGTGCCTAATTTTTAAGCACTGTGCACCTCAGCACACTCACTACACAGTGCACACAGCACAACTAGGTGGCAGCAGCTGGCAAGAGCGAGGCACAGAGCCAACCCCATGGGCAGGAGAAGAGCTAACCTGAGCCTGGGAGGTTGGGTTGTTTTTTTTACGACCCAACATGACACTTGCAGTCGGTCCCATTGATTTTAGGATAGGTTGTAGGGTTCTACATTGTCAAGTACAATACACAAAGTTTTAATATTTGAAAGAAAATAGGTTGTTACAGTAAGTCTTTTAGATGGCAAGATTCTATGAAGAAACATACGGATAGATACCTCTAATATTTTTAATGAAATACATGCTACTGGGAATTGTATGGTTATGAGAGACTTAAATTTCCCAGATATAGATTGCAAGACAAGTGCTACTAATAACAGTAGGGCCCAGATATTCCTGGATATGATGGCTGACAGATTTCTTCACCAAGTAGACACCAAACCAACTAGATTTGATGCCATTTTAGATTTAGTATTGGTAAGTGGCAAGGACCTCAAAGAAGAGATGCTTGTCGAAGAAAGCCTTAGTTTGATTGACCATGAGCTAATTCACTTTAAACTAAACGGAAGGATAAACAAAAATAGGTCTGCAAATAGGGTTGCTGACTTCAAAAGGGCAAACTTTAAAAAAATAATGGGAATTAATTAGGGAACGGGACTGGACTGAAGAACTCCAGGATCTGAAGGTGGAGAAGGGTTGGAATTACATTAAGTCAAATGTATCTAGTTAGAATGTAATACACAATGGAATGTGGAGGAGTAAATTCCCAACACACGACGCACCAAATTCTGTACACAGATGAATGAAGATATCCCAGTGAAGACTACGTAATGTGCGTGCATGCATACAAGGCCACAATTTGATCCGTTTTCTATAAGTCTCGGTTAAAACAGACTTTATCTGGAATCTTTGCACTTTTACCATCCCTTTTTCTAAAAAGCAAGCTAATAAAGTAATTTGCCTACAACTGAGACTTTGTTCTTCATTCACATCAATGACAAACAATACAAATTGCTCCTCATAATATTTTTGTACTGTTCTCCTATTCACATCACAAAGGACCACATGCTAACAGACAAAAACTATTTCTTTCACTTGCACAGCTTTTCATTATAGACTTTGCCACACAAAAAATGAGAGATAAACACCAGGAACATGCCTCACATATTAGAAGTACCTTAATTGTTCCCAAAATCTACCATAGTTCTCTCACCTCAGGTAGTGTCAGAACATCTTGTTTAACATCTCGTCGGGTGTGTGTCAGAATAAGAGCCAGTACCTCTACTGTCTTTCCAAGACCCATCTCATCTGCCAGGATTCCTCCAGGCCATGGAGGCCCTGCAACTGGGTGTTCACGGATAATACTAAAGATTAAAGACACACCCAAACAAAACTTAACAAGTTACAAACTAGTGTGACCAGAAGAGTAGTTCAAAGTAGCAGAGATAATGAATAATTTCTGCAAGCTACGTATATAGACAGAAATATGCACCCGTGTTAAAGAAAATTGCTTTGGTGGTTATGTTTAAAAAGATTACAAAACTATAACTTCCATAATTTTCAAAAGATTAAGATAAACAAAATCTGCATAAAGCAACTATACACTACAGTACACAGATTTACTTCTTACAAAATTCATAATTTGTTAAAGCAATACTAGTTACTGTATTGATCTATTTTCTTGTCCAAAGATCAATACAAAAATGAAAGTTTAT
The DNA here is from genome assembly GCF_016161935.1 of Mauremys reevesii. Classification (NCBI taxonomy): domain Eukaryota; kingdom Metazoa; phylum Chordata; order Testudines; family Geoemydidae; genus Mauremys; species Mauremys reevesii. The sequence continues at coordinate 101,863,231 of NC_052625.1, read as the reverse complement.
ACTGTCTCTTTGCTGTAACCTTTTGAAAACCTGGAACACAAAATTGAAGGGCTGTCGCCTCCAAGTCATTAATTAAAAAAAGAATAAATCCGTTACGCTTGAATTAAGAAAAAAAGTTCCTACAGAGAATATACTGATGCCTTTAATCTACAATTTACTTCTCCCCAGGATGCCTCACATTTTCTTCTTTCATATTAAATATCCTACAGCTCTTATTCTGCATTTACTAACTGAAAAGGCATAGTTATTATTTATCCAATTCTCTTCATGTGAAAGTTTCTAACAAAATTTTCACGAAGTGCCATGTTTAGGTGCTGCCAGGAACAGTGTTCCCTCTACAAAACAAAATGAAAACTCACCAGCCAGTAAATGGATTATAGTAGAGTTTTACTCCATCTGGAGTGATGACCTCTCGCCATAGAAAGTGTAGTGTGTTTTCTATAGAGAAGGAGACCACATGAATATTACAAGATTTTTCTATCAATAATATAGTGCTTAGAACCGCTCAGCATTATTATGACATTTAAAGACAAACAGGAACCAAAAACTGGAATTAGCTTGCCTGTAACTGGAAGTTCTTTGACATGTGTGGTCCCTATCTGTACTGCACATGTGAGTGTGTGCTCACACCATACGCCCATGTCCAGAAATTCTAACCAGCAATATCCGTTGCCCCGCAAATGCACAGTAATTCTTCTCATGCTCCAGACTGAGGGTGTAAGAGGAAGTGCGGGCTAATACCTTTCTAGTTCCTCTTCTTACCACAAATCCAGTAGGATCCAAACAAGAGAGGGGACAGACAGTGGGTAATGGAATTCAGACAGGGACTACACATCTCAAAGAACTTCCAGTTACAGACAAGTAACCTCCATTTCTTCTTCAAGTGCTTGTCCCTATGTGCATTCCACACAAGTGATTGAGAACCTGTATTCGGACTGGAGGAGGTGAGGGAGACAGAGTAGCGAAGATGCTTGAAGTACTACAGTTCCCACAGCACTGCAGAGGACTAAACTAGCATGTAATGTTTTGTGAACGTGTGAATGGAACTCTAGGTAGCCACTCTGCATATGTCCAGTAATGGTACTTCCTACAGGGATGCTGTAGAGCAGTGTCCCCAAATTTTGGGGCATGCCTCCCTATGGGGGTGTGGAGGAACATGCGGGGGGTGGGGGGGAAGGAGGAGATACAGTGGGGCCCAGGCCAGCCCCCATGTGGGGTGAAGGGGAGTGCCACCCAGCCCTGCTCCAGCTCCAGCTCCACCCTATCCCCAGCCGCAGCTCCAGCCACAGCTCCGCGCCATCCCCTGCTCCGACCCCTGCCCAGCTCTGGCCCCAGCTACAACTCCACTCTTCCCTCTGCTCAGCTCAGGCCCCCAGCCACAGATCCACTTGCCGCCTGCTCCAATCCCAGCCCAACTCTGCCCACATTCCCTCTCTGCCCCCAGGCCAGCTCCACCTCTAGTCCCAGCTCTTCCCCCATACCCAGTTCTGTTCCCATCTCCACTTTCAGCCCGAGCTCCTCCACTGAGCCAATTGTGCAGTAATGGAGGGAGTGCACAGACAGATTCCATAACTGGTAATGAGGGCAGGGGGAGAAGAGGGGTGACAGGAAAAGTTGGAGCATCAGTGCTGTAGAGGCACTTTGTGCTTTCATGGTGGAGGAATATGTACTAATTGACAGCTCGCAGTGATGCACCCAGAAATCCATTTAGATACTCTGAGAGGATATAGCTTGTTCTCGCAACCTTTTTGCTATTGCAATAATTAACCTTTGTGATTTCTGATCGATTTGGTCCTCTGCAGCTAGAACACCAAGGCACATCTGACATCGAGGGAATGAAGTCTTCTCTCTTCAGCAGCGGCATGGGGTTTCAGAAAGAAAACAAGTAAGTAGATAGTTTGGTAGTCATGGAACTCAGAAATAACTACGGGGAGGAATTTAGGATGGAAGTGAAGGAAGACCTTTCCCTTGTGCAAAACAGTACATGGTGGGTCTGTGATGAAGGCTCCCATCTTACTCACACTTCTGGCTCAGGTAATAGAAACTAAAAATGCAACCTTCATGGACAGGTGGGACATGGAGAATGTTCCCAAGGGAAAGATATCTTGCTCTGCCCTGTTATGTAAAAGGCTGTGTGGTGACCTTGTCTGGCATTACTTGGGCATGAAAAGAATGAATGAGTGGAAGAAAAGCCCTGCATGCCAGGCAGACTGCCCTCAGTTCCAGTAGACTGATGTGCAGTCTTGCCTCCTGTGGATCCTGATACTTGTATGGCGTGGTTGTTCAGGTAAACACCCTAACCCATAAAGGATCCATCTGTTATGATGGTGACACAGGGGGCAAGAGTGATGAAGGGGACAGCTATTCTTACTCAATCCAGGTTCAACCAGCAGGTAAAAGCAGCGATAGTGGGAACAGTCACTCTGGTGTTGATGTGATCCATGCCTGGTAAGTAGATTTACCGGAATCAGGCCAGTAGACAGTGTAGATGAAGCCTGGCAAATGGCATCACAAATTCACAAGGTCATGTGGCCTAGAAGAGAAAGGCACACCTTGACCAGAGTCTTCAGTCTGCAAGTAATCTGTGCTATCAGATGGCTTGTTAAGTGAAATCTTTCCATGGGGAGAAATGCTTTTGCTCCCATAAAGTTTATCATCTTTGTGGGTGTATTAAAATGGACTTTTTCTTTGTTCCTGCTCAAAGCTGCCGATCTAACCTCAGGCTGGAGCAACCTATTAGGAGTCAGTCGTTGAGATATGGGAAAACTATTTTACCCCAACATCTCATTTGGGCTTCCAACACAGAGAAGACCTGGGTGCTATAGAACGTCCAATGGGGAGGGCTCTAAACTGGCAATGTTCCCACCCCACTAGAAACCAAAGGAACTTTTTGTGGGACAGATTAATATCTACATAGAAATAAGTGTCCATGTTGAGAGCCACATCTCCTAGGAGGGGATTATTGATGCTAGTGTAACCATCCTAAATTTCGATTTTTGAAGAGGTTCAGTTACCAAAGGTCCAGAATGGGTCTCCCCTTCTCCATTTTTTTTGGGGAGGACTAAATAAGGGGAATAGAACTCTCTCTCTCTCGATACCAACGTGGCACTTGGTCTATTGCCCCTCAGAGGAGGAGGGAGTTCATCTCTTGTTGAAAAATAACCTCATGAAAGTGGTCCTTGAATGGGGACTTGGAAGGGAGTTTGTGAGGCAAGAGGAAGAGAAATTCTATGAACTCTCTTTGGTGGATAATTTCTAAGACCCCCAACTGTGCGTCATGATAGGAGTCCCAATTGTGGGTGAAAAATTAGAGAGGGCCCCAAAAGATAAGGGTAGGTAACAGGTGGGTGGCATTAATAGCGGTGGGTCGATCTCAGCTGAAGTGTCAAAAGTAGCCTTTAGTGGATGGCTGTGAATGGATAAAGGTCATGGTAGCAGAGGGGTCTGAAAACCAAGGCCTCTAAATCCTCTGACATTTATGACGGGGCTCAGCTGGATGCAGGTGGTACTGGAATCTCCCATCGTAGGCAATACGTGAAGGTTGGTTTGTTTCAGTGCACCCTGTGCAACTGTAAACCGACGAATGATGCGCAGATGCATTTGCACACGTCTGGCCACATGTTTTTGCCACAGCCTGCTTTCTTCACTGATGCTTCTCTTTGGCTTTTTCTGTGCTGATATTCTCGATGGCTTTAACCGCAGACCAACAGGTCTGCTGCCATCCTGATCAACCGGCAGCAGCAGCTTCCCATGTGTTTGGATCGACTTTGCCAGTTTTTAGGTGAGTTTTGAGAATGTCTGTACATCATTTTCATTGGCCTCTCAGTGTACACGTTCTTGTTTTCCACTGTCCATGAAATATGGCTTTGTAGAGTCACATAACATCCATACATACAAGGTAATCAGCCCAATGAAGTTGCACTTGTTTGATTAGGGATTCAACACTAGTCATGCAGCACCAGTCCAGGACTCCAATGGTTGGTATCCTGTCTGACCATTTAATATTACTCTAGTTCTTTCAACTGCCTGATATAGTGTGCCCGAATCAAAGGTCCAGAATGGGTCTCCCCACCTTCCTTTTTTGGAGGGGTGGAGAACTGAGGAATAAGGGGAATAGAACCCTCTCCCTTGATACTGTGGTGAGACTTGTTCTATCACCCCTTGCTGGAGGAGGGAGTCCTGATAGCAGAATGTCTATGGAGGATATGGCCTTGACCTATATACCTGCCTCTGGCGTTTTCTCCTTGGGCCCAGGGTGTCAATTCCCAGGAAGTGTATAGTCTTTCCATGAGTGAAGGGATTCATCCTTTTTCTTACTGAACAGTTCAACTTGTTGAAAGGCAAATCCATGGACCTCCCTGGAAGCCCTGAGGGGCTTTTAACTATGCCAGTGGCTAAGCCCTGGATGGGTGGTCCATTGCAGATTGAATGGATGTCTCTGCCACTTATTTGCCATCCTCTATGAAGGACTGAAATTGGGCTCTGTCCTCAGGGGGAAGCTTGTCCTTGAAGTCATATTTTGTTGACAAAGCCTGGTAGATACTGATATGGAATGGCTCTCTCCATGGCTGCCTGTACCACCAGGAAGTTGGGTGATGGGAGGGAGAAAAGAAATTCAACCTCTTTGGCAGAGATAAAATAGCATCTCTGAGCCATCTTAGGCACGGGGGCCCATTAGACTGGGGTGCATCAGGCCACTCTCACTGGCTCCATGATAGCCTCATTAATCAGGGGCAATATCTTGCTTGGACCTTTAGGCTACAGAATAGCTGGTGTTGGAGGTCCTGGACCTCCTCCACTGGTATTTGGAGGTCATTGACTATCCTCTGAAGTAGCTTCTGGTACTGCCTATAGTCAGTTGGCAGAGACAGTGAGGATGAAGATGAGACTCCCCTCAGCACCTGCAGATCTGGATCAATGTTGTTCTCCTCATACTCCGATGGATCTGGTGGATACCAAGTAGTGGAAGCGTGGTACAATTCATGAATGGATCTTTTCCTTAGGGGTCCACAGGCGACAATAAGGCCAAAAGGAGGGATCAACCGGATGTGGGGCCCCACTGCATTAGGTACTAGCAGTGCTTGGGGAAGTTATATCTGGGAGGATGGCATCCAGAACTCTTCGACTGCCTATCAAAGCTCAGCTCTCTCTGAGGAGAAAAGAGACCATCCAGGGGGTCTGATTCATCTGCATCTGAACTGTGCTCTCTCCATTCATGGGGCCAACAATACTAGAGGATGCATGCTCCTGCCTGAGGGCTGGAGAAGGGATGGTTCTTGTGTCATGAAAGCATTTTCATCCTCACTCAAGAGGACAGGGCTGGAGAGGATAGGAGACTGAAGGTATGGGAGGAATATATCCTCCAGCGTAATGTAGGTATCCAAATGACCCAGGGTTCGGTATGTTTCAATGGTTGGGACCAATGGTTTTGACGTGTCCTTGGAAGTTATAGTTAGATAGTCCTTTGAAGTACCGATGAAGAGTAAAGTCCAGCACTTTTGGATGGAGCTGGCAGTTGTTGGTCCTTGTGTTTCAGAGCCAGAGCCACTGATGGAACCAAGAGATCCTTTTTCTTGTGTGCACTACCTTTCAGCCTGGGGTTTTTAGTGGTCATGGCACCACAGTATCCATGTGTGAGGCTCTCCTGTCTTGGGCAGGTTCAGGGAGGGATCTCTTCATTTATGAACATATCTGGATGGGGATCTATCCTTGTGACCATAAGAGTGCCCCTACTCTCCTGGGAAGTCTGGGAAAAAGATTCCTTGGCTTAGCAGCCATAGACTCCACTCCTAAGCTTGTGCATGGAGGGGCACTACTCATTTGATGGGGCTGATATACAGAGGCATCTCCTTGACCCAGATCATAGTGATGTCTCATAGCCTTCTTCATAAGGTGTTTCCTTAATCAAAGCTCAAGAGCTTCACGTGCTCATGGTGGAAACAAATGAGATGCTTCACTTTGCAGCACTATGCTTCTCACCCAAGCAGTAGAGACAGCGTTGGTGATCATCACTCATGGAGAAGAAGTGAGGGCAGGACACGCAGCTCTTGAATCCCCGGAACTCTGGGCATAGTCCCAGATTACAAGAAGGGAGTCCCCGGTATGTGGGAAAGAACAAGCTATACTACCTATACTAATATAAAAACTATAAAACTATTTACAGTACCTATTTACAGGCTATCAAAGAGAAAAGCTGGAGAAATCTGCAGACACGGGGTTCCAACTCAGGCCATGCAGCAGTAAGAAGGAACTGGAAAGGCGTCAGTCTGCACTGACTGTCTTCAGTCTGGAGCACGAATAGAACTACTTCACATGTGTGAGCCAATGGGCACGGTGTGTTAGAATTTCCGGACTTGGACATATGGCGCACATGTGCACCCATATAGGGAAGACACACAGGGACCAGCACTTGAAAAAGACTCTTCAGAGGTCAACAAGCTTGGTCAATTGTTCCCTGGGTCACCAGAACTATATACTGTAATAAAATATAATCCTTAGTCTAGAACTCTGGCTTCTTGTTGATCCATGTTGATTATAACATGTTCACAGCAATGCAGAATCAATGCCAAAACTGCTCCAAAAGACATATTAGGATTATAAAAGTAATGAACAATAGCAGGGAAATTCAGTGTATAGCCCAAAATATTCTGAAATGTGGCTATTGATCATGGAGAGTAGCTACTTTTCAAACTTAAATACTTCAATTATTAGGCAACTTTATTTTGTGAAATGTTATATTTTGAAACAATAGTAAAACCCAACATATCCAGGTTGACAATGTCTATATTAAGTTCTAGACCAACATGAAAATGGCTCACAATTAAAGAACACATAAAAATAACTCTTAACTAGTTGCCTCAAACACAACTACAATAAAATAATAAAAGCAAAGCTTCCAATTACTTAATTATCGAGACTATTCTAATAAAATTGTGCTAGTTCATATTCAATCCTTTTTGATACTATATTGTTCATTTATTTTCAGTAGTGTTATAATCAAGATGTGCATTTGTTATCCAGGGCCATGTACTTGCCATTGGTAGGGTTGTTTCTGAAATTCTCCCGTTGCAACATCCAGTTCACAGCCTCACTTTGGTATGGCCTCAGTACTGGAATCAATGCAGAGTGCTGTACGTCCTCCCTCAAAAACTGGATTTCCTGCTGATGTGTGTGCCTCACAAAGTCATATAGCTCTTCAATATTCTGTCGTTCCAGCTCTCTATCAGATTCTTCCTCATCCTCCTCCAACACATCTGCATATACGAAGAAGCATATTCATTATCATCTTACCCCATCTTTATCAGCCACTAGCAACACCTCAATTAAATAAGCTTAGCTTTATTGCTATATATTTAGTTAATATATGAACACAGTTAAGCACTGCTTCCATAAAGAGTATGAGGCAAGTATATTTTAGTTGATTGTTCCTGATAGGGGTGGCAGTAGCAGACAAAGATGGGAATTAAACTCCTGAATCTTAACACTGGCATTTTTCCAGACTGCAAACCTACCAAATGCTTAGGAGAAGGAAGAGGTGGTTCCTTAGCAGGTGCCGGGACCAAATAGTAGCCATTTGAAGTATGGATACTCCAGTGTTTCTTCTCTAGTGAAGCCCCAGTAGGACATACAGCAAAACAAGGTCTTTTTAAGCATGCTATATGCTCTTTGGAGCTTCATTAAAATGGAAGTCACAGCCCCAGATAAAGTGCAAGAGACAACACTGGGAAGAAAATACTACCATTTTGCTCCCCTTCTTACTGAGAAAGGAGAAGCAAAACATGACGAACTGACCATTTCTTGGCCCCCCTCAAGGGAGGGGCATGTAAAAAGAATTTCTACTGCATTCTCCCAGCCTGAGGCAGGAAAGAATGTGTCATGGACGCTGGAGAAGAAAAAAAGGGTGTGGGAAAAGATTAGAAAATATTCTTCCCCTGGTGCCCCATGAGGGAGGGGGAAAAATGAGATGGATCCTCTGCCTCAACTTCATGAGCAAGGGAAGGGAAGAGAGAAGAGAAGAGAAATGCTCTGTCTGGCTCAAATATGATAGTGAGAAAGTGAGAGGAACGCTTCCCTCACACACAAAAGGGTTACTACACTTTCCTTCATGTGATTAAATACATTGTTCTAATGGCAAACCTAAAACTACCTAAATAAACAGAAAAACTGCATAGCAAAACACCCTGTTTTCTGAAGCACAAAACTGGAAAAGTATCAAAAATTACTCTGAAGTGAACCCCAAGGAAACGTATGCAACATTTAGGATCACATGTTCAGTTGGTGGGAATCAGCATGGCTTTATTATTTCAACTGAACTAGATGATCATCATCAACTAAGGATTAGTCCTTAGTTTCTAATTCATAACTGGGGGGGGAATGCTTTTGTTTCAATTGTTTTTAATAAATATTTTTCTAGATATTTCATGCTGCCATTGAAATGTCAGCCTGTCAAAAAAAATGATACAGATGCACCACAAAATTCAGAGATTCTTGCTTCAGAATTAGAGCTAGAATGGTACAGAATAAAAATAAACTTGTTTAAGAGATATAACCCTTCTAATAACCATTTTTTCTAGATAATTATTGTCTTTTAAATTTGCTTGTACTAATTTCTAAATTTTTTGCCTTGCTAAGTGAAACTCACTTTTCCTAAAACAAAAATGCTAGCAATCAAGCACTCTTGAAGATCTGACAATTAACAGAGTATACAAGTTCATGAATCTCACATATGCCTGCAATATGAATTTCAGTGAGCATACAAAATTTGCTTCAAATCTCCATTTTTTAAAGTTATGAAATATACTCCCATGATGACACACTAGAACCCAACACTTCTGCGAGCATGTCCTTTGGAAATCCTCAAATGTAAAGATAATTTGCATCACTAGATTGGAGATACTCCCTAACCCCTAATTAACTTGTTATTTCCAGTGTATTACCAAGAACTAGGCCTAATTAATGGTGTCAGTATTTCAGCTGTTTCTGAGCCATATAAACAAGCTAAATAATCAAAATTCACCATGATAAATGTGGGGATTTACAGGTCTCCTTTCTGGGGGAAAATATGCTTCCTGATATGCCTGTCCTATTTGTCCAGAAGGCATATAATAAACAAAAGCATTTTGCCATCATCTGGTTCTCTACGACGCTTCTGTAAAATCAGCAAGAGTACCATTACTAGTTCTTTCCGCATATATACCATCCCTCATCATTCATGAGGCATATTATTAATCAAACCAAGGAACCAAATGTCATGAAGAGAAGAAATTCTTTAGTTGCCTATATACCAATGCTAGGAGCCCACGTAACAAACGAGGAATTAGAATTGCTCATTTAAGAGCAAAAATTGGATCTAATTGGTATTACTGAAACCTGATGGGATGATTCCCATGATTGGAATGTTAAAATCAAGGGTTATAACCTAATTAGGAAGGACTGAGTGAGTAAAGGGGAAGAGGAGTGACACTCTGTCAAAAATGATATTGCTTGTTTCTGAGTCACTGATAACTCAGAAGAAAATTATCTTCAGTACTAACAGATAAAGCACAAGATGGGATATTAGTCGGTGTCTGCTACAAGCCTCCAAGTCACACTAGGGAAAAGGATGACTGGCTCAATACATAACTATCTATGTCGGAAAAAAACACTTCAATTTGAGTGACAGGTGCTGGGAAGCCTCATACTGCCAGTACTAAAACATCCTTTGAATTTCTAAATAATACATATGGTAATTTCCTAACTCAAAAAAGAAAAATATTGCTCCAACATGGGGGAATGATATAAGACCTTGTCTTGACAGATAAAGAGGAACTGATCACAGAACTAAAAGTTAATGGTAACTTGGATACAAATGATCATGACTTGATAACATTTATAATGTGCAAACAGAATAAAGTCCAAACCATTGATATATACACACTTGGTGCTTTAAGAGGTCCAATTTCACAAAGCTGAAAACAATTATGGGTCATAATAGCTGAGAGAAAGAACTGAATCAGAAAAATGTGTAAGATAATTGGGATTTTTTAAAAGAACACTTTACCAAATGCCCCCAAAATCACAATCTCATAATTGAGGAAGAAGGTTGTATTGGTTAAGAAAATGATCTGGTTTAGAGGGGAAGTGATGGCAGCTATAAAAAAGAATATATAATAAATGGAAGAAAGGTGAAGTTTATAGTAATGAATATAAATCAGAAGCTAGGAAATGTAGAAAATTGTTAAGGGAAGCAAAGGCACACAAGGAGAAATCTATGGTCAGCAGAGTTAAAGACAATAAGGAGTTTTTAAAGTATATTAGGAATAAAAAGAATCCTAACAATGGTTTTGGTCCATTGATAGTCAAAAATGGTAGAATTATCAATACTGTAAAATGGCAGAAATGTTCAATAATTATTTCTGTTCTGTATTTGGGGAAAAACAGATGATATAGTCAGATCGTATGATAACATTATTTCCATTCCAGGTATCTCAGGAAGATGTTAAAAAACAGCTACTGAAGTTAGACATTTTTAAATCAGCAGGTCTAGTAACTTGATCCCAAGAGTTTTAAAAGAGTTGGCTGAAGACCATTAATGTTGATAAATCTTGGAACAATGGGGAAGTTCCAGAAGACTGGAAGAAAGTTAATTTTGTGCTGGTATTTTAAAAGTATAAATGGGATGAGCCAGGTAATTATAGGCTTGTCAGCCTGACATTGATCCAGGGCAAAATAATGGAGCAGCTGAAACAGGATTCAATTAATAAAGAAACGAAAGGAAGTAACAATTTAATTCCGATCAACATGGGTTTATGGAAAATGGATCTGATCAAACTACCTTTTTTTAAACGAGATTGAAGGTTGATTGATAAAGGCAATAGAGTTGATGTAATATACGTAGACTTCTGTAAGGCATTTGAGTTGGTGCTGCCAGATATTTCAATTAAGAAACTAGGAATGATATAAAATTAACATGGCACACATTCAATGGATTGAAAGCTGGCTAACTGATCGGTCTCAGAATGTAATTGTAAATGAGGAATCATCATCAAATGGCTGTGTTTCTAGTTGTATCATGCAGGGATCAGTTCTTGGCCCTATGCTATTTAAAATTCTAATTAATGATGTGGAATAAAACAATCACTGACAAAGTTAGCAGATTACAAAAAAATTGGGGAAGTGATAATATCAAAGAGGACAGGTCACTAATACAGAGAAATTTGGATTGCTTGGTCAAAGCTGTGCACAGGCAAACAGTATGTATTTTAACATGACTAAATGTAAATGTATACATCTAGAAACAAAGGTAGGCAGGCCATACTAAAATAATGGCGGACTCTCTCCTGGGAAGCAGTGACTCTGAGGAAGATTTGGGGATTATGGTGGATAATCAGCTGAACATGAGCTCCCAATGTGACACTGTGGGCAAAAGAGCTAATGTGTTCCTGGGATGCATAAGCAGGAATCTTGAGCAGAAGAAGAAGAGGGGTTATTTTACCCCTCTATTTGGCACTGATGCAACTGATGCTGGAATAGTGTGTCCAGTTTTCGTGCACACAATTCAAGAAAGATGTTGATAAATTGGAGAGGGTTCAGAGAAGAGCCACAAGAATGATTAATGGATCTGAAACATGTACACCTCTACCTTGATATAATGCTGTCCTTGGGGGCCAAAAAAATCTTACCATGTTATAGGTGAAACCGTTTTATATTGAACTTGCTTTGATCCACCGGAGTGCGCAGCCCCACCCCCACGAGTGCTGCTTTACCGCATTATATCCAAATTTGTGTTATATTGGGTGGCGTTATATCGAGGTAGCGGTATATTATAGTGTTAGACTCAAGGATCTCAAACTATTTATCTAAAGAGAAGGTTAGGGGGTGACTTGATTATAGTCAGTAAGTTCTTATATGGGGAACAAATATTTAATAATGGGCTCTTCACTCTAGCAGAGAAAAATATAACATGATCCAATGGCTGCAAGTTGAAACTAGACAAATTCAAATTGGAAATAAGGCATAAATTGGTAACCACTGGAACGACTTACCAAGAGTCATAGTAGATTCTCCATCACTGACCATTTTAAATCAGGTTTGGATGTTCTTCTAAAAGAAATGGTCTAGGAATTATTTTAGGGAAGTTCTATGGTCTTTGTTATACAGGAGGTTAGACTAGAGGATCACAATGATCCCTTCTGGCCCTCAAATCTACAACTTCATTCTGCTCTGTTTTGTCTTTATTGTGCCTCTAATGCCAGCTATGTTTTGGGAGACTATAAGTCTTCTTATCCTATTTATTACAAAATTTTAAATTTTGCAATTACCTCCTCTTCCACCTTTCCCGTCCATGCAATTACTCATTTAATATATGCTCGATTTTTTTTATTTTTATTTGGGGGGGGAGGGGGGGTTTGGTAGATTCAGAGTTACTCTTCTTCCTATCACTAATCCAAAAAGAAAAAAAATAGCAGACAAGTAATTATCTTACATATGTATGTTTTTGTCCAGTGAAGATATAGCCCATACCTCCCCTAGAATAATGGTTATCTTAGAGAACATCCAAAAATCTTTCTCCATATATCAAAAATCTTTTGACAGTTTCCATTCTATCTCCAGGGTTTAAAAAGTCCACACTGCCCATTTATCTTGGGCTAGTAGGAAACTTTCTGGGTTGAGTAGAGGGATTTAATCTAATCAGTTTTGACAGATTTACATTTATATTAAAAAAATTAACTTATTAAATGCTTTTCTCCCAAGTCTGCAGACAGAGACTTCCAATGCCTCTGCTGATGCTCATAGCTTTGCCAAGCATCTGTGGAGTGAAATTAACACACAGTTGTAATGTTGCTATAGAAATTGCTATGAGAAGCAATGAAAATAATAAGAATAAGGTCAATTTCATTTAATCTTGAGGCCAAATACTAAAAGGTGCCAAGTATCTTCCAAGTGCGTACAACTTCCATTAAAATTAATGGGAGATAAGTTATAGGTGTTCAATATCTCTCAGCATTTTCCCCTTCAAGTAAATGATCTCCCAAAGAAATAAATAGCCTTCTGTCTTCCCTCACTGCATTATAAACTTTACAGTCAACACTCTCCATCATACTTAATTCAGCACCCATGAAGAATATGATGCCATGAAGAGAAGCATCACATTAATGTGAAGATAATACTTGTAAATAAAATACTTTGCATTTACAAAGCTCCCTCCATTCCAGACTCTCAATGCATTTTACAAATATTAGTTTAACTTCACAACCATCACATGAAGTAGCTAAGTATTAGAAAAGTGACTTACCCCATAACATACAAGAACTCTGTGCCGAAGCCATGAATAGGTCTCCCCATTCCCAGTCCTTTGCTTTACTAACCTATCCTGCCTCCCCTTCACAAACAGTTTACCATACACAAGCTTCAACTTTCTGAAAAGAGAAATACTGAAATATTTAAAACAAAAATAAAGTACCACTCTCACATCTCCTTCTGTCCCCAGCCTGAGAATAATATACTTTTAAAAGCCTTAGCTGTTCTTTAGAAAGGACATTCATTGAAAAACAGAATCATAGGACTGGAAGGGACCTCAAGAAGTCCCCTAGTCCAGTCCCCTGCACTCATGGCAGGACTAAGTATTATCTAGACCATCCCTGTCAGGTGTTTGTCTAACCTGCTCTTAAAAAGCTCTAATGATGGAGATTCCACAACCTCCCTAGATAATTTATTCCAGTGCTTAACTACCTTGACAGGAAGGTTTTTCCTAATGTCCAACCTAAACCTCCCTTGCTGCAGTTTAAGCCCACTGCTTCTTGTCCTATCCTCAGGGGTAAACAAGAACAATTTTTCTCCCTCCTCCCAACCTTTCATATACTTGAAAACGGTTATGTCCCCTCTCAGTCTTCTCTTCTCTAGACTAAAACAAACCCAATTTTTTCAATCTTCCCTCATGGGTCATGTCTTCTAGACCTTTAATCATTTTTGTTGCCCTTCTCTGGACTTTCTCCAGTTTGTTCACATCTTTTTTGAAATGTGGTGCCCAGAACTAGACATAATACTCCAACTGAGGCCTAATCAGCGCAGAGTAGAGCAGAAGAATTACTTCTTTTGTCTTGCTTACAACACTCCTGCTAATACATCCCAAGAATGATTGCTTTTTTTTTTTGCGCAACAGTGTTACACGGTTCACTCCTATTTCGCTTGTGATCCACTATGACCTGCAGATCCCTTTCCGTAGTACTCCTTCCTAAGCAGTTATTTCCCATTTTGTATGTGTGAAACTGATTATTCCTTCCTAAGTGAGTACTTTGCATTTGTCCTTATTGAATTTCATCCTATTTACTTCAGACCATTTCTCCAGTTTGTTCAGATCATTTTGAATTTTAATCCTATCCGCCAAAGCACATGCAACCCAGTACAGTATCATCTGCAAACTTTAAAAGTGTACTCTCTATGCCATTATCTAAATGATTGATGAAGTTATTGAACAGAACTGGACCCAGAACTGATCCCTGTGGGACCCCAGTTGATATGCCCTTCCAGCTTGACTGTGAACCTCTGATAACCACTCTCTGGGAACGGTTTTCCAAACAGTTATGCAACACCTTATAGTAACTCCATCTAGGTTGCATTTCCCTAGTTTGTTTATGAGAAAGTCATGTGAGACAGTAATCAAAAGTCTTACTAAAGTCAAGATATACCACATCTACCACTTCACCTTATCCACAAGCCTTGTTACCTCGACAAAGAAAGCTATTAGATTGGTTTGACATAATTTGTTCTTGACAATTCCATGCTATGACTTATCACCTTTTTGTCTTCTAGGTGTTTGCAAATTGATTGCTTAATTATTTGCTCCATTATCTTTACAGGTACTGAAGTTAACCTGACTGGTCTGAAATTCCCGGGTTTTCCTTATTTCCCTTTTTATAGATGGACAAATATAATGCCATTTTCTAGTCCTCTGTAATCTCTCTCATCTTCCATGACTTTTCAAAGATATTACTAATGGCTCAGATATCTGACCCTAGCTCATTAAAACTAGCATTCTCTATGTTTTGCATAGCGTAGGTTCACTAATCTTTTCGTTGTCATTTAGCACTTCCACCATTTCCACATTTTCTGTGACTGTTTCCCAACCTTCCCCCCACGCCCCCATTGAGTAATGGGACTACACTGTCTTTGATCTTCCTCTTGCTTTTAATGTATTTGTAGAATATTTTCTTCTTACCGTTTATGTCTCAAACTAATTTAATCCTTAATAGGATTAAGCTAATCAAGTCAGAACTAAAAAGCACAGCTCTCACACTTACAGTTAAATTAGTGGATTACTAACCACACACAATGTAGTTCTACATTGACCCCTAATTCACAAAGTCTCTCTTACCCCCCCACACACACACACGGAGGCAGATTTAACCCCGAGGAAGGGCAAAATTCAGTGATTCCCCTCATTTATCATTAGCTGACATCATTGTCAAGTGACCTATCATTCTGCCCTTTATTAAAAATCTAGAAAAGTCACAGGCACTGTTATAATGGATTTTTCTTTTCATTTCTTTCTACTGAGTTGTTATATCACCATGTGTTCCAATTAAAAAATTATTAGACCAAATGCCAAGTTTGACACCAAGAGAAAGAACATATTCCCCCTGAAGAATTCCCTTCAGGAAACTTCTGAAATATCAGAATAATGTTCCCCTTCCGAGTCATATAATTAATTTTTCTAGTTCATGGCAATAATTTCCTTTTTATTAAAAAACTGGAAAATCATACTGAATTTATTTTAAACTTATTAGGAATATTTCCAAATCACATTATGTCACATAATTCACATCTTAAGTTTGTTAACAGACACTCAGAGAAAGAGAAAAAAAAATATCAAACTCTGGACTGTGAAGGATTCGTACCTTATTGCCCTTGTAGGAAGGAAGGTTTGCGTTTAAGAAAATTATTGGGAAACTACTTGGCTTCCCTTCAGTGAGTTTTCACAATAATTTTAATGACAGTCCTCTTTACCTTCAATTAATGAAGAATTCATAGCAAGTTTACATCACAAAACAGCCTCCAAAGATAAGAGGATAAAGGTCAATTTCTTGAGTCATTTCAAAAAAAATCAGACTAGACAACATTAGAAATTATACTGTAGAAAACAATCCTGCCCTGGTAGGGGCTGGACTCTGATTTATATGCAGCCCAACCAAGTAAATTTTCCCCATCTCTAATTCCTATTATAGAACAATATAACTAAACATAGACCAGATATTCAACAATGTAACAACTGGAGATTCAGAATGAATCCAGAAAAGCTCAATGGTCTCATGAACAGCCATATTGAAAGATATAAACAAACAAGATACTGATTAAGATTAAGAGTTGTTAGAACCTTTGCTAATTTGAGTAACAGTACATCTCAAAGGAAGTTATCAATTGCAGCTAATACTGGAGACATACACACCTTGCAACATATTTTTTCCAAGATACAATCTGACACTGACTCAGGCTGGCATCCTAAAAGCATGAGGTGTTAAGGCTCTGTTAGGAATGATAATGAAGAACTTCTTGGAAGGAAGAGAAAAAAGGGAGCAAGGGATTAGCACACTGAATAGCTTTACAATAAAAGGCAATGAAGTCTGGTTTGGTGGATAGGAAGAATGTGGTGGACATAATATATGGGACTTTAACAAGGCTTTTGACACAGTCCCACATGACATTATCATAAGTAAGCTGGAGAAATGCAGGCTTGGTGGAACTACCATTAAATGGATACATAATTGGTTAACCAACCGCAAACAAAGAGTAACTATTAATGGAATGATGTCAGGCTGGAATGAGGTCTCAAGCAGGGTCCCACAGGTATCTGTTCTGGGTCCGGTATTATATAACATCTTTATTAATGACCTGTATAGAGAGCACACTAATCAAATTTGCAAAGGACACAAAGCTAGCCAGGGCTGCAAACACTTTAGAGGACAGAGCTAAAGTTCAAAGGGATCTTGATAAACTGGAGAACTGGGCTATAGACAATAAAATGAAATTCAGCACATCAGAGTCTGAAGGCAGAAAGAGCAGTAGAGGAAGATGCCTGCTGGCTGAGAGCTTGAGCAAGGGCCAGAGGCAGCTGAAGGCAGGGGCAGCAGCAGAGGAACTTACCCACTGACATCTCCAAGCCTGGAGAGCTGGACCCCAGAGGAACAGTGATAGGGTCAGGGGGACTGAGAAATGCTCCCCTGACAAGGGCACTTCCAACAGAAAGGCTTCGGAGGTCCTCACTGGGAAAAGTGGGATTGCACTCTAGCCAGAAGGGTTGGGGTAGCTGTCCTGGCAGAGGGTTGGAAGAGGATGGATAGGGAGCCTAAGCACGGTAGAAGACACCACCCCAGGGAGACAGTGATCTCCCAGCAGAGAGGCTGTGGCGGTTACCACCAAGAAGAGTACAGTTTTAAGGGACTATACACACTGGGGATGTTATGAACTATGCTTTGGAACTTTTGTTAAAGACTATTTGCACTATATTTGGTAATGAACTGCTCTTCAGGAGGGGTATTGTTTAAACAGAGAGTCTGAAGTGAAGTCCTCTGGGTTACCTGAGAGGGGAAACTGAGATATATGCTGCAGCACAGCAGGTGCACCTCACAGAACGGTCTGTCTTCTCGTAAAGGGTCTCCCACCTCTCAAGAGAGTGCCCTTACCTATGAGATATGGGATATTTTTACTGGGGCAGGGCACCTCCCACAATCTCTCCTGCTGAAGCTGTTCTACTGTGGATAAAAAAAAAGTGATTTGAGCAGGAGGACCAGACCCAGAGTCTTCTGCCTCCCAGGTGGGTGCCCTAACCATTGGATTAGAGCAGTGGTTCTCAACCTATTTATCATTCTAGGATGCATATGCGGCCCACAAAGTGTTAACTGGGCCACAGGCTGAGAATCACATTGCCCCCACCTAAAACCCGCACAAACCCCTATGCTCAGCGCCCTCCGCCCAGAGACCCCCTCTACAGAGTGGGGCCAGGAGCGGACAGGCATGGAGCCAAACCCCAGACCCTACTGTGCGGGGACCCAGACCCGACCTGTGCAGAGCTGGGCTGCCCAGACCCAGCTGTGGCACGGCCAGGCAGCAGCCGGCTGCCCAGATCCTGCCGCATGGCAGGGCAGACAGGAGCCCAAAGCCCGTGGTGGGGTGGAGTGTCACTGGGAGCCTGGAGCCTGCCGCGCGGCAGGGCAGCTGGGAGCCCACGGCCTTTAGCACACAGCTGAGCTCGGCTGCAGCTGTGTGCTAATTGGGCCGCATGTGGCCCACGAACTGAGAACCACTGGATTAGAGTGTCATTTTCCCTTTCTCTGGCCCAATGACCATTTAAGTATTTATCCACAGTGGAAAAGTCTTTGGGCCAGACAGAGAAAATGACTCTGTAATCCTGTGGTTCAGGACACGTGAGGTAGGAGACACAGGGTCCAGCCCTCCTGCTCCAATCACTCTTTTTATCCACAGTGTTTCAACTTTAACAGGAGACAGTGATGGAGAGGTCCTCCTCCACATCAGAATATCCCTTAGCTGTGTTATTAGAGCACTCCCCTGAGAGGTGGGAAACCATTGTTCAAATCCTCTGGCAGAGATACGGGGGTGCTCTAATCACTGGGCTAAAAGTTGTAAGGTAGGCACCTCCTCCTCTGGCTATTTTGCGTGACATAAGGCAGGTGCCTAATTCATTCTTCCAAGAAACTACACAGCTGCTTACGCTGCCTGAATCCAAGACTCAGGCACCTAAGTCTAGGATTGCTATCTCTGCTAGCAATCCACTAATGAGGTCCTATCTCAAAATGAGAAGCTTAGGTCCCACCTCTCTTGCCAAGTTTTCCCACTGGCTAGCTTAAGCAGTCCCCAGCCTAGCATTCTGGCTTTTGTGGATCACAGTCTAAGGTACCTATCTCCCTCATTCACTGTATAGGAGCCTAAATGCCTAACTCAATCTTGTGGATCAGTGTCATTCTAGTGATTTTGTAGGCACCTAAAAGTTGTAGGCACTGAATGTTGTTTCAGGACCAAAGTCCCTTTGTGGATCTGTCCCACAGTGATCAATACTGGAGTCAAAAGATTTCTTTTGCATACTCTTACACCACCACAGTACATAAATTGTTTGGGGTATTATTTTTCTTCCTGCCTTCATGCTTTTTTTTTTTTTGGATACTTTGTATTCTAGACAAACAATTTAGGCCCCAATACTACAATGACAAAGTCAACTGGCCTCCTCATGGGTGTAAGGGTCTGCCCATACAGAACGTATTACAGGATCAGGGCCTTATATTATAAACTTCTTGGAGCTGCCCAACTATGTATTTTATAAAGCACAGGTGCAAATAGTGGGGCTACATAATTAATATTAGGGGCAGAGTAGTTTTGCCTTCTTCTATAGCATGAGCAACCACCACTGGAGAGAGGTTACCAGCTGTGATGGACTGATGCTCTCATCTGGTAAGCACAAATTCTATATTGATTCCGTGAGTAAGAAAGTGATATTTTAAAAAATATATATCTAAGGCAGCAGGGATGGCTTCAGCATCATGTGAATGGAAAGAAATAAGAGGACCTGGAGAGAAGAAAGACTAGAGTTCTTTCTGAAAGTGAAACTTTGACATCCAGTAAAAGAAGTGGCAAAGTTAGCATGTGGATTAGCAAGACTACAACTTGTCAGTGCTAATGATAAATTAGCCCATTGGTTGCTAAAGTTCAACAAATAAAAGAGCTCAATAAATCCCTGTCTCTTAGGGTACATCCATACTACAATAGAGGACTCACAGCACAATCTAGGCTGGCCCAGGTTAGCTGACTTGGGCTAGTGGGGCTCAGGACGTGGGGCCATAAAATTGCAGCGTAGACATTGGTCCGAGTCCCAGTGTCTATACTATCATTTTATAGCACCACAGCCCAAGCCTCACAAGCCTGAGTCAGCTGACCCAGGTCAGCCGCAGGTCTTTTACTGCATGTAGACATACCCTTATTGTCAGATACTCAGCTGTGGGTACTTTTGACTTAAAATCCCAGATGGTTTCAACACTTTAAATGTACTAACATGAGACTAGTACGTGATGAAAAACAGATTAAGTTTTTATGTAAAACAATATTTAGTACAATCGAATATATATGGTCCACACATTTCTTATTTCTGCTCTTCAATAATGTAATCACACAAATACTCATATTTTCAAACATTTTAGTGAGGGAAAAATAGCTGTATTTACTGTATAAATGGATCATTTAAAAAGCTTTGTTAAAGCCTTCCTCCACACTATTCATGCATAATGAATATTCAATATTACCCATCATACCATTTTAAAATGTGATTCAATAAACATGTATAACAAATTACATCTCAATGCCTTTAATTCTCAGAAAGACTGGGGTGCTAAATGTTCTGTGATGTTCTATTTCTTGATAGACCCTATGTTTCAAATTAATCTTCTGTCAGACATCGGAGGTTGTGGCTTTCAGCATTTTAGCCATTTTACCCACCACAGTGGTGTTTCTTTCAGGTTCTAAAACACTCTCATTGTTACTGTACAGTTTTCAGAGGAACCTTTTTTAAGGTTGAATATTTAAATTTTTACATTTATAATTTGGTATCACTTCTCAAAAATAAAGGCTTTTTCTCCTCCTCTTGTCTAGATTTATGGGAAACGTATTTACATTCGTATTTGGTTACAAAAGCAGACTACACCCTGCAAAAACGAAAGGGCTTATTCTTCCTGAGAAACCTGGATCCAGATGCCATTTAATTTCTGAAGAGTTATGTCACATGTGCGCCCAGGTATTGATGCAAGAACAAACCCCAGAGTGCTGACCCTTAAACTGAATAAATATATGACCAGCACACTGCCTTTACATGCTTTATTCTCATTGGATTTTACAGCACAAAACTATTTTTCATCCCTTGGAGAAGGCTAGCTCAATTTTGGAAAGCCTAGGGCTGTAAGTCTACTGAAGCAACAAGTAGTAGTTTGAAGTATTTGTATTATAACATACACAGGAATAGCCTATTATAAATGATAGCTCTGTTAAAGCAGACAAAATAAAGATCTCTACAAGTTACCCAGAAGGACCCAGTTAATTCTACAATCTCTGTTTAGGACCACCACAAAGGTTTACAAATGACATATTTTGCCTTAGTATTTAACTTGGTAGATTTCAGTGAGTTTTGCTAAATAACTGGAGCTGGGGATTTTGTTTATTTTATTAAGCACTGATTCTGTGCTTGCCATTATGCGAGACACAGACAATCCCTACCCCTCAGGATCTCAAAATCAATTAAAAAGACCTGAATGAGACAAAATGCACTAGGGGAAGTTTAAAAAAAATATATCAAAGTTAAGTCTTCCTCTTATAAAATGCAGGGTGGGAGAGGGCATATGTCTTACTTTAGTTTTTGTGGGCCTCCCCACAGAAGCAATCCTATTGGAAAGAGCACAGGGCTGGCTGGATACTTGGACTGGAAAGGTGTTCCAATCAAAGATACAGAAGGAAATGAGGCAGAAATGAAAGGGAAAGGCAACAAGATAGCATTTGGGGCAGAGCAAAAAAACCCTTTTAAATAAAACTCCCCTGGAACACCACCTATAAAAAAAAAGAAGTTCCTTAAAATACAAATTAATATATTCTGGCATTCCAGGCAAATGGACACAGAAAACTTTTGGTGCTCTGAACTTATGCATTAATGCAGCACTTCGATACCAAAGGGGTAATGGAAATGTGATTAAAAAAATAAACGGAATTGTAGATAAAGATAAACCTGAGCAGGGTCTTTTAGGAAAAAAATGGGAAGTTTAATCTTTAATACTTCAACTTCAAGAGCTGTAGTATGATACACAATAAGCCCCAACCCACACCCAAAAAGACATTGTGATAATTACCTGATTTCCAAGTCCCCATGTTCCCTTTTTTATTGAGCTGTATGATTTTAGTTAAATGGTGTGAACATTAGTCATAAAAGTGAGAGGATGATTACTTTGTCTAGAGCAGCAATCTTTCTGATAGAATCTACCAGTAACCTTTCATACTGGATTTAGAACTAGTGTTTTATCCCACATGCAGAACATCTTTCCCCTATACAAGTCCCCTATCCACACATTTCTCTAGATTATTTTGTCTCTGATAACCAAAATCCATTAGTGGTCTGGAGAGAAGCATGGTGTGGTCAAGGCACTAGACTGGGAACAAAGGATATCTGGATCAGTTCCTGGTTCTGCTAGAGACTTCGCATGTGATCATGGACAAACCTGGTACCCACATAATTTTATTGAATCTTTTCATTGACTGCAATGGGCACTGGATTGGGACCATAACCTCTTTGCCTCAGTTTCCCATCGGTAAAATGAAAATACTTCCACCTTCCCTATCTCAGAAAGGTGTTATGAAGATAAATTACTGTCGGGTGGGGGCGGGTCAGATATTTATGGTGGTGAAGACTATGTATTTACTGACAAAGACAGTTGTCATAAGACAAAAATGTTGTATACTTCTTGCCTTTTCCTTAAAAATATCATTGAACTAAAGAAAAACAGTTCTGCAGTAACATTCAACTGCATGATGGATAGATTATGTTACCTGGAATTATAAAGTTGTAGTATTTTTCCATTAGTTTCTGAATCAGCTGGTTGGCCTTTTTTATTCTCCCACCTCCATCACTGAGAAATTCTGATTTGCTTAAACCAGCTTCCAGAAGGTAAATTCCAACCTGTGAAACATATTTGCAAGAAATTAAAATGATTAAGGAATTAAAATAGAATTAGAGAACAAAAACAAAATCCAGAACAATGCCACATTTGGCAAATTCTGAAGACTGGTGGCTATGGATAGAGTTAATCTCTTAACCCCCTGCAAAATTTTAGTATGCCACACTTAGGAACTCAGATGGTTTCTAAATTCATTTTAAGTGACCTTAATGTGTAATGAACACATTTCAAAAACATTGAAAATATGTATGCAGATAACCACTGAAGAGTACACTTTGCACTGTATTCTAGAAGTGTGTGGTGGGACCTGGACTAGTCAAATGTTTACCTTACTTTCTATTTTATGGTACCAAACACAAAATGAGCTATTTTTATTTGAAAATCCCTCTTAAAATAAACTGCATGAACAAATACCTTTAATGCTTGATCTTCTCTAGGTCTTTGATAAAGTCCAATTACCTTCTTCTTTTGCAACCATCTCAAGTCTTCTAACATTTCACTATTGAGGGATGATTCCACCAATATGTCCTCTTCATAATCACCAAGGCTTTCTTTTTCCTCCTCACCCGCCTCTTCTCCACTTCTTGCATGAACACAGATTTTCAGCTGATCACCAGAATCTGCTCTCATCAAAGTAAAACTCCTTTTATGGATCTTCTCAATAAGAATTTTCTGAGGAAGAAGCTGAAGAACAAATTCTCCAAGTAAAGCTTTCCAGGAATTGTCTGAATGGTAAGGCGAGACTATAATATTTAGCTGTACAGGTATAGAGGTCAAGATGGAGCAAGAGTCTTCTCCGTCATCTGTTGAGAAACCCACTGACTTTGATCCTCTGTTTTCTCTGTAAGCCAGTCCTTCATCAATGCTATCATCATCTATAACAAAGGATACAGAAGAGGTGCTTGGACCTGGAACAGGGTGGTCTTCATCCATGTTATCATCCAATAGTATTACCTCATTCCTTCGGTCTTCATGCATATTCCAACAGAGTTGCTTCTTTTTCTCCTCATCCATCCTCAGTGGAGGCGCACGCTTTCGACGATTACTCATCTTGCTATTTTGCTGGCAGTGACCCAATCTCTGTAAAATGGACTAATATTAGTCAATGGTAGATAACACTAATTAGATACCCACATAAATCTTTTATTGTGCTATAGCTGAAGAGTTTGCAGAAGTCACATTAGTTACAACTCTGCTCATTAGGGGTTCTACAGATGGCTCAAAGTGTCTATTCAGTTTTATAAAACACTTTTGTTCCTGCCCCAAGAAGTCTCACAAACAAAGCCATGTAAAAAGATGTGTCTTAAGCAATTGATCTCTTAAAACCACCATATTTTAATCAGAAAAAGGAACTCACTCATTTCTTCTGCCTAGTTCAATCATCATCCAAAAACTTTCTAGTCAACACCACTTATTTTTTCAAATGAAGATAACACCTGGACTACTTTTTCCTCTTGAACAAAATGTTTCTTGGAAGTTATAATTAAACAGTAAGACAGACCATGGAAACTGCAAAGTGAAAGAAGGTTACACAAAAGGCTTGAAAAATCCACTCTCCTACGGTAAGCAGGAAGCTTTCCCTAGCAAATGGGGAGCCTACATATCAACAATTTTAATACAATTTAAGAATTTGGGATTTTTTTTTTAATAGTCCTTGTGATTACATAGACAATTTTCCAAATGCAAACTGATTGTAAACCTATGCAGCGCTGTCACCTGGAATCTGTAGTCTAACAGTTCAATGAGTCTGCTGCTGCTTTTAGTTTTGCCATACAGCAACAGATTGAAATTAAGAAGACTGAGCAGTTTCACTGCAGTTATTCAGAATTCCGTAGACAGTTGTGAAAATGTCAGGGATCATATTAATTTCACACTGCTGCTGCTGAAGAAAACTATGAGCAGAAGCAGAGGAAAGTGTTATCCCTTGAAAGCAGAGGCCAATCCACTTGTAACAGCCTGTGGGTTTCAACGAAGTAGAAGAGACAAAAAGTTTCTTATAACTTCAAGCACCCAAAGTGGGATGTAGTTTCAAATTTATCTAGCACATACTAGACAGAGGATGACAGAATATAAAATATGGTTTGGAGCCTGAGCTTCTCAGTACGCTGTTGTCCCAGTACATCCCTGGTGATGTCATTCTAGTTTTAATACCTATCAATGGTTAGCAGCTTTAGCACCGCACCCCCATCTCCCGCCCCCCAGTTAATAAGTGATTGATACATTTTTTTCGAATGCTCTTCTCTTGAAGTAGCTTGCACAACAGTCCTTAGCAGTTTGTTGGTGCAACTAAACCCAGATTCAGGAAAGAATTTAGGAATATGCATAACTCTAAGAACACTTGTAGTCCCAATGACTTCAGTGGAACTACCTGTGCTTACGTGCTTTGCTGAATCTGAACTTTGAAGCACAGAGGTTATTTTACACATAATCCTACTAGTCAATAACTTACATATGGTAAATACAGTACATGGAACATGGGGAACATTAAGGATCAATGGTCACAATAAATGCAATCAGTTCTCAGAAGTTAAGAACTATATATTCAAAAAGGTAGTTGTTAAAATACTGGATTTTCAAAAGAGATAGTTAGAGAGACTTAGATTAGCTCAGCAAAAGGTTCAAAATAATGACCTTGTATAATTTCAATTTCATTTTCCAGGAATGATCGGCCAAATTAACAGATCTATACCTCCTGTATGAAAATTGCTACTGAAATACAATAGCAAAGCAGCAGATATGCTAAACTACTCATTATATAGTCATAGGTCCCAAGGCTAAGGAGGGGTTAGCTCTGGAATGAGCCAGAACATTTCCAGAAATTCTTCAAGACCTTCTCTTCTTGAATTTGACACAGTAAGAGATTCACAGGCCTGACATACAATTCCCTAAAGTTTTGTCTTAATCAAATAATCTAACTCTACAGAAGCTACATTTTCCTAAAGGAAGCTAGCTGTAAGCTGTTTGTAGACCTGCTCCCTCTGATCACATGGCCCACATTTTATGTTTCTCTGCTAAACAGATTCTCATTGCAGCTCCTGATCATTCATCATTCACAACAGCAGCACAAGGAACTGCAAAAACATACTGCCATTTAGAGTCTGGAGTTTCAACAGTTTCATAATTGAATTGTATGAAAGGAGTAAGTGAAAAAATAAGCACTCTAGGGTAATAAAAGGAGACAACCTACAGTCTCATTCGCAAAGCAGTATCTCTTTTCAAGTTATAAGCACATGGTACTGCTCTTCAACTGGATGTCTCACGATGAAGGAGCAACAGAGAATACTATGTGCAACTATATCTGAACCCTTCCCATACCATCAAACATTGCTTAAGATACAAGCATGGCTCTGCCGTCCCTGAACACAATGGCTACCTTGTAGGAACAGAACAACTTTTTTTTTTTTTTAAACACAAGAATAGATTATTGGTCCATCACTCAACCCTCAAATTGGAGGACCAGTGGACTGCTTTTTGTATGGTCACTATCCTCTGACTGGTCCAACTTGGATAGCCCTGCCAGAAGAGTAAATCCTGCTGGCATAGGGTCACAAATAGTGTTCCCTCTGAGAGCTAATTTTTCCCCACTTGTGTAGAATGAATTTTGTTATATGCACCAAAATGGAGGTGAAGTGTGTCACAACACCTTCATATCAGTGCACATAACAAAATTCATGTGATGGGGCTGGGGTTAAGAGGTTCGGAGTGTGGGAGTGGGCTCAGGGCTGGGGAAGAGGGTTGAGATGTAGGGGTGTGAGGATTCTGGCTGGCGGTGTGGGCTCTTGGGTGGGGCCGGGGATGAGGGGTTTGGTGTGCAGGAGAGTGCTCCGGGAGGGCTACAGCAGGGAGAAAGGACTCCCCCCAGCTATCTCTCTCCCTGCAGCAGCACCTCAGCTAGGGGAGAGAAGCGTCCCTCGGCTCAGGCCGCAGTATAGGCACTCCTCCCCCAGCCCCAGCAGGCCCAGGCCAGGTATGCCCTGGTTTCAGGGCTGGGCCACCCGGGTTCAGGCTGGGGTAGAGGCGCCCCAACCGCGGCAGGTCTGGGCCATGGCATAGTTGGGGCAGGGGGCCATCCCAGCCATGGCAAGTTGGAGGCCAGGCTAGATTGGGGCTAGGTGGGTTCCCTGAGCACCCGCATGGCGCTAAATTCCCTGTAAACTGCACAGCAGCCTATTTAAGTCATAGGCACTCACCACATTAAGGTTTAGTCCCCAGAGAAGGATCTTTGCAGGTATACTTGCATAAAATCATGATGAATTTTGGAAAGTGGATGAAATAATTAAAATATGGCCTATGAGGAAAGATTGAAAAAATTGGGTTTGCTTAGAGTTTGAGAAGAGAAGACTGAGCGGGGACATGATAACAGTCTTCAGGTACATAAAAGGTTGTTATAAAGAGGTGGGTGATAAACTGTTCTCCTTAACCACCAAGAACAGTCCAAGAAGAAATGGATTTAAATTGTGGCAAGGGAGATTTAGGTTAGACAGAAGGAAAAACTTCCTAACTGTAAGGGTAGTTAAGCACTGGAACAAATTACCATGGGAGGCTGTGGAATCTCCATCACTGGAGGTTTTTAAGAACAGGTTAGACAAACACCCACGAAAGCTCATGTTCCAATACGTCTGTTAGTCTATAAGGTGCCACAGGACTCTTTGCTGCTTTTACAGATCCAGACTAACACGGCTACCCCTGTGATTCTAGATAATATGTAATCCTGCATCAGTTCAGGAGACTTGACTTGATAACTTAACTAGGTCCCTTCCAGTCTTACATTTTAATGAAGAGTAATATGCCTGTCTAAATGAATAGGTAATGCTGGAAAAGACCACCTGAAGATTTTCAGTAAGAATTTTTGATTTACGGTATGTTCTCTAATCCAATTTCTATTAAAATCAATGGGAGTCTTCACTGGGAACTGGGGTAAGCTCTTTGTGGGGGTCTTGGCAATAGTGCATGATCCTAAAAAACTGACTTCAGTAGGAGTTCAAGACATGGAACAATAGCAAGATGTGACTGCCTTTTCATTAAACTGACTGATATGCAGATATATTAGTAAAAATCTCATCATATATATTACACTTTACATAATTGTTACACAGGATGCACACAAAATAGATTTAGTCTTATCCTCACTTTTCAAAATTATAAACAAACATTGAAAACAAGTTTCAGACACTTAAATATTATACTGTTCTGTGATTACTGATTTATTGATATATCGATTTCAGTTACAACACACAATACAAAGTGTACAGTGTTTATTTTAAATTTATTTTGGATTACAAATATTTGTGCTGTAAAAAATACAAAAGAAAGAGTATTTTTCAAGTCACTTAAAACAAGTACTGTAATGTAACCTCTTTATCATGAAAATTGAACTTACAAATGTAGAATTATGTACAAAAAATAACTGCATTCAAAAATAAAACCATGTAAAACTTTAGAGCATACAAGTCTACTCAGTCCTATTTCTTGTTCGGCCAGTCGCTCAGACAAACAAGTTTGTTAACATTTGCAGGAGATAATGCTGCCAGTTCTTGTTTACAATGTTATCTGAAAGTGAGAACCGACATTTGCATGGAACTGTTGTAGCTGGTGTTGCAAGATATTTACGTGCCAAATGCGCTAAAGATTCATATGTCTCTTCATCTTCAACCACCATTCCAGAGGACGTGTCCATGCTGATGACGGGTTTGCTCGATAACAATCCAAAGCAGTGCGGACCCCCACATGTTCAGTTTCATCATTTGAGTCAGATGCCACCAGCAGAAGGTTGATTTTCTTTTTTGATGGTTCAGGTGCTGTAGTTTCCACACTGGAGTGTTGCTCTTTTAAGACTTCTGAAAGCATGCTCCACACCTCGTCTCCCTCAGATTTTGGAAGGCATTTCAGATTCTTAAACCTTGGGTTGAGTGCTGTAGCTATCTTTAGAAATCTCACATTGGTACCTTCTTTGCGTTTTGTCAAATCTGCAGTGAAAGTGTTCTTAAAACAAACAACATGTGTTGGGTCATAATCCAAGACTCCTATAACATGAAATACATGGCAGAATGCAGGTAAAATGGAGCAGGAGACATACTATTCTCCTCCAAGGCGTTCAGTTAAAATGTAATCAACTCATATTTTTAACTAGATGGAAGCATCTCCTCTGGAATGGTGGCCAAAGCACGAAGGTGCATACAAATGTTCAGCATATCTGGCATGTAAACACCTTGCTATGCCAGATTCAAAAGTGCCATGCAAATGCCTGTTCTCACTTTCAGGTTTCATTGTAAGTAAAAAGCCAGCAGCAATATCTTCCGTAAATGTAAACAAACTTGTTTCTCTTAGGAACTGGCTGAACAAGAAGTAGGACTTGGTGGACTTGTAGGCTCTAAAGTTTTACATTGTTTTGTTTTTAAGTTCAGTTATATAACAACAACAAAAATCTACATTTGTAAACTGCACTTTTACAATAAAAATATTGCACTACAGTACTTCTATGAGGTGAATTGAAAAATACTGTTTCTTTTATCATATTTACAGCGCAAATATTTGTAATAAAAATAATATGATGTGATTATGTGATATAATCTGATTAACTGAGAGCCCTAATATAAAGAGAAATCAGCAGTATCCTTTTAAAATCACTGGCATATGAATTGGACTCTCCCATTGTACATGGTCTCAGAATCAAATTTAATCACCATTCTAAGATCCCACATACCTTTCATTATAAAGCCAACAATTTCCCCATACTTCCCCTAACAGGCAACTGCTCTTGTTGCATTCATCCAGCTGAAGGGTGTGTGATAGCAGCCTCTGAGTAATGCTTTGACATTCCACAAAATGGCCAGCATTATGTACTCAGAAAAACAGAAGCTTTCATCCTCTGTAACATAAATCTAAGAACACCTGAGCTCCAACAGTTGAGGAAACAATGACTGGATTTCAAATTAGACACACAATTGCATGCACACTTTTGCACACGTAGTTTAGGCAAGCAAATGACCAATGTGTATATAAAAAAAGGAGGTATCTGCATGTGCACATGGCTAGTTAAATAAGACAACATGCTAATATATACACACTATTGTACATGCAGGATTAGAAAATCTGGCACCCTTCCCCCAACTCCAATAATCAAGGTTATTTCCAAGGCTCCTGTTCAGCAACTTCATCTCCTGTCTGCCTATGGACTCTTCCCCATTCATTAAAATAAAGAAAGTAAAATCAACAAGAGTGTGACAAACATTTTTAGGCTAATATAGTATATGTAATATTATGTATATATTTGGAATCTAGTGTTCTGTTAACTTGACATTAAATATGCTTCTTCAATGTAAATGGACACTGTCAACTTAAATTTAACCCACAATTTACATTTCATACAAACAAGATTGTATAACACCTATACACATCAACCAACCGAAATGATTTTTCATCATTAAGATGAGTCTAATATGAAATGTTTTTAGACTAAAACCTAAACTGTTTGAATTCCAAACATTGCACCACTAAGAAAATGAAAGTGAAACTGTCTGATTATTAGTACCAATACCGAGAAAAGTGCAAGCTTTTAAGAATAGAAAAAATAAAGACAAGCTAATTGAATTTTTGGAATTCTTGCACTTAATGTGAACAACAAAGGCCAGTATCCTTCAATCAAATCCATGGAATTCTCCCTGCATGAACCAGCTGAATACAGGTCATAATGACAAACATAGTTAAAGAAATATTTGCATCATAATTAAAGGGACACTTAAAATCATGTATGAAACAATCATGTCCACAATGTGAGGCCCCAATCCTGCAAAGAAAAGTATGTGGCTAAGTCTTTGACAGATTGGGAATTTATGTAACCTACACAAAGCTAAAGGATTTCTAATATACCTTCTGGATTTGCAATGATCTTTAAAACTGTGCTATATCACACTTCTTATTGTATTGGGCATGTGGCTTTTTTTGTTTTGTTTTGTTTTATATCATTCCTTACAGGAGCTCAAATTTCCTAGACCAGTGGTTCTGAACCTATGGCCATGGACACCTGGGGGTCCACAGACTATGTCTAAGAATTCTAAAGGAGTCTGCTGCACCTCCATTTGAAAATGTGTAGGGAAAGCCACTGTCCTACACTACGTTTTTACATTATTATTGCATGCGCCAATGTCACACATTCTAACATCTCATTTTTCCAATTTTTTCTGTAGCTGCTAGGGGGCTACTTGAAACATCAAAAGAATATGAAAGCAGAAGTTAACAGTATCTTTTGAATAATAAACATTTCTCCTCAGTGGACTACTCCAAATAAAGCTATTAACGTGGAAGGAAATGTATGATATTTTGCTACCTCCAAAATACTGCATTTTAGAAGCTGATGAATTTGGGCAGCACCAAGGTTACTGACATTATAACTGCACTCACCAGTCTTCCATCTTTATTTTTCCTTATTACACACTTACTGCATGAATACAGAGCACACAGAGTTAATATTTATAAAGTAATGTACATGTGCACACCCATTTGCAAACCTAAACAAAGCACACTCATTGCCCTGAAAGAACTTCTGAAAACCCAGTTGTTCTTTGAAGCATTCCAGCTGTGAAGCTCACAGCCCCCACTCTCCTGTATATCATTACACAGTGGAACGCTATTTTTCCGATCTAACTGGGACTGGGGCCAGATCGGATAAACAAACATTCAGATAAACAGACGAATGGGTGGGGGATTTCGGGGCTGCCAGCCTGAGCCCCGCCACCCGCGACTTACAGCGTCAAATTCCCTTACTCTATTCCAGTGTGTGCGCCAGGGGTGGGTTGGTTAATCCGGAGAGCCAGATAACGGGTAAATTGGGGTCCTACTGTACTGCCACGTTCCCATTCAATGTGCCCTTTGGGGCAGGGACACTTATGTGCAATGGTCTGCTCCCCCTTTCCTAAAGCACCGCGTATTCGTGCATTGCTGCAGAAACAAGGGGCCCTCGGCCCGAAGAGCTGTCAGCCTGACTCGGACAAACACAGCACAACTAAGCGAGGTTGCAATTTATCCAAAGGGGGTGGGGGCTGTCACCGCTTTGCTGTACCAGAAGTACCCGCTTCTTCCCAGAGACGCTGATTTATTTGGGTGCCCGGCTCAGCCCCACTCCGCGCCTGGCCTCGCCTAACCACCTGAACGTCCCCTTACAGGGGGGAGGGGGCTCGGGGGGAGGCGAAGACACTTTGCCATTTCACAGCACAACCGGGCACTCTGACTGACTGACTGACTGACAGCGGGGGCGAACGGGGCGCAGGCAGCCGGTGCCCAGCCGGGGGGAGCCCCAGGGAGGGGCTGCTGCTGCACCGTGACACGGGGGCGCCCTGCGGGGACGGGACCCACAGCCTGGCAGGGCCCCGCCCACCCTGAACCTACCTAGGGGATAAGCAGCTCCCGCGCCGGCTCCTTCCAGCCCCTCGGGGCGGGGGCGGGGGAGGGGCGGGCAGCTTCCGGCCAGTTGCGCTCCTACGAGAACCAGCGGCCACAGTCAACACCGGCCTTCCAGCCGCGCGCGCTCCCGACGGCACCAGAGCGCGCGCGCCCGCCCGGTGTTGGACGGAGCCTCCTGGCTAGCAGAGCCTGCGCCAGCGCAAAGGAGCGTCCGGGCCCGCAGCTAGCGCATGCGCAATGGCCATTCCCAAAGCAGGGGAGAGAAGTGGGCGGGGCCTCTAAGCCCCATGTGGGTTCCTCGCAGCGCAGCGCACTGGCCGGCGGGCAGTGGCCGGGGCCAGGGAAGATGCAGAAGGGGCTGGCGGGGCTAGTCCGGGAAAGTTGGATCCAGGGGTTCTCGTGGGATGAGAAGGAGCAACCCCCCCCCTCACAGGGAAACATGGGGGACGCAGGGCTGGGTGCCCCCTATTGCCCCTAGCCCCTGTGGGTGCCCAGGGCTCCGCACCTCCCTTTTCCCCCCAACTCCTACACTGCGCCCCTTTGCCCCAACCCCTGTACCCAGCTCCTGCGCTCAAGTGGGGCAGCTGATCTAGATGGATGGAGCAACTGGCATTGCTGCTCTCCCACCCCCACCCCCACATGCTGCTTTTCCTCCGTGCACCTCTACGGGTCTGTGAAGGGGGAGCGAGGAGCAGCACCGGGGCTCCTAACATCCAGGTCACTTTGTTATACCAATATAATAAAAAACAGCAGGATCTTATTAAGAGGGATAAGGCAAAGATGCCACATTTATTGTAAATATAATAATAAAGCAAAAGATAAAAGTAAACAACGTTGTTTGACTACTTATTCCTATTACTATCTATTCCTTATACACACACACACACATATATATATTATATTCATTCACACAATCATTCATTCAAGTTCTGTATAGGTGTTATAGTTACCAGCCTAGAAGTTGCTCATGCCAAGTTACTGGCCAGGTATCTTGGTCATGAGGATGGAGCCAAGTCTGTGTCAGATGCACCTGATGCTCCTGGAGGCTGGCAGCAGAACCAGAGACTTAAAGTCCTTAGTTTTTGGAGTTCATTCTTATAGGAATTAATTCCTATGTTAGTCTATGGGAGCTGTTTCATCCTGCTGTTGCTGACTCAATCAGCAGATGGCACATTCCTGGTGGCTCACACTGTCTAAAGTGGCACATTCCTGGTGGCTCCACACTGCTAATTCATTTGAGTCTCCCTGCCCTATAATCACAGAGAGTGGGGGTCTGTTTCTAGGCGCCGTTGCTGTTACAATGAAGTGAAAGTCACTTAGGCCTGGTCTACACTGGTCTACACTGACTTCGCGTAGCTGAAGTCGAACTACCTTAGTTCGAGTTACTTACCTGTCCTCATGGCGCGGGATCGAAGTCCGCGGCTCCCCCGTCGACTCCGCCACCGCCGTTCGCGGTGGTGGAGTTCTGGAGTCAACAGGAGCGCGTTCGGCGTTCGATATATCGCGTCTAGATGAGATACGATATATCGAACTTCGAGAATTTGATTGCTACCCCTCCGATCCGGCGGGTAATGAAGACGTACCCTTAATGGCTTATAGCGTTTATTTACATTGTATCAATTACAGGTAACACAGTGTTTACTTCAAGAACAGAGTCAATTAACTTGTTTGTAAGTTTTACATAGTAATAGAGTATATTTCACAGGACACATACGATCAATGGTTTCTACAGACAGGAGCTTACAAGTTTTAACAGAAGAACTAAAAGATTTTTGTATTTGGTGAAACTGGGGGGTCACTGTCACTCGGGGGAATCACTGTTAGTACTTTCTTTAATATCCCTACAACTTGACTTCAATAGAGCTAATGTAAATTAATAAAATTAAGTGCCTTGCATGGTGTGGGTTATAGCCCATGAAAGCTTATGCCCACATAAATGTGTTAGTCTCTAAGGTACCACAAGGACTCCTTGTTGTTTTTGCTAATAAAATTAATGTAAGAGTAGAGAATCAGGTCCTCTGGGTTTTATCAGTGTTTCTGTGATGGTTTGAGTTTCATACCAGCACATTGCTTTTGATATAGCTAGCACTGTCACACCCCATTTTGACTGGGTATATGTCACCTCAGGAAAAGATGCAGAGATAAAATTTCTAGACACCATAAATGACTCCTTGCAGCAACTTGTCCTGGAAACCACAAGGAGAGAAGAAATTCTTGATCTAGTCCTAAGTGAAGCACAGGATCTGTTTTAGGAGGTGAATATAGCTGAACCACTTGATAATAATGACCATAATGTAATTAAATTTAATATCCTGGTAAGGGGGAAAATGCCAAAGAATCCTACTACAGTAGCATTTAACTTCAAAGGGAAACTAAACAAAAATGAATATTCTAATTAAATGGAAATTAAAAGGAACAGTCACAAGGGTGTAATGCCTAGAAATTTCATGGAGACAATTTTAAAACACCATAATAGAAACTAAATGAATACTACAAAAAAAGAAAAAAACAATAAGATGACAAAAATGACACCATGGCTACAAAGCAGAGTGAAAGAGGCAGTTAGAGGCAAACAGACATCCTTTAAAAATTGGAAGTCAAATCCTAGTGAGGAAAATGGAAAGAAGCATAAACTCAGGCAAGTCAAGTGTAAAAATATAATAAGATAGGCCAAGAAAGAATTTGAAAAGCAACTAACTAAGGACACAAAAACTAACAGGAAAATGTTTTAAAGTATATCAGAAGCAGGTGGTCTGCCAAACAGTCAGTGGTGGTGCTGGACAATTGAGGTGCTAAAGGAGCACTCAAGGAAAACAAAGTCATTGAGGGGAATGTAAATGAATTCTTTGCATTGGTCTTGACTGCAGAGTATGTGAAGCCATTCTTTTTAGTTTACAAATCTGAGGAATTGTCCCAGATTTATGTGTCAGTAGAGAAGGCTTTGGATCAAATTGATAAATTAATAAATCACCAGCACCATATGGTATTTATCCAAGAGTTCTGAAGGAACTCAAATATGAAATTGCAGAACTGTAGTATGTAACCTATCATTTAAATCAGCCTCTCTAGCAAATGACTGGAGGGTAGTTAATGTAACACTGATTTTCAAAGAAGGTTCCAGAGGTGATCCTGCCATTTACAGGCAGAGCCGCCCAGAGGATTCAGGGGGACTGGGGCAAAGGAATTTCAGGGGCCCCTTCCATAAAAAAAAGGTGCAATACTAGAGAATACTATATTCTCGTGGGAGCCCCTGCGGGGCCTGGGGCAAATTGCCCCACTTCCCTCCCCCCACCCCCCCGGGGTGGCCCTGTTTACAGGCTGGTAAACCTAACTTC
Source organism: Mauremys reevesii (assembly GCF_016161935.1). Classification (NCBI taxonomy): domain Eukaryota; kingdom Metazoa; phylum Chordata; order Testudines; family Geoemydidae; genus Mauremys; species Mauremys reevesii. Next base: position 101,827,806 of record NC_052625.1, on the reverse strand, counting down.
AGTGCCAGACAAATTGGCTGAAACTATAGTAAAGAACAGAATGATCAGACATATCGATTAACACAATATGTTGGGGAAGAGTAAACGTGGCTTTTGTAAAGGGAAATCATGCCTCACTAATCCATCAGAATTCTTTGTGGGAGTCAACAAGCCATGTGGACAAGGGTGATCCAGTCGATATACTTGGATTTTCAGAAAGCCTTTGACAAGGTCCATTACCAAAGGCTCTTAAGCAAGTAAGCAGTCAGGGGATAATAAGGGAAGGGTCTCTCATGGATCAGCAACTGATTAAAAGATAGGGAATAATGGTCAGTTTTCACAGTGGAGAGAAGAAAATAGCAGGGTCTCCCAAGGATCTGTACTGGAACCAGGACTGTTTAACATATTAATAAATGATCTGGGAAAAGGAGTGAACAGTGAGGTGGCAAAGTTTTCAGAGGATACTAATTTACTCATGATAGTTAAATCCAAAAGCTGACTGCAAAGAGTTACAAAGGGATCTCACTAAACTGGGTGACTGGGCAACAAAACATCAGATGAGATTTTAAGTGCAAAGCAATCAGGGGCGGCTCTAGGATTTCCGCCACCCCAGGCACGGCCGCACGCCGCGGGGGGCGCTCTAGAGGTCGCCGGTCCCGCGGCTCCCGCAGAAATGCCTGTGGAGGGTCCGCTGGCCCCGCGGCTCCGGTGGACCTCCCGCAGGCACACCTGCGGATGCTCCACCGGAGCCATAGGACCAGCGGCCCCTCCGCAGGCATGTCTGCGGGAGGTCTACTGGAGCCGCGGTCCCAGCGGACCTTCTGCAGGCATGCCTGCGGGAGGTCTGCCGGAGCCGCCGGCCGCCCTCCCGCTGGGACACCGCCCCAAGCATGCGCTGGCGCGCTGGGGTCTAGAGCCGGCCCTGAAAGCAATGCACATAGAAAAATATAATCCCAACTATGGGATGGGGTCTAAATTAGCTATTATCATTCAAGAAAAAGATCTTGGCATCATCGTGGATAGTTCTCTGAAAACATCTGCTCAATGTGCAGTGGCAGCCAATAAAGGTTGCAGAATGTTAGGAACCATTAGTTTCTGTCTTATCTATCCATTTCAAAAGGATAGGATGACATCTCTATCTACTCTGAAAGGTGTCTATTGACAATTGAAATCATATGCACCTGGGGCTGAAGGGGCTGGGCAAGTTTCCCTCATGATGATGTGGTGTGAGGATGTGTTTTGAAAATATAAAGTTTCATATGAAAAAAGTATTATTATTATTATTATTATACTTGTAAAATGTTTAGGTCATGTCCTAATTTTCCTGTGTTTAACTCCTCCCTCTACAAAGCTTATCTGCAAAAAATGTACATTTCTTAATAAAAGCATCGCTGCTTAGGATAATTTAATACTTACTGTGACGGGTTGGGTCACAGAAACCCCCTTGGGAACTGCCAACTGATGTTCCAAGACTACTGCTGCCCCTGCTTTCCCTGCCAGCTTGGGACTCCGGCACCCTGTCTTGTTGAGCCAGACATGCCGGTCTGCTCCAACACAGACCCAGGGTCTGAACCACGTGCCCCAAAGCTGCAGACTTAATTGAAAGCAACTTAAGAAGTGTTCCTGTCTTTAACACTCGGATGCCCAACTCCCAATGGGGTCCAAACCCCAAATAAATCTGTTTTACCCTGTATAAAGTTTATACAGCTTATAGAGAGATATGCACAGCTGTCCCGTCCCCGCCCCAGGTATTAATGCATACTCTGGGTTTATTAATAAGTAAAAAGTGATTGTATTAAATACAGAAAGTAGGATTTAAGTGGTTCCAAGTAGTAACAGACAGAACAAAGTGAATTACCAAGTAAAATAAAATAAAACCCACAAGTCTAAGCCTAGTACAGTAATGAAACTGAATACAGATAAAATCTCTCCCTCAGAGATGTTTCACTAAGTTTCTTTCACAGACTGGACCCCTTCCTAGTCTGGGAACAATCCTTTCCCCTGGTACAGCCCTTGTTCCAGCTCAGGTGTTAGCTAGGGAATTCTCATAACTGCAGCCTCCTTTGTTCTGTTCTACCCACTTATATATCTTTTGCATAAGGCGGGAATCATTTGTCTCTCTGGGTTCCCACCCCCACCCCCACTTCTAAATGGAAAAGCACCAGGTTAAAAATGGATTCCAGTTCAGGTGACATGATCACATGTCACTGTAAGGCTTCATTACTCACTTGCCAGCACACACATATATAGGGAGACTTACAAGTAAAACAGAGCCATCTACAGTCAATTGTCCTGGTTGATGGGAGCCATCAAGATTCCAAACCACCATTAATGGCCCACACTTTGCATAATTACAATAGGCCCTCAAAGTTATATTTCATATTTCTAGTTTCAGATACAAGAATGATACATTTATACAAATAGGATGACCACACTCAGTAGATTATAAGCTTTGTAATGATACCTTACAAGAGACCTTTTGCATGAAGCATATTCCAGTTACATTATATTCACACTCATCAGCATATTTTCATAAAATCATATAGAGTGCAACGTCACACTTACCTGTCAACTGTGCACTTATTTTCTTTCCTAAAAGAACTAATGTACTTCTCAGGATCCATTATACAAGTTGCTTGCTACCATGATAAATAGTATATAGTAAACTATTTCATAAATCATATACTTTGCATGAATTTTATCTTTGGAATTCAACCTTGGAAAAAAACATTGTGAGTTTTTAAACTTTTACTTATAGCTTGATTATACTCAAAAAGTGACTGTAAATATGCAACCTAATACTCAACAGATCTATTATCTGTATGTACTCAGAGCCATAGCAGTGTATCTAATAAATCATCATCTTATTTAGATCGGGCAAAATTGCAAAGACTCCACTTAGGTTCAGGGCCTCACCGTGGTAGGTTCAGGGCCTCACTGTGGTAGGTAAACAAAGAGGAAGACATGGTCTCTGCCCACAAGAGCATATTTACAGCAGGATATGCTGAGTGAGCAACATATGATAGAAGGGAAGCTGGGAAGGAGGATGAAAGCAACAGTGCTGAATTCATGCATTTGTATAAGCCAGTGTTGAGCCCAGCTGGATGGAAAAAATTCTGTATATTATTTCCAACCTAGCCATCTTCAGCTGATTGATTTCTCATAGGCATCACAGAAGTGGATGTTAAGGGTCTATATTTTTCCTGTTTTACTCCTCTGAGTATTCAGAGCCAATAGAATTATAGGAGAGTAAGCTGGTTTCTTTTCTGGTTGGCATATCATCAACAAAATTAGTAAGAATGAAATGCTCTCCTCTGCTTATGGAAAACAGTGTAAGGCACCATGGAGTGCCAGCTCTATGAAATACTATTTCCCCTGTGGCATGCTAATCCTGTAAAACCATCTTTGTTGGTACTCTGTGAAAATCAAGCTCTGTGATAGAGTGGGGTGGAAGAATGCCCATCTCTACTCAGCACCGAGTGATTAATTGTCCCTATCTTTGGTATCTAGTGATTTTCCTAGTACTGCAAATTAGGTTTGTTTGAACAAAGGTAATTGCAATTTAATTTAATGAAACTGGGAGAAAAATTAGGAGAACTTTATATCAGATAATGAGAGTAGCAGGGCTATGTGAAGGGGGTTTCATATGATTCCAGTGGAGCTGGGACCGAGCCCATCATGGGCCTGTAATGCCTTCCTCTGCTACCCCATTTATCAGTCTTTTCTTTTGTCATGGGGCCCTAGCTTTATCTGTAACTGCTCCCCTTCATTTGACCTTATTCCTGAGTTCTGGCTAATTCCTTTCACCTGATATAGCCCTGTGTTTCACAGAGATATGATGACCTTTCACCTGATTTCTCTCAGCGTTTCACACAGATATTAGTTAAATCTTTCACCCACTACTGCAGTTATTCCAGACCTAGCAATTCATTTGTAAAGAGCATGGTGGGTGAATTCTTATAGTCAGTTATGATTAGGGCTCTCAATTAACTCACATGATTAGCTCAAAACAATTAATCGAGATTTTAAAAATTGCGATTAATCATACTGTTAACCAACAGAATACCAACTGAAGTTAAATATTTGGATGTTTTTCTATATTTTCATATATATTGTAGTCTATGTTGTAATTTAAATCAAAGTGTATATTTTTTTTATTCTAAATATTTGCACTGTAAAAATGATAAACAAAAGAAATTGTATTTTTCAATTTACCTCGTACAAGTGCTGTAGTGCAATCTCTTTGTCGTGAAAGTGCAATTTACAAATCTAGATTTTTTTTGTTACATAACTGCACTCAAAAACAAAACAACATAAAACTTGAGAGCCTACAAGTCAATCAGTCCTACTTCTTCAGCCAATCGCTCAGACAAATAAGTTTGGTTACAATTTTCAGGAGATAATACTGCCTGCTTCTTGTTTACAATGTCACCTGAAAGTGAGAATAGGCACTGTTGTAGCTGGCATTGCAAGATATTTATGTGCCACATGTGATAAAGATTCATATGTTACTTCAGCTTCAACCACCATTGCAGGGGACATGCTTCCATGCTGATGACAGGTTCTGCTTGATAACAATCCAAAACAGTGCGGACCCGCACATGTTCATTTTAATTATCTGAGTCAGATGCCACCAGCAGAAGCTTGATTTTCCTTTTTTGGTGGTTCGGGTGCTGTAGTTTCCTCACTGGAGTGTTGCTCTTTTAAGACTTCTGAAAGCATGCTCCACACCTCGTCTCCCTTAGATTTTGGAAGGCACTTCAGATTCTTAAACCTTGGGTTGAGTGCTGTAGCTATCTTTAGAAATCTCACATTGGTACCATTGTTTTGTTTTTGAATGCAGTTTTCTTTGTACATAATTCTACATTTGTAAGTTCAGCTTTCATGATAAAGAGATTGCACTACAATACTTGTATGAGGTGAATTGAAAAATATTTCTTTTGTTTTTTTTACAGTGCAAATACCTGTAATCAAAAATAAATATAAAGTGAGCACTGTACACTTTGCATTTTGTGTTGTCATTGAAATCAATATATTTGAAAATGTAGAAAACATCCAAAAATATTTAAATAAATGGTATTATATTATTGTTTAATTGCATGACTTGTTTAGTTATGATTCCTGCCATGCCATTACCTACAAGCAGATGAGTGCTGTTCAAAAGCACAAGATGCAGCAGCCCCATGAAAAAGATCTGAAAAGTGTGAGTGGTCTACAAATTTTCTTGAAACATTCAAAGTTCAACCACATTCCTGGTGAACTATCTGTGGACAGTTCTGTTACTCGCACTTCTGAGTCTTCCTTAGCTAGTGAGGATGTCAATTTGGGTTTGTCAAACTTATTGAGCACCAGAGTCTCTGATTCTGGTACTAAAATTGCCTGTTGGTTGCTAATGCAACTGTTATGGATATGGGTGCTGAAAGCGGTTCATTTATTGAAAGCAGGAGCAGAATTTTGACTTTGACAAAGCAGATTTGGCTACTTGGCCACAAGTGATGGATTCTGTTCATGGGTTTTTTGGTAGAAAAGTCTCCTGTTAATTTTAAAACAAGTCTTTTAACCTAATTAACACAAAGGAAGGCGAGTATTAAAACTGTGGTTCTTTGTCAAAACTCTTTATGGGGAGTTATGCCAGCATTCTTGGTTGATGTACAGTTCGACTCTTGCCTCCGTTCTGTTTTGATTGTTTGCCTCCATATGTTCCTTTGAACGTTCATGTTAGCGCACACACTTCCTAAAGTGGAAAAAGTTTGTGAACCTCCTTTTATGGTTCACAAAAAAAGATGAGGAATTGTCTGGAAAAGCAATACTTCGATGAAACTAGCAGAATGGCTGGAAAAGGTCTCAGAACTAATAAAGGTATACAAACCTGCTATCAGATGCAGGACACGTGGTGCAATATTTTGCATTCTCTTGGATATTTTTCTGTGCTTAAATGAGAAGTTTTTAGCTTTGAGAAATTGGACAGCCTTGTAATAGTAATGTTTTGGTTTACTTGAATTGCTTGTGAAGTATGATAATGTGTTGGGAGATCATATGGAAATTACTCAGCCTAGTACCGCAAAGGTGACGTACTTATCAAACTGAATTCAAAATGAATTTCTCAGTAGGATCACAAGGAAAGTACAGCAGACTATTTTCCACAAGGTTAGGAAAGCTAAATACTTCTCTATTGTGTTTGACTGCACCCCAGACCTCTCCCAAATGAAACAAATGCCTCACATGTTAAGGTATGTTGAGATTTTGAAAGATGGAGCAAAGGTTATTGAGGGAGTTGTAGAGTTTATTGATATCCTCCTCTGTTTGATGTGGATATTACAGAGGTTATTTTAGAGAAGCTGAAAAAAGATGGTTTATATATGGCTGATTGCAGGGGACTAAGCTATGACAAAGGTGATAATGTGGCTGCAGCATACAGAGGTACTCAAAAATCAAATTCAGCAGGTAAATCATACTTTCATCCCATGTGCTGCCCACTCACTGGATCTTGTTGGAGAAGCTGCTGCAATGGTTATTGCTCAAGTTGTTCTATTTTTGGAATTGTTCAAAGATTTTTTCCCCCTCTTTTACTTGTTGAAAAAGCATATTAGCAATTACATTAAAGCGCAATAAGATGGTCAGCAAAGGTAGAGGCAATCTGTCCACTATAAAATCAGGGTGAGGGTGTTCGTGATGCTTTAAATGGTATGAAGGCTTTGGAATTTATGCCAGAACTTAAGTCAGAAGCCAAGAGCTTCTGTGGGAAGGCAGAGGTCATGGTTAGACACAGAAGCAAGATTCAGAGCAGCTGCATTTACATTCCCTGTTCTGCCATGATTGAATGTGTCATGTTGGTGAAGTCACTTAACATTTATGGGTATGTCTGCACTGCAATTAAACACCTGTGGTTAGCCCGTGTCAGCTGACTCAGGCTTCTGATGCTCAGGCTACAGGGATGTAAAAGTGCAGTGTAGATATTCAGGTTCAGGCTGGAGCCCAAGCTCTGGGAGACCACATCTCAGAAAAATAGGTATAACTCTACCTACTATACCTCACACAGGGGTTGTGAGGATTACTGAATTATTGTTTGTAAATCTCTTTTGAGTTCCTCATATGAAAAGCACTGTATGGTATAAATGAAAAGTTGCATTTTAATAAAGAGTTAAAATATCAGGAGTTATTCAAGCATAATACAGCTATGATCTTTTCCAGATCAGTTGAATCATCATCAACATACATAGCCCAAAGAGGAAATTACCTTCAGAAGCTTTATTCCTCACCACTCCTTAAATTGCTGTATTTGAATTCCAAAATATTTTAGCTAGCTAGAGAGGCTCCTGAAGAATTCATCCTATAATTGCTTCGTCTACAATAAGTAATGTAACACTACTTCAGATCAGAGTGGGAAAAATCCATATATTTTAGGAGTATGGTGAAAGGTAAAGTGGCAAAATATTTTTAAGTGGTACCAGCAGTTGTTGTAAACCAGTGAGCTAACTCACCAGCTAATGCACCAAAGAACATTCTCCAGCCACAGGATTCCAGTCTTCTTTTCTTAAGGGCTTCAGTTTTTTTCCCTACAAAATAACACAGGTTCAATATATCAAATGTCCTTTTCTGCATGACCCTGGGCCTTCTGCTACTTCCTGAACAATTACACACTACAGGCCTTCTTCCTGGGTGTCAAAGTGAGCCTCTCTGCTCCTTCCTTGCCTAGGGCCTGTAGGTTTACACTCTGCAGGCCATCTGCCTGAGAGTCATATATAAAGTGAGTTCTTTTCCCTCAGCAGGAGGCTCCTGCAAGAACATTCCTACTCCCTACAGCTCTCCATCCTGCTTCTTGGAGGATTACACTCTACGGGCCTTTTATCAGAGAGTTGAATAGGAACTGGGCTCTTTTCTCTGAACCACAGACAACTCACTGGAACTACTTGCTGGTTTTTATAGGATCAGGACCCAAATCCACAAAAAGATGAATATGCCTAACTCCAAAATGTAAGCACCAGGGAGCTCCTCAAAGTCCCTGTTCAGCTGCCACCAAACTCTGGAGGCGCCTGAAATACCTTGGGGCCCAAATTTTTGCCATAAAAGTCCCTAGAGCACCTAAGTTTCTGCTCCTTGGTATGTGCACAGCATCTCAGCCTAGATACCCAAGCGCTTCTCTCACAACTAAGCCCCAGCAAGATCTTCAAACCAGGTGAATCTAGGCATTGCCCTGCCTATCTCATCTGCAGGGCCTGATACAGTAGGTGTTCTTAAAGCATGCCTAATAGACCAAGGCCCAGGCAAATGCAAAGAAGGAGAAGGTAATGCTGCCTCCTTTATAATCTTAAAACCAGTGGTTAAAGCACTCAAGCAGCATGTAGAGAAACCCAGGTTCAGTTCCTCCCTCTGTCTGATGAGAAGAAGGGATTTTAACAGGGATCTTCCAGCTCCTAGGAGATTACCCTAACCTAGGGTGACCAGACATCCCAATAAAATCGGGACCGTCCCAATATTTGGGTGGTTGTCCTGCGTCCCGACCAATCTTTGGTTGGGACGCAATTTGTCCCGATATTTCGCTCTGCCGGCAGCACTGTTTTTTTTTTTCCCTCCATCGGCGGATCCCACCCCGCCAATGTGTCCTGATATTTTCTTCATCTCATCTGATCACCCTACCCTACCCTACCCACTAGGCTGTGAGATAGTCTGACATAGCGCACTCTCAATCTGTCCTATTGAAGTGGTTCTACTTTGCAGAAATAATTAATCATTGGACCAGAGAGAGCATGAGAATGACTCTATACCCCAGTGGTTAGGTGGCTCACCTAAGAAATGGGAGACCCAGGTTCCTGCTCCAATGCATATTTAATTATTTATATTCATAACTCCCTCCAGCCCAGACTTAGGTGCCCATCTCCCTGAGAGGGCTTAGGAGGGCTGTTTGCTAGCTTAGTCAGCTCCCCATCAATGTGATGGGTTTTATGGATCCCATTCTTAAGTGCTATCTCTCGCCATTCATTGTATAGGGAGAGCTAGGCACCTAACTCTGGGTTTGTGTATTCCACTAGGTGTCAAGGCACCTAAAATTTAAGTGTTGCATTGCCTAGGTCACTTTGTGGATTTGGGTGCAGGTGATCTTCAAGCTATCACCTGATCCCAAGCCTCCTAGCATTAGCTGGAAGGCAGCTGATTGGTCATAGAAGGTGTACTAAGCCCATGTCCCTTAAAGGACCATCCCATGCCAATCATCTTTTTTTCTAGGAGGGTGCAATTGTAGAGAGACTAGCTAAATAAAGAGGGGAAAACAGTTTAGATTTTACTAGTGTATCTAAGGCATCTTCTACACTACAGTTACAATCTGATTTCAGCCCCAATTCAGCAAGGTACTTAAACATGCGCCTAACTTTAAACATCTGAGTAGTCTCAGTATAATCAGTGGGTTCACTCATGCTTAAAATTAAGCACATGCTTAATTATCTTGCTAATTCAGGGTCTTAATTGGTAACTATCTTACTCAATTATTTCATTTAGGCCCCAGTTCAGCAAAGCACTTAAGCTTGTGCTTAAATCCCACAGAGCCCTTTAAATGCTTTGCTGAAGTGGGGTCTTGTTTTCTTGCAGTTAGCTCAGAATTCTGATATATTTCTTCCTCATTAAAACAACAGCACAGCACTGCTGCTGCATATAAGTATACTTATTAAAGGACACATTTTCATTACATCTATTTGTTCATCAGGCTCAGCATTTAAGCACTCAAATAAGGCACTTTTATTGCTTTAATAATCCTTGATGTGAATTATCTTTCTTGCCTCTCTGGATACTCCCTGGGTGCTTCAATAGCAAAACAGCTCTCTTTTCAGGTAAAAGAAATCCAAAAAGGGAAAGGCTGGCATGCACTTACAGTATCTCTGAACAAACCAACCAAAAAATAAAAATAAATAAAATAATGGAAACTAGCAGGGAATTTAGGCCCAAAATGTAGACTTTTATAATGTCAACACTGCTTTGAGCAATATGGAGACCAAGATCTAACTCATTGAATATGAAGGAAAATATTAGAAATGACACTCTCAGTATGCTGCAGGTAGGAGGGGATGTACTGAGTTAGTGTGCCTGCCCTAGGGTTCTTTAGAGCTCAACAACAATCTAAAGCTCCCCTCCTCTGGAAGAACACCCATGTCAAATGGTGGTGCAAAAATTACCTGCCTCCCTCTAGGGCATAGCTGGCTCCATTTGTACATCCCTCCCCAGCACACACTCTCTCTGGCTGGGGGAGATGTGAGTGAAGTTCAGATGCTATAAAATATTCAGTAACTTCAAACTTTCTCCTCTCTTAAGGCCAAACACTTTTCAGTGGTCTGTTCTGTGGATAAGAGGGTAGTTTGTGGTGCAGAGTGGAGGTTAATTTTGCTCTAACGCCTTTAAAGTCTCATGGGAGTGGTGGTGTTTTTTTCAGCCAGTTTCTTTATAAAGAAGTTAAATTTAGTCATCACATTTTCTGTCATAGAAAATATATTAGCTCCAGTTATGCACCAGGAGGTTATTTCACTTGCTCATAAAAAGGTGTGGGGTTGCAAAGAACCTCTTGAATGCTCACATCACAGGCTAATCAAGTTAATGAATACAGGTTGGAAACTGCCTACAAAGGGATTGTCCTTAAGGCTGAATAAGATTTTGGTTTAAAATTAGTTCACAGACATCAGTGTGGCTTGATGAAAGGAAGGTTAATAATGGGCTTCTTTAGGATAGTCTTACATTTAATTAACCATTCTAAATTCATCTCTGAACCAATCTTGATGATTGCATTAGATGCAGAAAAAGCATCAACTTGGTAAGATATATATAACATAGTGTTCAGCATTTTGGTTTTAATTCTGAACTTAGACAATAGACTAAACTATTGGGCCAGGTACTGAGCTGCACCTGAGTAGCATTTGGCACAGCTGAGGAGGAAGCTGTGAAGTGTTTCAGACCACCTTTGTGCTGTCTTCTGTCCAAGGGCTTGATCTATATGGACCCTAACACTCTGTCTTGCTGTAAATCAGCGTTATTGTACATTATACCACATGCTGATGGCCCCATGGGGCTGTCCTACCAGATGGGGATAGCCAAGGCATTGGGATGTGCCATCGATACCAGATGTTGGGGGAGGGCAAAGTGGGGTGGTATAGGAATCTGTGTGATAGCAGGGCATGACAAGAGAATCCCCCTACACTGAGGAAATCCTTCACTGGTTAGCTGAACCAGGTTTAAAGCTGTTTTGTACTGCTAGAATAATGTAATGGGACTGGCCTGTTATATCTATTCTCTAAGATAGAAAATCTCCATCTCTCTCTCCCTCCCTCGCACAATGAATGTTCCACTGTGGAATAATACTTAAATAGTCATAGGACTAAAAAGAGTGGGAATGACATTGTGGTCCAGTAATTAGGGCATCCACCTGGGAGGTAGGAGACCTTGGGTCCAGTCCCCTGGATCTCACCACAGTATCATTATTTATTCACAGTGGATCAGCTTCAACAGGAGACATTAAGAAAACCCCACATCAGATTGTCCTATAGTTCAGTGCATGCTCCTGAGAAATGGGAGACCCCTGTTCAAATCCTTTCCCCTACTTCTGGCAGAGATTGAACATGGGTCTTCCACATCCCAAGTGAGTGCACTAACCACTGGTCTAGAAGTTATAAGATAGGTACTACATCCTTCAGATGGATTTTGAATGTGACCCTATCTTGTAGATGCCTTCTGAACATGCCTACCAGATTAGGCTCTGCACCTGAATGTTTGTCTTTCCTTGCTTGGTGAATATTTTTGAGCCTGAACAGGAACTGGCCCTTCAGCTGTCTAGAGTGAAGCAGCAGTGTGCATGCCCAAAAGCAGAAACTTAGGTACAGAGAGAACTTTTACTCTGTGTAGGGGAGTGATTACCCACTCCTGCCCTTTGGGGCTTAAAACAGCCCAGGAGAGGGCTGTGGCTGGGGCAAGAAGCCTGGGCTGATTGGGAGAAAGCAGGCTCAGCTGTGGCCAAATCCCAATCAGGCCCAGCTGGCCCCTATAAGAAGCAGTGAGCCAGGCACCCAGTCAGGGCTTGGCTGCAGGGAGCTAGACTTAGAGTACCTGAGTGAAGCAGGGCTGGGGAGCTCATGTCCGGAAAGCCTCAGGCTGTGGCCTAGCATAAGGCCAAGAGGTACTAGAGGTTGCAGGGGGCAGCCCAGGGGTAGATAAAGGCAGTAGGTCCAAACCCCTTTGCCTATGATGAGTGGCAGATACTGCATTCTGTGCTAGTGAACGGGGGCTATATGGAGACTGGGCAGTAGCCAAAACTGAGGCAAAGTGGGGTGAGTGGGTTGGGGGTTCCCCTAGAGGGCAGCACCCCAGTTAAAAGGGCACCAGGGTCCAGGGAGGGACACGGGGGGCCAAGAGAACAGGCAGATCACTGGCCTGCAGAGGGTGCTCCTGACTGGAAAAGAGCTAATTCCCAAGAACAACCAGCAGGAGGTGCTGCAGGGTGAGTCTGAATGTCTACACTCTGAAAAACTTGGGTGTCAAGTGAACTTGGGCACCTATATGGTTTATTGAGAGTCTTGTGAATCCCAGTAGACCCAAAACTGGGATTTAGGGTCATGTCACAGGGTCACTCACTACACTGGCACCTCCTGCTGGCTGTTTTGGAAATTAGCTCTGGTCAGTAGGTGTGCCCTCTGGAGTTGGTGGCTCTCCTGTCCTTGTCTCTTCCTGTAGACCCACTGCAGTTCCAGTCTCTGCTTTGTGGCACAGTCGTCTGGCCATGTCACAATCTGGGTTTCCCCTGTTCCAGGGAACTCCTGCTGCAACAGTCTAGCCGCTCCTCATAGCAGCTTGGTAGTCCATAGCCTGGCCACTTCTTCAGTGGTGTGGGGTGGGAAGTACCCAGGCCCACCCACTACTCTAGGTCCCAGCCCAGGGATCCTATAAACAGCAGCTTCCTACTGCCCCTCCTTTCTTTCTCCATCAGCCTGTCACAATTCCCTGGGCCACTTCCTCATAGCCAGTGGCTTCCTCAGGAATTGAAATTGGGGGGGGGGGGTTGAATTTACGGAGAGGAAGTGTCAGGGCCGATGAGGGGTGAGACTCTGAGGGTGAAGGTGGGCTGTATGGCACCACAGTAAAACTGAAAAATGTTTCATGACCATTTTACTAGATTAACTTGTGTCTTAAAATCATCATACAAATTAAAGTTGGCTACTCAAGCATTCTATGAAGCACTACGTCTACATCCTTCTTGATTTCTTGTTATAATTTTGCACAACTCTGTTAATTAACTTCTTAAATGCAATGTGTTCATCTTTGGTGGCTTCTTGTGTGTCCGGTACTTCCATTCCTTCAGTTGATATGCTCATAAGTTCATTCACATGATCAGGCAGAAGGCGACTTCTTTCAGATCACAAAATTCTATTCAATGATGAAAAAGAAGTCACAACAGCTACAGTTGAGCATAGGAGTAGCAAGAGATGAATTCCTACTTCGTTCATCCCAGGAAACAGAACACAAAGATTGGGTCGAGCCACTAGTGATGGTGGGCGGGGGGGGGAGTTGAAGTCAAATCTTCCTTCATTCATCGTATGATATTCCACTCTGTGTTCAAATTCTCTATTCTCTCCTGATCACATGGCAGCCCCGTTGCTGGTAGTGCCTCACTCCACTCAACTGTTGGTATTTTATAGGACAGACATCTATAAAAGCTACGTAGAAGTTGAGTAGAATCTAGAAGTCACTGTTATAGATTTTTAAGAATCAGTCTGTACTTTTTCAGTTGTCTTAACAAACTTCTTGTCTTCACTTAAAGATTCAATATAAATGCATTCATTAGTCAACTTCTGGACTAAAGTCTTTGCCTCTTCCAGTACTTTTTCAATGGATATCTCTGATTGATCCAAATGTAGCTTCTATTGCTGGACAAAGATCTACTACTGTTGTAGCAGATGTCTGGATGGCATTGTTTAATGACCCAAGTGGTTTCAACAGTAGACTTACGAGAGAGAGAATGGCAATAGTCTTCTCTGAACATAGTAGAAAAAGTAATCCACCAGCCTCACTACTTAGATCCATCCCATCTTGGTAGATACTTTCCAAAACCAGTAATCATAGAATATCAGGGTCGGAAGGGACCTCAGGAGGTCATCTAGTCCAACCCCCTGCTCAAAACAGGACCAATTCCCAACTAAATCATCCCACCCAGGGCTTTGTCAAGCCTGAGCTTAAAAACCTCTGAGGAAGGAGATTCCACCACCTCCCTAGGTAACCCATTCCAGTGCTTCACCACTCTTCCCAATTTTTCCACATCCTTCTTGTAATGTGGGGCCCAAAACTGGACACAGTACGCCAGATGAGGCCTCACCAATGTCGAATAGAGGGGAATGATCATTTCCCTTGATCTGCTGGCAATGCTCCTACTTATACAGCCCAAAATGCCGTTAGCCTTCTTGGCAACAAGGGCACACTGTTGACTCATATCCAGCTTCTAAAAATATCTTTTTTTTTAAATGTATTTAATTTAAATTGACTTTTGAAAAGTAAGCCATCATGGGATAAGAGGGAAGTCCTCTCATGGATCAGTAGCTGGTTAAAAGATGGGAAAACAATTTATTCCTACTCTTTATCAGTTTTTCAGAATGGAGAGAGAGATAGTGGTATCCCTGACCAGTTGGTACTGGGACCATTACTGTTCAATATATTCATAAATGATCTGGAAAAATGGGTAAACAGTGAGGTGGCAAAATTTGCAGATGATAAAAAACTACTCAAGATAAGTCCGAGGCAGACTGCAAAGAGTTACAAAGGGATCTCACAAAACTGGGTGACTGGGCAACAAAATGGCAGATGAAATTCAATGTTGATAAATGCAAAGTAATGCACATTGGAAAACAATCTCAACTATACATACAAAATGGAGTCTGAATTAGCTGTTAACACTCAAGAAAGAGATCTTTGAGTGGATGTTTTCAGACTCCATGTGCAGCGGCAGTCAAAAAGGCTAACAGAATGTTGGGAATCATTAAGAAAGGGATAGATAAGACAGAAAATATCATATTGCCTCTGTATAAATCCATGGTACATGCACACCTTGAATACTAGGTGCAGATCTGGTCACCCCATCCCCCAAAAGATATATTGGAACTGGAAAAGGTACAGAGATAAGCAACTAAAATTATTAGGGGTATGAAACAGGAGGAGAGATTAAAATGACTGGGAATTTTCAGCTTAGAAAAGAGACAATTAAGGGGGAATATGATAGAGGTCTATAAAATCTTGACTTGTGTGAAGAAAGTTAATAAGGAAATGTTATTTAATCCTTCACATAACACAAGAACTAGCAGTCACCCAATGAAATTAATAGGCAGCAGGTTTAAAAAAAACAAAAGTACTTCTTCACACAACATAAAGTCAATCCGTTGAACTTATTGCCAGGTCTGTGAAGACCAAAACTATAACAGGATTAAAAAAAAAACTAGATAAATTCCTGGAGAATAGGTTGTCGGAGAAAAACTCAGTTCTCGCTTTTTCGTTTGGGTGCAGCAAAATCAAATACTTTATTATTTCTCCAGTAATTACAATGGAGGGAGAGAGTGCCATAGGACACAGGGTCGCCCCAGTCCCGGACAGGTCTCTCAACTGGTAAACAATTACAGCAAGCCTTTATACCTTTGTTACAGACAATTTCCTAGCAATAATACAGACGGTAAAAAGCAACAAATACATTTTGTTTATACATAAGCCTTTCTGCTATCTTATTTGTCTCACTGCTAAAAGACACCAGCCTGCATATTTGGTTATCAAGTTGCAAGGTCGTAATAACTTTTTACACAGTTCTTGTCCTCTGCCTCACACTATCTTCGCTTCTACAAATCTCACGTCATTAGGGTCACAGCTAGCCTAACTCTTGCTAACTGACTGACATGCATTAAAATCCCCTTCAAATCCTTATTAATTCTTTCCCTGCTTCCACAAGGTCTATCAGTGGCTATTAGCTAGGATGGGGAGGGATGCAACACCATGCTCTGAAAAGAGCGGTGCAACCCATTAGGCGACTTAGGTGGTTGCCGAGGGTGCTAGCATTTGCGGGGGGGGGGGCGGCATTTGAGGTCCTTCAGCGGGGACCGGATCTTTGGCCTCCCCGGTCATTGTCGGCATTTAGGTGGAGGGTGCTGGGGCAGGGGATGCGGGGAGGGCCACCTGCACCAAGTAAAGGGGGGGCAGCACGCAAGGGAACTCCTCACTCCAGCTCACCTCTGCTCCGCCTCCTCCCCTGAGCATTCCACCCTGCTCTTCTTCTCTCCCTCCCAGGCTTGCGGCGCCAAACAGCTGATTGGTGCCACAAGCCTGGGAGGTGGGAGAAGTGGAGCGGCGACAGCATGCTTGGGGAGGAGATGGAGCAGAGGTGAGCTGTGGCAAGGAGCTACTGCACGGCTCTCCAGGCCGGGGTGAGGGGGGGCGCCACAGGGAAGAGGTGGGAGCTGCTGCAGTGGGGGGTGCCTCAGGGCAGGGGAGTGGGGAGCTGCCACACGGCTCAGGGGGTGCCAGGTGGAAGTTTTGCCTAGGGTGCCAAACATCCTTGCACCCGCCCTGGCTCTGTCCCTAGCCTGTTTGCCAGAAGCTGGGAATGGGCAACAGAGGATGGATCACTTGATGATTACCTGTTCTGTTCATTCCCTCTGAAGCACCTGGCCTTGACCACTGTCGGAAGACAGGATACTGGGCTATATGGACCATTGGTCTGACCCAGTATGACCATTCTTATGTAAAAATTAATTATAATAAAAACGTTTAATATAGAAACTCCCCAACATAATGACCTCTCAAGATAGCAACCACTAATCACTTCAAGGATTTTTACACTCCTTGCCTGGAACTAATAGGACCCACCTGGTCTGACTGTGAGGGTAAGTGAGCAAAAATAACTCTGCATCACTGGCCACAGTCCTTGTACCTGACATCTTGTCATGTAATAAGCCTTTGATCACAAAAAATGAAGTATCTGTCCAAACTTTGTACAGATGGAATCAAACTGTAACTAATAACATTTTTCCCAAGGAAATGGGGTAGTATGCTATTATTTAGAAACCAGTATTCCTTTCTCAAATTGTGAATTCTGAGTCTGAGGGAGAAATTAATGTATCAGAAGAAATTTACATATTTTTTCTTTTTTTCAGCACAAAGTCCCTAATTACTCTTCTTTAGCTTCAGTTTGGTTCTCTCGATAGCTGTAGATAGGAAATAAACAATTTAACAACAAATATTTCACCAGCAAACCCCATATTGAGCCTTAAAGTATACAGTACTGGATATGCTTTTATGGAAGCATAATTTGTTTCTAATGGATGAAGTCCCTATTCTGCATTGCAGATAGAAAGAGGACTAATATATATAAGATATTAATAATATGATGTCTGTACAGATGCAAGAAAGATAAAGTGGATGCAAGAAAGATAAATAAAGATTACTTATATTTTCAGCTCAGTACTGCACTTGGCAAACTTTTGATCTTGTGATATCTCAAACTGCTGAGTGGATGATTTAATTTTGTTTATATTCCACAGGACATTTAATTGTTGTATATATAAATATCACACACACACACAAAGGACATTTAAAGAACGTTAGTGAGATTGCAAAGTCAAGCACTCAAAAGTTAGGAAATGACAGAATGAAGGTTCTATGCTGCCTCATCCTTTCATGAGAATTTGTGTGCAGGCCTTGTCATCCTGGCAGTATGCTTCCCTTAGGAGCCATCATGCTACCTCTTTCCCCAGCTATGCACTGTGACTTTTGGAGGGGATTCTGTTGTATATAGTGGTGCTTAGGGCAGCATTAACTCTCACTTGGATGCTCATTAGGATATCTGTGGTGTCTGTAGGAGAGCATGCTGTGAAGTGCTCTCCAATTCCTCCATCTCCCAGCCATTCCCATGTCCCACAGAGCTCTAAAATACTATGCTCTACACAAACAGGTTTTCTTGTGTGACAATTTATAATATGTGGTTATAATGACCATTGTAGGTTATTATGCTTTCTTTCATACTTTGTGCACTACATAATAATTAAAATGATTCCATAAAACATGACAGCATAATGCTGTCTCTTTCCAAATAAAGGTGTTCAGAATAAATGGCTTAGACTATAAAATAAAAACCAATTGAATAAGTTTCTATTCACAATATGTTTAAATCTCCAACAAGAATAGTTAAAACTGGGGGATGGGGTGGAGGGCACAGTTTAAACATCCTAATTTATAACCTAGAATATGTTAAGAGTCTCCTGTTAGTCCTTTCCTTTGTAATACCACCTTTAGAATTTATATAGCTGTATATTCATATATGCACTCTGAATCTTCAAGAAGCCAGCATGTACCCTGGTCATACAAGCATCAACTTTTCCTGCAGCAGCAAACAAAACAATACCTACCTCTCTCCCTCTATCTCTCCCCAACTTTTTCTCTCTCTTCACCTTTGGGGATCTTCAGTTAGAAAATATGAGCAGTAGTGGAAAATGTAGGCTCAGTGCATGGAAAATGTATGCAGCTTTCCCCAGATACAGCTGTATTGTTTTTTATTTCTGTATTCATGAGGCTTTTGCCGCATTAGCAGTGACCAAATAAAAACAAAAATGGAGAAGATAACTGCATTCTGTTTCAGCTTTCTCTCCTCCTATCTTCCTCCCCACCCCCTTTCATAAAAAGAACATTGTGTTGGCACGTACTTAAGAGCTTTGTGGAATAGGAATGGAGTTAAGCACATGCTTAATTGCTTTCCTGAATTAGGAATATGCTTTGTCATTGTTTTATTTGTTTTTAGATGGCAGCAAAACAGGAGTCAGCATAGGTCTTGCTATAGAATAGACTCAGCATAGGTCACATAAGGTACACAGGTCACAAAGTACTTAGAAGATAGGGATAAAATTGTATAAAGTGCTTCTGTGTTTTGAGGTGAGAATGTATAATATTAAGCAAAGGATAGCATAAGGAAAGAGATACATGAATGTGCTTACTCTGTCGACAGTGATTCCAGTTTAGAAAAAAAGAAAACTATGAATACTTGAGGAGATGAATCTTTGAACAAGCCAATTTACCTGTGGAATAAAGACACACTAACTGCAGGTACAATTTGAAAACACAAAGCACAATGATATGAATGATGAAGACATCTTATTTTTGGCTAACGTGTGTTGGCTGAACATATTTAAATATAGACAAGTAATTCAGCAGCTGTCCATTGTTGTAGTGATTGTCAACTGCTACCAACCCAGTTGAACCATTTAGGTACTTTGGCTGGGTGAATATAAAAAGTGAAGATTTGCTGTCAGAGCAGATTTACAATGCTGATGAAACAGAGGCTTTTTAGAAGCTGTTACTAGAAAAAAAAATTTAAACACAGGTTGTAGCTACCAAGAAAATTGCCTCTAGATTAAAAATAAGAAACATGGTATCACTGCATTGGCATGTGCTAGAGGGTCTTCCATACTCATATTACTAGTAATTAGCAAACTATCAGACCATGTTGCTTTAATCCAATAGACTTGAGTGAGCTCTGTTTTGTATAGAGCACAACCAAGTGCATGAATGACTTTAGACGTTTTCCTTTGAATAAATTCTGTTTATTCAGTGTTGGAACTGTTTTGATTGTATGTTTAATTTGGGGCAACCGCTTAGGTTAATAGGGTAATATTACTGCCATTTACTGTTCCCCTCACTTTAACCATTGCTAACCATGTAAAGTGTGCACAAATATCTCATCAGTTATTGTTAATTGTTTATACACACAGACTGAAAAACTGGTCTTTAAATGTGCCCATGTGTGGTATTTTTCTTTGTCTGCCCTTTATTAATTTCCATTCTCCTTTCTTTTTGAGGTTTTACAGATCAAACCCATTGCTAGAGCTACTGAACAAGATTTTCAAAAGGTATCAATGATTTTAGATGCCTCATTTTTTGTGAATGTCCAACTTGAGACTCCCTAAAGGGCTCTGATTTTCAGAAACTGCTGCATACCTGCCCTCTGAAAATCAGATCTACTTCTTCTTCTTCATCAATCATTATAATCCAACACCACCACCTCCTCTTGCTTCTGATGACATTTTGTGAATCCTTTGCTTTTGTCTAAATGCCTGAAAATCTAAACAAACCTTGCTGGATCAAAATGAAACATTTCATTTAGACATTACCATAACATTTTGACTTTTTCAGCTTGGTTAAAACTCTTCAGTGAGCTTCACATGAATTCATGAATAGTTTTGGTCAACCCAAAATTGCATTGTTTGGTAAACAAATTATTACTCCCAAAAAGTTTGCTTGGCTGCTCTGAAACCTTTCTGGTTCCATTAATCGTCAAGAGCAGACCATCAATGTATTCCTCACTCTGACAGCAGAGAGGAGCCCCAGCCTAAAAGCAAAGGAGTTAATGGTTGGTCCAAGACACAGGTTTAAGATCCAGTTGCCTAATCACCAGTCCAAATCTAAAAATTAGATCTTAACTCAGACAGATGGTCATACTTAAGCCATTAGCTACCTCAAACAGGCCCATGGTGGTCATGATGGCTAGGAAATTCTGAGCTGCCTCGAGTGATCATCTCCATGAAGGTTGAAGTCACCATGAAGAGTCAGTCTCTGCATTTCCCATACCATTGTAGCACATTGTAAGTACAGAAGGAAAAAAATAATTGTAAATCTGATATAAGATGAGGTAATGAAATGCTTCAAGAACTGCTTATCCTAGCTAGGAAGTCTAAGTGACAATTTGAGTGAAGTTTCTGTCATCAAGACTGCTCTGCATGAAGACCATAAACAAAATAAATAATAAAAATAAACAACGATTTTTTCATGTTTCTGTTAGGCTACTTAAGATGTAAAATGCACATATTTTAATGTGTACTTGTTATAACATATTAAACCTAATTTTTAAAAGGACCTCAATCGAATCTTTAATTTTCTGGATGCAATTTTGTTTATACATCTATTTGACTGCACCAACAAATCAGGTAATTAGAGGTATAAACGCTATAACTCATGGCTGCATATAGTTGTAGGTGCAAAATTTGAATTGCAAACTTTGAGGCCATTTCTGAATGTCAGCAACTTTATTCTGTATATCTTTGTGGTTTTTATACTGTACGCATGGTAATATCTATGTTCTAAAAGATTAAATAAATTCCTACTATTGTATTTCATGCTTGCTTGCTCTTTGTCAGGTAGATTGAGCCATTAGGCTCAGCCCAGAGTAAGGGACAGTGCATACATTGCACAGCTCCAAATGCAGCCTGTGTCCTCTTTTCTTTTAGGATGGAGTATTTTGTAACACCTCTTTTCAGGGTACAGCATCCTCCCCTATGATGGCCAGCCATCTCTGCTCACAGGTAAATAGGAATGTGGATTCAAGGTGCCACTCACTCTCCATCCATCTCTGTCCCCTCCCCATCGGACTCACTTCCTTTCCTTTTACAGTGCTCAGTGCCACAATCCAGGCAAGATTAAGACAGCCTTACACAGGGAAAGGCCCTGGTATGTAAGCATGTCTAAAGATCTCATTTTGTGTCTTCCCACCCTCTTTCCTATAGTTTTCCATTCAGCTCCCTCTGCCTGGAATCCTTGACCCACTCTGTTATGCTGCTTCCCTTTCAAGTTCCTCCTTAAAATGCACTTCTTTCGTGAAGTTTATAGATCCCAGTAATCCCTGCAGTGAAGTATTATCCAGTCAAATGCACTTACATTAAAAACAATCAAAATAACAAACATGTAATTACCACAAGAGGCCTGATTCTCTACTGCCCAGCCCTCAGCATAGTCACTTCACCTATGCATAGCAAGTACAAAGTGGGTCTAAAATGTTACTATCCTGATTTAGCAGGCTTTTAGACCCACTTTGCACCCATTTTGGACAGATGTAAATACATACAGTGGAGAATGAGGCCACTTCAATCCAACATCAACATTCAATCATACTGGTCTTTGTCAAACCCATCCTTTGTTTGCTATTGCAAACAATCTGAAGCAGAAGTACCTGTACAGCTATAAAGTGTCTTGCACATTGTGCTATGTATATAATGAACTAAAATAAATAATACTGTAGTTAATAAATGCCAACAACTTTCTAGGGTGCTTATATTTACCAGAGATTACTTTGCACCTTTTAGATATATAAATGTCTTCATAAATGTTGATTCCCTAGAACACCAAAAAGGTTCCCTTGAAAGGATTGGGCCTTTATCATGCACTCTTTGGTTCCTAAACTGGTACTTCTACTTTTTTTTGGTGTGTGAAACAATCCTACTCTGGCAACGGATCGGATTGTAGGTCTTTTCTGCCTCTAACTTCTATTATTCTGTTAATTTTTTATGGAATATGTAGAAGTGACATATTAAGTATGGTGGGGAAATGAAGGATGCAGAGAACAGCTGTTACATATCTGATGTAGCTGTTCTCTTCTGTGCTGAGATTAGTCACGGGAAAAACTTCAGAAAATTGGAGAAACTTCCAAAAATAGTTTGTACCAAGTCTGATCCTAGAACACTGCAGATACATATTGCTCCTTCTTGTGGGTTGAGAGTAAACTCTCAGTCTAGCCCTAAAGGATTTATGCCTTTTGTTGTTAAGGTTTGTAATCTAGGGACCCTATTGGATCCATGGCTCCTGGTGGAAGGCCAAATAGCAGCAGTGACCAATGATATTTTTTTCCATCTACATTTTGCAGAAACATTCCAACTTTTTCTTCTCAGATGCAAATTTTGCCATAATTGCAGTAATCCATTCTGAAGGCAATGAGCTTTGTATGGGACTAGCCTTGAAAACCACTGAGAAATTTCAGCTACTGAAGAACAAGGCTGCCTGCTTATACCACAGTGTTTCACACTAGTTCTTCACAGATTTTACCAACTTCCAGTGAATTTCTGTATTCAATATTTGGCCTGAGTTTTGATCTTTTATGGTTGGGTCCTATATACCTTAGAGACCTTCTCTTTCTCTCTCTTCATATTTCAACCTTGCAGGTGAGTTCAGCTGTGATGTTCAAGCTGACAGTCCCTGGATTTTTTCGTCTGGGCGATAGGCATTCTAAATGGAGGGTTCCTCACATCTGAAATTGGAAGGGCCTTGACTCAAATTCATTTTCCTCTTTAGTTTGACATAGCCTGAGTTTGTTGGCACACAACCTGAATATCAATCTATTTACTTCAGCTTATTCTGAAGAGATGATTTCAAGGGGAAGTTTGAGGGTTTTTTTTAATGGCTAGTAAGTTTTATCATCATTAAATGATTTGCATTCAGTTGATGTATTTAAGTATGTATTATACCTATTGTGTCATATGTTAGGCTAGAAGGCATCATAGGTACATTGTTATAGATTAAAAAAAAAAGTACAGAAAAGGTTTGAAACCTAATCCAGGACCAGATATCCAGATTGTCACTCCCTTTGTCATATACTATTTGTAATTGTTGAATTTACTATTAAATTCTCCAAATTCTATATACAGTATTAGACTAAAATTTTACAGTTGGGGTGCAGCTTTTGGTGACGAGTGGCATGCCTCTCAGTGAAGTGAAAGCTGGATTTTTGGATGTGACATGTCATGGTGGTAGATGGTGTGCCTCCGTCAAAAATAAACAGATTGTGAGATGCCTTGCCTTTCACTATGAGGAATGCCACATGGCACACTCTGTTCCAGTCTTTCTTCTCACATTCTACATGAAGAACTTCCATTCCATTGAGGTTTTTTTTCTTCTCCCACATGGTGTTATAAAACAATTAAAGAAGCAGCAGAACATTTCTAATTTATCTTAGAAACTTCTAAGGAAATAAACTTAAATTATTGGTTAATATTAACAATAATTACAATTGGAGGTTGAAACTACTGAACATGTGAATGAATAATTGCTTGATGGACTCTATATCCCATGGAGTGTCAAAAAATCCACAAGAAGTTCCTCACTGCTGGATTTTGCATTGATTTAGATCTCATACTTATATGAAAGATATTTAAAATCACAACTAGACAGACAGCTCCTCACTGACTGAATTTCTAAGGAGGTATATGTGCTTTGTTTATTTTAGAAAGTATATGGAATTTAGTAAGCTCAGGAATATGCTCATGATACCTTGATTTTGTACAGGACTAAGAGGAAGTCTGAGAGATAGGAATAAAAACTTTCAGCCTTTTGGGGATCTTTGTGGAAAGATGTGTTTAAAAGATGGATCTATCAAAAATGAACTCTTTGGAGGAGAGTGTAGTTATAGTTCTGAGTGGAGGCTGCTTCTAGTCTCTCAAAATAACACTATAGGTTCCACTTGTGGGGCCCAAATCTACATCCCTTTTTTTATGCAATAGCTCCATTTGACTTCAGTGGATCTACATGTATGATGAACCACTGAGCAATCAGAGACTTCTGGAGCTATACATATGTAGATAATAAGAGAGCAGGATTGATCCATTAATGCTCAATATATAGTAATTAAAGTTGATAGCTGGAAGCAAACACTTTTATTATGAAATGTGTTGTAATGTGGTCTCAGTTATTAATTCAAATATAAGGCCATTTGATTGAGAGATAGGACAAAGGCCTGCAGCCTCTTTTTATAATGAAAACTATAGAAGTCTTTGCTTTATCAAAAGGAAAAAAGGAGAATATTGCACATATTAAATATATTTGGATGATTACAATCCCTGCTTGGGAAGAGAGGATCCTGTTTGAATTTTATTAGTTGAGGATGAGCCTTTGTTTATATACAAATATTTCAGGATCTACTATAAGGAAATATCTATAAAGTTTACCTTCTAGCATGCATATTATCCAAGTGGCTTATGTAAATCACAAGGGAAAAAACATAGGTGGCCAGAATAAAGATGGATGTATAATGACTAGAGTGGATTCTAACTGACACAGGTTATGTGAAATGACTTTTTCTTAAAAAATAAACAATCCTCAGAGGGAAAAGTTTTAGCAACATTGCTCCACCCAGATAAGCCCCAAAGCTCACTGATGAGTTATCTGGAGAAAACACACAACTGGGACAGAATCTGACATTTCTCTTACTGGGAGATAGGAGGAGCTGCATGCTGACAAACCATATATGGGCTCATCAGCTCAAAGCTCCTCCCCTTTCAGCTTCTCCCTCTCCAAACCAGGCCTACCACAAGCCAATATTCTCCCACACAACTCTACTTCCTAATAGAGCTGATGAGAAATTTTCCAACTGAGGATTTTGCGATGAGAAAACGCAGTTTCATAAATTCAAAATGTTCCACAGAAAAATGTTGATTTCAACAAAATTTTGTTTTGAAACAAAAGTCAAAAAGGAACATTATGATAAGGGCAAAATGTTCTCTTTGACCTTTTCAGAATGGAACATTTTGATTTTCCCTTTTGAAATGACTTTTTGTTTCAATGTTTCACATTTTATACTATGTAGTATAAAATAAAAAAGTCAAAATTGGAGTGAAACTTTTTCAATTTCATTAAAATTAAACATTTTGATCAACCCCAAATTATTTTTTCCCCACCCAAAAAATCATTTTACAGGAATTTTGTTGTTGCTTTCTTTCTATTTCGGAATGTAAAAAATTCACACTCTCAGACTTCCCCACAAAAATCCAAATCCAGCACAACTCCATTCACCCTATTGCCACTCTATCCCCAATGCCCCTTCCCACTTCCTTGCTCGCCACCCATGCCCCTCCACAATGCTGTGTAGTCCTATTCAGCTCCTCTCCCGGGGCTGCTACATGGACACCATGGTATCCAAGAGGTGGTGATGGTATCTGAAGAGTGGTGATGTAGGGGAAGCCAGAGAGGTAAGTGACCAATGATGAGGGAGGGTAGGTATTCAAGTGTGGCAAGTTTATGGGAGGAGAGGCTTTTGGTTGTGGGAACTGGGTGGAAGGAACCAGGGTTGTGTGGACGGATTGGGGTGGGAGAAAGCCGAGAACCTCTGTGCTGAGGCACTGGCACTAGAAGAGTTCACCAGAGCTGCTGTCTTTTTTTGCCCCTGACAACTCAACCCCCAATTCTTCAGAGAGCCTAGATATCTTTTCCTCCCACCTCCACAGCCCCATTTCTTCCAGATGCCTAAACCTACCCCTATTCCCCATGCATCCTCCCTGCTGGCCAACCCACCTCCCTGCCTCCCCAGGGACTCTGTGCTGCATAGAACTGGTGAGTCATGAAGCAAGGCTGGTAGCATCAAACTGGGTGATGGGACTTGACTGTTCTGTTGGCTAATCTTGGCGAGACTCGAGTTATCCTGAATTAGAGGAATGACTGTTTGTATGAGGTTCAGGCATGGTCTGTGTCTGAAATATTATCACAGTGTGTGTCTGTGTAAAGTTTGGCATTTACGGGGTCTGTGATTGTTCAGCTGGAGGAACCCAAAGGAGTGTTGAAGGGGAATATTTAAAACAGGTAGCATTTTAAAGTGTTTCCTCTGACAAAGTTAGTGGTAGTAAATATTTTACTTAAATAGTTATATAAATAGACCAGTTGTCTTTTGAAAGGTTATTGTGCCAAAACTGGAGGCTACATTGAATTATTCAAGTGTGAAAAAGAAGGAATTTATTCCTGCTTTTAAGTGTAAGTCTGAATGCAACTCAAATAGAAAAAACAACGAGGAATCCTTGTGGCACCTTAGAGACTAACAAATTTATTTGGGCGTAAGCTTTCATGGGCTAAAACCCACTTATGAAAGCTTATGCCCAAATAAATTTGTTAGTCTCTAAGGTGCCACAAGGACTCCTCGTTGTTTTTGCTAATACAGACTAATACGGCTACCACTCTGAAACTCGAATACAGGTGACTCCATTATGTAGAGTGTGTATATATATGTACCCTTATATGGACACACACATGAAACCGTACATATATACCTGGAAGGGAAAGCAGCCCATGAGCCTCACCTCCTGATTTGGTAACACAGCATATGATCAGTTATTATTTTATAAAACTTATTTGTCCCCACTGTCATAAGTGATAGTAAAAAGTGTGTACCAAGGTTTGTTGTGGTTGCATTTATATGTTATATTAAGTCTTTAATAATGAATGCGTCTCACAAATAAATAAGCAGCATAGTACATAATCAGCTCTGCCAATGGGAAAGAGCAAATATTACACAGGAAAGAGAAACCAATGAAACAGTATTCACCAGGAAATAGTCTCTGAATGTTCAGTAGTTAAATACTTGTCCTTGTCTTTTTTTAAAAAACTGGACAAATTCCAACCTCCACAGACTATAGAATTCCCAGAGGGATGGAGATCTAACTTTAACTTCCACACAGTAAACTAAAACACCCGAGACTAGTGGCGGTGATGCAAGCCGGTCATTTGAATTATGATTATTCAGTCTGGCATTATTTTAATCTGACATGACTCTAACATGCTTGATTTAGATTCATCTTGACCTGAAAACTGGAATCTCAATTTCTTTCTCTTTACCTCTGATTTATCTTGGTACACTAGTTTTTATTTCAACAGCAGACATTAAGAAACCTTCCAAACGAGTCAGACTTTCACATTTATCTGCATCAAATACATTTCAATCCGCCCCCCCCCCCCCCCCCCGCCCAGCATCATACTCTGTTTTTATTTGTTTGTGTGACAAGGAGGTAATGAATTAGGGTAGCTGAAAGTCAGATAAAACACAACCCTCCAGCAAGGCTGTTTTCTGGGTTATATTTCTTTTCTTGATAACCAGACAATAGCTAAAGAAATTAAGGAGGGGGAGAAATGACTGATCTTTATGTATGAGATAATGGATGAGCCTTGAATGACCTGTTTTTTTTTTTCTTGCGGTAAAACAGTGTTGAAGAAAGAGGGCACTAGCGTACAGCCCATATCCTCCCATCTGACTGTATCAGTGCTAAAGCTCATGTTCGCAGGAGAACTGCCAAGGACTGCTTTGACCAAGGAAGGAGCGAACTGTCTCACTGATTCAGGTAAGTCTCAAGTTTAATGCTACAAATAAACCCAGATTTAAGGTATAGCGCTGCAGATGAAAGATCCAGACAAAAGACACCCAGGCGACACATTCCAGGTCTGTCTGGCTTTCGGGCCAGTTTGAGACGCCTCTTGTGTGTGGCCGTAGGATCAGGAGGGAGAATCGGGACTGGGGGCTCCTCAGAGCATCTTCCCCCCTCTCGTTCTCCCTCGCGCCCTTCTCTCCATCCTTCAGGAAAGGGGAAGAGACCCGAGGGGCGAAGCCCTGGCTCGCTGCTTCCTCCTCCCGGACCTGATCCTGGCATGAGAAGCCATTCGGGAAGGATGGGCTGCTGCAAGTAGGGGGTTTGTCTCTCTGTGTGTTGGGGGGAGGGGTTGTGATAGCGTGCGAGATCTTGGCTGCGGTAGCAGCCACAAAGGCAGAGACGCTGAGAAGTTTAGGGGGAAGCCGAGTCGCCCCGGCAGGAGGTAAAGGGACAGGGCGGGTTGTAGGGGGGTCTGGCTCTCCTGTGCGCTGTCCTGGGTGCTGAAAACAGAGCCATCCTCGCCTTGCAACGGGAAGCCCAAGCCCGGCTCAGCAAGTCAGTCCTCCTGCCTTCCCTCTCGGCAGCCGATCACCTTTAAACCGCATTGAACTACTTCAACTAGAACCGCCTGGCTCCACACCTCTGGGTGCCCAAATTCTGCAGGCAAGGCAGGCGTGCCAAGAAAGCACATCACTACATTATCTGTAGTTGCCTTAGTAACTAATACTGTATGTATTTTCCCCCGCTTTCATATTTGTGTGTCTTGTTGAATTTTCCCCTTAAACCCAGAAAAGTTAATCTAAGCTGTAATGGGTTTATTTTTTTTTCGCCTCTGACCTTTAAATGACATTTTCCTTCACTGGAAAGGCGGATTTCTCTCTCTCTTTCTTTTTTTGAAAGTGGATTGTTCACATCCAAATGATGTTTTTAAATGACAGTGAGTAAAGTAAACCCTCCCCCCTCCTTTCTGATATGGCGACCACTGAGGCAATGATAAGATTTTTATCTGATTAACTGGCTTACAAAAGTTTTAAAACTTGTCTGCTATTCTATCATTAGTTTAAAAGGTACAGGCAGCAGCCTCTTTGTCTTAAACACATCTGTGTATAGACACCTGTCTCTATGTATATTTTCTTCCTTGAAACTTACATTTGAGAGCCTCTTCTGATGTGCACACTTAAAGAAATATTTATTTCTCCAAACCCTTTTAAGATAAAACTGATTTTTATTG
Source organism: Mauremys reevesii (assembly GCF_016161935.1). Taxonomy (NCBI): domain Eukaryota; kingdom Metazoa; phylum Chordata; order Testudines; family Geoemydidae; genus Mauremys; species Mauremys reevesii. Next base: position 101,798,664 of record NC_052625.1, on the reverse strand, counting down.
AATGCTGCCCTGACACAGTTTTCTCTAACAAATGTGTGTTATTCCTTCTTCCTATGTCAACAGGATATAGTTCACTACTATGATGACTCCTTTTGCACCTGAGAGCCATTTGTTTAAGGCTATGCTGTAATGGGATTTAGAGCCACTTGACAAGTGACAGGCAAGAGGCTGGTATTTCTTTCAACAATGTGCAGACAGGAGGAGCCCATGAAATTTGTAACCTGCATTTGGATGACATCCTGTAACAAAATGATTGGAGTGGTGCTGGTCTTTTTCCCTGCTATCTTCCTGGAGATGGATATTTTCCCCAAAAACACTGGCAGGAAGATGCTGCTGTCAGGAGCTTCCTCGCAGCGATCAGTAGCCAGAATGGATGGAGATGTCATTATAGGTGCCCTCTTCTCAGTCCATCACCAACCGCCGGCCGAGAAAGTTCCAGAGAGGAAGTGTGGGGAGATCAGAGAGCAATATGGCATCCAGAGAGTCGAAGCTATGTTTCACACTTTGGATAAAATTAACTCAGACCCAGTCCTGCTGCCCAACATCACGCTGGGCAGTGAAATCAGAGATTCCTGCTGGCACTCTTCAGTAGCACTCGAGCAGAGCATTGAGTTTATAAGAGACTCCCTGATCTCCATAAGAGATGAGAAAGACGGGATCAGTCGATGTGTGCCTGACTCTCTACCCCAACATCAGAGCAGGACCAAAAAACCCATTGCTGGGGTGATTGGTCCAGGCTCCAGCTCGGTTGCTATCCAAGTTCAAAACCTGCTCCAGCTCTTTGACATCCCTCAGATTGCTTATTCTGCAACGAGCATCGACTTAAGTGACAAAACTTTATACAAATACTTCTTGAGGGTGGTCCCTTCTGACACTCTGCAAGCCAGGGCCATGCTTGACATAGTCAAACGCTACAACTGGACCTACGTATCCGCAGTCCATACAGAAGGTAAGTATGGGAAAGCAACGCACCTAGAATCAGACTAATCAATTTTTCTTCCCACCCCTTTTAGCCGCTTTTCCCCCCATACCCAGAGAGCCAGCCATGAGCTTCTGGTGGCAAGCTATAATACCACTGCATGGTGTGCTACACAAGTTTGTCATTTTTGTGGTTCTCTTGCTCCTAGGTCACCAGCAGTGACCATCTAACTGACTAATGTAGAAGAGTGCTTTCCACTAAGGAGACACCATGCCCTTGACTCTAAATTTAAACAACTAGACTATTTCTTTGCATTGTTTCCCTGGGCAAGTCAACTCCACCCCAGGGATACCAACAATTATTTTTTATTAGTAACCTAGCTTGCTTGAAAAAATAAATGGAAAATAATGCAGTTTCTCTCCTCCCCCCCACTCAACCACTGTGGGATCTGAACAGTGTTTCTCTTCATCCAGGGAAGTTAGCGCTGAACAAACTGTTAGGTAGCGTCCCAACTTGTGTTCAAGCGTCAGACTGGATGTGGTTAAGTATAAGACCTTATTTAACTTCAGAAGCAAAGCACTGGCAAAATTAGACATACCCAAGACTTTTAGGTTTGACCCTGTCCCTTTACTTCTCATACATGGAAAGATTTGTCCTGCTTCTTGCAATTTAGACTGATCACTCATTTTGAATTAAAAAGATAATTGATGTGAGAATCTAGAGCTGAAGTTAATAATGGTATAAAAATCATTCTTAAGGTGTGACTGCCAGTTCTGTAATGAAGTGAACATATTTTTATAAGACAAATCCTGTAGTGCTGCTTAGTTTTTATTCAGGCAGAACAGTCACTGATGTCAATGAGAGTTTTACCAGAGTGAGAACTGAGTCAAAATTGAACAAGTGCTCCAGGATTTGGCATTATATCTGTTCTGTATTAATACAATAAATTAATTTCTGGGACTGTACACAGAGGACTGAATCCTGAAGGCATTGCTCTGATATATTTTACAGAAATGCTTTGTAATGAAGTAAGTGTATAGATGTCCATTTGACAGGCATATCTTTCTAATATTCAGTAAAGTGTTACTATTATATGAACAGAAGTAAAAATCTTACTATATAGAGACAATTTGTATTCAACAAGTTTAATTAACTTTAAACTAGTAAGTGAAGGAGTTGTAAGATCATGCTATTTAAAACTGGAAGCACTGGTTTATAGATAGACCATTGTTTTTGTCAAATACAACCAAATTTATATTAGCAGCTAAATTGTACAAAAGGAAAGCCCTTTCAATACAATATTGTGACGTTTCTATAGTCCAGTCATGCTGCTGAACACCAATTTTTTACATAGTAAATTACAAACCTGATTTTTTTCATTGCAGCACACAGGTTAATACATTTATTCAAGTAAATTCATATGTACGGTAAATCTGATTTATGATTCCCCTTAAATTAATGAACTAAATATGCAACTTTGTGCTCAAAGAGCTGGCCAAACGTAAACACTTTAAAACATATATATTACCATCATGAAAGAAAGAAATCATCAATAAGACTTGCAAATGTCACATTCAAAGGTGAATTGGATTAACCTGGACATATGAAACATGAAAGTGCTGCAATTCTGAAAAATGTTAGAGTAGGGAACAATGACCTGACATTTGCAGTTCATTTTGTGCCCAGTCACAGATGAAAAAAAAATTGATGTACAGGGTGGAACCTGAGATCCTAAAATTCTTGGATGCTAGGAGATATGATTATATTTTGTGACAGATCAGAGTGAAAATACACAGTAAGGGGTAGCTCCTCATCTGGTGTAAGTTGTCATAGCTCCATTGACTTCACTGGAGCTACACCAGTTTACACCATTTGTGGATCTGCCCTCAGGGATCTGTTCTACTTCTATGTGCATATGTAACACCCATTAACATTACTGGGAGTTACCTTCCCCTCTTGGGAAAGAGAATAGATTATTAAAGTTATTTGTTATTTTGGGTTTTTAAAAAAAATCATGATATAGGAGACTTTTCATGGTAGTAATTTCACTCATGACATGTGAGAACTTTTAATTAGCTATCACTTTTTAAAATACCTTATTGACTGACAAGGAGTGCTTCTTGCAGGATATTTTTCTGATATCCAGGGTGATACTTTTGGAAATGTTGAACTAATTCTGTTTCACAATGTGATAAATTCTTCTGCAGTATCAAGGGATCATTTTTCAGATTACTCAGCTTTCATTACTCCCTTTTGTGCGTGCGCACACACACACACACACAATATGCCTCTAAAGATTGTCTCTAAATCCAATTACATTATAAATTATATTTAGTAGCACTAGTACATATTTATTGAGCTATTTTCCAGAAGAACTATAGAATACCAATTTATAAAGTATAAAAATCCTCCTTCCCTCACCCTTTTAAGGTAAAATTCTGCTCAGGAACAGTGTTGCCTTTACTTCTCTACAGTTTAAAATCCTATGCATTAACTGAGATCGAGATTATGAGACTGCTTCCCTCTTCCCCTTCCCAATGCCTGTGGCATGCAAAGCACCTTCCTACTTTGCATAACCAACACAAGGGCCACTCTCAGCACCAGTCCCTGTGAACAGGGGCTTCTCCAGATTTGCTTCCACACCAGCTTACAGAGCAGGGCTAGTGCACCAGAATGTATACCATCCTTGCAGTATGTACCACATATACAACTCCTATGTACACCATGCTTGGGGAAGATTGTGGGTTGTAGCATTGTGGCTTGGCACCACCCTCCACATAGGACTCTGAAAAGTGTACACATTTCTTACAAAATACACAGGCAGTATCAGCGCAAACTTCCATCATACAGACTTTCCAAAGAGCTTCAGAAGTGAGTGGACCACCCCGGGAGTCAGACAACTGTTCCCTTCCCATGTCAAATCAATCTTTGGCCCCCCACGCCTCAAATCATTGTAGACACCTGCCCACAAGGAAATGAAATGAGATCACCAGTTCATTTGACGTAACCACTAAGCAGCTGTCAGATAACAGCGTTCTTCAGGCAGTGCTGACCTTGTCTGGATTCAAATAGGTAACCTAGAAAGTAGAGTCTCCATAGTCCTTCTCTGATACTCAACGCCATTCCTGTTCTCTCGCAGTGTCACCTTCAGACATAGCTGCCCCCAGAACAGTTCAGAGCAAACAAACAATATCATTGTGTGCAGATAGAATAATCTTTTAATAATGACCATAAATAATTGCACACACAGAAATCTGTTGTCTATATAAAATGGCTTCTAATTAGTTTATTACATCTGGTATATAGTGACAATAAGGACAGGCAAAGAGATCCAGTTTGTATTAGATTGTCTTTTTGGTAGTCCATGAGAGCATATTCTTCTGTTCATTGAACACATAGAGGTTTATTCTCCATCAGAGCACAGGACATATGCAACTATTGTTAGTGATAATGGCATTTACCTGCATAAAATCCCTGCACATTTATGAGAGAGAGATCTCTTGAAGATATGGAATATCTGTCTTTTGCAACACTGTTTTCAGGAATACATAAATATTGTACTAAGGTACAAATTACTATAATGTTAGTTCTAACACTTTATTTTCAAAGGTGTATATAATTCCACTGGAAAAAAAATCATTGTAGACTAAAACTGACCCATAAAGCTTGCCAGGCAAGAAAAGGGCAAGTCATTTTGCTTGATCATGTGTCTCAAATGAACACAGTTGCACATCAGGAAAGTGCATTATTTTCAGCACATCTGCCTAGGCAAATTTGTATGGCCATATAATAGCTGCAAGACATTTTCTAGACTATTGTTTTTTCAAGGAACCTTCAAAGAGTATTCAATGCGCAGGGTTTTTTTTTATTAATGTGCACATGCATCCTCTCAGCTCTTAGGGGTGATTTGGAAAAACATTTCTGTTCAGAAAAGTACTTAAGTACATGCTTAACTCTAAGTATCCACAGGTCAAGAAGGATGTTTGGTAAATTGGGGATGGTTCAGAGAAGGTACCGCAAAAATGATTAAAGGATTGGACAATATGCCTTAAAGTGAGAGACTCACAGAGCTCAATCTATTTAGCTTAACCAAGAGACGGCTAAGGGTTAACATGATAACACTCTTTAGGTACCTACATGGGAAGCAGAAATTTGATCATAAAGGGCTCTTTAATCTAATGAGAAAAAAAGTATAAAAGGCCTAATGGCTGAAATTTGAAGTTAGACCAATTTACACTGGAAATAAGGCATGCATTTTTAACCATAAGGATAATTAACGATTTGGAACAACTTACCAAGGATTGTGCTGGATTCTTCCTCGAACAGTTCTTCTAAAGCAGTGTTTTTCAACTCAAACTTTCAATGTAGACTATGTCTCAGATTTCCAAAGGGGGCCTGCAGCTTCATTTGAAATTTTGTAGGGGTCCACAAATGAAAAAAGGTTGAAAACCACTGTTCTAAAAGTATGCTGTAGTTCAAACAGGAATTCATTCAGGGAGGTTCTATGGTCTGTGTTATACAGAAGGTCAGACTAGATATCACAGTGGTCCCTTTCAGCTTTATAATCTATGAATAAGGCTCAACATTAACTAATGAAATATTTGGCATGATTATAAAGATTTTTTAGTTCAGAGTAGAGGATGTGGGCTTTATCTTCATTTCTATTTTTTGTTTGTTTTTGCTTTGTGGCCATAACTGTCACATATTCTCCACAGTAGTGATTCACAAGAAACTCAAACATACAACCACTTACTAGTAAAAGGATGGAAGCTGTATAACCTTGGACGTGTCAAAGGGAAACATTCTTTTGGCAATACTGTATAATAAGCTTGAGAGTAGAGAACTCATCATGATAGTTTGTATGGGCTAGAACAGTGGCTCTCAACCTTTCCAGACTATTGTACCCCTTTCAGGAGTCTGATTTGTCTTGCATACTCCCAAGTTTCACCTCACTTAAAAACTCTTGCTTACAAAATCAGACATAAAAATACAGAAGTGGCACAGCACACTATTACTGAAACATTGCTTGCTTTCTCATTTTTACCATATAATTATAAAATAAATCAATTGGAATATAAATATTATATTTACATTTCAGTGCATAGTATATAGAACAGTATGTAAACAAATCAGTGTCTGTATGAAATTTTAGTTTGTACTGACTTTACTAGTCCTTTTTATGTAGCCTGTTGTAAAACTAGGCAAATATCTAGAGGAGTTGATGTACCTCCTGGAAAACCTCTGTGTACCGCTCAACCAGGGGTTGAGAATCACTGGGCTAGAAAATAGCTTTCATTTTAAAGATATTGCACTGTTTGGGGTGATGGGTCAAGAAGCACCTCTAGATCTTTGTACATCATAAAGAAGTACTTCATTTCTGTTAAATGCACAAGAGCAGTAAATTATGGAAATGGACAATGGAATTTGTTAAACCAAAAATATGATACATTTAAATATTGTGTTCAAAAATTATTCAGAAACTATTCTTGATTTCTGTGACTATACCCATTGGGCCAGCTGTTTTGCTGGTGCAAATTGGCACAGTTCCAATGGCAATGCACCAGTTGGCAGCAGCAGTGAATTTAGCCCTATGTTTTAAGTATTCACCAAATAGTTTGGATTAATAATGTTCAGACTATGGGTTGTTCTCAAACTGTTCCCTTGAGCTATTTATTTACTATTCATAGTGTAACTGATCGCATGGTATGTTTGGAGAAGTGCCACTTTTTTAACATGAGAATGATGGATTCGTAATAGTGAATAGGAATTTCAATACAAATTAATTAAATTTTCAGAATTCACAAACATATTCATGAGTACATTTCAGTGGTTATAAGAACATTTGCAAACAATGAATAGTAGGGCCTAATAAAGAGCAGTGATTTGTACTGAGATGTTTATTCACAAATATATTCACCAAGCTATTTCTTCACTGTTCAGCCAGCTTTATAAACCTCATATGGGATCTCTGAAGTATGGTGTTATGGGGGAGAAGCAGAGAAATTGAATGTATATTTTATCAAAACCAAATTTAGTGTAAGGACAGAGACAAATGGAAAGTCAAGTGGTGATGGGAATTTTCTCTGCATTGGCCTCACTAATTATATTTATAAGAAAGTGGTGAGAAAATCATTTACATTGATTGATATTGACAACAAAATCTTGCTTATGACAAATACAGTAGAGAAGTTATTCAAGAAAACTTCCTTCTTGAAATTACCTTATTCCTTACTAAATTCACAAAGAATCAAGCTTTTCAGCTGCACAAGTCTCGAGTTATATCAGTTCAAAGGACTCATCTAACTTCCACATCTGCCATTTCAGCAATATTCCTAGGTTTCACATTTATGAGTTGGCACACTGGGTTCGTTTGTGCCAGTTGCTTCTATTTTTCTCTATTATCCTCCTGCTTTTAGATTTGTACATCCCACAGTCCCAGTATGCTACAACAGATTTTCTGTGTCGATACAAATTGTTTTAAAACCAAGTCAAAAGAGCTGGGTTTTCTAAACAAGCTATGTGAAAATGTCTTTAAAATGTTATTTTGACCACAGAGTTCTTAATATTAAGGCAATCTTGCCTTGGTTTCTCAGTCAGAAAAAACTAAGGCTATGGAAAGTTTAGGTATCTGTCTACTTATGGTAACTTCCATTAAGAAAGGTATTTTAGGAGACTGGAAGGTTCAGGGGATTGACAGCTTTAACAGAATATAGATATGTTCTCATCTAGATCATTGATTCAAATATAGACTAGGACATCAGTGATGGAAAGTCATTTCTAATGCTGACCGGCATATGAGAAATGAGTTGTGGTCTCGGTATATTTTCTAGCTGACAGGTGTTCACAACACAAAAACCACCATCACAGATGGCACTAATTAACATCCCTGCTGGCAGTCTCAGCAGAAAGGGCAGCAACTGACTCGACTTGGACACTTAAATACGGTACCTTCTCTCTTCTAGAGGTGATCTCTTCATGTCAGTCTTGAGGCACATTGTTAGAGCAGTGTGGGGAAGTTTGCACATTCACCAACAGTGTTGTATCTGTCCTGTGGAGAAATAGTTGCAGATATGTCAACCTGACTTCTTTCACAAACACTAAAATTAATTTAATATTTAGAAAATAAACTAAACTTTAAGGGATTTCTTCCAGAAGGATGTACATTCAAGATGGATTAATACATGTACAAGTAGAGGTAGAAGCTTATAGTCATGAGTGTATATAAATCTAGGGTCCAAATGGACTGTTAAAATAAGTGGGAGAATTTCCATAGACTTCAGCAGAGTTACAACCACTATATCAGTGGTGAATATGATACTAATTCTTGTCTAGATCCTGCAAGCAGCTCCGTGTGGACTCTACATCAATTCAGGACTTCACTGAAGTAAACACAACTCCAGGCAGGCATAGGACTCTCCCATGGACAGCTAGTTGCAGGATTGGGGTCATTGGTTGGAACCCTGCCCTTGTTAGATAGCCAGAATGAGGAACATAGTTGACAAATAATGTATAAGCAGAAACCCAAACACACATGGCTTTTTTAGTAATTTGTATTTGTTTTATTTACCATATAAAATTATCTCTGACTGAAATATCAGTCTCCAAGCAGATGACTCAACACGCACATGCGAAGGCAATACAATACACACTCTTTAATACATGCCCTCATTTTTCATTACCCATTAGTGACTGTTGTAACTGCAAATTACATATAGCTAAATAATACAACATACAAAGCCAATATGTATTTGCTGCATTTTGGGACGTGTGGGGAGCCTTTTAGTGAAGTGAAGAGTACTGTGTAGCACAAGCTGTCTTTTCATTTGTGACTTGCCGCTGGCTGCATGGCTTGCCTCAGTCAAAAACACAGTGTGATAAACCTTTCATTTCATTGAAAGGCATCCCACATGTCACACAATACTGTGGCCCTGTGACTGAGCAATTTTCATTTGTTTGTGTTCTTTCGTGCATGTTTTTAAAACAATTGGATGGCATAAAGAATACTTGTACCTTATTAATAACTGGTGAGGCATTATAGTAACATTAATCATTATGGACCTGATCCTGAATTCTTTATGTGTCCAAAACTACCGATGAAATCAGTGGAGTGTTGCTGTGGTAGGCACTTTAGAAATATTGATAGCTAAAATAGATAAGATGCAAGGTCATACCTGAAGTGAATAAAATTATCCACAGCAATCACAGGTGAGAGATATTGGGCCCGATACAATGCCCATGGAAGCGAATTGAAAGACTCCCATCGACTTCAATGGACATTGAATTGGGCCCAACATTCATATTATGTATTGGTCTGTTTGACTATGGTACTAAGATTCCTCAGACAGTATTACAGATCCAGAGGATGCCCGTGTGCAACTACATTGATCTCACCATTCTCTGAAAGTTATGTAAAGTTTCATGTAGGAAAATAGCATTGTGTTTAGCTACATATTTGAGGATTTTCATACACGTCTTTTATTCCACCAGAGTAAATTATCCAGTAAATTTAACCCTTTTTTCTGTCTGCAGATTTTGATTTTTATAAATGTTTTCATTGTTTGCAATTGTTTGACAAGTGTTTTACACTCTTATTAATATGTGGACATGTGTATTTGTACAAAACACCAATTCCCCCAAAATTTATGCAAACAAAAATCCACCTGTGTAAAAAGCAAACAAAAAGGGTCATGAATTTGGCTGAACTGACAGCTTTTCAAAATTTGACTGAATGTTCATCAATAACATTTTACAGCGTTTGACGAGGCTGTAATGACACAGTATGCATGCATCTACATACAATAGTCTATAATAGTATGTGAATAACTGTCATGGGCGGGGGGAAGAGAGCGCTCACTCTTAGGCCTGATCTACACTAGAAGATTAGGTTGGTTTAACTATGTTGGTCAGGGGTGTGAAAAGTCCACAGCCCTGTGTGGCATTGTTAAGCTGACCTAAGTCCCTGTGTAGACAGCACCAAGTCATCAGAAGAATTCTTTCATCGACCTAGCTACCAGCTCTCTGGGAAATGGATTACCTACTCCAAAGGGAGAATTCCTCCCATTGGCATTGGTAGTGTCTACACTGAAGTGTTACAGTGGCACAGCTGCAGTGGTGCCACTGTAGTGTTTTATGTATAGAGAAGTCCAAAGTCAAACATACCTTTCCAGGGAAGAATATTTGTCAACAGTAAAATTGTATAAGAACATCTGTTAGAAAGCATCTTTTGGAGGACAACAGCATCTGGGTTAAGCTTCAGTTTTGAGTGTTGGATGATGCTAGTCCTTCAAATGATTATGTACTTCCCTTTTGTGGGCTCCACATGTGTGAATATGGAATCAGGACTGGGTACTTAATATGGCTATGTTTATAAAAGCAGATCATGACCCAGAAGATCCTTATTTTATTCTTCTGTAGGAAAAGCCAAGCTAAAGCAGTCTTCACAAAACAATTAGTGCATGGGCAGCAGGTATAATAGGCAGGGGAAGCATTGCCTCCCCTAGCACAGCCAGCCCTGCTGCCTGACACCTGGGCCATGGTTCCCCCCCATGCCTGCTCTGACCCTTCCCCGAGGCTCCCACGGCTTGTTGCTGCTGCCTAGGGTGAGTCTTCCTCCTCTCCTCTCCGCCACTCCATCTCACCTCCTTCCCCCCTCGGAGGTCCCCGCAGCTCCCGACCACATCTCTCCTCACCTCTCGCTCCCCATGGGGTGTCTGTGTGTGTCAGAGAATGCAATCGGGGAGTCAGTGGCAGACGGGGGGTGGGGAGTGAGGAGGTGAGCGGAGGGGATCCCTGGGGGTATGTCTACACTGCAAAGCTGTAGACAAAACTTTTGTCTTTCACAGGTACTTTAAAAAGCCCCTCCCCCACTGATGCAAGTGGCAGTGTGAACGTGGCTTTGTTGGCAGGAGCGCCCTCCTGCTAACAAAGCTAATGCTACTCACAGGGCTGGAAGTATTTTGTCGGCAAAAGTGCTGACAAAGTACCGACAAAGAGCGTTTACACATGCTGACTTTTAGTGACAAGGTTGTGTTGATACAGCCACATTCAGCTGTCTTTTATATTGTAGGAAAATGTGTTAATGGGGTTAAAAACAGTTTCCGAATGACTACCCTTCAGTTATTCTCTGTACCTAGAAGAAGGAACTGCTAACCTGGCGCAAGGAGGCCCTGACATAGCCAGTGAGTTTATTTCTTGATGTAGTTATTTTATTCAAACCCAGTTTAAGTAAATGAGTCTGGCAGGGAATTCTGTGTAAGAAAGTTGATTAAACTACTGCCTTAATGCAGGCTGTCAATGACAAGCACTTTTTCAAAAGGAGAGATTAGTCTTCAGGTTGGCGCAGGCAGCCTGGCTTTTCCTTTCTCTCTATACAGCACACCCCTAACTCCCTGCCACGCAGAGGAGAATCTATCTGGCAATTGAGCTATACCTGTTGCCTGTTTAGTTCCCTTGGGGAATGTTATTAGTGCTTTAAGGTGAAAAGTGGAGAGGGTGTTGGGAGGTGAGGGGGGCAGCAGCAGGGTGAGTGACTATAAAAGGGTTCAAAAAGAACTAGATAAATTCATGGAGGATAGGTCCATCGATAGCCAGGCTGTACAAGGATGGTGTCTCTAGCCTCTGTTTGCCAGAAGCTGGGAATGGGTGACAGGGTATGGATCACTTGATGATTACCTGTTCTGTTCATTCCCTCTGGGGCACCTGGCATTGGTGACTGTCGGAAGACAGGCTACTGTGCTAGATGGGCCTTTGGTCTGACCAAGTATGGCCGTTCTTATGATATGTTCTTATGTGAGGAGGCGAGCGGCGAGCCAGCTGAACAGCAGGTGGTGTTAGGGGTCTCGTGGCAGGTGGGGAAAGGATCTGGTGGTGGGCGGGGGTGGTGAGGAGGCGAGGAGTAAGTGGGCGAGTGGCAGGCAGGGAGGAGAGGTGAGTGTAGGATGAGATCTCGGGGAGGGGATCAAGAGGTGAGTGGTGAGTCAGCGATGGGTGGGAGTGGGGCCTGGGGCAGAGCAGTGGTGGAGTATGGGTGGGGCTGTGGACAGAAGTGGCAGGACAAGGAGCTCACCTTCCCCAGGGGAAGTTTCACCCACTGCCCATGAATTAGTGCCTACACTGTTGTTGTAACTGTTAGATTATTAACTTTCAATGTTGATTTTAAAAACAGATACTTACTATGTATGTTGCTAGAAAGTACAGTATATTCCCTACACAAGTTGGTCAGTTTTTTTCCACTGAAGAAAATTTAGATGAAAATAAAGAAAAAATATTTTTATCTAAGTTTTCCATGGAAAATTTGGATTTTTGGGTGGAAATTTGAATATTGAAAATTTTCAGCTGAAAGCCAAAATATTTCAGTTTGGAAATGCTGTCATGTTCCCTCATGGTAGTTGTAGTTTGGATGCCTCATGCTCCCATTCTTCTCTATAGGCTGGACTTCCTGGTCAGACTGCTCCGCAGTCTCCTCTCTTGGAGAGTGAAGATGGTGCACCACGGGAGTCACTGGCTATGGTGCATCATGGGAGATGTAGTCTATCCAGTGAGCCCAGCCTATGGAAGAGAATGGAGACAGAAGGCAACCGAACTGTAACTTCCATGAGGCACCATTTCCAGATTGAAATATTTTGTGTTTTGGCTTAATTTTTTTGTTTTTTGTTCAAAATATTTTGTTTTTTGGTTTGTCAGTTTTTCAATAAAGCATCAACATTTTTTGTGGGAAAAAAAGACACTTTTGTGAAAAAAAAATTGTATAATCAAGCCCCCTATTTTCCATTAAAAACAGTTTGATAGAAGAACTTTGGCCAACCCTATTCCTACTCCTGATCATGTGACTGGTGGGAGTAAGGCTTATTTTAGGATAACATAATACTAGTTTATGTGTGCAGCTGTATCAGAAAATTGAAGTAGCCTGATCTATTGTGCTTTACAATATGTTGATTTCATGTGGAAAGAACACATGGCCAAATTATCCACATAGCTAAAATTATTCTGTTATGATTACAATTTCTATGCAATATTTTGTTAGCTTTTAATAATCTTTGTTTGGCATTGACTATCAGGATTGAATTTCATGTTGAATTACAGCTCCTATAACTTCATTGACTTCAGTATAGTAACAAGGGGCAAGTGAACACAAAATTAGACCTTAAGGATTGCTTTAAAAAAAGCTGAGATTTCTGAATATTAGGCTACTCCTGTTTACTTTATCTATATATTCTTGTTCTTGCCCTTCATTATTTCATCTCTTGTTCTCCTTGTCTCTCTTCATTTTATCTATGCCTCTTACTGACCTGTGTCACTTTCTCTGGGTGGTTGCATCCTTGTCCTATTTTATCTCCGAGAACCATAACTGTGTAGTAGGTGTTTATGATTGTGTCTGTATGCCAGATGCTTTATTCTTCCTAATGGAGGGAAATGGAAAGCAAGAGAAATGTTTAACGGTGAGGGAGGGAGAAAAGAGTGAGTAGGGTCTTTTCTCATGGCACCCATTCTACTAGAGGTGAGCTGCTATAACTGAGGGTTATACATCTGAGATCCAATGGTAATCAATTATGGTAGGTCTCATAGTTTAGTAAAAAATATAATTGGTATTTAGTACAGTTTTCTGGTTATACCAAAGTCACTGGAATCAGTGACTAAGGGGTTGAGTCTGTCCTGAAGTTTGAGGGAATGGTGAACAGGAAAATTAGTTTCAGTAATGAACTCAGATAGCAACCAATCACAGGTTTTGCTGCATGTATTTTCTCTCACTCTTGGATATAACATATCCACAGTGGAGTATTGTTCAATGTTTGTATTTTCCACTTTGTTGAGATTTTACACTAAATTTGTTCTTATAACATAAACAATGGCTCATGTAACTGAAGAAAGCAATAAGCAGAATGAAAAGATTCATCTATATCATTTTCATAGTATCACCGATTATGATATCACTTTGTACCCAGAATGATATAATTTGTCTGACAGCACATGCAAAATAAAGTAAACATTATCGGAGGAAAATGAAAACTGGAACCTATAGTAGGTGCCTTTTTTTTTTGGATCTAGCCGTTTCCCAGGAATTATTTAATACAAGTATTTTGCTGGACTACACTGTAGATGTTTGTAAACATTTGTTGACACTAACCACAGAAAACATCATATATTGATATTTTCAAGAGGTCTTAGTACCACAATCTAGCTATATGCTATATACCACCCTGTATATGCTGCTAGGGCTATCTTCTGATGTAACCACAATATTAATATGCTCTCATCTAGTCAATACAAACAGGGGCGGCTCCAGACCCCAGCACGCCAAGCGTGTGCTTGGGGCGGCATGCCACGGGGGGCGCTCTGCCAGTCGCAGGGAGGGCGGCTGGCGGCTCCGGTGGACCTCCCGCAGACGTGCCAGCGGAGGGTCTGCTGGTCTCGCGGCTCCTGCGGGAGGTCTACCGGAGCCACAGGACCAGCGGACCCTCCACAGGCACGTCTGTGGGAGGTCCACAGGAGCCGCGGGACCGGCGACCGGCAGAGCGCCCCTGCGCCGTGCTGCCGTGCTTGGGGCGGCGAAATGGCTAGAGCCACCCCTGAATACAGAATAGATTCATTTCTTGAAAATATGATGTCCCTGTGTAGCAGTTCCTACTGCTGGCCCTTTCACAAACTCAGTCAGAGACCACCCCAAAGCACATGCACCAGTGCTCTCTTATTGTTCGTGCCTGTCCCCACCACCTACTATTTACATATCTTACAGAGCAACACCCTGAGAGACCACTAGTTTCTCCTGCTGGCAGGAATCTAGAGCCCCTTGCTCCTCCCTTTCCTGTCTCCTCCCCCGCCCTGCTTCCTCTCAGCCAGCTTTATGTAGCAGGCTGGCCACTCAGGCCCACAGGTGCATCCCCTCAGGTGACTAGGGCGTGGCCTCCCCAGCCAGTCCTAACTAATCCCCCTTTTAAGAGGAGCTGGGATAACAGGGGCCTGGCTTGGATCTCCTAGCCAGCACCCTGTTACACCTTGTCACATCTACTTGTCTCTCTTCTAGTGATGCAAGATATATGTGACTGGGTGAAAGTGATCATTAAATGATAGATTTCATGATTCTAAGGAAAGAAAGGAGTGAGAACAGCAGAATAAGTACAATGGATTTCAAAAAAGCAGACATTAACACACTCAGAGAACTGGTAGGTAAGGTACCATAGGAAGAAAATGTAAGGGATAAAGTAGTTCAGGAGAGCTGGCAGTTTCTCAAGGATACAATATTAAAGGAACAACTGGAAACTATCATGATGTGAAGGAAAGATAGGAAGAATAGTAAGAGGCCAATACGGCTCCATCAGGAGCTCTTTAATGACCTGAAAATCAAAAAGAAATCATTCAAAAAGTGGAAATAAGGACAATTGGTTAAGGAGGAGTTCAAAAGAATAGCACAAGCATGTAGGGACAAAATCGGAAAGGCTAAGGTACAAAAAGAGTTGCACCTAGCAAAGGACATGAAAGGCAGTAAGAAGTTCTTTACATTAGGAGCAAGAGAAAGTTGAAGGAAAGTGTAGGCCCTCCACTTACTGGGAAGGAGAGCTAATAACTATGACGTCAAGAAGCCTG
Source organism: Mauremys reevesii (assembly GCF_016161935.1). Taxonomy (NCBI): domain Eukaryota; kingdom Metazoa; phylum Chordata; order Testudines; family Geoemydidae; genus Mauremys; species Mauremys reevesii. Next base: position 101,783,165 of record NC_052625.1, on the reverse strand, counting down.
AGGTGTTTAATATCTATTATAATTCAGTCTTCACTAAAAACATAATTGTGCCAGCTGCTTAACACAATTCATATTAACAACAAGGAGGAAGGAAGGCAAGCCAATATAGGAAAAGAACAGGTTAAAGACTACTTAGATGATTTAGAACAGTAGTGGGCAACCTGCGTCCCCTGGGCTGCATGCAGCCCATCAGGGTACTCTGATTGGTGGGCCATGAGACATTTTGCTGACACTGACCATCCGCAGGCATGGCCCCTCACAGCTCCCAGTGGCTGCGGTTCGCTGTTCCTGGCCAATGTGAGCTGCAGAAAGTGGCGTGACATGTTGGCTGCTGCTTCCCGCAGTGCCCATTGGCTGGGAACAGAGAACCACAGCCACTGGGAATTGCGAGGGGCTGTGCCTGCAGACAGTCAACATCAGCAAAATGTCTTGTGGCCCACAATCAGAGTACTCTGATGGGCTGTATGTGACCTGTGGAGTTATTCAAATCAGCAGGACCTGATGAAATTTATCCTAGAGTACTTAAGGAATGAACTGAAGCAGTCTCAGAACCATTAACTGGTATCTTGAGAACAGGGACGGCTCCAGGCCCCAGCACGCCAAGCGCATGCTTGGGGCAGCATGCCGCGGGGGGGCGCTCTGCCGGTCGCCAGGAGGGTGGCATCCCGCGGCTTCGGTGGACCTCCTGCAAGCGTGCGGGAGGTCCACTGGAGCCGCGGGACCCACGACCGGCAGAGCACCCCCAATGGCATGCCGCCGTGCTTGGGGCGGCGAAATGGCTAGAGCCGCCCCTGCTTGAGAACACATGAAGAATGGATGAGGTCTCGTAGGATTGGAGAAGAGAGAACCTATGCATAAAAAAGGACCGAGAAAATAATAGATCAATCAGCCTAACTTAAATACCTGGAAAGATACTGAAACAAATTATTGAGTAACCAAATTGTAAGTGCCAAGACGATAATAGCGTTATAAGGAATAGCCAGCATGGATTTGTCAAGAACAAATCATGCCAAAGTTATTTACTTTCCTTCTTTGACAGGATTTCTGGGCTAGTGGATGGAGGCAAAGCAGTAGATGTGATATATCTTGGTTTAGTAAAGCTTTTGACACAGTCCCACATGACATTGTCATAAGCAAACTAGGGAAATGAAGTCTAGATGGAATTCCTATAAGTTGGGTGCACAACTAGCTGAAAGACTGTACAGTAGTTATCAATGACAGTTATTCACTGTCAAACTTGGACGATGTATTTCGTGAGGTACTATTCAATATTTTCACTAATGACTTGGAGAATGGAGTGGAGGGGATGCCTATAACATTTTTAGATGACACCAAGTTGGGAAGGGTTGCAAATACTTTGGAGGACAGGATTAGAATTAAAAATGACCTTGACAAATTGGAGAGTTAGTCTGACATCAACAAGGCGAAATTCAATAAAAGCAAGTGCAAAGTACTTCTCTTAGGAAGGAAAAAAAATCAAATGCACAACTATAAAATGTAGAATCACAGGCTAAGTGGTGTTACTAATGAAAAGGATCTCGTGGTGTTATAGTGGATGGCAAATTGACTATGATCCAACAATATGATGAAGTTGCAAAAAAGGCTAATATCATTCTGGAGTGTATTAACAAAAAGGTGTATGTAAGACATGGGTAGTAATTGTCCTGCCCTACTTTGCATTGGTGAGGCCTCAGCTGGAGTACTGTGTCCAGTTCTGGGCCCCACACTTTAAGAAAGATGTGGACAAATTGTAGAGAGTTCAGAGATGAGATACAAAATGATAAAAGATTTAGAAAATCTGACCTATGAGGAAAAATTAAAAATCACTGAGTATGTTTAGTCTTGAGAAAAGAAGACTGAGGGGAGGGGAATCCGATAAAACTCTTCAAATATGTTAAGGGCTGTTATAAAGAGGATGCTGATCAACTGTTGTTCATGTCTACTGAAGGCAGGACAAGAAGTAATGGGTCTTAATCTGCAGCAAGGGAGACTTAAGTTAGATACCAGGAAAAACTTCCTAACTATGAGGATAGTTAAGTTCTGGAATAGGCTTCCAAGGGAGGTTGTGGAATCCCCCTCACTGAATGTTTTAAAGAACAGGTTAGACAAACATCTGTCAGGGATGGTTTAGGTATATTTTCTCCTGTCTCAGCCTGGCAGGTGAGGGGTGGGGCCTGGACTAAATGACCTCTTGAGGTCCCTTCTAGCCTTACATTGCTATGATTTTTTTCTCTGCATTTTTCTCCTCATGGCAAGCCACACTGACACAGATTGCTGTATTTTCTGCATCTTCTATTTCATTGCTGTTGAATGAATGCTGTCTATTGCAGTAGATCTCAGACTTTTCCACACCATGACCCCATGTTACAAAAACAAAAATTTTGAGATTCCCTTCCCTCCCACCACATCTAGCTATAAGGAGAGGCAAGTGCTCATGACCGCCTTGGAGCTGTTTGTGACCCCCTGGTTGGGAAGCCACATTCTATTGGTTTTACTTTAATAGTGAATGTGAAGGAGTCAGTGAGACTATTTCCACCCACTCTTCTCCTGCTGTTAACGCAACACATTTTTTAAATTTAATTGCTTATTTGTTGTTCATTATTTGTTGCTGTAGTTAGAGACCATTGAACTTAATAAATAATTATTCCCCTAATGGTCTGAAGGAAGTCTGAGTGGCCCAAAGCACAACTACTTGTGTTGGGGAAGAGGGGAAGAAGTTTTGGGAGAAGTTCAGTAATATTTTATATATATATTATATATATGGAAAGATACTGGAACACTCAATTTGTAAGCACCTTGAGGATAATAGGGATTATAAGAAATAGCCAGCAGGGATTTGTGAAGGCAAATCATGCCAAATCAACCTAATTTCCTTCTTTGACAGTGTTACTGACCTAGTGGATGGGGGAAGCAGTGGATGTGAAATATCTTGATTTTAGTAAGGATTTTGACATTGTCCCACATGACATTTTCACAAGCAAACTAGGGAAATGTATTCTAGATGAAATTACTATAAGGTGGATGCACAATTGGCTAAAAGACCATACTCAAAGAGTAGTTATCAAAGGTTCACTGTCAAACTGGGAGGGCATATCTAGCGGGATACCACAGGGATCAGTCTGAGGTCCAGTACTATTCAATATTTTCATTAATGATTTTGGTAATAGAATGGAGAGTATCTTATAAAAATTTGCAGATGACAACAACTGAGATGGGTTGCAAGTGCTTTGGAGGACAGGATTAGCATTCAAAAACACCTTGACAAATTGGAGAATTGGTCTGAAATCAACAAGATGGAAATCAATAAAGTTGAGTGCTAAGTACTTTGGAAGGAAGAATCCAATGCACAAATACAGTGTGGGGAATAACAGGCTAAGCAGCAGTAATGCTGAAAAGAATCTAGGGGTTTTTGCGTGTATTGACAGGAGTGCTGTATGTAAGACACAGGAGGTAATTGTCCTGTTCTACTCAGCACTGGAGACCTCAGCTAGAGTACTGTGTCCAATTCTGAGTGCCACGCTTTGCGAAAGAAGTGGACATATTGGAGAGAGTCCAGAGGAGAGCAACAGAAAATAACAAATGGGTTAGAAAACCTGTTAGAAAACCTTTGAGGAAAGGTTAAAAAAACTGAGCATGTTTAGTTTTGAGAAGAGAAGACTGAGGGAGGACCTGTAAGAGAGTGGTGATCAATTGTTGTCCATGTCCACTGAAGGTAGAACAATAATTAATGAACATAATCTGCAACAAGAGAGATTTAGGTAAGATACTAGGGAGAACTTTCTAACTATAAGGGTAGTTAAATACTGGAAGAGGTTATGGGAAGGCTATGGAATCCCTATCATTGGAAGTTTTTAAGAACAGGTTATACAAACACCTGTGAGCAATTGTATATGTTTACCTGGATCTGCCTTAGAGCAGGGGGCTAGACTTGATGACTTCTTGATGTCCCTTTCAGCCCTACATTTCTATCATTTCATGTGTAATAATATATTCTACCTTTGTCATAGCCATAATGTTGTGAAATCTGAAGCAGAAATGTGCTGGTACCACAAGCATCTTAAGAGACATCATCACTTTTTAGAGATCGTATGTGGACAAATGAATAATGAAATGCTTTCTAAAACTCCTGGAAATGTATCCTACTGAGCTCAACAGGAGTTTAGTGTTGACTTCTGTTCGTACATGGATTCTATGGGCTTGATCTTGAATGAGGCTGAGCATTCTGGACTAATTCAACAAAGCATGTGCTTAAAGTTAACCCTGTGAAATTGAATAGGATTACTTACATGCTTAAATTAAGCACACGTGTAAGATTATTTGGATCACTCCAACACTCCAGCCACCTTGTAGGATACAATTCCATCTGCTTTGCTCCACATTATAACACAACATTTTTATAGACAAAATAAACTATATTCATAAGCCTAGGAAAAAGTAGCATTATTTGCTGATAATAGAATGCATGTGAGAAGATGCTGAGTGGCTTGTACACGCCACTAGCACTCTAAGATAAACTTATGATCTTTTAATAAATTGTGTGTTCATTTTATTTTTTATACTTGTGCAGCATACCTAATGTAAACGCCAGCATTCTTATCCAGCAAGAACACTTATATTCTTTTATGGTGAAATTCACCCTCACATACCTTCATATAGACTATCATACAAAGCTCTGTGGGTCTCTCCAGGGTGGGGGAACGGAGTTCATGGAGCTCTTGTTGCTGCTCCAACTCATAAGCTAGTGCTATGGTCACAAACCTATGCATGTTTTTAGACCTAATTGGTCCTCCTATCATGGCTCAAATAGTCCTGCCATAAGCTCGCCCCCAATACATCCCTTACTGATATCATGGGACTAGTATAGAGACCCCTTCCAGGGCATGCAGGAGAGCGGAGAGGCTCCCAGTACAACCTCTCCTCCAGTGCATCCTCATGGTGGGTTTGAGGGGGCACAAAGGGATTTACCTAGACCCCAAGTATGCCCCTGAAATATCATTTTTCCTGCATTTCTTAATTTATATTATTTGTTTGGATGCGCTGTGCTATGAATTTCTCTCCATTTTCTTTTAGGCAACTTTGTAAACATTTCAGGCTAAATTTTCAGTAAGATGCTCCTGTGTGGCAGGTTTGACACCAACAATTGCATACTTAATTGCATACACATGTTCACAAATTTTGACTTAAGAGCATGAATGCTATTACATGGCTAAATTGGAGCAATGAAATAAGTGGGTGGCTCTCTAACATATGCAAATATATTATCAACATAATTAGACACTTAACTGGGTGGTGAAACCTCAGCGTATTTTCACATGAAAGAAGTTAGAATTTATTTTGAAATATTCTATTTGTTATGATTTGTTATCCTTTTGCTAAAAATCAAAGTACTCTGATGGAAACTCCATTCTGAAACTGTTCATTGTTAATTTTTATTTCTTGGGTGTTAATTTGTACATATTGGAATACACAATCTCAGACAACAGTGAAAAAATATAGGCAACAAAATAATGTATTAGGTAGAGAGAAAAATTGCCTTCTTCACACAAAGGGGTATGTTGCGTAAGGCTGTTGGTACAGTATTCTGGTTTGTCTGTGAGGATTTAGTGTACATTTGATTATTTAAGAACAGCCCAAAAAGGTGCCTCTCTCAAGCTCTATGAGCTCTTGACAATTTTTTTAAAATAAAACCATACTTAGATTATTGTCTATATGTATGACAGGATGCAGTATACATACACTGCACACACCCCTAAACGATGTAAATTATACTGACCTAAGCGCTGGTGTAGGGAGCGCTATGTCAGCGGAAGTTTGTCTTCAGGGGGTCTTCTCATTCAGCTGAAAATACCACAGAGATAAATGGCCACTTCACACCTCTGAGCCTCCTGTGCTACAGGTGGAAGTATAGAGCCCCTTCCCCCTATACTAGGCCCAGATCTGGGGTACTGACCCTGCTTCTCTTCTGTCCTGCCCCTTCCTGCTCCATCTGGTATGTATAATCCTGACAGCCCCATCACCTTCCCATGGTCCCACCAAGCTTACCAGAGGCATTGAGAGACAAGGAGAGAGAGAGAGAGAGAGAGAGAGTGTGTGTGTGTGTGTGTGTGTGTGTGTCTACACTATAAATTACTCCGGGATAACTTACGTAGCTCAGGAGTGTGAATCATTACAACCTTATTCCTCATTAAAACTGAGGCATTAAATTTTCTACTAATTTGTTTTGACAGGTAATATGCTGACTGAGCTGACACCTATAACAAAATGTGACTAAGTGGATGTGATTTGGAAATGATGTTTTAAGAGATTTTTTTTCCTCCACCATGCTGTCAATGAAAAAGTAATCAATTTAGAATGAAAGTTGTCTTTCTTTGATTGGATTTTTAAAAAATCCTTTTACCTTTTATTTTCCAATTTTTGTTATGTGTTGTGTGTCTGTATGTAGGTATTTCTTAAAACTATAATAACAACAATATTACCATTGCAATTTATACAGATAGGCTTGGAATGGTTAGATTTTTATCAATAAATGTTGATTTCACCATACAGCCATAAACCAATGAACAAATATTTTCATTGACAATAAACAAAATGTACAGATAGGCAAAGTAAGAAAAATGCTGCTTGGGAACTTATTAGAGTTTGATTTAACAATATTTATTTTCTATATTTTGGCATGTGATGTTGAGCTGCTCATAATTTTGTGAAACTGAAAATTTAAATAAATAAAAATTGAAAAAAATGGTTAAAATAAATATTGATATGGCAAAATAGTTAAAAAATAAAATTCTGCTAAGCCTATATATACACAGTAGCAATTTATCTTTTCAAAGTGCTTTACAAACATGAAGCAATTAATCTGATTTAAGTTGCAAAGTTGTAGCTACTAACTTATTGTCCTAACTAGTGTGTAAACTGATATCTTTAAGTGTTGCTTTGGTCTGTAATCTGTAAGAAGGCACTTTAGATATAAAAGGAATTATGAAGGCTCAATAATTACTTTAAAATAACGGTTACTCTATTACGTGTAACAGAATATGAATGGTTGTTGGGGATTTTTCACAAAGATAGAGACTTGATTGCTTGTATAACTTCAACTACAGATATATCCTTGGGAGGCGGCCCTCTGGAATCAATATCAAGCTTTGGTAAAAGGATTTCAGCAAAATAAGTATTTGTCAACTTGGGTGTTCTGTGAAGCTGTAGAGAACAATAGTAATCAAATTCTTCACAGATACTGGCTCAGATGCTGTGCCTAGGCCAAGTGCAACTCATGACACCCAGATGTCTAGATGGTTGAAGCCATGATCCTGGTCCAGCTGTGTGCTAGGCATACGCTCAGATGTTACTCTAGGGCTGCTCTAACTTATGCTGGCTGATAAGGTCCCACGAGATGCCCCAGCCTGACCTCTGTGCCAACAGCCAGGTGCGGAAAGCATAGAAACTACCACACCTACTACACACCACTGGAAGATCCCTCTACAAATGGGAGCCCCGCCCCCCACTCCCACTCTGGACAACTACATCAGCTTTAGGATTTCTTTGAGTCAGCAATGCAGTGCAAAGCAGCTGTGGAAGTAGTTTTTCTCCGACACAGCCCTTCTGCAGCAAAGAAACTGGTCTATCAGTTATCTTTGTGAGAGCTTTCTTTTGTCACTCAATAATGAAAGAATATAGTTTCTCTGTGCCTATGCTTTAGTTCAATAAACCAAGAGCTTATTGGTTTCCCTGTTTTTCCTGTTTAATTGTTTTCAGTGTACATTCTGCTGTTTTAAAAAAATCATATCTGATTAAGTTTACCTCTTGCAGATTCTAGCTGTTTAAAGATTTGATCTGAGCCAGTGTTGTTTTGCTTCCTTTCTAATCTCTTTATTTCTCATTGGTTGTAAATATCCTTTTTGTAGGCTGAGGAGAATGCAATAAGATGACCCGAGAGCACTGACATTTTATATTGTGAGAAGTATCAGGATCATTATTTAAGGCCAGGTGGTCCTCAATTCTATTAATCATTTGTCTGAACTGCTGATTCTTATAATAAAATCCATAGGAAATTCATTCCAGGCAGAAATTTAGGAAGGAAGGCTATTTTTTAGAGAGAGAATTTCAAATAGTTTATTTTTACATTTATAAGTGTGGCATCCATCTAAACAAGGGTTAGGGTTTGCAAACTGGCTTGTTTAAAATAAGGTCTTATTCTCCCCCTACCCTGAACTGAGCCTAAACCTTTATAATAGTTAAAAAAAAAAATACTCCTGGCTTCTCTACTCCATCTCTCAAACCACAAATATGCCATGCCTCTCTCTCATTCCTCTTCTTGTAATACACTTCCCCTTCCCTGTCTCCAGTTGTCAAAAGGTGCCTGTAGGACCATTCCCTCTTTCTGATCCACCAGTAGCTCCACCTGGGCTTGCTCACTAACTATTCATGGGTCACCAGTAGTCTTTCCTGGTTGAACAACAGGCTTCCTCAGCCTCCTCTGGTCTTTGTCTCTCTGCAGACCCATTTTTTAAAACTTCCCTTCCTTAGAAGATCATTATGGGTTCCAAAAGGTTTGGTAGTCTGTCTTAGGTCCTAAGGTCTGTTGCTTTCAAATCTGGCACAGGTTCAATTTGGCACAGGTACCTTCCTAGTCACACTGCATTGCCTGCCTCTGATCAGAGAAGTCTGAAAGTGCATCTGCTGGCATAGGTCTAGCCAACACAATGCCCAACCTCTTGGACCTTGCTAGAATCTTCAGACTCAGTCACTGCATGAGGGTAAAGGACACTACAAAGAGAGAGGTAGTTGGGAGAGGAAAGAGGAGCTTGAGGAATTCAAGGGTGGAATTGTGAAGAAGAAAAGAGAGGAGGTAAGTCCTGCCGAGCTTCACCAGATCTCCAAACCTTGTGCAATTTAATTGCATCCCTGCGTAGGTGCTTTATTGGCTCTTCTATAATTCACAGCACTTTTTAGTGTCAAGTGTATCAGCTCTCAAGTACATCTGTTCTCTTGTATGCACATACAATTCCCTTCCAACCAATGAGAATTGCACCCACATAACTTACGGCGTAAAGGGACCCTTCCTTAAAATGACATTTAAATAGCTGAGTTATTAATGCTGGAAATTGGAATCTGCCTAAAGCATCTCTCTTCCACAATATGCATAATCATGTGCTCATTGCAGATGATAAATACTGGACAGATTTGCATGCTAGACTACAATTTCTCTGAAAATGCCACTGCAATCTAAGAAGTGAAAACTAAAGATTTTTTTTAAAATGTAGAAATAATCTTCCATATATTCAATATAAAAATCCTGCCTAAGTACTGTATGGTGCAGTGTTACCAGTGAGAGGTGAACAGGAAAAAGTTTGGGTTTGAATTGAATAAGCACCCCAGTGTTTTACACGAAGCGTATCCAAATGATCTGAATTCTCTTGACCAGGCTGGAATTTTACTGGAACAGGGCTTTCTCACAAGACTTCCTCTACTGCTTGTTTCCAGGCAGGCCATAGAGACAATGCAAGAACAGCCTTTTTCATACTATTTCTGCACTTGTGCTTCCACTCCCAGCTGGAACTCAAGAGATTCAGAACCTGATACTTTCCCTGCTGCACCAGCTCCGGGATATGGGCCTGTGCTGTGTAAGGGTGGAACCATGGCTCCAGCCACTCCCTGCAGGCACATTTTTCACCTACCTACACGGAGGCATAGTAGCAGCTTGGCAGAGGCTGCTTCTCCCCCTCCAAATGCTCCAGCACTGTGGGCACCCCAGGTGAGGAGTCAGGGGGCTTCTGCTCTCATCTGCCCTTACTTCTCTATGTGGGCAAACAAGGGGCTTCCAACTGAGTGCATAATGGAGCCCCTAATGGAGTTGCATTACAGATGTGTCACACTGCTACTAACTAGCAGCAATTTACCCTGACTCCCCTCTTTGCTTTGCTCTGTACCTGTGCACTCACATAGTGTGTGGTACCGTGGGGTAAACTTTGAGGAAACAAAGTAAGTTATTCTTTCACTACTTTCAGAGCCTTCAAACCAAACACGGCAGTGTCCAAGTAATGTAAAAAATTCCTTCAAAACCCTAACTTCAAGTAAAACAAAACTAACTTTTTATTGACTGTGAGAAAAAGCCAGTGTTCCAGGAATAGGTAAATCAGACAACATAAGAATGTAACAACAGCCCTGGAATGTCCTCTTAGCTATCAGGCCAGGTTTGCCTAATCCTTAAACCTCACAACAACCATATTTTATAAACAGGCAGCTTTCTGGAATTTCCCTTTCCTAGTACATATGATTTAGATTCAGTTTAAAACTATGTTTTCCAGGAGGCTCTTTGGTTAAGCCCCCTCAAATCATATCCTAGATGGCTCTTGGAAACAAATCTGTCTAAGGAGAAACCTCCCATGGAGAGTTAGAAAATCACCACTAAGGGAATCTCCCTAGGCAAATCAGCATCCCAAACAGGTGACTGTGCTCAGATCCAATAGTAAACACTAGATATGCAATGGCATTAACAACAACACAAATAGAGAGTTTTAAAAAAACAGGTCTCATTTCCATCCAAAGTAACAAACAACTGTAGTTCTCCTGCTCCTGTCACAAGTGGAATATTGTCAGTTTCCTTCTACACAGCAGTGGGAAATCTCAAGGCCTCCTCTACTCTGAGTAAATTCACCCCTGTGAAAAGAACCAGTACAAGGCCTATCCACCACTTAAGTCTCAATTCGCCATGAACAACTTCAGGCTGAAAATTAGAGACGGTTTCTAACCATCAGAGGCGTGATGGATGGCAACCAACTTAATTAGTTTCAAGAGAGAGAGATGGACACATTTATGAATGTGATTGTGTGATGGGGTTGCTTGTGATGGTGTGATGGTGTGGGGTAGGGCTGACAGCTCTGGGGCTCACTTCTGGTTTATATCTTGTGTTTTTAAGGGTTCATGTTTCAGGGTTTCAGCCAGCCAACAAAAGGGGTCAGGAAGAGTCCCTATATGAACACACATATATTTTTTCTCTGGAGCATCATGGATGGCCACTGCTGGAGATGGAACACTGGACAGGGAGGGACAGGGCTCTGAGGTAGCACCAGCCATTCTCTCTCTCAAGTGTGTGTCTGCCTGGTTCTTGCTCACATGCTCAGGGTCTAACTGATCACTATATGTGGGGTTAGGAAGCAATTTTCCCCTTGGTCAGATTGGCAGTGACTTTGGGGTTTGTTTGTTTTTTGCCTTCCTCTGCAGTGTCTGGGATTATCTGCATATATCTCACTTAAACATTTCCCTGCCATTGTAGGGGCCTCAGGCACTGGTGCATCTCCGTCCCTCCTATTCTTTCCCCTTGGCACATAATAGTCTAGTCTCCTGTGGGTTGTAATATTTTGGTCTAAATTTGGTTGTTGGGTGGTGTTGATGGCCCGTGCTATTACAAGAGGTCAGACTAGATGATCTGTTGGTCCACTCTGGCATTAAACTCTATGAGTCATATAAATCCACACCTCCCCACTCTTCCCAAAAAGAGATTAAGTGAATTCTTCCTCTAAGAGGATCCATTTCCTCTCTCCAAGTATTAACACTTTTCTGGACCAGTCCAACCCATCTGCACAAAATTGTCCAACATAATAATCCAGGTGAAGATTCTGCTTATTATTGGATATTGCATATATCTGCTTCAGTTCAATCCATTGTATTTGGACTGGATTCAGGAGGCAGATGATATCTGGCCTAAAAACATTGTGTGTGTCTGAAGGATTCAGTATCTTTTCACTGTATTGTTGCTTACATCTTGTCACAAAGCATTATGTTATTTCATGCCAGAGGCTTGACAGTGATGCTAGGTTATACAATGCCAAAAGGGAATTTGTAAATCTAGTGCTTTTGGATCATATAACCTTGGCAAGGCAGGTATCCAGTCAGGATTCTTGGTAGTTATTTAACAGTACTTACCTTTGCAAGTAGTAGATTTGTTGAATTAAGGGGTAAACACTTTCAGATTATTCATATGCATGCTCTCCTTGTGCTAATTTTGCATAGAATGTATCTACAATACTTATGTCACAAGATCCATGGGGGCATTTGTGTATTATTTTATCGGCTCAGGGAGGGCAAGAATGTAGAAGAGAATGCTGCTTCTGAAACTTTTGGTACATGGATCAATTAGGTGACTAATAAGAAATGTTAGGAAATGTAACTGCTGCTCTGGTCACACCTGCTAGTTGTTTTTCCAAGATCAACTATCTCATTAAAAGCAGCAAAGAATCCTGTGGCACCTTATAGACTAACAGACATTTTGTAGCATGAGCTTTCGTGGGTGAATACCCACTTCTTCGGATGCAAGAATCATCCGATTCTTTGCATCCGAAGAAGTGGGTATTCACCCACGAATGCTCATGCTACAAAACGTCTGTTAGTCTATAAGGTGCCACAGGATTCTTTGCTGCTTCTACAGAACCAGACTAACACGGCTACCCCTCTGATACTATCTCATTAAAGTATCAGAGGGGTAGCCATGTTAGTCTGGATCTGTAAAAGCAGCATTAAATGTAAAACATTTTCCTCTTCCAAGATAGCAAAAGCCACTATCCCAGTCTAAGAATGCATTGCCTTGCAAAATTAGCTTTTTCATTGCTGATGACTTGCAGCTATAACTGATTTTTTTAAAAGAATACAGTATTTGAAACAATATAAAATGAGGATATATGCATGCAACTGAAAACTTAATTGGGGTTTTTTAAAGAGCCCAATCATACCCCCAAGATCTAGGTGCACAGAAGATACTCAATGCTGAGATTTCTTCATTCTGAAGGGATAGGAGTTAACCAGTTCTGTGGTATCATTCCCCCTTTCCATGGACTCTGCATGTTCAAGAAGTGATGTCTGGGAAGCAAGTGGGCCAGGGGATGAATAGGGCAGAACCAATATGGGGGGATGAGTGTTGGTTCCCCACTGGTGCTGCAGAAAGTCCCCTGGAAGGATTATTAACTCCCTACTGCAGATTGGAACCTCCCAGAATTGGAGGTCCTGGAGTTGTGTGTCATTGGCATTCTCCTGTCAGGCATCAGAGGCACTGAGGATGCAGCAGCCAGTGCTGAGGCACTGGACCTCTCCACAGATGGCCCTGGCCTCCCCCTGATTCCCTGTGTGATGTTGCAGAAGTCTTTAAGCCTTGAGTGAACACTATCAAATGCATAGCTGGAAACCAGTCTGACTCACCTGTGTGTTAGTCTTGCTAAAGTAGGTGTTAGACTTGTAACAATGTGTTTAGTGTTTAGACTTTATGAAATGTGTGTAAGTTGCTGCATGCATTTATCGCACTTATAATATCTGTAACCCATGCTGTGAGGTAATATGTAAGTGTTTGTTTTGTAACTGTAAAAATGTTTGCTCTGAAACTATAAATCCAGTCAGGACAGAAACATCACCAAGAGTTAGCCCTAAAGATATATAGAGCTGGCATATTTCAGCAGCTCTATCACCACCTGAAACCTAAGACTGCAACTCTTTTGTGTGTTTATGTTTACCTGCTTTAATCTAGTAAATAACTCATTTCATTTTCTTAATTAATAAATCCTTGGTTAGTTCACTATAGGATTGGCTACAAGCATTGTCTTTGGTGTGGGATGTAAGGTGCAAATTGACCTGAGGTAAGTGACTGGTCATTTGTGACTGGGAGTAACTAGAATACTTTGTGATCTTTGGTGTAAAGTGACCATCTATCAGAGTCAAACTTGCCTTGGTGGCAAGATTGGAATGCCCAAGGGGACTGTCTGTGACTCCATATTAAGGCGGTATAGTGCCTGAGGAGTTTACACTTGCTATTTGGTTGGTGAAATCTGAGGTATGGTCTACACTACAGACCCATATCGTTATAACTACGTTGCTCGGTTGTGTGAAAAATCCACACCCCTGAGTGACAAGTATATCAGTCTAATCTGCCACATAGACAGTGCTATGTTGGGCGGAGAGCTTCTCCCTCCAACATAGTTACTGCTTCTTGAGGAGTCAAGTATCAGAGGATAGCCGTGTTAGTCTTTATCCATAAGAACAACAAGGAGTCTGGGGGCACCTTAAAAACTAAGGCCTGGTCTACACTAGGGTGGGGGGGTCGAACTAAGGTACGCGACTTCAGCTACACAAATAGTGTAGCTGAAGTCGAACTACCTTAGTTCGAACTTCTTACCTGTCCAGACGCCGTGGGATCGAAGTTCACGGCTCCCCCATCGACTCCGCCACCGCCGTTCGCGGTGGTGGAGTTCCGGAGTCGACGGGAGCGCGTTCGGAGTTCGAACTATCGCGTCTAGATTAGACGCGATAGTTCGAACTCCGAGAAGTCGAACGCTACCCATTGACCCGGCGGTAAGTATGGATGTACCCTAACAGATTTATTTGGGCATAAGCTTTCGTGGGTAAAAAAACCACTTCTTCAGATGCAACCTGAAGATGAACCCAGATCCATCTGAAGAAGTGTTTTTTTTACCCATGAAAGCTTATGCCCTAATAAATCTGTTAGTCTTTAAGGTGCCACCAGACTCCTTGTTGTTCTCGAAGAGGTAGATTAACTAAACCAACAGGAGAGCTCTCTCCCATCACCTTAGAGTCTTCATTAAAGCGCTACTATGGTGCAGCTGCATCGGTGATGCAGCGTTTTAAGCATAGACTTTTCCTGAGTATAGCACTCACAACCTACTTGAGGTTTGTTCCCTGCATCTTAATAATCTGCCCTGAGACTGGTATTTTCGCTTGTGAGCCACTCCAGACAGCGTGACAATTCCTGGATGTTTGCAGTGCTTGGGAGCCAGCTCCCTGGCCTATTCTGTAGTGCGTCAATCTCCAGCCCTCTGGAAATTCAGGGAGGGAACTCTCTCTTAGCCCATCCTGCAGGATTTTCTATGAGAAGGAGCAATCAGGCTCAAAACTTGGCTCATGTGTCCAGTTTTTGCTCAAAGGGAACATATATTAAACTGAAAATAAAGCTTTTAATTGAAACTCGAATAGACTCTTACCTCTGGCATAACTAAAGGGTAAAGACTAGGATCAATGAAGTAAGAGAGAGGAAAGGGCCACTAGATTAAGTAGATGCTCCTACAAATGCAGGAGATGGTCCTTTGCCAGAGAATGTATTGGCTGTTAAACTATATGCTGGGTCTTAACCTATACTTATGGAGAGAGATATAGAAAATGGCACTTATTTTTCCTTGAAAGGAAGGGACCTCATAATGTTGGCCTTAGTGATGTTTTATATGTTGTTTTTTTTTTGGCGGGGGTGGGAGAGATGCATAAAATCTATCTCCGAAAACTCTTCATACAGTCAAGACAGAACACTAACACATTTCTTAGGAAACGGTCAGCAAAAAGGAAGAATATAGAACAAAGCCTGTTTCAACAGAAGAGAACTGATTATGTGAAAAAAGCTAGGAAGAAAGCACCATGACAATGAGCAGCATTGACCTGTTCAGGAGACACAGGCAGTTAGCTGTTTTTAAGCAAAGAGAAGCTAGGCAGGTGTGGGTTGCATGACCAGATATATCCAGGTGAAGCAGCCAAAGTAAAGAAATCACAAAGCCAAAATAGGGACATTTTTTGGTCTTTCATGGCCAGATTGTGCCCTATTGATCTGTAAGCAGAGGATGCTTTGTGCCTGTGGTCTGCCTCCCACTTCAGGGTAAGAAGAACCAACTTTATCCCCCATGCTGGACCTGCAGAAGGCTCTCCTGCAGGCCCAGAGATCCACATGTTGGCAAGAGACCAGCTGGAGTGGAGCATTCTTCCCTGGCAACTTCTGGGGATTCTGCCAGACAGTCAACACATCCATAGGCTATATTAAGTTCCCAGTGGCACCTCTTCTGCACAGGAGAGACCTCTGCAGGAAGGGCACTCTCTCTGCTGCTTGAGTTGGGGAAGGGGATGGAGAGGAACCTTCCAAGAGCCGCTTCATTGGTATCATGCTACCAAAGGTCCATGATCTGATGCAGAGTCACAGGACCTCCTCACAGACAAAGAGGTGTCCTGAGTGGATACCTGGAAATCCATGTAAATAGGAGCCAAGTGTCCTCCTTCTCCCACAGAGGAAATCCTTGTCTTAACAGAAAAAATTGAAGGAAACATCCCAAGAGATATATCACTGTTAACTTCCTTCTTCTGATATTTTACCCATGGAAGTGCATTGTCTAGACCTCAGCTAATTATGTGTGTATTGTACAGTGGTATGGGGAGGGAGGAGAGGGAATGACATTATGCTGCTACTCAGTGGAGTGTGATCATCCATCCAGTAACACTTACCAAACCTCAAGAGCATTAAGTGAATTAACCCATCCCATCAAACCTGGGAGAACTTTCATCCTAAACAGCCAGAATGAGAGGCATATAGGCCCCCAAAGGTATTTAGTTGCCTGGTTTCCATTGATTTCAATAGGAATTAGGCACCTGAATACTTTTGAGGACCTGGACCATCATTCATATTATTTTCTGGGTAGATGAATCTATTAATTTAGGCAAGATCTCTGGTTTCCTTTTTAAACACTTAAGGAAATATTATGGCACAAACCCACACTTTTGGCTGAAATCCATCTGATTTCAATTTATTTGTTCTGTTTTCTTAAGGGGGAAAAAGAAAAACTGTACTCTGATGAATCCCAGAAGTCGAGCCACCTGCAGCAGGGTTTAACATAAATATTTTGGGAATGCTTAGATCACAGAAATGTCAGCTCACTTCATTTTTTAATGATGCAGTGGGCTTATTATTTTCAGGCAAATTACTGCAAAAGGCTGGAAAACTTACACTTGCAATGTCTCATCCCCAGTTGGGGTTCATCAGTGTAGGCGGATACAACATGATTTTTACGTGTTGTTTTAGACTGGGTCTGAGGTGATAGTTTTGCCTGTCCACTTTGAGATGTCACTAGTCATCACTGCTCAGACAGAGAAGAAAGTTTATAGCTTTAGTCAGTCCCTCTGCAGGAATGAAATTGTCACTTTAACTGGTCTATATATTAGAGATGGGCCAAAACTGCTGCCTCAAATCAACCTCTTTTTAATTTTGAAAGGGAAGTACAGATTCAAGTTTTCAGATCTAATTTGCTTATTTAATAGTTGGAGACAAAATGGGAACTAGACTTCCCTGCCCCCCCATTTCCAGTTTCAGACTAGATATTAGCCCAAGATGGTGGATATCTCACAATAATGGCTAAAGTAGGGGGAGGTTTTCAGTTTCTTGGGCCAAAAACTCACAAGAAACAGCTCACCGGAGTTTAGCAGTATCTAATCTGAAGCCTAGCCCTGCTTCAGCCTCAAACCCAAACTCTACTAATCCAGATCTGAGCATTGCCTTTTCAATTCAGCTCTAGTAAAAACTGAAGTTAAGTAGCTGATAGCCCTGTCAGTGTTAATGATCCCTCTGCTGCTTGTGGATTTACTACAGGTGAGCTTTGGTGTAGACAGATTTATCCCAACTGAGAGGAGTAATGTGGACAGACCACTAGTGCAACCACTAGAAGCATGAGACTGATATTTATACCTCCATGTGTTAGGTGGGGAAAGAAATTGTCTGCTATCCAAACTATCCCTCTGAATATTATTGTTAAAATCCTGAGGCCCTGCTGTCCAAGACATTTTACACACAGCTGCCCCAATTTGACAATACACAAAAAATTGGAAGATGGAAGCTTGTTGTTTTGATGGTTCAGGTTCAGATAACTGATGGCGCGGTTCCCTATTTTTTCAAGTTGTTCAATGACTATTTTTGTAATTAAAGACCTTTACTTAAGATTTGTTTGCAGCAAAACCTGCACAAACTTAGCTTTGGATGAGTATTGGCAGAAGGTGGGTGAGCTGTTGATTTTTTTTTTTTACAGAAAAGGTCACCTTCAAATGACTGATTGATTGCACCTCTGTCTGTTTCAACACCACCATTAAAAATATTTATTCAGTTTTTCTGGCTTCTAGTTTACTCGAAAGTAATCAATACAACTGAAGGGAAAAAATACCTCATCCTTAATAAGGTAGAAATAAACAAACTAAATATTTTGATTAAACTCTGTTTTAACTTCCTCCAGTCTTTAATCTCCATTTCTCTTGACTTTTATTATTGATATCAGTGTGTAAACAAAACACCAAGAGGCAGCATAAGGACACAAAAGGTGTTTTATTTGGATAGATCTTGCTGAGAAGACATCTCTCTTTTTTTTTGCCTTTTTCATGCATTTTTCTTATTTTTCAAGACAGAAGAGACATGATCTCAACCAAAAAAAAAAAAATCATGAGAGACAACTGCAATGTTCTTTTGCTGCTTTATCTTTGTTTATCTTGGGAACCACTCCACAAAGTTACTTAATAGAGTTTTGTTGAAGGTAATAGGATGACAAGTGAATTGGGCTTTAAGGCCTAAGATGACAAATTCCTACTAGAGTTCCTAAAGCAGTAAATAATTGAAATGTTTAATTTGTGTCACAGTGGTGGATTTCATACAAATGTGATTGAAGGTGAGACACAATTTTAATTTGTAAATATTTTTTACATGCTTGTGAAATTTGCCCACTTAACAGGACAGGAGAATAAAGTCTTCTAATTATCTGGATAGTTTTTATTATTTTGAATTGTAGTGGTTTTTAAATAGAGATGAAGCAGAGCAAAGAGGTTTGAATCTTGGTCTGAACTTCCCTGAAGTTTGATGGGGTCTAATTCACCCGTATCTTTTTAAAAGATAAGAGATACAAAGAAATGATTCAAGAATTTAAGGCCCTGATCCTGCAAACGTTTACTACCAGGTGTAGTGCTTATTATCATGAATAGCCCCATTGATTTTATATAGTTTATGAATCAGCTAATTTAGAACCTATTCTTCTGAGAGCGTATATATGTTCTTTATGGACCAGTCAGAAAATGATTTGTTTCTTTTTAGCTCTTACCTTTTAAGTACTGTTCTTAAATAGGCTCCAAGCTGATTCTGTGATTCATAGGCATTTTACTTTACCCTTCTGGCTGCACTTAGCCAGTTTCCTCATACAGTATTTCTCAAGCCTGCCCTTTTGGAGTCCTTAGTTACTGTGTTACCTCTAAGGGAGTCACCCTTAGCAAATTTAATCACTGTGCTTTGGTAGTGGTTATCCAGTGGAACTTCTACACACATTTCCTGTATTAGCTCCTGTATGTTACTCAGCACTAAGTCAAAGCACTTTCTCCCTTGCAGACACCAAAACAAGCTGCTGAAAAAGTATCTTGTTTCACCAAACTGTGCCCAGATGTGCTGTTCAAGCTGTTATAGCCTAAGCATTTATACTGTGCTAATCATCAAGTTGATGAGCTGGAACAAAAAAATCCCATATCTCAATACCTGATGTGTTCAAAATCTGGCTCTGAATAGTGCAGCTTGAACTGATTTCAGTTCAGCCCCAATCCTGCAAACACTAATGCACGATGTTTAACTTTACTACCATGAGACCCTCAGGATTACTCACAATAGTACAGTTAAGCACGTAGATCAGGACTTTATTTTGCAACTACTTTAATCCCTTTAGTCTACTGCAATCATAGACTCCTAGACTTTAAGGTCAGAAGGGATCATTACTATCATCTAGTCCGACCTCCTGCACAATGCAAGCCACAGAATCTCACCCACCCACTCCTGTAACAATCCTCTAACCTATGTCTGAGTTATTGAAGTCCTCAAATTGTGGTTTAAAGACCTCAAGGTGCAGAGAATCCTCCAGCAAGTGACCCGTGCCCCATGCTGCAGAGGAAGGCGAAAAACCTCCAGGGCCTCTGCCAATCTGCCCTAGAGGAAAATTCCTTCCCGACCCCAAATATGGCAATCGGTTGAACCCTGAGCATGTGGGCAAGACTCACCAGCCAGCAGCCAGGAAAGAATTCTCTGTAGTAACTCAGATCCCACCCCATCTAACATCCTATCACAGGCCATTGAGCATATTTACTGCTAATAATCAAAGATCAATTAATTGCCCTCCATAAACTTATCAAGCTTAGTCATGAAGCCAGATATGTCTTTTGCCCCCACTACTCCCCTTGGAAGGCTGTTCCAGAACTTCAATCCTCCAATGGTTAGAAACCTTTGTCTAATTTCAAGTCTAAATTTCCTAACATCCAGCTTATATCCATTTGTTCTTGTGTCCACATTGGTACTGAGCTTAAATAATTCCTCTCCCTCCCTGATATTTATCCCTCTGATATATTTATATAGAGCAATCATATCTCCCCTCAGCCTTCTTTTGGTTAGGCTAAACAAGCCAAGTTCTTTGAGTTTCCTTTCATAAGACAGGTTTTCCATTCCTCGGATCATCCTAGTAGCCTTTCTCTGTACCTGTTCCAGTTTGAATTCATCCTTCTTAAACATGGGAGACCAGAACTGCACACAATATTCCAGATGAGGTCTCACCAGTGCCTTGTATAACGGTACTAACACCTCCTTATCTTTACTGGAAATACCTCCTTGACTGATGCATCCCAAGACCACATTAGCTTTTTTCACGGCCATATCACGTTGGCAGCTCAAAGTCATTCTGTGATCAACCAATACTCTGAGGTCCTCCTCCTCCTCTGTTACTTCCAACCTCCTCTGTTGATCCATCCCCAATTTATAACAAAAATTCTTGTTATTAATACCTAAAACCTTGCACTTTTCACTATTACATTTCATCCTATTACTATTACTCCAGTTTACAAGGTCATCCATATCTTCCTGTATGACATCCCGGTCCTTCTATGTATTGGCACTACCTCCCAGCTTTGTGTCATCCGCAAATTTTATTAACACATTCCCACTTTTTGTGCCAAGGTCAGTAATAAAAAGATTAAATAAGATTGGTCCCAAAACCGATCCCTGAGGAACTCCACTAGTAACCTCCTTCCAGCCTGACAGTTCACCTTTCAGTCTGACCCTTTGTAGTCTCCCCTTTAACCAGTTCCTTATCTACCTTTCAATTTTCATATTGATCCCCATCTTTTCCAATTTAGCTAATAATTCCCCATGTGGAACTGTATCAAATGCCTTACTGAAATCGAGGTAAATTAGATCCACTGCGTTTCCTTTGTCTAAAAAATCTGTTACCTTCTCAAAGAAGGAGATCAGGTTGGTTTGGCACAATCTACCTTTTGTAAAACTATGTTGTATTTTGTCCCAATTACCATTAACCTCAATGTCCTTAACTACTTTCTCCTTCAAAATTTTTTCCACAACCTTGAATACTACAGATGTCAAACTAACAGGCCTACAGTTACCCGGATCACTTTTTTTCCCTTTCTTAAAAATAGGAACTATGTTAGCAATTCTCCAGTCATACGGTACAGCCCCTGAGTTTACAGATTCATTAAAAATTCTTGCTAATGGGCTTGCAATTTCATGTGCCAGTTCCTTTAATATTCTTGGATGAAGATTATCTGGACCCCCCCGATTTAGTCCCATTAAGCTGTTCAAGTTTGGCTTCTGCCTCGGATGTGGTAATATCTACCTCCATATCCTCATTCCTATTTGTCATCCTACCATTATCCCTAAGATCCTCATTAGCTTCATTAAAGACTGAGGTAAAGTATTTGTTTAGCTATTGGGCCATGACTAGATTATCCTTAACCTCCACTCCATCCTCAGTGTTTAGCGGTCCCACTTCTTCCTTCTTTGTTTTCTTCTTATTTATATGGCTATAGAACCGTTTACTATTGGTTTTAATTCCCTTTGCAAGGTCCAACTCTACATGGCTTTTGGCCTTTCTCACTTTATCCCTACATGTTCTGACCTCAACAAGGTAGCTTTTCTTGCTAATCCCTCCCATCTTCCACTTCTTGTAGGCTTTCTGCTTTTTCTTAATCACCTCTCTGAGATGCTTGCTCATCCAGCTTGGTCTACAACTCCTGCCTATGAATTTTTTCCCCTTTCTTGGGATGCAGGCTTCTGATAGTTTCTGCAACTTTGACTTGAAGTAATTCCAGGCCTCCTCTGCCTTTAGATCCACGAGTTCTTCAATCCAATCCACTTCCCTAACTAATTTATTTAATTCTTTAAGGTTAGCCCTTTTGAAATAAAAAACCCTAGTCCCAGATCTACTTTTGTTTATCCTTCCATCTAGTTTGAACTGAATTAGCTCATGATCACTCGAACCAAGGTTGTTCCCTACAACCACTTCTTCTATGAGGTCCTCACTACTCACCAAAACTAAATCTAAAATGGCATCCCCTCTTGTTGGTTCTTCAACTACTTGATGAAGGAATCCATCAGCTATCACATTCAGGAAAATCTGAGCCCTATGACTAGCACTTGTCCTCCAGTTTGTATCTGGGAAGTTAAAGTCTCCCATGATCACACAATTCCCATTAGTGTTTACTTCATTAAAATATTAAAGTGGTCTCTATCCATATACAAATCGGATCCCGGCGGTCTGTAGCACACCCCAAGCACTATCCCAGGGGAGGCTCTAGTGGCTTTCTTTCCCAATGTGATTTTTGCCCAGACAGACTCTGTCTTATCCATTCCATCACTTCTTATTTCTTTACAGTCTACCTCATCATTGATATACAATGCTACTCCACAACGTTTGCCTTTATTTCTGTCTTTCCTAAACAGCACATAGCCTTCAATACCTGTACTCCAGTCATGACTACTATTCCACTATGTTTCTGTTATCCCTATAATATCTGGTTTTACTTCCTGCACCAGTAGCTCTAGTTCATCCATTTTGTTACCTAGGCTCCTCGCATCAGCGTACAAACGTCTTAATTTTTGCCGTTTGGCTTCACTGTCATTCTTTACCTGATTAGGCACAGACATTCTACCACCAGTATCACCTATTAGACCGGTATCTACACTACCCTTCCTCTTTATGTCCATTCTCCTACCCACAGCTGTATCCTTTCTTACTTCGTTTTCTTCCCTCTCAATGTTAAATTCCAGCGTGGAGATTACCTGGACATCTCCCAACCATCTCCCCCAAATTCCTAGTTTAAAGCTCTCTTAATCAGTTGTGCCAGCCTCCATCCTAGAAGTCTATTTCCCTCCTTACTCAGGTGAAGTCCATCCTGTGAGAATAGTCCTCTGTCCAATCCTTCTTGCTATTATGATTTGGAACCCTATAGTCCTACAGTTTAACCCATTTTACTTGAGACTTCAAAGTGGGTTTAAACAGAAATCTCAGAGATGAATGGGAAATGAAATTATGCCTTTTCAATGTTAATTACAAACAAAAAGTTTGTACATGCTCATTTTGTGGTTTAGAAATCATTTCTAATGTCATATTTAGTCTCATGTGGCTCTTTGAAATGTAAACTGTATTCAGCTAATCAAGTTAAGTATTTCCATTTCAGTAAAGCATAGGAAGAAGCCTCTAAAAATGCCAACTTCTTTTATTTTTAAATAAATCTTATATATGCTCTGCATTCCTAACAGTTTTTTTTATTTAGTCTTGTTCTAAAAATTTTCTAGATAATTTAACTCCTTATCTCTAGCCTTCCTCAGTCTTTACATCTAAGACTCTCTCAGTGTCTGTGTTGATTGCAGAGGGCAGAGTTGATGGTAGGAGCTTTTAATATGTTGTTCTGGGTTTCCGTCAATGTTGTAGAGATTATTGATTTCAGGTCGCAGTTTGAATAGCAAGCCAAAAATGGGTTGTGACGGAGGATGAGTTAACTAGTTCAGATAAAGTAAGAAGTGATCTAAATTTTCATCTAACACTTTAACTGACCCATACTGAACTATATGGTCTACAAACAGTTTTCTAAAAGTCTTACATGTGCAACACTTAGGACTATACAAACAAGTTGTATTCTTTCTAATACCATATAGCATAATCTGGATACAAATATTACAATAGCCAACGCTTTAAAAAATCCTAATTTACAAATATTGTATTTTGTTATTTGCAGTATAACACAGTATGCCATTTAGACTTGCAATTTATTTTATCCAGCGATGGACAGACTGTCATTATGGGTGTTTGTTAGACATGAGCCAAAGCTGTATCATTCAGATCCCTATCCAAATCTTTCCATTATTGAGATATGTTCAGATACAGAGTTTTGGCCCACTTTAGAAATAGGGTATCAGCCCTCAAGATCAAATCTAACTCTGAATTACCATAAAGTTCCAGAGTATTTGGATCTGGGGTTATTGTCCAGACCCATCAGTTTCTTTTTCAATTGTGCATGTGTGCAGTTTGGAGAATCTATGTACAACTTGTGAATTCTGGCAGATTTTATAAACTCTGTGTATAACTCTAAACTTCAGTGGGTATTGAATCAACCATATGCTAGCAAAAAATGGTCATGTATCTCATGAACCCTGTCTAGAAGCCACTACAGGACAATCAAAAAGTCATTAACATTGAATGACTTTTCCCTTGCAATAAAATAGGTATGATAAAGAGGGTGTCAAGCTGCAAGAAATAATTTTTTTTTTGAGTCTAGTCTTCAGTTGGGTAGCAACCAAGCAAAGAATTGCTTGATGAGGATCCTTGATCACCTGAAGGGGGCTTTGAGGCTGACCAGGAGGGTTCCATGACAGAGAGACCTGGAAGTTACAAAAAGACATGGTCTACTCTTAGCAGTTCTCTCACCAACCAGAACAATAAGTCAAAACTGGGCAGAAGGACAGGAGGGTCTTAGATTAGGGTGACCAGACAGCAGATGTGAAAAATTGGGACAGGAGGTGGGGGGTAATAGGAACCTCTATAAGAAAAAGACCCCAAAATCAGGACTGTCTTTATACAATCAGGACATCTAGTTACCCTATTTTAGATTGACCAAAATTCAAAGAGCTTTTGGAGTGGTAAGGACAGTGGTGGGAAGGTTTTTGTGTGAAGTTATGTTACCTCTTTTCCACCCAAGCTTCAGGGCCCTGGGAATGTTCCAGTTGGAAGTAGAAATTGCTGGAGCCTGGTATGTTCTTTTGTTTATTTACAAGACACAAGATTCTGCTTCTCTGAATGCAGGAGGAAACAACAAAAGGAGCAGTTTCTTAGCTTCCAACCCCAAGCCTCTTTAGCCAACACCAGACCCAAAAGCTCTCTCTAGCTTTTCCCAGGGGCACACTATACTTGCAGGCTGCTGCTTGGCTTTTCTTCCTCCTCTGAGTCTTTCACAGTTTCAATCTCTCTCTCTCTCTCTCTCTCACACACACACACACACACACACACACCACCCACAAACCTCAGCAAAAGTTCTCTGCCCACTCATTCCAAAACTTCTGGGTAGATTCACAGCCTCCTTTTGTCTTGGGTGAGGGTCTTGTGATTAAAGCATCCTGACAGTATATTAATTGAACAGAGTGTTCATAACCAGTCTCAAAGAGATTTGTGATCAATGTAGTCAAAGGTACCTCTCAGCATAACATTTATTATTTTTGCATGGATCTGCAAGTCTCTTATGCTTTTGCTGAGTTAAGTGTGTGTGTTTAGCAGTCCCTTTGCAGAGCTAGTATGTTGTTTGCTTACGCTGTCATGCACCCCCTGAAGATGAAACCAATAAACCAGAGGGTCCACTGCCTCGGTGGGCTCTGGGAGCATGCAGCAGTCCCTGGGGAGGTGTGGGAGATCCAGAGCTAGCATCAGGGCCTTGGCAATTGGACTGAAGGTCCCTACTACTAAGAGGGGTGTATACCTAAAGGCCCAGAGCCAGACAGACAGTGCCTTAACTTTGCCCAGTCCCACCAAGCCAACAGAGTACATGGGACGGCAGGGTTTGGGTCCAGTACAGCTGCCTAGTGAGTGTCCAGCAGCATGCACTCATCAGGTTTGTAACAGTGTGTTACGAGACACTGGGTATAGAAGGATTGTATAGTTCATTTACCCGTGTTTAAAATGGCTCATTCTGCATCTACTTATGTCAAGAACTTTAGTAGAAGCAGGATCCAGTGCTAATTTCTTTTTAAAAAGAAGGTAAAGAGTAAACATACTTCAAAAATTAGACAAATTATTATAGCAGTAACTTTCAAGTGACTGTCCTAAAGACATTGATATTGCAGGTCATTGGGTGGTTTGCACAGTGTCGCTAACTCTTATGATTTTATTAAGTCTCTCATGATATTTGGTATTTCAAGCCCCAGCTCCTGGAAAGATGTGATTACTTGAGAGGTTCAGGTTTTATTTTAAAAAAGTAAGGGCTTGTCTACACAGTTTGTGGCATGCTGGGCTGTAAATCTACTTCACACTAGCTTGCTGTATATTAAGTGTACATCCTGCTCCATGCAAAATGTTTGTAGTGTGCTTTGATCTACTCCTATTTGAAAAGGAAATAAATTAAAGCACACTAGGGAACTATTAGTGTGCTGCAGGCTAGTATGGGATAGATTTACACCTCAGCTTGCTGCAAACCAAGTCTTTGGGTGGAAAAGCCCTAAGTTGTAGCCCTCAACATTGTAGAGAAAGGTTAGAAAATGTAACCACCTGACACCCAAAAAGCTCAACAAACAAATGGCAAATCAAGATTTTAATTATTTTTTAAATCTTATGATTTTTAAGTCAATCTTATGAATATTAGCGGGGCCTTACTAATGGATTTTTAATGTTAGGGGTTGGCAGTACTCTGAAGAAAAGTATAGAAGATTTCTGTGTTTCATTATAAGTGTTAGCAGTGGTAATGCACAAGCAGAGATGGGCAAATACCTCTTTCCCCCCCCCCCTTGTAAATATTCACTCAGATGAAAAATGGAATTTAGTTTTCTTGCTGTGGTGCCTGTCTCATGTTTGCTTTCTGCAAATATTTTTTGCAAATTAATTTACTATCTGGAAATAGACACAGTAAGTTCTGAGAAAACATAAGAGAATATTCAAGGAAAATGAATTCCCAACTCCTAGGTGAGAATTAAGTTCAGATGAGACTACTACCAGTTACACTTTTCCAATGAAGGAACAGAAATAAAACTGAGCTAGATATCCAGCCAAAGCTAACCAATCAACAGAGATTGAATTTCAGGTATTTGAAATTTACAATGAACAAAAAATTGCACAGACCAAGAATTATTTTTAGACATTATTAGGAGAATTACATTGAGTAAATATTAGAGAAAGTTGAAAGCTACTCACTGACAATTTGTGAGCAGAAAGTCAGGCTAAATTAATTAAGTAACCTTACTACAAAAAATTCTTATCTCTAAGTATAAATAAGGTTAATACCTATGTATGGTCTTCTACACAGAGCAGAAATAAATCTATACAACCCCTTGTTATGCACAGGATAAAAAGGAGCAGAGTGTGGTCAGTGAATTTAAGTGTCTGGAAGAAGACATTGGCGTAAATGAGTCACTTTATACACTCATCTCTTTGGTCTTACTCCTGCTACTAGAGAAGGGTAATTTAGAAGTAGCATTCTCATTACTGCAGGATTGGAATCCTCTGTGCTTCTGTTTCTACTCACAGCTAATAAGGCTGCAATAAGATGCAGCACATGTCCTGTACAAGCTCTTGTCATATATAAATTTTATTCAACACTGACATTTTACTGAATCTTGAAACATGGTGAATCTTCCTCTCCAAGATGGTGTATCCCATAGATTCAGCACACTGAAAATAACTATTAATTAATGACTCTGAGTAGGCTAACATTTAGTAAATCAATTTAGTATTCTTAACTAATGTGCTATTACTACACACAAAAGTTAGAGCTATCTGAGCTGTTTTTGTTTATTCTATTGTACTATTCTGGTCTCTTAAACAGACCATTTTGTTTGACTGCAGAAAAATGAAACTTTGGCTCAACAGCTCACTTTTGTAGCTCTGACATGGCCCTAGGTAGGTAGGCTGTAAACACAGATGGCAAAAACTCTTCCATTTGATGCAAAAAAATGACTCAGTTCATTCACTTAGCACATCCTTCTGGCTTTCATCAAGCTAGAATTTTGTGATTTTGAGATCTATGTTATGAACACAGTTTTATCAACGTGATTTAAAAAAAAAGAAAAGTATTTCCCATGACATTTAATTCTCTAATCATAATGAAGCACCTGCAGTCTCATTGCTGGCCAGTGCACTAACCCCCACTGCAATATTCAACCATCAAATGGCATAATCTTCCCAGCATAGAAAAAGGGGATGTCCAGCTATGTTTATACTGCACCAATGACAGCAGCATGTAATTTACATGTAGTTACATGCCACAGTGAAAAGCATCCATACTGTGGCATGTAGCTACGTGTGTCAATGAAAGGGTCCAGGCAGTGGAGAGCTGCCAGAGCCTTTCCCCACTGTCTTCCCATGCCAGAGCCCTTCCCTGCTGCTAGAGCCTTTCCTTGTAGCAGGGAAAGGATCCAGCAGTGGTGAGGCAGTGGGACATGGGCTTGGGCATGTAGAGAGCCATGTAGGGTACAAACCCCAGGGTTCAGGCATGTCTTTATTTGCCTAAGCAGTACCTCATTACCTACACTGCTACTTATATCTATTCTAGCTGGGCATGCAGTGCCTGTACTCTACATGCTGCTGTATGCATGAGTATGCAGTGTAGACGTATCTTCAGAGGGGAGCTGGCTCAGGAGGGAACCTGTGGCTGTGGTTGAGAAGGAGGCCATAGAAAATGCTGGGCAGCTCAGGAACTGAGAAACAACCTTTTGCTGGCAAGGAAGACCGTGTTAGTGCTGGCAGGTGGGACAGCCAGGAGTGGCCTTCAACTAGGGAAGCCATGTGGTGGAGCCTGAATTAAACTACAAGTTCTGACCAAAAAGAACTGGACTCTAGGTGAGATCTGCTGGTGTGATTGTCTCTGGGAGAGGGGTGGTCAGAGTGAGTACCCCTGGCAGTAGGCCTGTGGAGCACCAGCTTCATACCCCTGGGCGACTGTGCATAGGGGCTGAGTTAGGAACTGCTGGTTCATCTTTTACAACTTAAAGCAATTGTGTCTAGGGTAACTGCAATGTTTATTTCTACCTCCTCTGATGTTACCCTCTGGTGTTATCTGAACTGGTGATCTGCTAGGTTACTCCAATTCTTGACTCTGGGAGCCAGTCTTACCTTGCTCTGCTGTGAGAACCCCCACTCCTGGGCTGTTCACACACAGCCTTTGGTATGTAAGCTGCTCCTAACTACTTGCAACTGAATGACATTAGCCAATATCTCCAGTCCCAGACACAAGCCTAGGAATCTCCGTCTTGCAGTGTCCAGTTATGCCTGCTGGATGCTGCAAGCTTATATGAGTTCATCAATTTATCCCAAGGAGAATCTCTGACACACTGCAAACCAAACGCACTGCTTCAGGTAGAATAAACAAACAGATTTATTAACCATAAAGATAGACTTTAAGTGATTATAAGTCAAAACATAACAAGTCAGATTTGGTCAAATGAAATAAAAGCAAAACACATTCTAAGCTGATCGTAACACTTTCAGTGCCCTTACAGACTTAGATGCTTCTCACCACACGCTGTCTGGTTGCTCTTCAGCCAGGCTCTCCCCTTTGATCAGTGCTTCAGTCGCTTTGTGTGGTGTCTGTAGATGTAGGTGGAAGAGAGAGGGAGCATGGCAAATGTCTCTCCTTTTCAGGGCCGCCCAGAGGATTCCGGGGGCCCGGGGTCTTCGGCGGCGGGGGGCCCTTCCATTCCGGGACCCGCCACCGAAGTGCCCCAAAGACCCGCGGCAGGAGCCCCCCGCCGCCGAATTACCGCCGAAGCGGGACCCGCCGCCGACGTGCAGCCCGGTCTTCAGCGGTAATTCGGCGGCGGGGGGCCCCCCCGCCGCGGGTCTTCGGGGCACTTCGGCGGCAGGTCCCGGAACGGAAGGGCCCCGCCGCCGACTACCGCCAAGACTGGGCTGCACGTCGGGCGCGGGTCCCGCTCGCAGTAATTCGCCAGTGGGGGAGCAGAAGGACCCCGCCGGCGGAGACCGGGAGCGAAGAAGCTCCTGCGCCTCTGCCCTGCCCCTCTGGGCGGCCCTGACCCTATCCACCCCCAGAACACCCACAATCCAACCCCCATTCCCTGCCCCTCCCCAACCTCTGCCCTGACTGTCTCCAGGGCTCCCTGCCCTTTAGCCAACCCCCCCGGCCCCAGCCTCTTACCCCCGGCTCCCTCCTCACGCGCAGCCTCAGCGCCTCGGCTGAACAGCCGCAGCGTGTCCCCGGTGGGGCCTGAGCCCCGCCCCGCTCAGAGCCGCGTGGTGAGGGGGCGGGGCTGGGAGCTCCGGGCCCAGCGGAGGGAGCAGAGCTCAGCCCGGAGCTCTCAGCCCCGCCCCCTCCCCACGCGGAGCAGGGCGGGGCTCAGGGGCCCCGGCGGAGACATGCCGCTTGATGTGCTAAGGCTCCAGGAGCGGGATGGAGGCGGGAGCCTCCGCTGTTCTCTTGGGGGCCCCTGCAGAGCCCGGGGCAAATTGCCCCCTTTGCCCCCCCCTCTGGGCGGCCCTGCTCCTTTTATCATGTCCTTTCTTCTCTCTTGGCTTTGCGCCCCCCCCCCCTTTAGAGTCAGGTAAGCAGTTCCAAACTGATGAAAGGAAGGGAGGTGAATCACTGGAGAGTCCAACAGATTATTTTGTTACTGCCTAGGCCAGTGTCCTTTGTTCCTCTGAGGCTGGGTTGCGTTTGTCCCATTCATGCCCTGATGAGGTGTGAACTGCTTCTCTGCTCTTGGAGATTTTTTGCCTGGGCTTATTTTAAGCATGAGGATACATTTTCAGCCTCATAACTACATACATGAAATTATAACCTATAACATTACTGTAACAACAATGCTCAGTGCATCATGAGCCTTCTGAAGACACCCAACATGACAAACTTTGCATTGGATACCACACAATAATTTTATAAAGATGAACATGGGGGTGTAGGGTGTTCCCCCGAGGCACCGAGCATCATACCTCCCCACCCCCTATTAAAATAATCCTCTGTTCTCCATCAGCCTCTGTGAGTGTTTATGGGAACCCAGTGAGAGCTAGTGCTTGTGCACCTACAGAGCTGACCTCTGAGCGTATGGTATACACAGCACACTACCAAACATTGTACAGACAGCACTTGCACTGGCTCCCTGTAAAGAAGTTGGTTACAATAATTATTCCAAGCAAATAGGACTGGCTACCAACAATGATGAGACTAGAACAGGGAGCAAACTGTGGTAGATTTGGGGGGATTTGTCCATTTTGTTTCGGAGAACTAATATTTGGCCTTTTTGCACTCCCATAAACTTGAGAATCAATACAAAACATTGACCTTTTTCTGAAAAAAAGGGGGAGATTTTGTGTAAGCAGTGAGCAGGGCCTTGCAAGTTAATTAAAATAAAATGAGGTAAATTTTCTCTAGCCCTTACACTTGAATCTTTTAAAAATTTTAATAAAGTTCACTTTTTTTTTTTGCCTTTTTCTGCACTTCTTTCTTTTGGTTGGGATCAAAAATGGAAATGACAGAGGTTGTGGGAAATAACTATGGGAAAGGCTATACTTGCCATATTTCTGGTTGTAATCAGGTGTACTGGCCTTTTAAGGCTGTTGAAGAAAACTCCTGTACCAGTGCTCCATGTTCCACCTTTTCCTCTTTAAAATGTGAGGGGATATTAGCAGGGACACAGTGAAGGAGGGAGAACAGTCTCACAAAAGCAGTTGGGATTTTGAAATGAAGCCCAGGCTGGTGACTGGTTTTAGGGTCTGAGGCCATAGTTCAATGAATTGCAGTGGCTGGAACTCTGCTAAATAGGAAGAGAAGTCTGGTTGGGGCAGTTCACAGCTGGCCTCTATCTGAGGTACAGGAGAGCAGGGTTGCAGGGAAATGTAGTCCCTTGTAGGATCCATGTTGTAGTTTTAGCCTGGGAGAAGGCATCCTGGGGAAATGTGGAACTTGGCCCTTTTCACAGTTATAGAGAAATCTGGGAGAAGGGAGGTTATGTTGATAGGGCTGAAACTTATGTGCAAGTAAACACACTTCATTGTTCTGCAACTGTGGATGGTTTTATCGTTAACTTTGATTGTTTGTGTTTAAAAAGGTGTTAGGCAACTTGAAATAAAGCCAGGACAATTATTTTTACAAGTTTCAAAGATATACACAGGTGATGAGTGCCCACCCTATACCAGGTCTGGATGGGTTAAAGTGGCTAGGCAAGCCAAATAACTGTCCAGGCTGCTCCTGTTTCCACTAATTGGAAACAGGCTCAGCTGGGCAGGAACAGGAGGAGCCTGTAAAAAGCCCAGGAGCAGTCAGTGGCAAGAAGCTACAAGGAAGTAATCTATAAATTACTTCCTTGGAAGAGGGAGTTTGTGGTAGTAAACCTAGCAAGAGAGGGAAGATGGATAATTAGGTAGAAACCCAGCAAAACAGCAGTAAGGGGTAGGACCTTATGGACCCTGGCTGGTTGTTATAGTGTCCTTGGGCTGGAACCCAGTGTAGAGGGGGACTCCCCTATCAGCCAATGGGCAGTGGTACAGGGTGTTAGAGATGTTAGCCAGGCAGTTGGTCTAGAAGGACTTTGATTTCCCTAGAAGGGAAGGACCTTAGTGACTTGGCTGGAGGGCCAAGCCACAGGCCAGAATTTGCTGCTCTGCAAATGAGAGAGGTTCCAGGGTGATAGAGACAATGGGCAGAGAGCTGCTAGGAGGAGGCATCACTTGTGGTGAGTGGATCCTGTGACCATACATTTTTACTTTTTTGCATAGCCTGGCTCACTAGCCAAATGGGGAATAGTAAAAATACTTCCCATTTTATATGATAGTTTTATATATCTTTTCTTAAACCTTTATGAGTAAAATGCACAACACTCTGCTCAAGTAGTAAAGTATTAGTCTGATTTTACAGGTGAAGAAACTAAGGTGTAGGAAGTTGATGCTCTTTGTCTAATTTTAGACAAAGAGCATTAGTGACAGACTAAGGAATGGAACCCAAATCTCCTGACTTGCTCAGTCTTGTGATTTAAACACTATTTAATACTCTCTCCCAAGAGGAAATATAGGAAATCTTATGAGTCTGTCATGAACTATGGATAATTTTGGCTAAAAACCAAACATAATGTTTACAAAATTGAAATTCCAACCTTTTGCAGTTATGCCATCAGTAATAATATCCTTCATTTCTAGCACCATTCCTCGCAGTGCACCCTAATCTGGTAATAGACATTACTACTACTTCCTGTAAACTAGTTAGTGGGACATACCATAAGGTACACTCTAATCTATTTATGCTCACACTCTAGTCTTTCCAGCTGTTAAAGCTTTTTAACTGCAAAGGCAGACTTAAGTCTAGTGGCTGCTTTTTTATTATGACAGAACCCTATTTGTCCTCATCCACCTTCTTCTTTTGCACCAAAAAAGCTTTTAATTAACTGAGGCAAAGAGTTTTATAGTAAATAATAATTAAAGACATTGCGTCTTGGAAATAAGGCATAAATATTTAAAGGTGGGTAAATAACTATTGGAACAATTTAGCAAGGGTTATGGTGGATTTTTCCATCCCTGACAATTTTGAAATCAAGATTTCATACTTTTCTAAAAGATCTGCTCTGGGAATTATTTTGGGGAAGTTTTATGACCTTTATTATGCAGGAAGTCAGACTAGATGATCTCAATGGTCCCTTCTGGACCTGGAATCTATGAAACTTGTCTAATGTCACCCCCTAGCAATGTATCTCTGACCAGGGAAGAAGGAGACAGAATATGATTATGAGCGAAGAAAGAATGGTGCACAAAATAATTGATGAATTGAATGGCTGTTTGGGGAGAAGAAAGGGAACCTTATGTGACAAAATTAGATTGGATGGCTGTCATGTTTGTGTACTGTTGTCTTTTTCTTTTTTCTTTTTGCCTTTGATCTGGATTTTTATTTCTACTGGTATTACCGCAAGATAAACGTGGCAAATACATAAGCAATTGAAAGCATGCTTAGGAAAGTGCTAGGCAATCTTAACTATACTGGTGCTGTCTATAATATAGACAGCTAAGTGTCTTGTACTGCTTGTATTGTTAATTGTTTTTGAAGTCTTGAATCTTTGCCCACATGCATGAAGAGGAAGACTATACAATTTTTTTTCTTTTGGTGGTATTCTTTGGGGTCTCTCATGAGGGGTTTACATTTTGCTCTAACAGGGTCAGTAGAGGCTATGAGATCCATCTCATAAGTAGCTGTTTCCTCCATTATGTTATGTTTCCCTCTCTTGTTCCCACCCCCTTTTCTGAATAAACAAAAGATGCTGGATTGATAGGCCTAAATTTCAAACTTCATCTCTGCAGACAGAAGTGCAGACTTCCCCATGCTGCTAGGTTACTGTGACTCAGATGAACAAAATGACCACTTTTGGGGTTCCCTTAAACATCTGGCTGCCACTGATGGATCCTGCAATGAGCTCCATGAATCTCTGCAGAGTTCAATGCAGAATGGGGCATTATTAGCAAATAAAACATGTGCCACATAGAATGATTGCTGGGATAAACACAAGATTTTTTTAAAAATAAATAAATGAGAAAGCAAGAATAAAACAAATAACTTCAAACAACATAAAACACCACTACTGCTGCGGTTCCTGAATGCATTGATGAAAGCTCTGATGTGGGGAGCTGGGTCTAACTGTGTCTTGTTTAATTTGACTGCTTATAAAACTAATTCTTTTCCAACAGGGCTGTTACCTTGAAACACATTTTTATATGTCTGAACTGTCTTTTTTTTTATCTTTTTTTTTTCTACTCAAGCTACATGTCACTTGCATTCTCAAGTTGTTGGTTTTGCTTGAGTCAAGTGATAAGAATCTCGAATTGCAGCAAGGGGGAGGCGGGGGGGAGTTGAGAGAGCTGACTAAAATTTTAAGGCTAAAACAGCCATAAAACAATTCATTCCATTCATAAATGGGGTTTGGGGAGTGGGAACGACACATTTCTATTGACAAAGAAAATATGGATATACTTGTCAGAGTTCACAGTTCCAACAGAAAGGCAATATTGCCTTTTAGATGTAACTCCTGGATTCTAGTTCCAACTCATTCACATTCAATGTGTGTGACCTTGGACAAGTAGTTTAACTTCTCTCTGCAGCTATAAAATGAATACTGTATCTATCTCACAAAGGTTAATTAAGGAGGCTATCTACATTTTTTTAAAGCATGTTTCCTTGCATTAGGTAAGTGCAAAAGTGTTATGACTAAGCTTCTAGCTGCCTTGTCTGAAATATATGCTCATCCTATGGATTAATATTATATCTTCTATTTTTATTAAAGTCTGAACATTTTTGCTAAAATATTCTCCATTTATGGATGTAAAGATTAAGAACAATATTCTAGCCTTAGATAATTGCCCTTGGCTCTGACTTCAGACATGTATAAGTTATTTAATGAAGGAAGAATATGACCTTACCATCTGTGTTGGGGGGCGGGGCGGGGCAGGGGGAATACTTTCTATTTGGCACTGAGAATAAAGATGTGCAAAACTTTTAATAAAACTCAACTCGAATAGGATTTGAACTTGCTACCATTGAAATGGAAGCACTTACCCACCACATAAACTTTGCTTAAGGGTTTTATTTTGGCCACCAGATGGAGCTCGTATTGTTTTCTGAATAGGATAGAAACATACTGAGAATAACAAGGAAAAAATCATAAACAATTAAATATAGTGGGCAATCAAGCTCACAGTGTGTCATCTAGTTCACACTGGCTTCCACGTACATGCTAGATTGTAAGTGGCTTCAGAACAATGCAAAGGCCTCTGACCGGTAGAACAGGTAAAGGAAAAACAAAGTGGGAGAGGTAATATCTTTTTATTGGACCAGCTTCTGTTGGTGAGAGAGGGAAGCTTTTGAGCTTACAGAGAGCTCTTCTTCAAGCTTGTCTCTCTCAGCAACAGAAGCTGGTCCAATAAAAGATATACCTCACCCACCTTGTGTTTCTAATATATTG
Organism: Mauremys reevesii; assembly: GCF_016161935.1. NCBI lineage: Eukaryota > Metazoa > Chordata > Testudines > Geoemydidae > Mauremys > Mauremys reevesii. The sequence continues at coordinate 101,747,422 of NC_052625.1, read as the reverse complement.
GGCCTAACATGGATACATGTCTTTCACAAAGGAAAGACAGCCACACTTAGGCTTGGCTCTTTCCACCTTCAAACAATGTTGAAAAGAAAACAATATCCTCTTCCAGTGATCTGATGTGCAGTAACTCTTCATCTATTGGCACCTGGTATTGTACATTCCTGTTCAATAGTATTAAATTAGAGTAGATACTAAGCTCTTTTGTTACAGATGGGTGTGTTCTTAGTTGTCACACAGAATTAATTAGTGTTTTGTTTTTCTATCAAAAATAACACTATAATTGCTCAGCATTGGCCTCTGCTCCCACTGAAATTAAAGGGAGTTTTACCATTGACTTAAATGGGAGCAGAGATAGGCCAAGGAGTGCATTTTAAAATCCCACTCTACATTGCATACACTTTAGGGCACTACTAATTTAGCAGTAAGGAACCTCTTCAACATAACTTGGCGCCTGCATTTCATATGTCTGTGTGTTTAACAAAAAACAAAACCCAAAGTGCCAGATGCTGATCCCTTTACTTCTCTTGTGTAGTACCATACTCCAGAAGTAGTGCCATTGATTTCAGTGGAATTACTATTTTATATAAGAGACCCTTCCTCAGATTGCATGGTATCACAGACTGACTCCAAAAGAATAAAAGTTCTCAGTAGTGCCAGGTCAGTACTCAAGATTTCCATGGCATCTGGTCCCATATCAGTCTGGTGACTGAAGCAAAGTCATAAAGAAGAGTATTCATGATTCTGCCCTATCCCCCAAGAGTTTATGCAGTGACTGCAAGATTAGGGCCCAGAAAGGTACGTCCAAATTTGACTGGGAATGTGAGGCATCACCTGATCTTTCACAAAATATCTAATTTCATATATATATATATATATATAAAAAGCCTGTTTCATCAGACTTTCATATCATTCTAAATTTTGTTTCCTTACTAAATTCTCACACTGGTAACTATTTTTTCTAGGTCATAGTTTCTGTCTTGGGAGAGCATTAGGAAGAATGCTATTTTAAAACTGTCCTATTATGTGTTTACTCATTTGAAAATTTCACACCAAAGGAAAGCAAGAAATGGAAGCTGTACTCTTTGGCCTACTGACCACGATCAATTCCATCTCTGTAGTTTCACAAGAAAGGTATATGTGTAGTAGTAGTCAGATGATTGGCACAGTGGTTGGGTTAGGTATGAACAGTTCAAGAATCACTGCCACACTCCAGCGAACATTACAAAATATAATACTTCATGTGAGCACCATAAAAATACATACTTCTCTTGTGCCCTTTTCTTGTTACTGCTAATAACTAAAATACTTATGCGTAGAGGGGAGTTTTCTCTGTAATCAGTCTGCTCATATTGCCTGATTAGTAGTGGTTTGACACACACATCCATGGCAATGAATTTTAATGTCACAAATATAGACTGTGTCTTCACAGAGCTCCTGTAGCAGAAAGCAGAGTTGGTTTTATATAACTGACTGGATTTTTTTTAATAAAAGCAAACCCAAAAGTAGTTCCAGAACCAGGTTCCATTTTATCTGAACCCCCAACGTTTGTGGGAGGCTTAAGTTTCAAACATTTCTAATTTGAGCAATTATCCCAGAAACTGATGTGTACAAAAAAAAAATTGTACATGAAAACCAAATAGTGCACCAGAGTTTTTCATTGCCCTTCATGTTAGTCAATCCTTTACACTAGGGCTAAGTAGTATAAAATGCTACAAAGTCAGAATGCTTTCATTTTACTCACTTTTGCACTAGTGTAAATGATTACACATGGTGTAGGGCACCAGAGTTTCAGTTCTTCCCTCTCCTCCATAGATCTATTTTGAAGTTGGCAGGAATGTAGCGGTGGTGCTATTCTTTGCTTACATCCCCTTCTACTTTGAGTAACTTTTTTGTGCTTTCCTCCTCTAGTGTAAGGAATACCACTGGTACTGGTGGTGCAATGAGAGGGGAAAAAATAAACACACTTTCCTCTCAATTCTTGCTGTCATTCACAACAATTAATAGAAATGCTCTTCCAGATGAAAGTTATGCATGGGGCAGTTGTTCCAGTGCTCATAATATGTGCTGTGATCAACTCATTTCTACATGGGAACTCCAAAACAGCAGCAGAAGGCCTTATCTGAATAGCCTACCAACCATAGTAGAGCATGGAGGGATGCTTTCAAAAGTGTCCTTAAATAATAAGCACTTCTATGCATTCTTGCAATGTAGGGACTCCAGAATGACCACACTGCCCCTTAAACAAGGGGGAGGGGGCAGGCATTGTCTGGCTTGCTGAGGGAAAAGGGAACAGTGCTTTACGAGTTGTGGGGGGTGAAGGGGTCAGAAGCTGTGCAAAGGAGGAGGGTAGTGATGGAGGGGTTGAAAAGGGGCTCCTATGAATGATATGGCAGTGAGCCCACCCCCCTTTCGTATAGCCAACCTCAACCCTTCTGTGAGGGGGACTGTGGATGGTAAGGTCCCAGCAATGGGTTGTCTGGGGGACCTGGATGGAAAAAGAGGCAGGATGGTGGAAGCTTCTCTTCCACCCCTGGGAGTTATTGAATGATAACCTGCACTGTTCGCTTGTCTGCCATATAGTCCCAGGTATCTAATAATAAAGTTGTGGCCAGATTAAAACTATATCAACTGTCTCCTGTCCTCCTTTAGCTATAGTTGGACAATAGCAACAGCACCACTTAACTGATCAACCTGTAAACCAGAAACAGCACTGCTACTTTAATTAATTAGCACATTATAGCCAGCCTAGAACTACCACTGGCTGTTGGAGCTTTCTCTCATTTCATTGCTTATTCCTGTTACTTAAACAGCTGGAGTAGCCAGTGGCACCACCATGACTTCTGCCTTCCTACATCCTTGGAGCATTAACAAAGGAGCTGGTATCCTCATTGTCTTAGTTGATCTTTGTTCCCCTTGCCGCCGTCTCTGTCCCTTTCCACGCTGGCTTTCGGCATCCACTGTTAATGAAAGTAAGAAAGCAAAAGCCTCCAGTCATTAAGTTGCCTTTAATTAAGATAAAGGAAATTCTCATTGCTCTGTTGCATTCTAATTACTGGGTTATAGGCAGAGAATGCAACAGCCCCACTAATCAGTTAATAAAAGAAGAATCTCCTTGGTTCCCCCTAATGTCAATGATACTATTATTAGCTGATCTGAGAAGATTTTTACCACCATCCCATCCCCTCTTAATAGGCTGTCATATGCTATTTGCTGTTGCATTAAAACTCATAATTTATTTTGTTTAGGAAATTATGGGGAAAGTGGAATGGAAGCCTTCAAAGAGCTGGCTGCCCAAGAAGGCCTGTGCATCGCTCACTCAGACAAGATCTACAGCAATGCTGGGGAAAAGAGCTTTGATCGGCTGCTGCGGAAGCTCCGTGAAAGGTTACCCAAGGCCAGGGTTGTGGTTTGTTTCTGTGAGGGAATGACAGTGAGGGGGATCCTCATAGCCATGAGACGCCTTGGAGTGCTTGGGGAGTTTCTGCTAATTGGAAGGTAAGTCTTTGACTCTCATTTCATTGTTCCCTCATGAGGATGCCAGCCCTCCATGCATGGACTGTGTTACTCTGGTTGCCGGTTACTGATATACCATAATAATTAGTTAAGAGGTGACAAGGTGGCAGAACTGGACCCATGAAGGGAGTGTAAAGATGTCTAGTATCCAAAATACTAGTAAATCAGTATAATTTTGGATAGGTTTTTTATGTAAATGCTTATATGTTTGTTTTATAGATACGGACAACTTGATTGAGTATCGCGGGGAACGGGGGAATATATTTATGTATGAAGCTTAAAACCTTAGCTGGGAGTGCTGTGTGCACTCTGAATAAAGGCAAGATAACATGACTAGGAAGTGAGATGTGCAGAGAAATATACTGTCCATTTTAACAATGAAGGAGACATTGATCTATACCCTTTCTAAAATTACAAAATGATTTTGATTATGGAAAAGAATTTTCTTATCCTTAAAAGGAAGACCTGGCACTCCTAGTTACATACCTTTATGCTGAGTCTTGGGTCAACATCCCAGGACACTGATTTTATTTTAGTTTTTTTAAAACATAGTTTATTTATGATGAGATAACCATTATAGTATGTACGTGTGCATGTTTCATAGATTTCCCCCCCCCCAGGGTAACAGCTTGAGCATATGTATATGATATTTAATGTCATATAAGTATAAGGCAGATGCATTCAGTACATTAGTTATTGAAGTCAGAGGTGGTCTCCATTGGTTCCACATTGTGTGCCTGTGTATTGTAGGTCCTGCATTGAAATCTGATCCTTTATTAGGCTTGCTCACATGAGGTTTGTCCAAGTTCTCCATTGTAGGTTGTCGTGGTTTTTAGTAGTTCCTACAGTTAAGCCACATTTTGTGGAATGTAATTTATTACAAATAAAGTATCCTGGCACACTTTGGTAGAATGCCTCATCTTTCATCCAAAATCCTCTCCATTTTCTCTGTTCTGAGTCACTGTTCATTGAATCAGATTTAGAAGTCAGAAGATACCATTGTGATCATCTAGTTGGACCTACTGTGTAACACGGGTCATAGAACTTCCCCAAAATTCCTAGAGCAGATCTTTTGGACAAATGTCAAGTCTTGATTTAAAAATTGCCAGTGATGGAGAATCCATCACATCCACTGGTAAATTATGCTAATGGATAGTTACTGACTTTTAAAAATTTGTCTTATTTCCAGTCTGAGTTTGTCTAGCTTCATCTTCCAGCTATTGGAATGTGTTATACTTTCTTCTGCTAGACTGAAGTGCTCATTATCAAATATTTGTTCCCCACATAGGTACCTATGGGCTGGACTAAGTCACTTAACCTTCTCTTTGTTGAGCTAAATAGATTGAACTCCTTAGGTCTATCACTATAAGGCATATTTTCTAATCCTTTATTCATTCTCATGACTCTCCTTTGAACCTTCTTCAATTTTTCAACATCCTTCTTGAATTGTGGATACCAGAATTGGACACAGTATTCCAGCGGTGGTCACACCACTGCCACACACAGAGGTAAAATAACCCCTCTGCGCCTACTCAAGATTCTCCTGCTTGTGTCCAGAATTGTGTCAGCACTTTTGGCCACAGTGTGACACTGGGAGCACGTGTTCAGCTGATTATCTACCAAAACCCCAAAATCTTTTTCAGTCACTGCTTCCTGAGATAGTCTTCCATCCTGTAACTATGGCCTACATTCTTTGTTTTTAGCCATATTAAAACACATGTTGTTTGCTTGACACCACCACCATCCTTCCTGCCACTAAGGCCCATCAGTTAATAACCATCCCTGACTTACTGTCCCTTATGAAAAAACTCATTCAGGCCCTCTTCAACTCCTGTCTTGCCTACTGCAGCCTCCTCACATCTGGCCTTTCTGACACATCCCTTGCCTTGCTCAGGTCTGATCAAAACATGTCTGCTAAGGTCATCTACCTTGTCTGTCACTCTGACCATGTCCTCCTTTTGGAATCTCACCATTAATTCCCTGTTTTCAACCACATCAAGTTTAAGCTTCTGTTGCTTGCCTTCTAGCCTTTTCACAACACTACCTTTTCTCCACCATTCCTTTTCAATCATAGAATCATATAATGCTTTTGCTTGTTTTCTTGTGTGTGAGCTCTTTGGAGGAGGGGTTGTATGTTCGTGTGTGTAGACAGGGTCTACCATGTTGTGGATGCTACCAGAATAAAAATAAAATAGTACTAAAAGTGATATGTCTAAGAACTGTACTTATAGTTTATTGTACCTCATTTCACATGGCTTGTATTTTCATAGCATATAATAAAATGATGTTTCAGATTGTCACACATGGTACTTAAGCTTTGTTTTACAGATACAATGCAGTGAATTGAATCATCTAAATTTAACAAATGGCTTTTGTGTGATACTATCTCTAGCAGTTCAGTAAACTTGTTTCGCAGCTTTAGACTATTATCTACTCTGTTCATGTACTACGTCTTGTTGACATATAACAGATGTTTATAATTGTCTAGTTTTTAATGTCTTTTGTCATATTTCATATTTCACTGATATGAAGCCTTTTAATTTTGTATTTTAGATCAGAACTTCTACCAGGTAGAATATTAAGACCTCATCCTTATGAAGGTGTCTGACTATGAAACACTTTCCTCTGTGGCATTATAAGAAGTTTTATCAGAAATTCTCAACTGTTTTGTTTAGTAAATTGGAAGTTTCATTGGGAATCATAAAAGCAACAAAAGTGTCTGTGGCACATAATATTTAACAGACATTCTGCAGCATGATGAACTTTGGGTTCATTCAGATCTTCTTGAAGATCTGAAGACGTGGCTCAGCTGCATGCTCTGCTGCAACTGCTGTTCTGCCTAGTGATTGCTTTGGATTTTTCTACTTCATTGGGAATCATAGTGTGTTTTCATCCAGGTTTTCATGTACTTTTAGTTTTCTATATTCCATGAGCTTTGAGTGGGTTTTATTTAAAAAAAAAAAGCAGATGGGGTTGATCTTCTAATAAAACAAACCGGTGATAATTTTACTTAGAGCCTGGATTGTGCCAGGCAGCTGGCTGAGGTAAGAAATATTATAGGGCTTGCAACATGCTTCATAAGCACTTACAAAGCTGTAAGAAAATACATTTCTGTGGATTGTCCTAATTAAGTGATAAAAATGGCAGATCAGCACTAAGCAGCAAACCATTATTCACAATTAAGTTGCAGTGATACTGCTGTGCCATAAATTTGGGTAATTTAACATAAATGGGAACAGAGTCACACATCAACATTGCTCTGACATGGTATTGGGTGGCTTGCCTTTTAAGAGGCAACTTTAATTGAGAGGAATGGGAGTGAATGTAAATATCAAAATCTTTGCAGTACTAAGCTAAATGAAGCCCTTAATTTATCCACAGGGGCAGGTGCATTGTCAGCCACACAGTGCAAACCTCATAACTCTATCCTGACTCACTATACAAAAAAAAACCTTTTTAAGGGATACCTAGCATTTGTGTGATACTATCTCTAGCAGTTCAGTAAACCCGTTTTGCAGCTTTAGACTATTATCTCCTCTGTTCATGCACTACATCTTGTTGCCACATAACAGGTGTTTATAATTGTTTAGTTTTTAATGTCTTTTGTCATCTCCTCTCCAGTTTTGTCTGCAGCTTCACTCTCAAAAGGAATGGACTGTCAGAAACAGTTTCTCTTTTAATAAACCAAATTCAAGGTATGGGAAAGGTGGTGTTGGGCCAAACTTGGCTTTCAGTTATACTTCTTGGGATTTACACAGGATTTACACTTTTGCAAATGAGAGCCAAGTCTGGTCCATCATAAGTGTTACAAGAAATTACTTGGTGCCTGTCTGGGGAGGGGACTGGTTCTCTTAGTGCATTGGGCATAACCCAACCTGTGCCTAGTTACTGGGCCCTAAGTAATGGATTTGGGCTTGGTCTGGCAGTTCAGTTGGGTGATCAGGATCACATGATAATAGCCCACATGTGGGAGATCTGGAGGGTGAAAGTTTTGAGGAAAGAACTATTGAGTCCAGGAAAGGGCTGAAGTAATGGGGGAGGGGAAAATGGTTTTTTGCCAAGTTGACATTTGAACTGTGATATTGTTTAAATAATTCAGACCCCAACCAGGAGTGGTGTTGATGGATAAGTGGCCTGGTTGCAATCTTGGCTCAATCACACATCAAATCATTGGCACTGTACAAGATATTTAACCTCTCAGCATCTTTCCTGATTCTAAAATGGGGATACTTAGCTCTATTACCTAGAGGTGTTGGAGGTGTGTGTGAATGAATGAATGTTTGTGCAGTGCTTTAAACATGCAACTTGTTATGAGTGTTGGGTTTTTGTGGTGGTTTTTTTTTTTTTTTTTTTTTTTTTTACTACTGTGAGTAGTTCAAGGGGGAAAAAAGGTATTTCTTTTAAGGTGCTGTACCAGGCAAAATGGCAAAGTTGGGGGGTGTGTGGTACCCTCATTTTACTACATTTTCATAAGCAACACAGCATCAGGGCTAGTTCTTGTTACCGTTCACCATAAACTTTGCACATCCTTTCTTGATTATCAAATCAATGAGTCCCAATCAGAAGGAAGCCCCCATCCCCCTGCTTCAGTGAAATCTCATATTTGTGACCAAGTAAAACTTCAGGCAGAGGATAGGAAACAGTTTTGGTGGATGGCTTCATCTGTGAAACTGGCCACTAAATTTAATCTGACATTGATACCCTGAAATGTGTGATAGTTACAAGAGGTCAAACTGGACTAACACTGAATGCTAGAGACCCCACTAGCTACTTTATTGAACAGATTCCAGCAACTGATACCCTGGACCCCCTCCAGTATTGCTTCAAGACAAGGCATGGAAATAAGACTGCACTGATGGAGGAATTCCTCATAGTGGTAGAATGAGACAAGAAAGGCTGATCTTACCTTGCTTAGTCTGTTATCCATTTTAGACACCATTGACCACAAAGTGCTGCTGATCTGGCAACATGCCCTAGCAGGATACAATAGAATTTCATTAATTTGACTTCACTCATTTCTTCCCAGCTGGTCTTGGAATCATCCATCCCTCCCCCATATTGGGTCCCAGGAAGTGGACGGGCACAAGCCTGCCCACTGCTAAAGGACTGTCCCTCAGCCTGTGGGGAGGATCCACAAAGTCCAGGAACTCAAATAATTATGGGGGACAACCAAAAATGTAACAGGGATAGGTGTGAAGGTCAAAGGGTCAAACAAAGGGAACCTGAAGGGGACATGGATCAGAGAACCCCAGACAGTGCCCACTGCTCCTCAAAGGTGTCAAGGGAATCATGATGGGCAGCTTCTCCTGCCCAAGAGCTCTAAGGGCCTAATACTGAAACTCCTGCTGGTCATCATCCAGACGTCACCCTTAGGTCATACTGAGATGACAAGGGCTGCATTGCCAAGAACGTAACATGCAGTTCTATGTATCTTTTCCAGTCAGCTCTGCCTCCATGCTGTCACAGATACCCATGTGCATGAAGGCAATTGCAGCCTGAATGAACAACTGGCTCAAACTGAAGAACAAAGTCTACTACTTGCTCTACCTCAGCCTAGACTAGGCATTCACAAAGGGGCTGCACCTCGCACATATGATGGCCTTTCTCCTAAATGAAACCAGCTGAAGGCAATTTGCTGCTGCTTCCCAACCTGCACTGATCCCTGTCCACCACTGAATCTACTGTAAGACTCTGCAACTGATTGTCATAGCCCAGAACAAGTAGGAGGTAGATATTTCTCAACAGCAGCCCTTAGGCTCACAAACATCCACTCAAAGAAGATTAAGAGCCCTACCCTCACATTCATGTGACACTTGTTACCAAAGCACATAATAAAGAAGAGGAGCAGAAAACTCTTCATCATTGTGCTCCAAAGTAACAGTCCTGACTAAACCAAGGTCAGGACACAGGACTAACTCCTCACAATTGAAGTAGGACAGAGATCTGATTGCTCTCTCTTCAGGTCTCAGTGAATTTTTATACTTCTGTGCTTTGGTTGTGGCCTGCTTTTTCAGAGGTTGAGCACACAGCTCCTGTTGAATTCAGAAACACTGAAAAAACAGCACTTTAGAACAGGTTAGCCCTTCATTCATCACTTCTGTAGTGGACTGAATGGGGGAAACAACATTAACATGAGCAGAAGTAGCCATGCTTTAAGTAGCAATGTAGTTTTAAGAACTAATAGAACTACAGCATCCTCAGAAGCAGATTGTGTTAATCCAAACTTCTATAATGTCATGTCCTGGCTTTCATGGGGGAAGTAAAGAATTAGATGATGATTAAGTAACATTGGCTGGAAAACATGGAACAAACCTAGAAAAGGCAGGCCCAGGGGCAGCAGAGCTGGTAAACAGGAGGATATTGATTGTAGGTGGCAAGTGATTTATTTGTCAGACATTGTTTAGAATAGAGGAGTGGTTCATCTGCCACCATCAAGACCCCACTTACACAGCATGACTAGTGGTGAGTCTGCCACTGCTTCTTTGAGTTACTGGAGAGACTTTGTACTTCGCCACTTTGTCAGTGTATTTGGATCCAAAGAGATTTCAGGTAAGCCTCTGCACTTGGGGTAGGGGCTTAGTCAAAGTAAACCTCCAAATCTGTTGAACTCTAATAACATATAGAGAAAGATGTGATATTGGCAGACAGGGAAAGTATTTGAAATAAAGATAGGACCAAGCCATACTATTCAGATCCATATTTTGAAAACCATGAAGATGGGCAGTTTTTTGGTTCCAGTGTTAACTTTAACATTTAAGAGCCAGAACCTCAGCTGGTGTAAATCAGCATAGGTTCACAGATGTGAGGTATGTCTACACTTGAATTTTTAGTCAATTCTAGCACATGCTAGCTATCACAAGAAGACACAAATGTCTGTACCATGACACAGGAGTTTTATTAACAAATGCACAAATGGTACAGTAAAAATGAAAAAAAGGTTTAGAATATCAAGTAGGGAGATAAAGAAATGTATAAATTCCTCCCTCCCCCGCCCCCCAAAAGTCAAGAGGGCTTAAGTAGGCATCAAACATGTTTTGGCATTTAGTAGCTTTGGAGTCAGCAGTACGTCTCCAATAGCTGGTGATGGGACACTAGATAGGAAGGGCTCTGAGTTATTTCAGAGAATTCTTTCCCAGGTGTCTGTCTGGGTTTTGCCCACATGCTCAGGGTCTAATGATCACTATATTTGGGGTCAGGAAGGAATTTTCCCCCAGGTCAGAATGGCCGAGATCCTGGGCAGTTTTCGCCTTTTTCTGCAGCATGGGGCACAGGTCACTTGCAGGTTTAAACTAGTATAAATGGTGGATACTCTGTAACTTGAACTCTTTACATCATGATTTGAGGACTTGAGTAACTCAGCTAGAGGTTATGTGCCCATTACAGTGGGTGAGGTTCTGTGACCTGTAATCTGCAGGAGATCAGACTAGATGATCATGATGGTCCTTTCTGGCCTTAAAATCTATGAATCTCTGGCCTGGTCTACACTGAGGGTGGGAATCGATCTAAGTTACGCAAATTTGGCTACGTGAATAACATAGCTGAAGTCGACATACTTGGATCTACTTACCATGGTGTCTTCACTGCGGCAAGTCGATGGCTGATGCTCTTCTGTCGACACTGCCTGTGCCTCTTGCCCTGGTGGAGTTGATGGGAGAGTTCTTGGCAGTCGTTTTATTGCGTCTAGACTAGACACGATGGATCGATCACTGGCCGTCGATCCAGCGGGTAATGTAGACAAGCCCTCTGAGTATGGGGTCTAAAAAGGCCTGATGGATTGGCACCAGATAAGCAGTCAATCAGGAGGTGTGTGGCATCCTCAACTGCACCTCAGCCACATAGAGGACCATTCCTGAGTCCGAAGGTGTGGTCATCTAATCACACACCTCTCCACCCTGCATCTGAAATGATTGAGCTTGCACCAGAAGTAGCGTGGGGGCTAGAAGCCAGGCAGTCTCTCACCAGGCTGAGTAGTGTGGAAGGAGTTCCTTATAAAGGGAGCAGCTTGTTCCCACTCTGCTCACCATAATGTAACAACATCTGCCATGGAGATGGCCAGGAACGTAGGCCCTACTGCTCCTTTGGTGAGTCACTTGCCATATCTTTGAAAAGTGGCAGTTGTGGTATTTCTGGATTTTTGTCAAGGAGGTCCTTTGCTGCAATATAATGCCTGATGTCTGGAGTTGGGATAGTAGAAAGGACTGGTACCACTCAGTGTCTGTTGGTCTCATAGTCCCTGTTTGTTATCATTTGAGCCAATTGCACATCAGTTAACTGTGTGGGGGATGATTTTACTGTGCTTCTGTGTGGTTATTCTCCAGCTGAATAGCAGAAACCTAGCGCCAAGCTCTGCAGCGTTGGTGCATTGGCTCTCCAAGTTGAGCCTGCAAGCTTATTTAAAAGGCCATTTCTGCTCTTAATCTTCTGAGCTACCTTGTTGTGGTTGTCCTTATAGTAAAGTGTATGAGCTAGAGTTACTCCTAGATATACTGGTTTTGAGTCATATGCCAGTTCTCCATTTGAGCAGATGTTGAGCAATGCTGCTATGTTCTCATTGTGCACCTTGTGATTACCCTCTGAGGGAAACTAAAGTAGTAAACAGTAGAATGAATTTGGATTCCAGTTACAGTGGTACTGGAGTAGTAATCACTGGTTCTTCACTCTCCATTCTTTAGCTCAGTGTCAAGGGTCTGTCAGCTGCAAAGCACTCTGTAATAGAGAGTCTCATGGCCTGTCATGGGGTGGACATGAGGATCCAAGAAAAGCATTCCTTGCCAGTAGTCAGACACCATGAAGCTATGACATTGTAGTTAACAATCTTCATGAAAATGTGGCACAGCCGTTGATGTGAAAACTGATATTAATGATGTGGAGGCTTTATTAACTTCTTTGCCTCATTGTGATGTTGCAAGAATCAGTCCATTTAAAGCTGTGAATGTTTGTTGAAGCCTGGAACACCCCACCTCTACCAACACTTCAACATCCATCCCACACTGGGAACCTCAACAGACACCACACTTCATGGAGTTACAAAAAATTGAACAAAAATGGTCTGGATCTTACAGCCTTGGTTCCTGTAAGTGATATAGGATTAAACATGACAAAGAACAAATTTCTGTCCTTATGCTGAATGTATTAACACATGTCGGAACATGACTAAAAATTTGTGTGTGTGTGTATATAAATAAAATCATAATCCTCCAATAGAGCTACACTGAATAACACCCACTGAGCATTTATCTTCGTTGTGCATGCAATGTAGTCAAGTCACTTCCATAGTACCATGGTGATGAACATGGTGGTTTTATTTCTTTTCCTTTTTTTTTTTTTTTTAAAGACTGTCAAATACAGCTTAGGCCTTTGTGTTGTCTGATCTATTGATTGTGTATTAATTATGTTGATTACTTAAGAATTCCCAGTTAACACTCTGAGGTTTGATAGGTTCTTATCCCAAGATGAAGCACGGTATTATTAGAGTTGTGAACCCTGACATGCATGGTTGTAACACAATTACAGAAGGCTTTTCCTAAGTTTGAGTAAGTTTTATTAACAAAGTTAGCAATGTTACAAGCAATCCAACCAAGAAAGACAGAAGTAATACAGAATGGCCATCTGAGCATCCATGTACTCAAACCATTCCTTGCAGAACAACTTGAAGTATTTGTTGATTTTTTTCCTCATCCATCACATCATCTTCATCACCATCACTAGTGGTTGTCATCCTAGCATCTCCCAAGGCACGCAGGTTAGGATGCAACTTTTATAATGTGTTGCTTTGCCTACAGCGAATTCAGTAGGGGTTTAATCTCCTCTGCCTTTGCATTTCCTCACCTTATTGATGTTGGGGTGCCATTGTTCCATAGATTACTAGTCTGTTTACCTCAATATTATTAGCATGTATGTCAATTATTTACCATGGTATTCTTGTGGAAGGAACATCAGCAGATGTTCAAAATTAAAATATCCTAAGCTGCTATAACCTAGCATCTTGTGGTTACCTGTCAGCAGTTCACTTATCACAACATTCTATCTTGTTTTATTGGGTCATGGCTAGCTTATGATCTAGGGTCAGTTTTGGTGAGCTGCTCATGCTAAGGCTTTTGGGGCCTTTTAGGGTGACCAAATGTCCTGTTTTTAAAGTGGCTGAGTGGGGGTTGAGCACCACTGGGGAAAGAAGGAAGCCTGTGCCGGCCAGTGTTAGAGATAGGATATTAGGCTAGATGGATTGGTCTGACCCAGTACAGCCATTCTTGTATGATACCAGTGGTGGTTCTGAAAAATGGGTGAGGTTCTGTGGAAGGCATGATGCTTTAAAACTGGCTTAATGGAAAGAGATGCCGTTCTACAGGGAGAAGAGGTCCAGGTCTGTGCAATGATATCCAAAAAAATGTTGTTCCCTGTTTGCTATTCCAGAAATGTATTTATATTTAAACTTGCCATTGAAATAAATGCAGCAGAGCTCAATGACTGCATGTTTTCTGTGAGCATTTGAATTGTCTGATATCAGACAGTACTGTATATAGTTAACTTACACTTATTATCACAACCACGTTTCTCATGTCTGCCTGGCTTCTGTAGAAAACAGCAGCTGAGACTATTGCTACTGAGCTAGAAGAATATGCTGTATTCTTATGTGAATGAATCACAGTGAGTGCTGCTTCAGGCATCTTTACATAATTGATTAGAGACTGGACATTTGGCAGAGCTGTCCTTGTATGGGGATTTTCAGCCTTACATCTTCAAGGGGATTAAATAAGGCCCTTATCCCATGAATTGTGGATACTTTGTGGTGGTATTTTGGCACTCAAATAGAAATGCTAACTTGGTTCTAGAGAGACAAAGTGGGTGAGGTAATATCTTTTATTGGACTAACTTCTGTTAGCGAGCGAGAGAGACGCTTTCGTGCTTATACTGAGCTCTTCTTCAGGTCTATAAGTGTGAAAGCTTGTCTCTCTAACCAACTGAATTTGGTCCTGTTCTAGTCTATTAAGAGATGAGCAAACTTTCCTGCAAAATAAAAGGCATCTTAAACTCAAACTGGTTAATTTAAAAGAGACCAACAAAGCAACCTTTTTATAAAATGTACATGAAAGTGAATTCTATCTAGTATTGCACCACATGAACATTTTTCCAGCGAGCAGGAGCAGAACCACATCATAATGGACTTGCTCCATGTTTCCAACACAGTTTGGTGTAATGGAGAGATGAGAGGGACCTACCATCATCAAATGCATAAAGGCAGCCTACAGTTCCAGCAACATGCAGCAAAGTGGTTCTTAGAGTGTCTTCAGTGAGACATATGGCTCTGGGATACTGCCCCTGAAATGTTAGCGCTAACGTTGCATACCAAAAAGGGGCACTGTGGATGCAAGTATATGCCTGTACACAGTGTACACTAATGCCCAGCAAGGCATATGTGGTTACTCAGAGTGGGTACAGGGTACTTGCTCTAGCAGTACATGGACGTGTAACTGTCTCCACTAATAAGTGTAGATATACCCTTACAATGTCTTAATCACTATGAATCAGTTTGGATTGGTGCCATAGGATTCTAAATCTCAATTAAAGATGGACACGAAAATGTTTTTCCTATCATATAAATTTTTTTTAAGATTTTGAGAATTTTCTTGATCCAAATTGGGATGAAAAGTCAATCTCAAATTTTTCTTGGACAAAAATGTGAACAAATTTTTTTGGTGCAGGACAGTTGAAATGTTTTCATAACTTTGAAACTTTTCATATGTTTCAACCATTTTTATTTATTTTTTTACTGTAATTAGCTTAGAGTTTGAAATAAAAAGTTATCTTGAACCAGAAAGCTGTAATTTTTTGTTTAAAATAGTCGAAACAAAATGCCATTACAATGTCAAAACTTTTTCCAAAATATTGAGACAAACTGTGAAAATGATCATTTTCTGCAAAATGTTTAGGTTTTTGATTAATTAGCATTTTCCAAAAAAGATTTCATTGAAAAATTCCTGACCTGCTCTAATCCCACCCCCAGGGATCTATCCAGTGCCTGCATACATTAGATACATTCCACTTCAGTCATCTAGCATCTGCATTTTATTTTGTTCATCTCCTAAAAAGGAGGCAACCTAAAGGGAAAGTTTGTTTAGAACTCTTGAAATCCATTAATGCCTCATTACTGACCTGCCACTTATTTCAGATGGCTTTAAATAGTGTTCATTATTCATTGCAAGCTCTTCGATTTATAGGTGTTTCCCACCTTTGTGATTTGGTTATGTCTGTATGGGAGCATGCTTAAATTTCTCCTTTTGGTCATATTCTCTTCATAGATTCAGGAAGGGCACTTTTTGGTTAGAAAGAGAAATGCACAACTGCTATTAAACACAACAACAAAAGCGTCTGGGATTGTTTTTCTGTTTCTACTCAGTAAAACTGAATTCTTTAGTCTCATTCTTGAAGAGATCATGGGAGAAAGGAGGCACTTATGTTAGCTTGACCATTAGACAAATGACACAATAGCTAGAATTTAAATACTCCAGTGTACAGGAATGATACTACTTGAATTTGATTTATTTCTGCTGACATCTTGTAGCAGGTTGCATCATTGTGAGATACTGTATTAGTTCTGCTGAAAACTTTTATATTTCATTGTCTGCAAATGCTCCTTTCTCTGCCACCTTAGACATCTCCATTGCAGTTATACTAATACATCTGTCACTTGCTCTCCCCTTTTTCCATATACTGGAATCGTTTTCATCAATCATTTCCCTTTGTACATGTTCCTACTTGCCTCCTGACCATGCCTGATTAGCATATTGGGCTCTCCAGCGCCTGTTACCACTACAGTGAATTATTTTTCTGCTATATTTAAACATTTTATTGTAGTCAAAAGCACTCAGTGTTGGCCTAAGTGTGTGCTCCATTAAGCCAATGGGAGTTTTACCATTGACTTCAGTAGGGGCAGAGAGAGGCCAGCACTAAGCTCTCTTGAAAAGCTTATCCAAACTCCTGGGTGTAGGTAAGAACAAATTAATTTGGTTGACCCTTCTCCCCCATCCCCATATTGTTTAAATCTACTTTCTTCATCCAAGATGTACCTTCTTGTCCTGCTCTAGATGTCGTCTTCTGAGGTTGTGACTGAACAGGCCCTAACGTTTATGAATGACAGATCTTGTTCTTGGTTGTAGAAATAAAATTTAAAGTACTCAGAAAAAATAGCTATGTGAAAATGGCACCTTCTTATTCAGGTTCTCTGGGTGCCTTCAGGTCATAACTGCTTGCTTCAGTGGCAAAATCAAAGTTTTTTAAATCACCATATTAGGCTTGAAGTGCTATGAAGAAAGCCCACCACATCAACAAAATTGCCAACTAAATTCTGATGTCAAGAACTTTATTGCAGGCAGCATAGGTGCTGATTCTGTGGGTGCTACAGGGCTCAAGCACTCACCCCCACCCTCCAAAAAATAGGGGGGGTCAGCACCCATGAGCCACCAGTAGGTAGTAGGAGCATGTACCTGGTGCACAGTGAAACCAGAAGGTGGAAAGCACACACTGGCAAAAACAAAAGTCAGCACCTGTGGCAAGCAGTGATGCGAAGGACAAAGAACAGGAGAGTTTTAAATCCCAGGCTGAATCTAGGGGCTGGCAGTTAGAGAAGTGATCTTCTAAATTGCAGATGAAACAAATCAGAAATGGAGTCATTGTGAGAGAACAAATACAGAGGCTTATAACTTCATTTTTAAAGAGTCACGTTTCTGACTAAGTGCCCTTTAAGACCTGATAGTTTTTCACATTCTCCAGCTTGGGTGTCTCTTGGAGCAGTGATATTGTGTGTGCATGCAGGAGTGAGAGACCGAGAGAGAGTGAGTCTGTGGCACCCAAATTTCCCTGAATTAAAGATATTAAAACTTTTCTGAATGTTTACCCTGGTGTTGTGAAGTCAAGACTTCAGTCTTTCTTTGTGCTAATCCATCTTTATGTATTTGGGTTAAAGGGGGGAGGAGGGAAGTACTTTCCAGGGTGACACTGTGTATACTAATGAAGTCTGAAATACATTTATACTGTTTGAAATAGAAATCCACCTTTCTAAAGGATTCTGATTGAAATAAATGTGGTGCCAGGGTGTGTTTATTTTAGTTAACATAGCAATAATATTGGGACAATTCTATTTGTCGTTCACATGAGTGGCAAGTAGCTATCTAGATATTTCAGAGTAACTAAGTATAATGTCAGCTGATTGATAAGTAGACATTGAAATGTAGCAAAGATACTACAGTTCTTAATGTGTAATGCGAAGGTTGATTTACAATAGAACACCTGTGGTACAAAATTAGATGTGTTAAACTGCATGCATACCAAATGAATTCATCTCAGCACTGCGATAACAGTGACTATGAAATGAGCCCTGAATGAGGATAAAGAACTTTGCCACCTTCCTATTGCAATCTCTCTGATAAGAGCTGCAGTGAGAATAGCAATATCTGAGGCATTGTATAACAAAGTCCTCCCAAGAACTTGATCCTCTAAATATGACTAATTTCAGTTTCATCATTACCGTTTCTGAACACTTTAGAGATCAAAGTGTACACTAACATAACAGCCCCACCTGCTCTTCCGGTGAAGGTCAGCAGCAGAAAGATGCAGTCGGAATTTAAAAGTGGGGGAAATACGAAGGGAAGATGTGATTAGGGAAAGAAGACACAAGATGCATTGTAGCAGAAAAGAAAGGGATGAGGATATAGGGAGGGATGAATTAGCAACAAAGAAGTAACTGGGCAAGTGCATAAAGAGGAAACAAAATAAGGGCTAGATCCCAGAAGCCAGAGAACCATGGAGAATTACTATTTGTTCTGTGATCCAAATTGAGACACATGCACTGGCTGGAGAAATTAATCTGCAGTTTTAATTCTTTGCACATGTACCCAGGTCTCTTCCAAATTAAATATTTCTAGGGTTGCTTTGGGGGCAGGGTCTGTCTTTTTGTTTATTGTCTAGCACAGTGTGGCCCTGGTTGGGGACTGAGGCTCTTAGGCACTGTGGCAATACAAATAATAAATAAGAAGGCTAGATTCCCCTAAGTTGGCTCAGGGAGGAATGAATTTCACCTTCCTGACCAGATGACATGGACTGAAGTCCACCCACAAAGCAAAGTGGAAAAATGAGAGAGAGAGAGACCCCTTGCAGCCTTTGGGTCAGCTTGTGGCCTTATATGCTGTCTGAGAGTGTGTAGGGCAGTAAAGGTGGTGCAGTGTTCCCTGGCCTCGCTGTAGCACAAAGTGCTGTGGCTTTTCTGAGCCTGGATAAGTCTCCCATTTCAGCCCTTGAAGCCGCACAGAAATCAGGTATCACGTCAAACCAGTTTTATCCCCCTTTCTCCTGGCCTGGACTACTGAGTGTCAGAGCACAGGATCTAGCCCTTAGTCTTTTAAACACAGAACACATTTTCCTTGGGTCTGAGTCCCTGAACTGGAGAAAATGGCAGACTGATTTCAGTCAGTCTAATACGTGGGGCCCATACCCTCCATGATTTTATGGCTATGGAGCTTGGTGGCGAATACGAGCCATGCTGCAGAATTGTGTTCCAAAAATCAAAACGCAACTATTTTACTGCATACTAGTTTAGCAGATACATCCAACAAATGTACTTATCCCATAGTTCCAAACCGCTTTCCATGCCTTCCCAGGCCCCAAAAGATCTCAGTTTAAAATGAATTGAAGTCATCAGAATAAATAATACCACAACTACTGTGCTGATTGTTATTCACTTTAGTATTTAACTTAATAAAAACCTTTTTATTAATTTTAAATGAAACTGCTACAGAATTTCCAATCTGAGCAGCACAGAAACAAGGCAGTTTTGCCGTGGAATTTAGGTCCAGATGGCTGCAGAGTACACCTGGTCTTGCTTGTAGCCCTTTTATAAAGTCCAGGTCCTATGGACTTCTGGGCAGTGCACAGGGGAGCCAAATGGTGGGAAACAGGCAGAAAGCGAGGCTCAGGATTAAGAGTCTGTGCAGATAGGGAAGGTAACAATGCAATACTTAGCACACTATGTAGCTGCCTCTCTTCCCTCTTGCAACACAGGAGCTCAGAGCTGTGTAGCTGTGGGGGGAATAGTCTGTAAATAAGTCAAGGTGCAGTCTCCCTTGGTTGAAGGAACACCCTCACAATTGGTCAGTTTAGTCTGTAGTTTAGAAGTGTTCTTGGATTCCTCATTGATGCTAAGCTCTTATACAGAGCAATACCTTCTATCATCTTCAGCTGGCTAGTAAACTGCCCCATACTGGCAGATTACGACCTGATCTCAGTTATACATGCCTTCAGCATCTCCTATGTGGGCCACAGCAGTGCAGGATAAGTGAGCATGAAGCCTTCAGCCTTTAGGAAACTCCAGCTAGTCCAGAGCACTACAGCACACATCTAACAACAAAGGCTACTGTGACCACATCACATCCATCCCCCAGTCTCTACACTGGCTTCTCATAGAATATCAGTCCAACTTCAAGATCTCAGTCCTTATCTTCAAGGTACTCACTGGCCTGGGACCAAGATATCTAAAAGGTAGCCTAAAGCCCCAGGATGAAGATCAAGGCTGACAAGCTCCTCTGGCACAGTGACATTTTTTTTCTTCCATAAATTTAAAGGTTGTCTGTTCAATAGATAGTTCCTAGGGCCCAGTCTAAGATAGTATCATGAACTCCCATAGAAATGAAGGCCCATCACAAATCTCATCACCTTCTGTTCTGAGTGGAAGGTGCACGTCTTTGATCTGCCTTCTCCAACATACACCCATAGCAACATACACATTTAAAAAAAATCCCCTCCTCCTAATAAACAAATCCCAAACCCCATCAAAATAAAACACTTCACGGCACACACAATTCTCCCTTGAGGGTGAGGATAGGAGACTGAACAAACCACATGCAGTAGATGTTAGTCGTGTCACTTAATGCACTACTGGAAGATACTCAGCTGCTACAGTGATGAGGGCAGTCTAAAAATCTATACAAAATAAAATAAATACAGCTGTTAAATGCAGGGTGCTACACTTTCAGGGGAGCAAAAATTACAGTGCCACAAGCATTCTAAGTTATTGTTCCCTGAGTGGTAATTCCTCCTTCATGGATTCTCTGCAGTCTGAGGAGGTATAGTTGCACCAGTGAAAATGCAACTGCTGCTGCAGGGCTGTGGTGGAGTGTGAATGGACTGAGACCTGTGGGACCTCACCCTGTTTGTTTCTGAAAGCGTCAGCCAGCTGTGAAGCCTGGCTGTCCTTCCCCCTACCCTTTTCACTCTGCCATTGGTCCCGCCTGTCAAGGAATAGCAACCTAGAAAAGGGTGTACGGTTCTGAGGGGCAGTGTGCTCTCTTTCCATGTGGTTTTATGTGGGAAGGGAAGCAAATGATCCAAAGTCAATTGGCTTTCCATCACGTTATTCCCCAAACTTCTTCTTTTGTACTCGTTTATCTGCAGTTGTAGCTCTTCCCAGTCATTCCTCTTGACAGGCTCTTCTTTCTGGTTCCTGAATTTTGTTTCAGTTGCCCACCCCTTCCCCATCTTCTTTCTGTTTTTTTTCCCCATTAGCATTATTTTATTAATCTTGTTATGGTAGTGCCCAAGGACCAACCCCATTATGCTAGGCACTGACCAAACACAGAGTAGTACACCGTCCCTGCTCCAAAGAGCTTACAATCTAAATAGACAAGACAGACAGAGGGGGATATAATGCACAAGCAGAGTGAACAATGTGACTGCAGCAAACTGCATGTTAGCTCTGGGGTGGGTGGGGTTAGCTAGTAGAGGATAAACTAAAGGGAAAGAGAAAGGAAGGGCAAGGAGACAGGGAAGGGAAGGGAGGCATGGCTGGGTTGAAGAGGCTAGGAGGGTGATGTGTGGAGCAAAGCTGACAAGAGGAGACTGAGGGAGCGAGAGGCAGAGGGTTGTAGCAAACAACCAGTCAGCATAGGACAGAGTTACAGTCAAAACTGTAGAAAGTTCTCTGAATATTCGAACATCCCTGCTTTGGCTGCCTCCCCAGCTGCTCCTGTCAGCTGGAGTCTCTGGCTGGGACCTCTCTGCAATTTTTCCCAAGGCCACATGGCAGGAGGAGGAAATGTACCATTTGGGTCCTAATTTCCCCAGAGTGTGTCTATGTATGGGAAGACAGGTGTCTTCCCTGTACAGTTCTGGTGCTGGGGGGACGGCTGGCACTGGCTTCTCTGGCTGATTTCTTTCACTTTCTCTATACATCCCTGTACCATCTTTTTTTCCTTTCTTTTATTCTTTTCTCCTCCCCCGAATTCATTTTTCTCGCGATTATATTTTATCTAATATTTATGTTCTGACAGCACCACGTCTGCCCTTTCTCTAGCTTCACTCCTATTCACTAAATCCCTCTGACTAGCCTCATTTTGTATTCCTCATTGACTTACTGCCCACTTCTGTAAAAATTATGGGCACTGTCTGCACTGCAGAAACCCATGGAGACTGTTGGTAGGCAAAATTGATACCTTCTGTTAGTGTACTCAGTGCCGTATCTCCCATTGGGGCTGAGTGGCCTGAAACAGGTAAGGGAGCTCTTAAACTGCTCACTGGAGCTTCCAGTGCTATAAAACCAGTTTTGCCTGGGCTTCTTCCCTTTGAAAGTTGGGAGTAGAGTTTGCTGAATTTTGAGCCCTAGTTATTTGAGCTGAAAATCTATTCCATTTCTTAGATTTCAAAATCTAGGTAATGTATGGCATCTAAATATCTCCTGAGTAGTTATTAAATACTTTCTTTGAAAATTAGAGTAAAATACTGAGTGATGCTGGGGAGAAAAAGGTGGTAATGGGTGCCTTAATTTCAAAGACTAGGAATCGTTTGCATCATATTTTAGAGTTAGAGTCTGACTTAGTGATTTCTCCACCCCATATCTGACATTGATGCACGCTCAGCAATTATGTTTGGAGTTGGACAGCAAAAACAGAAGGCTTTGGACTACTAGCGATCAATGTATCTTTCTCATAGCCAATGCATTTAGGCTGACAGTGCATCCTGGCTGTGACAAGAGCTCCGGGGTTGCTAGATACACTGACTTGGATTGTGGCATGACTGGTGAGCAACTGCCAACTCTTGTCAGTTTCTAAATGCGTTCTGTTCATATCTCTTGGTGGTGTACTTTTGTATTATTTATTTCAGGGCCTGGGTCAAAAGTTCACTGTTGGATTAGGGGGAGAAAGTGACTGAAATACTAAGTTTTTTAAAGGCAGGAGACGAAATGATTTTAGGGTTAGGAAACATAGTATGCACACCAAATTCATCACACTTACACAAAAACACAAAACTTTTCCTTTGACCTCAACAACGTGATGATACATCGTTTAGGCATCTCCATACTGGTTAATTTTGCATTGTGTTATGTGTATGTGAGGGAAGGATGAGGTCAGAGTTAAGGTTTGTGTTCCACTCTAAGTTAACTAGTTCTATGGGTAGAGGCTGGGGATCCTCAACAGGTGTTAGCTCTGGAGCAGACCTCAGACCTCCAGTGTTGGAGGCTGTGGCGCTCTTGCAGAAGCTCAAGGCACCAGAGCAGGATCTTTGTGGGACTGGTGAAACCACTGGGCCACATGAAACTGGTTTGGTATCTCAGAACTTTCTTTGTGCTCCTCATAGGAACAATGGGAATCTCCCATTTTCAAAGGTATAAAGCTGTTGAAGATTTCCAGCCACCAGGCCTTCAACCTGCATCTTCTTCCAATTACCTTTTTTAGATGGAAGCCCACATTTGGGGGGAAGGTGGAGAGGAAAAAGAAATGCACATATGAAAGTTCTTGATGTTTGTTTGTGTTGACTTTTTAAATGTAAGGTTTGAAGCGGTTCTAAGGCTTTGAATATTTTAAGTAACATGATATGCAGTGATGTTGTAGCCCTGTCGGTCCCAGGATATTAGAGACCTAAGGTGGGTGAAGTTGTATCTTTTATTGGACCAACTTCTGTTGGTGACAGAGACAAGTTTTTGAGCTTACAAAGAGCTCTTCTTCAAGCCTGGGAAATGTACTCAGAGTGTCACAGCTAAATACAGATCGTTTAGCATAAGTATGTAACACATATTTCAAGGGACCATTCAAGGTGAAATGGTCCATTAACACTCCTCCAGTCATAAGGGGGAAAGGAAGATGGGAGGGGGGAGAGGCAGCTTGGGGAGTTGTTAGTGGGTTACAGATTGTTGTAATAAGCCATAAATCCAGTGTCTCTGTTCAGTCCATGATTTTTAGTGTCTTGCAAAGCTAAGAATTTAAGCTCATAGGCTCATCTTTTGAAAGTGTTGTTCAGGTTTCCTTTTGAGGATGAGGACTGATACAGAGTGATCACTTTGTGAAAAGTGTTCATCCACAGGTGATAGGGCGCTTTTGTCTTTTTTTTATCATTTTCCTATGTGAGTTCAGTCGCGAATCTAAGTGATTAATTTCACCCACATAGTTGTTATCGTGGCATTTACTGCACTGGATGAAGTACACCACCTGGGGCTATATCAATATTATATTTTGGACATTGTGATAACATCTGAATTTACAATTTGGAGTACAGGCTGTCAGGACTGGTCTATATAATTGTTGTAACACAAAATTGGCTTGGCTTCTTTTTTGTCTTCAAATTATGACATGAACATACAGTTCAAATTATCCAACACACATACATTAGTATTTACATTACACCTGTACACTTAAAATAGAACTGATTTCCTAAATATATTGTTTGTCTTGGAAAGCTAGATGACATGTATTTTAAGTATGTTCTCTCATACATTGTACCTACCGGATGCAATTAATGTATTTTGATTAACTATAATACAAAAACAGATGTAAATATTGGGGTCAGCAGTTTCTACCATATGGGGATGAAATTAAATAATCATCTTCCACTCTGACCTATAGGAGAAACCAAACCTTGGCTGAAATAAACATATAAATAGCAACCCTGTATTTTAAGGAACAAAGGCTGATATTTACCACAGAGATAGCATATCATCAGTGTCATCATCTCTCTGTAGTTAGCAGCAATTGTTTCCGGTTGTTTGCCCAATGCTACAATGTAGCCAAGTTTATCTGGCAAGTATTAATTTTTTTCTTTTTAGGAGAGAGAGTGTCAAATATCTGAGGCTGTAAACCATCTAAAATGTAACAATAATAATCAATGAAATATCCTGACTAACAATCTATGAATAACACAAATCCAAATATTGGTGACTCAGTCTTGGTCTGACTGTTGCAATGAGGTAGGGAACAGAAAGAGTCTGATGTGTCCTCTACAAAAGGACACCTGCTAATCTGATCAGGATTCTGTAAGGATGGGAGTGGGATGCTTGTGGAGCCTATGTCAAATTGCCTCAGCTGGAGTAACATATTCCTTTGGCTGGTACTTGCTGCTGACTTTATTGTATGCATTAGCCATTGAAAGCATCTTGCCTCTTTACCCACAGACTATGGTCCTTGTGGATGTGGGGCATGGTTTACTATCTCTCCTAACAAGCACTGCTGAAACATCCTGCTCTGCTGCTTCATGGGAAGAAAATCCACCCATAGGCCCTGTTTCTCTTTCTTTTGCACTAGCACAGCACTGGCCAGGATTTTATCTGTAAAGGTCAGATTTCAAAAGTGTTCATGTCCACAGTCAGGTCGAGATTTTTCAGAAGACTTTAGCTCCCAACATGTATAGCTCTTTTGAAGGTCTGCTGTAAGAATGGTGGTGGGAGCTGATGGGTGCTGAGCAAGGAGCTTAAGAACCAGTAAAGCTGGCAAGAAGCTATTCTGGTACGTAGGCGCTCAGGACCAAGGACATAACCAGAAAAGATGTTTAAAAATATAACAGCTATTACATTGGCATTTTCAGAACTTGCTAATCAGTGAGAATTTAATGTGGCCCTTTCCCCTCTTTCCTCCTGTGGCTTCAGACAGGTGGCTTCTTGGTCTAATTTGGAATTAAGTGTAGCATTAATTAAGCATGTCTATGCTACAAAATTAAGTCAACTTAAGTTGGGTTGGCCTTCAGCCACCACAGTAATTGGCTGTTCATGTTCACACTATGCTGCTTTTGCCAATGGTGCATGTCCTCGGCAGGAGCACGCACCGTGGGGCATTGTGGGGCACTGAAAGCTGGAGCTCCACTGCCCTGGGGCTGACAGCTGGAGCCCCACCGGGCTGATAACCAGAGACTCACCACCTTGGACTGATGCTGGAAAGGGGGATCCAGCTGTCAGCTCAGGGCAGTGGGGCTCTGGCTGTCAGTCTTGGGTAGCGGGGCTCCAGCTGTCAGCCTCCAGCAGCAACAGGTGATGTAAGCAATGTAGTGTCTACACAACCACTGTTTCAACCTAATTACTATGTGCTATGCCTCTCGCAGAGGTGGAGTTAATTCAGTGTAGTGGGTGACTTACATTGGCAGAAGGGACATTTTAGTGTAGATGCTTACAGAGTTAGGTTGACGTAAGCTGCCTTACGTCGACCTAACTCTGTAATGTGTAGACCAAGCCTAAGTAGCAAGACCAATGTACTATGTACATGTACTTTCCTGCTTATTGGTTGACACACTCTATAGTTCCATCAAAATGGAAAAAACCTTGCTCATCAACACATTACGATTGTGTTATTTGGATACAGGATTCTTCCTGGGTGCTAATTGCATGCAGCTATAATTTTTTTAAGTGTTATCAAGCTAGTGTCAAGCTGAAAAATCAGATAATTCACCACCATTGTGTATGTGTTAATTTATAAAGTGGATTAGCACTTACTTTCAACTTTTTTAATACTTGACAGTAAAAGTAACAGAGAAAAGCAAATATGCAGATACCAATTAAAATGTTGTAGTAATGGAGCAAGCTTGTCAGTGCCTAAAGCACAGAGGATTAAAGAACATAAGAATGGCCATACTGGGTCAGACCAAAGATCCATCTAACCCAGTATCCTATCTTCCAACAGTGGCCAATGCCAGGTGCTCCAGAGGTAATGAACAGAACAGGTATGAACAGGTAATCATCAAGTGATCCATCTCCTGTCACCCATTCCCAGCTTCTGGCAAACAGAGGCTAGGGACACCATCCCTGTCCATCCTAGCTAATAACCACTGATGGACCTATCCTCCATGAATTTATCTAGTTCTCTTTTGAACCCTCTTATAGTCTTGCCAGAGGATGTTGTGAAGGCCAAGGAGTTACACAGATTGTGCATTGTGTAGAAAAAATATTTCCTTCTTGTTTGTTTTAAGCCTAGTTCTTGTGTTATGAGAGAGCATAAATAATACTTCTCTATTTACTTTCTCCACATCAGTTATGATTTTATAGACCTCTATCATATCCCCCCTTAGTCATCTCTTTTCCAAGCTGAAAAGTCCCAGTCTTATTAATCTCTCCTCATACGGCAGCCATTCCCTACCCCTAACAATTTTTGTTTCCCTTTTTGAACCTTTTCCAATTCCAATATATCTTTTTTGAGATGTGGTGACCACATCTGCACACAGTATTCAAGATGTGGGCGTATCATCATTTTATATAGCGGCAATAGGATATTTCTGTCTTATTATCTATTCCTTTCTTAATGATTCCCCATATTCTGTTTGCTTTTTTAACTGCCACTGCACATTGAGTGGTTGTTTTCAGAGAACTATCCACAATGACTCCAAGATCTCTTTCTTGAATGGTAACAGCTAATTTAGACCCCATCATTTTATATGTATAGTTGGGATTATGTTTTCCAACGTGCATTACTTTGCATTTATCAGCATTGAATTTCATCTGCCATTTTGTTGCCCAGTCACCCAGTTTTGAGAGATTCTTTTGTAGCTCTTCACAGTCTGCCTGGGACTTAACTATTTTGAGTAGTTTTGTATCATCTGCAAAATATTGTCATTTCTTTACAAAAGTGTAATTGCTTTACACAATCAGGCTTGGCTAAATGTATTGTGTTTGTAAGAAAATGGCAGTGGAATCTTAAAACAATGTAGTCTGGCACATATTTTCTCATTTATGGTTAGGGTTGCCCGGGGGTGGGCAAGTGGGGCAATTTGCCCCAGGCCCTGCAGGGCCCCCATGAGAATATAGTATTGCAACTTTTTTTTTATGGAAGAGGCCCCCGAAATTGCTTTGCTCCAGGCCCCCTGAATTCTCTGGTGGCCCTGTTTATGGTAGACTAGGACTCCTGTTATGGAGACTGTGTGCATCAAACGGATTCTTTTTCACTTCTTGACATATTAGAGAATTGTGACCCTAAGAATCCCTCAGTGCCAACTGGCAAAGAGTTCACTGTTCTGTAACAGCAACTCCTATCAGGGCTGATAAACACACAACATCTGATACACTGTTTTAATAGTATTTACCCAAAAAGTGTCGTGAGAGGTGTCATAATGATCTTCCTAATTATTGTTTGATATATGTCAGGGTGATATTTAAGAAGTTTTATGTATTTACTGACAATATATTTGTAATCAGTGTCTCAGGCAGGGTTGACAAGCAGGTTTTGCCAGACAAAGAGGTGTGGATCCACCTAGGTTGCCAAAGTAAACTACGCATGGTAAATCCAACACAGAGCAATCATCATTTGCATGTAAAGCCCAACAGGAAAAATAGGGTGATGGGCAGCAGGTGAACTCATCAGGGGAGAGCACACTGATGTCTGAACCCCAGGGGATCATCCTGATTCTGTAAACAAGGACAATGAATTTTGGACTATAAGAAGAAAGAACCAGTACCCCTTTTTAAACCTGCAGTTGAGTGGGGTACCCAGGCAGTGTAGTTACATCCATGAAAACAGGATCTCAAATGACCTGAGTTGAAATGCTGTAGAAAAGGTTTATGTGAGATGAGACTTCTTTAGACAAAGATCTGTTAATTTCAGTTTTAGTCTCTATATACTTTTATTTGTAATCCGCTGTTTTTATTACCCTTGCTCAATGCTTCTTAAACCTTAACCTCTGTTAATAAACATACTTGTTTTCAATACTCAGTTGACTCAAACAAGCTGGTGTGTTTACACTATTCCTGTGGGAGTGGTGAACCTGGTAATTACTGTGAGTGTCCATTGACAGGGGCTGGGCACTACAGGGGAACGCTCTTCAAAGGGGCTTGAGAACCGGGGTTCACCTATTGTTAACCTGGAAAACAAAGTAGAGTCCTGAGGACAGTGCTTGAGTGGCTGACAGGCAGGGGCGGCTCTAGAAATTCCGCCGCCCCAAGCAGGGTGGCACGCTGCGCCGCTCGCGCCGCCCTTCCCCGGTCCCGCGGCCGGGGCAGAAGTGGCTGCAGACAGTCCCGTGGTTCCGCGGCTCCGGTGGAGCATCCGCAGGCATGCCTGCGGGAGCTCCGTCCGAGCCACGGGACCAGCGCACTCGCCGCAGTCATGCCTGCGGGAGCTCAAGCAGAGCCGCGGGAAGAGGGGACCCCGCGGAAGGTCCGCCGGAGCCAAATGCCGCCCTGCCAGGACAATGCCGCCCCACGCGCCTGCTTGGCGCGCTGGGGTCTGGAGCCGGCCCTGCTGACAGGCTGGTGCTGTACAAGCACTGACACACAGTTACCACAAGAGAGACTCCCTCACGCTGGTGGCAAGGGGTATCAAGGGGGCTCTCTGTACTAGGTGCCCAAAAAAGTGTCACAGGTACATAGATTGGTCTTTCATGGATATTGTCATACAAGACTTGCACTGAAACTATAACTTGAAAGACTAAAAGACTGTAACAAACATGGTAATTTCCCCCCATGATTTATTTTGTATAAATCTTGAGTTACGTTATTAAAACAGTATGAATCTTTCACACTGTAGATTCAGTAGCTTGCTGCTGTGTTATATTGCCTCTAATTTATAACATTTTTGACTGATTGTTCTACATTTGTAGCATAGGTTAGTTACAGAATATTAAGAACGATTAAAATCTGACATGAAAAATCCTGAACCAAAGTAAAGTGAACAGGGGGGCAAAAAAATCTCACCCTGAACTGGGATCATGATGACTTCACCCACCTTGTCTCACTAAGTCTATTTGTATTTATCTCCAGTTGATATTACATGAAGTGAAAGAGATAACTAAGGGTGTGGCTATATTGGGGCTGGCGGTGTAATTTCCAGCTCAGTAGACATACCTGTGCTAGCTCTGGTTGACCTAGAATACTAACAATAGCAGAATGGGTGGCAGGATAAGGTAGCTGCCCCAAGTGCATACCTAGGGTTTCAGGTGGGACTATACTTGGGAGGCTAACCCATCCTGCTGCCTCTGCAGCTCTGGCTACCATGTTATTTTTAGTGCAATAACTCACAAAAAGCTAGCATGGGTATCTCTACCCAAGCTGGAAATTGCTCCTCCAGCCCCAGTGTAGTCATCTCTTATATGCCCTGAAGTAAAAGTGTACTGAATAACAAAAAGTCACATAAAGAGATCACATGGGACAAACTGGTAAGCAGCATACTTAGGATATAGGCAGTGGTTTTAAATATAACTTTGGAAAAAGATGAAGTTTAGTATTGATGTAACCTACTGGAATAACAACACTGGAGACTAAAGTCCTTTCTCCACCAGTTTCTATATGGTACCTGTTCTGTAGTGCATACTTCCCTATGCTGTCCCTCCAGTGTACCTCAGAAGGTAAGAGTAGGCTGGATAGGCTGGTAACCATCTTTGGTCGCTGTGCTGAGACTGTCAAGAAGAGTTGCCTGTTGTGTATGTGATTTAGTGATGCTAATATTTGTTCACTAAGATCTGGACTGAGATCAACATCTCATTTCACACACAACCCCGGACAATCACTGAACAGTAATGAGTTTCAATCATTAGCACTCTGGACTGGATCTGAATCAGTGATCCATAGCGATAAAGGATTCCACATCCCATCACTGATTCCCTCAGGCATCCAGTTCTCACAGGTTGTGATTTTAAAGGAAATTATTTTAAGAAAGTGCTTGGAATATTTCTGAACTCCCATATTGATGGTTGTCTGAGTTCTGATTGATTTTTAAATACAGGAAAGATCTTCTCATATTCTACAAAGGAGAAACATTGCCTGTGCACAAAAATGCAGAAAGATGACCTGGTATTACATTGAAGTCAGTGGGTATTTTGCATGTTCAAAGAATGCATGAATGGGTCTGCAGTAACAGATATCTAGTGAAAGAGACATAACTGTATAACAGTTTATCATTTCAGATAATGGTGATAGAGAGAGGAATAGAAACCTAACCATTTGGGATCATTTTGTCCTAAAAATATGCAGTTAACTGTGTCCTAGAGAAGTTTAAGAATCTGGGACATATATCATGAGGTAGGATGGTGATATTTATAAGTTTTGTCACGTTCTTTCACTCTTAATTCCCAGTGCACCTGCACAACTTCCTTGAATTTAAGTACAGCTGCTTTTCACACTAAACAAGGTAAGGAAGAGATCTGAATGAATAATTTGAAGTGAATAATGTATTAAACATATTTAGCCTCTTTCGGTATGCAAATTGTCCACACATAGCTTATGATTTCCTGAAATTTCATTGTTTGAAATTATTCATTAAGGGGCCGGAATGTGATGTGTCTATTCACAATTAGTAGCACTTTCTTCACAAGAAGTGTCATTGATTTCAGTGGGCTTAATTGTGGCATCAGGGGCTATTTGGCATAAATAAGGCTGTCAGAATCTGGACCTGAATAATTTGAGTGATTTTTGGTCTGTAGATTGTTCATTAGCAGTTTGTTGCGGGAATCTAACATTTGAAATTCAAGTTGTCTTGGTTACTTTTGATTAGGTACATATAGATCATATGCTATTGTTTCTTTTCCATGACTGGATGATAATATATCCTACAATGAGGTTTCCTGTAAGACTTTGCACATTTATGGGTTCCAGTTTTACATTCCATAAATATTCCTACTATTTGCCATTTCCAAAAACATTCCTGCTGATAACGTTAGTACCTAGAATATTCAAGGAAAGTGGTGATGTAAGGGGCATGAATGTAGCCAAAGTGTGTTCTGTGTTTAATTTGAATAAATTAATGTTTGGTAGAAATAATTTGAGCTATTAGCCTAGGTCTAGTAAGTAGAAAGAAAGGTGTTGCACTACATGGCCTGAAAAGTACAGTGAATTCTGATGTTGTAAGGATGTATGAAAAGCATTTTCTCAGATAAAGGCAGTATGTTTCTTTAATACAAAACAATTACCAAGTGAAGTTCATTGTGCCCTTAGCTTTACAGCATTGCATTCTCATAAAATAACCAGTACTGATCTTGGTTTAGAGAATTTTTTAGGCCTTGCAATTACATAGAGTTGGAGAATTCTGGCTTTTAATCATTAGTACTTAATGACCTAAGGCCTTGTCTACACTACAGAGTTTTGTCGACAAAGTTATGTCGACACTCAAAAAGCGCTATAATACAGTCTCACTCACTCCCTCTGTCATCAGAGTACATCCACACTTGGGGCACTAGCATCGACAGTATGAGCAGTGCACTGTGGGTATCTATCCCACAGTCCAACTCGACACCTCCTGCCACTGGGTCTTGTGGGAAGGTGGAGCGGATTGTGCCACATCTTGGGAGTGGGCGCTGTGTCCCATGATATATTATTTCTATCCCAGCATTCCATGGGCTTCCGGCTTTCTTTCATGGCATTTTTCAACGGCTGTGTGCCCTGGCATCTTTGTGAGCAGGGATGGATCTTGCACTGCTCTCCTGTGATCTGATAACTGTCATGAAGACATTGTGGATGGCAGTGCAGTTATCATGAAGTTCCTAACTGAAGAAGACTCCCAGTTGCCTGACATTCTGTGTGATATGGGAGCGGAGCTTGCCCCAGCAAGGACACCAGAATATGAGCTGCCCTGTCAGTAGAGAAGTATGTGGCAATCACTGTGTGGAAGCTGGTGACTCCAGACTGCTACGAGTCAGTAATGAATCAATCTGGAGTCGGGAAGTTGACCGTTGGAGCTGCGTTATGCAAGTGTGCAGGGCAATTAATCGCATCCTGCTACGAAGGACCATGACTCTGGGAAATGTGCATGAAATAGTGAACAGCTTTGCAGAAATGGGTTTTCTTAAACTGTGGAGAGGCGATAGATGGCACACACATTCCAATTTTGGCACCAGAACACTTTGCAACAGAGTACATCAATAGGAAGGGGTATTTCTCCATAGTGTTGCAGGTGCTTGTGGATCACCATGGATGTTTTGCTGACATCAACGTGGGGTGGTCTGGGAAGGTGCATGATGCATGCATCTCTAGGAATATTGGCCTGAACAGAAATCTGCAAACCAGAATTTTCATTCCTAACCAGAAGATTACAGTGGGGGGTGTTGAAATGGCCATAGTGATCCTGGGAGACCCGGCATACCCCTTACAGCTGTGGCTCATGAAACCTTATATGGGAAACCTGGACAGGAGTAAGGAGCAGTTCAACAACAGGCTGAGAAGGTGATGGATGACAGAGGAATATACCTTTGGCAGATTAAAGGCACTCTGGCTATGCCTTTATAGCAGGTTAGACCTCAATGAGGATAATATTCCCATGGTCATAGCCTCATGTTATATATTGCATAATCTTTGTGACGCTACAGGTGAAAGGTTTGCTCAGGGGTGGCGTGTTCAGGCATACTGCTTGGCTGCTGACTTTGAGCAGTTAGATATGAGGGCTATCAGAGGAACCCAGAGGTGAATAATTCGAATCAGAGAGACTTTGAGGCAACACTTTGAAAATGGGAGTCAGTAATGTATATCTCTGTTCTGCAATGTTACATTACATGTGGTTTTCCTAGGAAGCAGTGGTAACTTTTGGGCCCTTCACTCCAGTAAGCAAATGATTAAACTGTCTGTGTATGTATTGGTAGTGCCTGCTATCTCAATTTGTATAAAACAAATAAAGATGAGTTACATTCAAAAACTTTGCTTTTATTGTACAAGTAACCACACACACATGCACAAAGATGTTTGGTGGGAAAGGACGTGCCAGGGAAGGGCAGACTTTCAGAGTTGTGTGTAGGTCCAGATATCATTCTGAAAGTTGTCCAAGGTGGTGGAGTGAAGGGAAAACCAAGAAGTTCCAAAAAGTGGAAAGGACTGTGCGGGCCGAGTTTGGGTGGGGGCATGGAAAAGAGTTCTGAATGTGCTGCAGGGGAGGGCAGGCATGGATCTGCTCAGTCTGCAGCATTATTAAGGACTTCAGCAAGCGCGTTTGCTCCTCCATGACTTTAATCATCCACTCAGTAGCGTCCTTAACAAACTCCTGATTTTCTTTTCTGTCCTGCCTTTCAGCTTCCCTCCACTCCTTGCATTCCCTTTATTCTGCATTGGAGAAGTGAAGTACCTCCCAGAACATTTTTTTTTTTGCTCTGTCTTGGGCACTTTCTTGTATGATTAATAGACCTAAATTCTGATGGGCCAATAACCCCAGTTAGAAAAGAGTGTGGGGTTTTTTTTTCTAAAGACATGTTGCCTTCACAAAGCCATTTCTCTTGCCAAACACTGTGAGGTATGCCTTTTGCCAGTTGCTTTGGAATTTTTCCACTACTAGGGTAAGCTGTTAACAAATGTATGTTGTTTGTTAGCTCCAATGTGTTTTAGTAATACTCCAAGACATCTCTTCATTAAACAAAAATGGAATCCGGTTAGATTGCTAGGGAATGGTAATATCCATGAAGATGAGGTTGTGTTTCATGTCATGAGCATCTGCCCCAGAGAGATCCCTGTGTAGGGTTTAGAGAATATCTACAACAACATCCAAATGGCACGGTTTGGAGATTGCACAGTAAGTGCTTTTGTGGTCTTAGGTGAGAAGGGCTGGATGCAATTTTCTTGAGAGTCCATCAATGCCTTTCCCTCCTCAGCTCTTCTGGTCCCAGGGAGTTCAGAAACAAACTAGAAATCTCAACTTCTGCCCCACTCAGCTCTGTGTGGCAGTGCACACCAGGCAACCTTTCTATCTTATCAGTTGGGAGGTTTAAAATGGATTTGCACATGAGGCTATTTTATTAGCTACTGAAACTAAGCTGGCCCATTCTGAGTAGTTCAGAATTATTGTTTTTAATAATTGCCTTACTCATTTTGTACTTAAAATTATCCATTATCTACTGCAAAATGTAAGAATTTGGACTGTTAGTGTGGTATTTGTGTTTATGGGCTTGTTTATAAGAAGAGACTCAGGCAAATTAATCAGAATTAACAAAAGGTGTAAATTTAAAGTGGCTTAGTTAAACTTCATTACAGCTTTCTGTGGACACTCTTATTCAGAATTAACTAAGGCCACTTGAATTCTGATTGAGAGTGTCCACACAGGGGTGCAACACAGTTGAATAAATCTACTTTCAATTGACACCTTTTGTTAATTCTGATTAACTTTCCTGAGTGTCCCTGTGTAGCCAAGCCCTTTGTATTAGTGTCAATTAGATTGCCTTGCAGTAAAATTACAGTAACTGCTTTGTAGATAGAGAAGTAGTTAATATTCAAGTTCTCTTTGTAAGCACATTAAGAGCAATATCAGTATATATGGGACAGATCAGAGACGATTTTCTATGATTGCTATGGGTGTTGTAATCATTCACAATCATTGCTGGAGGAATTTACTTGAGGCTGTGGGTTAAGCAAATATGTATTAAGGAGCTGCCACCTTTAAAAATAATCAGTGAAGGCTTAAAATGCTTTTTTTTTGGTTTTGTTTTGCATCAACCACTTTGTTACCCCTCCCTTTGAACTGTAAATGCATTCTGTTGCCATACCAACAGTTTATTTGAAAGTTCAAATGTGCTTGACTTAGTTGTCTTGAATATGAAAGTCTTTTCCAAGCTAATGTTGTTGGTTTTCTGTTGAAGTTTAAGATCACCTGACATGAAAGCCATATGTTATAAAGGGGAATAAAAGAAAGAGAAAACAAAATGGTACTTAAAGGTAGTGTGGACGGAAAGAGCTACACTCTGATATAAAAAAGAAGGTGGCTTCTTTTAGTCGGGGATATATTTTTAATATGTTTCCCTACATTTGAAGCTAAAGCTATTACAGAGCTGCCACTTGGGTTATGGTACTACCACCTTGCAACCTATTGAAAACACTCCTCTGAGGGGGAAACATCCCAGAAAACTTCCCCAGCCAGGCATTCTGTAATGAAAAAGTGCTTGTTTACATAGCAACCTGGATTACAAACACAAAGTTCAGATTCAGTTTCTGTTCCCATGGCACCTTTGAAACTCTCATAAATGTTTTATTCAAAGCCCAGATCTGGTGTGGATTTGTTTTAAAAATTTATATACATCACATTGAAAATAGGGTTGGACGTAGTTGGATCGTGATGCAAATAGAGCAGGAAGAGTAACAATATAAAAAGAAAAAACCACACGTTACCACAACCAACTAGTATGAGGGGTTAGGAGGGCCTTACCTTTACCTCTCAGCCATCACACTGGTAAATGAAAAAACTTACATCTCTTGGGTGAAAATATACTTCACTTTTACTCAGCTATGTATTGTGACAAGGTGATTTGTAGGACATTTTATGGACACATTTGCTGAGATGTGGAATACCCTTTGGGATGATTCAGTAAAGGATTAGAATATGTGTAAGAACAGTCTGCCTTGATATTACAGTAGTTGTGGTCCAAGTTCCTTTTTTACCCTTCTCCTCCTTTTTGTTGATTTGGATGGGTATAGACTGCCCATCTGAACAGAGAGAGGGCAAGAAGGATTGGTGAGAGGTTGGCTGGGTGGATCTAGTCTTACACTGATGTAACTCTATTGACTTTAATAGCGTTATTTCTGATTTACCCAATGTGCGAGGAGACTCAGGCTTGTGTTTGTATATAATTAAAACACAGCTAATATCTGTTTTTTCTTTAATTTCTGTTTCTGGTAAAATGTAACACAGACTGAGTAGTAAAACAAATGTTTCTTACTTTAAACTCAACCTGCCCAGAGATACAGAATAGCTGATTAATGGCATGCTACCCTGCCAGGTTTTTCACACGTGGCAGTAAGGTGTATAGACACCACATCAATATTGCCAAGCCTAAATGTTCAGAAATCATGAGTCAGGCTCACCAGCAATCATGAGATTGGCTTTATAATCATTGGATTATGTAAACATAATAGATTGGGTGTTCTTTTTATTTGCCTTCTGCCTTCTGCTTTTTGAGTCTTTAGGGCGCACTGAGGTCACATTTTAAAGCTTTCTCAACAACCACAAGGGCTAGATTCTTACTTTTTCTTTAAGAATGAAGGCTGAAATCATCACATAGCCACATGTGGAGGAGGGATAGCTCAGTGGTTTGAGCATTGGCCTGCTAAACCCAGGGTTGTTAGTTCAATCCTTGAGGGGGCAATTTGGGGATTAGTACTGCTTTGAGCAGGGGGTTGGACTAGATGATCTCTTGAGGTCCCTTCCAACCCTAATAATCTATGATTCTATGACTGCAAGAGCTGGGGCCTTAGGCGCCAACTCCGTGGGTGCTCTGGGGCTGGAGCACCCATGGGGAAAAATTGGTGGGTGTTCTGCAGCCAAGCTCTCCACTTCAGCTTGCCTTTGCCTCCTCCTCCCCTGAGCGCACCGCATCCTTGCTTTTCCTTCCAGCACTTGCCGCTGCGAAACAGCTGCTTTGCAGTATAAATTGTGGGAGGGAGGGAGCGGGAGTGCGGCGCACTCAGGGGAAGAGGCGGGGCCGGGTGGGGATTTGGGGAAGGAGTCCAATAGGGGTTGGAATGGGAGGGGGCAGGGCAAGGGTGGAGTCGAGGCCAGGGGTCGAGCACCCACCAGCGCCGGGAGAAGTTGGCTCCTATGGCTGAGGCTTTAAGGAAAACAATAATTATCATGAGACTCGTGACAAAATCGTGAGCACTGGCAACACTGCTACATCCACCTTTACTGTGGCAATGAAGGCTTCAGATGGACCTTCTGTTCCCTAGAAGGGACCAGCTGAATTTTTTCTGCAAGTCTGAGTTACGGTGTACATGTTACATCTGGAGGTGAATACTATTTCAAATGAGAGAGGATGTATCCTAATCCTGTATTTGTCTTTTTATATGGAGAGGCTGAATTTCATGATTAAGGTCCCAACCCTGCAATGCATTATGCATGGGTAGTCCCTGGGCTTGTGTGGAATCCCATTGGCTTCAGCTGGGTTTCCTGTTTTCTCATGCGCAATGCATTGCAGGATCAGAGCCTAAACTCTCAACTCAGCTTAGACAAAGGGAATGTAAAAACTGTGTGTGGGGCAGAGTGGGGGGAAGTCCTCTTTAAGATTCAGAAATTCTGTAACTGGCTAAAAAAACGTATGAGAGAGACAAGGTAGGTGTGGTAATATCTTTCATTGGACCAACTTCTAATGGTGAAAAAGACAAATTTATGAGCTTACAAGCTTGTCTGATTCATCAACAGAAGTTGGTCCAATAAAAGATATTACCTCACCCACCTTGTCTCTCTAATATCCTGGGACCAACACGGCTACAACAACATTAAAAAAACTTGCGTTTCACATTAGATGTCACAATACTCATTATCTTCTTTCCCTAGAATGCCTGTGAGAAATCCAGGAGTAGCTTTGACATAACAGATTGTGCCAACATATCCAGTGAAACTATGTGCTTTTGTAAATCCTTTACGGGTGAAAACACAGATGCTGTTCTTGTCTGGTGTGAAACGGTTACCTGGTGGAACATAAAATGTATGCAATAGAGATTCTTTTTGCCACACAGCACTGTTTAATTAATTCAGGATCTTTTGCTAATTATGTAGAAGATAATGCACTATACTGCTTTTTAAGCAGTTTTTAGAATAAATGACTTCATAAAACTACTTTTCTTCAAAGAAAATACTTATTTTAAACCCTTAAATATAAATTGTATATTTCTTTTAAGAAATCAAAAAATTCTAAGTGATTCTGCAACTATTGAAAAAACAACCTTAAGACTTAGAAGAATACAGGAAGCTTTAAAAATAATAAGTGAGCTACCTGTCTAGATAGTTATAAATTAGCAATATAAATACAATATCCTGACAGTGTGTTAGTATCAAAGGGACATATATAAATAAAAGATTCAACTCTGAATACATGTAAACAAATCAGAGGAAAGAAGTGGATTTTAGAATGACTGTAATTAAACATGTATGCAGAGTTGTTGTAGACGTGTTGGTCCCAGGATATTAGAGAAAGAAGGTGAGTCAGGTAATATATTTTATTGGACCAACTTCTGTTTGTGAGGGAGGCAAGCTTTTATGCTTACGCAGAGCTCTGAAGAAGAGCTCTGTGTAAGCTTAAAAGCTTGTCTCTCTCACCAACAAAAGTTGGTCCTATCAGAGGTATGGCCTCACCTACCTTGTCTCTGTAACTAAACAGGAAGGTGAGAGTATGATTTGTATAAAATATCAGTCTTGTGAATAGAGAATCAGTGCTCTGCTATTGCACTTTGTGCTATTCATTTTGAGACCTATCTGCCAATAGAATAGAATATGCATGTGTATAGTGAACATGACAGAGAGGCTATAATTACAGCTGTGCTGGTATTTTCACTTACAAGAACACTGACTGAATGTTTATAACTTTCCAAAATGTTTTCCATTGGGCTGAAATTTCCCATGTTTGGTCTCTGCAAAAGCTGGATTCTTTTGTATAGTTTGGGAAAATTGTGTTGGGTACTTTTACTCTTATTGAAAAGTCTTATAGAATGCAACAGGGATAAAACCAATAGGCATCTATACAGTTTATTCAAAAAAACTATTTTTTTACTCTCATGATGAACACTTCCTCAGTCTAGTGATCATATACGAAGGATCCCATTTAAGTCAATAAGTACATGCTCACTAACCCCAAAATAGTACAATTTAGTCCATAGAATTTAATACAGAATGTTCTTCTTACTAGGCATTTTTTAAAATCATCCTGTGGGCTTCTATAATAGGGAAATAATTCTCAAATTCTATAGGATGGTTTAAAAGATTATAGATAAATTATCAGTTTCTAATAAATTCTGTAGGATATTTCTGTATGAGGATTCAATTGACTATGGCGTGGGAAGGGGGTTTTTACATGTTAAAATATTGTTATGCCATTTTCTGTTCACTGGGTGACTAAAGAACGGTGATGGTGCTTGTTTAAATGCCAATAGTGTAGTTAATGCTGAACCATACACAATAGGAGACATGGTCACTGCCCACAGAATTTGTAATCTAAATAAAGATAGTGAAGCTATGGTGAAATAGGAGGGTTATTTTTTATAACTTTAAATATGCACTTAAGGCATGCCTGAAATAGGCAAAGGTCCCATTATTTTGCCTGTACTGGGACTGCAGGTTAGAGCATTCTGTCCTCATACCCAAAGCACTTTTTCTTAGTGTGTTAAGAGACTTGTTTGAAAAATGACCAAGATGTAAGTGTTTGAAACTCATGTACTGTGCACATGTGGTCCTTGATTTTCCACTATATTTTTAACACTGAACTGAGGCTTGGAGAGAAACACATATGGTCATAGAAATGGTGTAGTGGTACAAGAGAAGTGGTTAAACTAAACTTCCTATCCTCCAAATGAGAAGTGTGCCAACTCCAGGCTCCCCAACAGATAAGTGGGTAACTCCTTTTATCCATGTTTACCATTGAATACACTATCGTTTGCTGTTAGGGCAAAATTCAGAGGGGCAGCATAAGGCCCTATTTTTATAGTTTGAATAGTACTTAAATGGAGTGTAGACCTCTTGCTGGTCTTCTTCAGGGTATGAATTTCATCCATTTGAGCATATATTAGAATCTTCACTCTCTGGAACACAAATTTTACTTGTTCAGATGAAGCAATTACTCTTTGTCCAGTTAGGGAGCTTTAATCTTGCTGGCACTAGATCCTCCAAGCATGATCCCTTTCTTAATTCCTCCTGCCCTCAGCCAGTGCTCTTTTAGCTATGTTTATTTTAATTACAGCTGGTTGGAAATGTTTCATCAATGCACTTTTTTGATAGGAAAATGCCATTTTCGTTTAAGTTGAAACATTTTGAAACTGTGTCTGTTTAGAAAAAAAATTCAAAATGGAGAAAAAATTGGTCTTGAAAAATGTGTTTTGGAATTTTGAAATGTTTTGAATTTTATTCTGGTTTTATTTTGATATTTGTATTAATTTTATATTATTTCATGACATGTCCGTAGTAGTAGTTCATAATATGTACTACTATAATACATCTAAGGTCATGCCATAATATGACACTATAGGGCAGGGCAGGGCAGGGATGGTGTCCCTAGCCTCTGTTTGCCAGAAGCTTGGAATGGGCGACAGGGGATGATCACTTGATGATTCTGTTCTGTTCATTCCCTCTGGGGCACCTGGTATTGGCCACTGTTGGAGGACAGGATGCTGGGCTAGATAGACCTTTGGTCTGATCCAGTATGTCCATTCTTATTTTCTTAAGAGCAGCTGCTGTGTAGTACCGAATGAAACATCTGATCTTCTTTTCTAGATTAAAGTGTCTCCTTTTTGCATGGTCATGAAACAGCTTGACTCAGGGCTATGGCTTTTTCAGAATGAAACGTTTTGATTTTTCCTTTTGAAACAGCTTTTTGTTTTGATATTTTAAAATTTGTACGATAGATTATAAAATGTAAAAAAGTCAAATTTGAATCAAAATGTTTTGTCTTTCAGAACAAAACATTTCAATTCACCCTAAATGAAATTCTTGGGGATTTTCTTTTGTAGAGAATGTTAACATTTTTGGTTTCATTCCCAAT
This sequence comes from Mauremys reevesii, assembly GCF_016161935.1. NCBI lineage: Eukaryota > Metazoa > Chordata > Testudines > Geoemydidae > Mauremys > Mauremys reevesii. The sequence goes on along the minus strand of NC_052625.1, from coordinate 101,706,265 downwards.
TGAAACAAAAACAAATGTTGACATCCTCTGGGACATAGAATTTTCGTTCTCCGTCCTGCTCTAGTTATGACCTTTGTGTTGTATCTCACAAATGTGCACCTGCACATGCATAGGTAAACAAACCTTTAAGATGGTTTCAGAATGGGTCTACCAGATCTTGCAGTTTCTTTTTTGTGGCTTCCCTCCTGAACTGTAAATGTCAAATTCTGCATGTGCCATAAAGTGTAGTCTACTCCGGGGAGTGTGACACCAGAGCATGTTCACTGTTGCTTGACTCAGGGTGCAGTGGCTTGGCTGAGTGAAACCCCCCGGTATCTAACTTATATATGATTTTCTTTTGCATCTTGCATTGTACATTGAAATAAAACCTACATGTCTGTCTTAATATTTGAGCTGTTACTTCTGTAAACCAAGGAAATTGAATATAAGATTTAATGTAATACTAAGGTTGAGAATTTAAAAGCAAAAAGAAGTGAAAGTCAAAGTTATGGTTCTTACACAGTGCTTAAGTTGTGACAGGGCTTGCTAGGGCTGAGCCCCAGCACCTCTAGACCTGGCAGTTCATAGCCCTGTTACCTCTGGGCTTGCTGCATCAGCTATCAATGTAAAAAAATTGCTTGAGCCCCAGCACCTCTTTCATTACAAATTAAGCTCTGTTCGCATGGTAACCACGATTCAGCACCACGGCATATAGATCTGTAAAGGCATATATCTACAATTACAACATATGTGTAATATGACTGACTTACAGTTGAGGAAAGCGTAACTTTGAATTTCCTGATTTCAGAGATTTTAAGGGCAGAAGCACCAGTAGACCATCTAGTCTGACATCCTGTATAAAACTGGACATTTCATTTAATCCAGTTAACCCTGTAACTTGCGTTTGACTAAAGCGTTTGCTTTTGTGCTTTCATTTAATTTCTCAGTTATAAGATTCTATTACATATTGTTTGTGTTTTAATTTGCAATGTGAAAGAGAGAGAGAATAGACAGGAAACAATTAAAAAAGTAAAGTACAAGATGCTTTAGGTTTAATAGATACACAATATTTTGAGCACCCAAAAATGTACTAGTATCCTTACACAACAAGCAAAGATATAGTCCCTGGCAAACAGAAAATATAGCCTTGATTTGACACGAACAAATAAGTGAGTGTCCTAAAATAGTCAAAGGGGCTCAGAAGGGAAAGAGTGACAGTGCTAAAGTGACATGAGTACTGAGTAAGGCATGGACACACCCTGATGTTTTGGCTCCTTTATTTAATATTTTTATTACAATTTGCTGCTCATTTTTCCTTCAGAAATATGAAGGAAAACCAAGGACTGAATGTTAGATCCACAGTTCTTGATCCTGCAAAGACTTATGCACATAGTGAACTTGACACAAGTGAATAATCCTATTGACTTCAAATATGTGTATAAGTCTGTATAAGATCAGGGTCATGATCTGTAAGGTTGTGATGCCAAGAAAAGTACAATTTAGTAATTCCAAAACATTCAAAAACCATCTTGCTCACCCACACTTTTCAGGACATATCTAACTTTTTCAATATTTTCATTACAGAAACATCTAGTAAAAGGTATAAAAAGTTAACATTTTGGCTGATAAACTGTTTATCAAAACTAGAAGCAAGCTTTTGAACTCCCTGGCCTGCAAGAAATCCAGCTGTGTTTCCATAGCAACTGCAATGGACCAGTAATGATGTCATCACACAGCAACAGCTAAAATGCATATCAGTCTATTACACACTGGATACAAATAAACATCAAATCATCTAATTGCTAGTTATAAATAATTCCCCATCTCCCCAAATAATTTACCATGAGGAAGAAAGAGACTCCTACATTATTGGCCAAAATAGTAATTATCCTGACTTATCTGATGGGTGGTGGGAGAAGTCTTCATTTTCAAACTCAGTTCTTTTAAAGCAAGGTACAGTGTAAATAATTGCTGAAAATATTTTTTCATTGTAATCAGTTTGAATAGCGTTGTGTGGAGCTATCTGTAAATTACTGAAGATTATTTTATTTCTCATGGCGAAAGGGCCCACAATAAGCAATCATTGAAGTGTGATTCAGACCAATACTTGTTTGTTTGTTTTTTGACTATCACAGCATCGTTGTTGTTATTAGGTGGTATTATATGTATTAGGTTGTAGAACCTAAAAGTAGAATAAAAAATGATGCAGAAGGAACTGCCAGAGAGTTAGGAGGAGAACAAGGAGAGGATAATACCATGAAAGCTATGGAAGAACAAGTAATTGAAGAAGGTGAGAATGGAGTATGTTCCCCGAGATTGGCCAGAAAGAAGTGATTGGGGAGAGCAGTTTCAACACACAGCAGGACATTGAAGCCAGAATAGAGGGGATCCAGGAGAGAACTGGAACTTGAAACAATTTTGTCAGCAGCTTTTTCAATTCTCTTAGAGGCATGGGGAAAACTGGAAATGGGGCTGTCATTGTAGCGGCAGGTGAGTCAAAATTCAACTTTTGAGGGTGAGAGATGAAAACTACCATTCTTCTTTATGCTAAGATCCTCAGATCTGTTACAATGGGTACTTCAGCCTGCTTGCAGCATGGGGGCAGAACAAGGAAAGTCAGTTACTGATCATTGGGGAATGCCCTACCTCTTGAAGCTCCCTCCAGGTTTCACTGCCCTTACAGAGGCTAGAGGCTCAGTCAGGCCTCCCTTCAGCAAAGCTTGGCTGAGGGCAATTCCAAACCTTATTTCAAACATTTAGACTAAATCTGCTTGATACTATACCCATCTAATTCTCAGCCATATCCAAGGACTGCATTTGGCTTTTGGACAGATTGTCCTCTCAGTTCTGCTCCCTATCTGAGGCATTTGCAGTGACTGGTGCTCTGTGCAGGCTTCAGGGAGAGAACTAGGTTAAGACTTCAGATTGGAGCAGATAACCCTCTTCCCATCCTATTTCTAGTCTCAGTGAATCAGGGACAAGCAGAGCAGGACCCTTCTGAAATATCTAAATAAGTTCCTAATGGACGGTTGTCCTCAAAGCATTCCCTTTTTATTGTCCTCAGACAGTTATTGTGTTTTGCAGATAGATGGCACCTTTTTTCTTTAACATTTGATTTACATGTGCTCTCTGCAGGATCATGGTAGCAATAATATTGGCATTAGAGAAGAAAGAAATTCACTTATTTCTTTCCAAAAAAATATTTCTGATCAGGATTCTGTACAGAGAGAAGGCTGTAGCAAACACACAGAGATACATTTCCTGGAATATCTTAGATTCAGGATAAACACAATCATATTGTGCCAGAGAAACCAACCCTAGGTCTGAACTGAGGAGGAACACAGTCAGGTACAAAGTCTCATCTCAGGAATGTTAACAGAAGATGAAAGTGTCCATCATGGAAAACAAGTTGTGTCACAGAAACATAAATCCAATTCTCATTGGAGCTTATTGGGAATTCTGATCTCAGACACAGGCATGCTTTAATAAACCAAAGTGTATATGAGATCTATCCAGTAATTCCAGGTATCCCCTCTACATTTCACCCTATCTCATCCATTGGCAGAGATCTCACTCCAAATGCATAATCTCCAACCCCTCATCTGGTGAATGCAAATAATCTGATTTTTATTTTGAGGGGATCTTCCTAATCAGTTCAGGGAAAAGAGATCAGAAAGAACAAGAACAGTGTCTACCAGGTGAAACACAATGACCCACTGAGGTCCAGAGCTCTGCTCTTTCCATGAAGAACAGATCTGTTTTAGTAATGACAGTCAATGGTATAATGGAGTTTTTATAGTAACTGGGAAGAACATGATCAGCTGTACCCTAGAGAGAAATTATTTTGTCCTAGATGGAGCAGAGTTTCCTAGCTCTATGTGCATTGTCTACCAAGTGGGAGATGAACATCAAGACTTATGCGGTAGAAGTTGGATTAGCACTGGCTCTTGCATTCTGAAATATCTCACTCATCTTAAGTCAGTTTCGTGGGCTGGCAATTAACCTCTTTCCATCTGGAAACAGTAAATATAGTGCCTTGTGAGGCGACCTCTTTTATGTCAGGACCCGGGATGTGAGGTGGTGGCACACTGCTATGGAAATCCCATTGTAACTGATCTGCAGACCTTCACACATAGACGAATAGGAAAAGTTATCTGTGCTTATCTGAACATTTACTGTCTTCAAATAATAAGGTCAACAGATCCAGCCCACCCTGAAGACAAATGGATCATACAAACAGAGGTGGAAATTGACATCCAAGGACTTGGGTTTGGTGATGGAATTCACTGTGCAATGGGAGGACTTGTTATGCTTTTTCCTCAAATTATTTTAAATACCATCTGTAATGTAGGAAAGTAGATTTGAATTATCCTGACTGTGAATTTCAGGGGGCAAAGCATTCCCATGCTGCCAGTGACTAAGTGGTCTGGTTCTGCCCTCAAGCTGAAGTACCCATGGTAACAGACCTGTGGATATTAATACTTGAGCAAAGGAAATTTTCATGTAAACACAGATAATTTTTTCTATTCCACCAATAGTAAAATCTAATGAGAAAAAGCACACTTCAACATTTCCAAATTGTACAACGTTTTCATTAAATTGTACAACTGTTTCCTTAGCTCACTCTATATTTGAGACGAGTATGGATATAGGTACCAAGTAACGCCTGATACAAGATTCAGTTCTAGTTCCAATCCTAGTGCCTGATCCTGCAATTCTGACTTGTGCACGTAGTCCCACTATCACAGGGTGGCTGGGCCATTGGGCCCAACCTCACCTGTTACTGATCAGCCATCTCCCTGCTGAGACCTATCAAGTGATTATAAAAGCCAGCAAGTGGCCCACTTGAGGAGGAGGGAGGAAAAGATGGCTCCTATGGCTTGCCTTGTAGAGAGAAATGCACAAAGAAAGGTCCCTGGATCCTTGCAGCCTGCTTTGGTCAGGGGAATAGCTCTGTTTTGGTATTACTTTGGGTACGTCTACACTACGGGATTATTCCGAATTTACATAAACTGGTTTAACAAAACAGATTGTATAAAATCGAGTGTGCGCGGACACACTAAACACATTAAATCGGTGGTGTGCGTCCACGGTCCGAGGCTAGCATCGATTTCTGGAGCATTGCACTGTGGGTAGCTACTCCGTAGCTATCCCATAGTTCCCGCAGCCTCCCCCACCCCTTTGAATTTCCGGGTTGAGATCCCAGTGCCTGATGCGGCAAAAATCATTGTCGCGGGTGGTTCTGGGTAAATGTCGTCAGTCACTCCTTCCGCTGGGAAAGCAACGGCAGACAAGCATTTCATGCCTTTTTTTACCTGGATTGCCCTGGAATATGCCATAGCATGGCAATCATGGAGCCTGTTTCGCCTTTTGTGACTGTCACCGTATGTGTACTAGATGCCGCTCACAGAGGCGATTCAGCAGCGCTACACAGCAGCATGCTTTTGCTTTTGCATGATAGCAGAGATGGTTATCAGCCATATTGTACCATCTACCATACCATAAATTGGTAATAAGATGATCGTGGCTACCAGTCCTTTTGCACTGTTCCATTTGCTGCTGTCATAAGTGCCCCTGGCTGCTCTTAGCCAGGGGCGCAAAAGCCAAAATTGGGAATGACTCCCTGAGTCAATCCCTCCTTTTTGGTATCTAAAAATAGAATCAGTCCTGCCTAGAATATGGGCAAGTGTACTAGAGAACCACTGTATCAGAGAGCACAGCTGCTCTTTGTCAGATCCTGCAGAAATTATGAGCTTCACAGGGGGTGCTTCCTGGGCTACCGTAGCATTGTCCCCCCACTTGTGTGACGACGTAATAAAGAATGCAGGAATAAGACACAGTGACTTGTTAGTGAGATATGAGTGGAAGGCAGCCTCCAGCTGCTATGATAGTCCAGACAGGACAGTAAGGAGTGTGTAGAAGAGGAGCCCACCATCCCCCTGCTAGTTCAGGGGCACTTGAATCTTTTCTTTACACATGAAGGGTGGGGGCTGATGGAGCTCAGCCCCCTGTTGCTATGACGATGATGGTTATCAGCCATATTGCACCATCTACCAGGAAAAATTAGGACCAGGCACCCTTGATTGACCTAACAGATGCTGGTCATCATGGTTGCCAGTCCTTTTGCACTGCCCCATGTGCCAATAGGCTGATGATGACAATGGGTATCAGTCTTATTGTACCATCAGTCACCCATGGCGGGGGGGGAGCAAGGATGTTGGTGTTGAGTGCTGCACCATCGTGTCTATCTGCAGCATTCAGTAAAGATAGGGTGACATGTAAAAGAGTCAAGAGAGGATTGTTTTCCCTTTCACTTCTGGGGTGGGGGGGGGTGCGTAAATTGCCGAGCTATGCCCTGACCCACCGTGGACACTGTTTTTGACCCTAGAAGCATTTGGAGCTCAGCCAAGAATGCAAATGCTTTTCAGAGACTGCAGGAACTGTGGGATAGCTTGAGTCCTCCAGTCCATGAGCGTCCATTTGATTCTTTGGCTTTCCGTTACGCTTGTCACGCAGCAGTGTGCTGAGTCCCTGCTATGGCATCTGTCTGGAGATATTTTAAAAATGATTTTGAATGTCGTCTTCTGTAACGGAGCGCTGATAGAACAGATTTGCCTGCCCTTACAGCAATCACGTCCGCATTATCCATGCGGGAGCTCTTTCTTTATTTTGATTTTTAACTGCATCACCACCCGTGCTGATCAGAGCTCCACGCTGGGCAAACAGGAAATATTCAAAAGTTCGCGGGGCTTTTCCTGTCTGCCTGGCCACTGCATCCGAGTTCAGAATGCTGTCCAGAGTGGTCACTGGTGCACTGTGGGATACCGCCCGGAGGCCAATACCGTCGATCAGCGGCCACACTAACCCTAATCCGATATGGTAATACCGATACTAGCGTTACTCCTCTCATTAGGGAGGAGTACAGAAACCGGTTTAAAGAGCCATTAAAATCGATATAAGGTGCCTCCTAGTGTGGACGGTTGTGGCGTTAAATCGGTTTTACGCTCCTAAAACCGGTTTAAACACGTAGTGTAGACCAGGCCTTTGAGACTCCTGTTTGAAGAAGAAAACTGCCCTGAAGGAAGGGCATGAAGAGCCTTTGGATGGGTGTTAGTTCCTCATGGGCTGGGGAGAGAGGCTCTACCCTTCCCAGTCCCAGCCTTCCCAATAACTTCAATGAGATTACTCACTTGAGTAAAATTAAGCAGACTCAGGGCCTAGAACACTATACAACAGTTTAGGGGAGAGGTGCTGATGAATGCGATACCCAATTGAAACTGCAGTGAAAGTTTTAAAAGGTAAAATGTAACTACTCAGTATAAAATTTGGCCAGGCCACTATACACCAAAAGTATTTTTTAGAAACTGAACTAGAATGTGTTCATGAAGAAGTTTACTCAATGAATAATGCATACTGTGATATATTATAAATAGCAATGAAGGCCTTCTTGCAGCAAAATGGTGTGTACTTGGATATTTGCATTCTTTGCTTAATTTATTATAGAATCATAGAACTAAATGGGACCTCAAGAGGCCATTTAGTCCTGTCCCCTGCACTCAGGGCAGGACTAAGTATTATCTAGACCATCCCTGACAGGTGTTTGTCTAATCCACTCTTAAAAATACCCAATGATGGAGACTCCACAACCTCCCTAGACAATTTATTCCAGTGCTTAACCACCTGGACCGTCAGGAAGTTTTTCCCTAATGTTCAACCTAAACATCCCTTGGTGCAATTTAAGACCATTGCTACGTATCCTATCATCAGAGGTTAAGAAGAACAATTCTTCTCCCTCCTCCTTGTCACAACTTTTTTTGTACCTGAAAACTGTTATCGTGTCCCCCCTCAGTCTTCTCTTCTCCAGACTAAACAAACCCAATTTTGTCAATCCTCCCTCATAAGTCATGTTTTCTAGACCTTAAATCATTTTTGTTGCTCTTCTCTGGATTTTCTCCAATTTGTCCACATCTTTACTGAAATGTGGCACCCAGATACATGTGGACACAATACTCCAGTTGAGGCCTACACAGTGTGGAGTAGAGAAGAATTATTACTTCTCATGTCTTGCTGACAACACTCTTGCTAATATATCCCAGAATGATGTTTTGGTTTTTGGGTTTTTTTGCAGCACTGTTGCACTGTTGACTCATGTTTAGCTAGTGGTCCATTATGACCTCCAGATCCCTTTCCACAGTACTCCTTCCTAAGCAGTCATTCACTATTTTATGTGTGTGTAACTGATTGATTGTTTCTTCCTAAATGGAGTACTTTGATCTGTCCTTATTGAATTTCATCCTATTTAATTCAAACCATTTATCCAGTTTGTTCAGATCATTTTGAATTATAATCCTATCCTCCAAAGCACTTGCAACCCCTCCCAGGTTGGTATCATCCACAAACTTGATAAGTGTACTCTGTATGCCATTATCTAAATCATTGATGAAGATATTGAACAGAACCGGACCCAGAACTGATCCCTGTGGGACCCCACTCATTATGTCTTTCCAGAATGACTGTGAACCACTGATAACTACTCTCTGGGAATGGTTTTCCAACCAGTTATGCACCCACCGTATAGTAGCTCCATCTATCATATCAGTGTAGCCTGATCCAGGGAAATGCTAAGCAGCTCCGGGAAGATGCTGAGCTCCCTCAACTCTCCTTTCATAATTCACTTCAGTACGAATTAGGGTACTTGGCAGCTCCCAAGATGTGTTCACTGCCTGTCTTGATTGTGCCCATATTTTCTCATTTGAAGATATCTTTCCATCATGCTGATTTGGCATCAAAGGAACACACGACTTTGGATAGGGTGTACCAGGATCCTTTGAGGCCCCATGGTCCTATCAGACCCCACCCCAGGAAGAAGCAGTGGAGGTGGGTCCTCCAGGCCTGCCTAGAAAGGCTGCATAGAAACAGTCAGAGTCCAGCAAGCTCATAAAAGAGCTGCAGGGACGGATCAGGTTAGCTTGTGGCTGGGGCCAGAGGGGGTATGGAAAGGAGCTTTGCTCTAGCCACAGGGAGCTTGATGGGCTGTATTAGCTAAACCTGGGAGTGAGAGGACTTCAAAGCTGTAGCCCCAACGTAATGGACAGAGGTAATGAGGCCAAGTGGGAAGAGGTCCAAGGAATGTAATATCAACCTGGTAAAGGAAGCTGCATGTGGCTGTTGTTTGTAGGGTACTTGGGTTGGACCTGGAGTAGTGGGAGAGCCTGTGTCTCCCCTTCCCCCACCAGCCTGTGCAGAAGTGGCGAAGTCCCAAAAAGGGGACAAGACTCTTTACAAAAAGCTTGTGAAAGGGGCTGAAATTTAAACAGGCCCAGAGATGGGGCTGAAGACCCTGGTGAGGGCTGACCATTTGTTGAACTTTTGGGGCTGTGAGAACCTGTGAAGATAACGGGTCTCCAGTCAGGAAGACCTGGTGGCAAGGCTCTATAACAGGGCAGCAAAGGGCTTAAAGCTAGCCCAGATGAGGCTGAGAACTGAGTCCAGAAAGCAGGCTGACAAGTAAGCCAAAAGGAAAGGAAGAAATTTTTGTTTGGACCTTTGTTTAGACTTTCTGCTAGACTTTTGTTATCCCTGAAAGGGTTGGTCCATTTTAGACTGTGTGACTTGGCCAGAGGGCTGAGCCAGTGAAGACCTGCCTAGTGAGGTGAACAGCCATCTGACAGGAGGTATTCATGAGAGGTGAGTTTCCCCATCACAGTTCCATTCTTCATTTAATATTCTCATTGATAGATTCAGGCAATATTAATGCTTAGAATGTTACATAGCACTTTACCTCTCCAAAGCACTCTGCAAATATTGCTCCAAGTAATTAGAGGTCATCTTATCCCTAGTGACTAAGAAATACAAGTCTTTAAATTCTTCAGTAATATTTACTTATGTGATGTTCATTCTCATTATTTCTGTTATTTCACTCTATATTAAGCTAGGCTAAATGCTCGCCTGAGAGCAAATCCTATGTCTCCAGTGTCTTCAGAAAGGCAAGAAAACTTTGTGACGGTGTGGGAGTGGTTTGGGGGTGTGTGAGAGAGATTGGGGGTGGGATTGTTTTTGTTCTTAGGAAGTGTGCAATTTTTTACTTGCACGCTTCAAGGACTGTTCACTGAATCAGAGATGTTGGAGATGAAAAAAGCCCTCCTGATGCAGGAATGTTTCCTGTGGCACACTTGCTACACTTGCCAATTCTAGTTCTAGTTGTCCCAAGAAGTGAGGTTTCTGCCACTTCCCTAAGCTATTCCACAGCCAAGTGCATTGCTCCATCAGATTTCCATCATATACAACCTAAATTTCTTTTTTTGCCATTTCATTCTATTGTTCCTTGTTACTGCTATATTCCTTTTACTACTCTACTACCTCTCCTTTTTTAGTATTTAGTATGTTTGTCCTCCTTTCTATTAAAATTTTGTTCCAGATTATTTTTTGCTTGCTGCATTAGCTTGCAGTTCCACTTTTAATCTCATTGTTATATTTTCACCTTGTTTTAATTCTCTCTAGCTTTCTTTATTTCTGTCTTCACTGGTACTTGCAACTCCTCCCAATTTAGTATCATTTGCAAATTTCATTAATATTCTGTTTTACTTTTTCTCCCAGATCATTAATGAATATACTAAATAACACCAGTCCTGGAAATCGATTTATGCAGTGTCTCATTAGTCACTTCTACATAGTACTCAATATGCTGTTTATCATTATTCTTTGTAATATTTTTGCTAATCCTTGAGATTTTAAAATAATAAGAAAAAATAATGAACCATTAGGACCTCTGGAAAATGTGACTTGCAGAATTTTCTGTCCTGCTGTAATTTAGATGGTGTGATCACTGGTGGATATTGGCACTCAGTGAAAGGTGTAGTATGAGAAGATAAGAATTGTTGATAACAAATTATTGAAGACAGAGGGACAAGGTGACAAAGCATAAGTGATGGATCCAATTCTGACTTTGTTAGTAATCTGCATTCAAAGAGATTTCAGTCTAGTATAATCTAGAATATGATGTTTATGTAAATTACCATGGGATCTCTAGTAATTTGCATTCTGCGTAATTTATTATGGTGGCATCTTTAATGTTGGAACTAGTCTTGACTGACAGAATACAAAAACATTTTTAAAAGGTCTAGATTTTAGAATTTAGAGCTGTCTTGCGAATGGCTCCTGCATATTAGTTTCGTCTACATTATGTTATACAATATGGTGACTTCACTATAACTTCTGACCTGAACAGAAGCAAACTATTAAAGACAATAGTAAGCAGTGATAAGTACTATAGCCCAGATTTTTAAAGCTACCAAGGCATTTGAACTCCTAAATGCCTAAATCCCTTTTGAAATGAGATTTAGGTTTCTCAATCAGTTAGGCCTTGCAACACCAAGTGCAGCAAATTTGGACCTATCTGTTCAATAGAGGAGTCAATTACATATTTTTTTAGCCTTCAGTTCTACAAAGGTATTAATAACCAATTAAGTTCTGTGTATCCTTTTAATTTACAATGAACTCATTATGTTACTTTGATTAAATCATTCTGAAAACAATCAATGTTAATATTTCCATACAGTTCACCCAATGTTTAAAAAAAAAGTTATAACTTTAAATTCTTGGCACGATGAACAATTACAGGAAATTTTAAATGACTACAAATAACACTTTATCTCCTGTCAAGAACTTTAAATATTGTTTGCTTATTGCCCCAAACAAGCAACAGGGTTCTGGGAAGAGGGCAAGAAAAACTGTGTGCTCAGAGCCAATAACAGAAGGGTATATTTGAGCTTTCAGTTTGTCCTTGGGTCTGACCCACAGTGTTGGACAAGAAAAAGGATGGTGTGTGAACAACAAATCATTAAATGAAGGGACATACGAATGTTTAGCATATCGGGCATGTGAATACTTTGCAATGCTGGCTAGAACAGTGCCATGCAAACACGTGCTCTCACTTTCAGGTGACGTAAATAAGAAGAGGGCAGCAGTATCTCCCATAAATGTAAACAAACTTGTTTGTCCTAGCAATTGGCTGAACGAGAAGTAAGTCTGAGTGGACTTGAAAATGTAGAAAAACATCCAAAAATATTTATAATAAATGTAAATTGGTAATTGTTTAACAGTGCAATTAAAACTTTGATTAATCGCGACTATTTTTTAAATCTAGTTATTGTTTTGCGTTAATCGCTTGAGTTAACTGTTATTAACTGACAGCCCATTACCATAAAGAGATGATACCCTGAATGCAGTAGCAGGTTCATTCTGGCTTTCCACATTGGATCTTAAAAGTGGGTTTTGGCAAGGGGAAGTGGATCCAAAAGACAGGGGGAAAACCGCTTTCACAGGAGGAGGAGGAGGCGGCAGCAGTGGCCTGTGGCAATTGAAGGAGATTCAGCTGGTGCTTGTGGAATGAACCAGCCACACCTGAGAGGCTAATGGAGAGATATTAAGTGGAATGCCTCTCTCAGCCTATTTGTTATATCTAGATGATATCCTGGTGCATACTAAAGCTTTTGAACAAGAACTGAACATTTACAAATGCTCTGAGGTAAGCTGAAATTTGCCAATCTGAAAATGAACCCAAAGAAATGTGGGTTGTTCCCAAAAGAGGCAATTTACCTTGGGTACACAATCAACAAGTGTGTGTGTGTGGGGGGGGACTTTCCTCTGACAAAAAAAACATTGAGGCTGTACAGAACTAGTCAACTCCCCAGACACACACAGATGTACAGAGTTTTGCATGATTCTGCTCCTATTACAAAGGATTATTGCTGTGTTTGCCAATATAATGCAAAACCTCTGCATAGGTTGGGTGAGAAAGGGAAACCATTTAAATGGGCAGTAGAGTGTGATGTCGCATTATCCGAGCCGAAAAGGGCTCTTGTAACTCCTGTCTTTGCCTACCCATGTTTCAAACCCCCTTTCATGTTGGATACAGTTGCTAGTGCTTACAGTTTGGAGGCAATATTGACACAAGAACACAAAGGATTGGAGCAGGTGGTGACCTATGACCAAAAAATTCCAAGTTCTCCTAAGATAAATTATTGAAAAAACTGTATGATGTCAAATCATCTGGGGTAACTTTTAAAACAGGAGATCTGGCCTGGTTCCAAATCCTGAGAAGGTGTCAGGGGGACACAATTTCAGCTTGGTTGCCCATGGAAATTGAGAATATAACTGGATACTGAGGCTGGAAGTGTGACAGAAATGAATTTGCCAATGGAACAGAATGGCCACGGTATTTCTCAGCCAGCAGATTCCACAGGAACAATAGGTTGTCTCAAGGGCTCATAGAAAGAAATCTCCCCCCGGAAATCGGACAGGGAAACAAAAATTCCCGAAGAGGCTTGGATGGCAGTAAAATTCTTTTGTATTGGTGATGTGAAGTATCCTGACAGAAGGTCACTGTAAATAATTGAGATTGTATCATTTGTAATTTGTTAAATTATTTCTTTTCTATCTGTCTGTTTGGGATGGCTTTGTTCAGTGTGTCACTATTTTATGTCTCTTTGGAACAATGGGCAGAACTAAGACACAATGTAGTGTTCTGGGTTGGATTAAACCTTGTTGTTTATGGGTCCCATGTCACTGCTGCCTTACATTCAGGATAAATGTAAAGAAGTCATTGTAAATCAAGTGACTGAAACATTTAAGCAGCTTCTACCCCACACAGGACCATGTGTCTGGCCAAAACAATGGCACATCCAAGGCCACTCGGGAATTTGAGCTATGTGGGTAGGAACTTGGCAGGCCATGGTTTGGGTAAGGGTATGTCTTGGGAGGGGTGTGGCAGGAAGATGGAGACCGAAGCAGGCAGTAACAGGAACACTGGTAATGAGCTCCTGAGAGGCAGGTAAGAGCAAGCTTTTGGGCACAGAATGCTGGGTGAAGGGCAGGTTTGGAACAGTGAACAAACAAACAGTCTCTACTGTTTGATTTCTCCTGTATTCAGGGAAACAGGACTTTACATATAATCTTTGTAAATAATCAAGATTGCATCAAAGAAAATATCTGGCTCTATCATCACTTTCTCCACCTAACTGAAACAACCCGCAACACCCTGAAGTTGGTTAACAGCCTTGATCAAAAGGGATAAAAACATATTCAGTATTCTACAGTACCTAGTATAATGGGGTCTTGAGCCACGACTGGGGCTTCCAGGTGCTACAATAATATAAATAATCAATACAAAATAACAAAAAAAATCAGTATGAAGTCATTTCCAAACAAAAAGTACAATCGCTTCATTCTGAAAATGTCATCATTGCCAGATTCCCCCCCTCCTCCCCGGCCTTTTTCCCTTCTACATAACAAAATTTTGGCAAAATCAAAATGATTTCACAAAACATTTTGATTTTGACAGAACTTGATTTTCTGACGTTTTTCTGACCAGCTCTACTTACTTCAGGGTTAAGCAGGACAGCGTTCTTTCTCTACATTGTTAATTTACAATAAATGTTTTTTTTCATACACAGCTATCATCTGTTATTAAATGTCACATTCTATTTAAATAGAAGTATAATTGAAAAACCTTAATATAAAGTGTTATGCAGACATATATGACCGATACAACTATAAGGCTTGATCCTGTAAACAAACAGTTATTCCACCAGAGAGTCCCAAAGAAGTCAGGATCTGGTCTACAATCAAAAGCAATACAATAAGTCAAATCTTCAGATAAAAATATTCCAAACCTGGTGTGGAATTGCTACAGAAGTACTGAATGTGTATGCTGGTAAATTTGCCTGCTGTTCAAAGAGAGGTAATTTAGCTGTAAGCAATTACATTCATTCAGAAACATTATCTGTGAACTCTGACTTGGAGCTGCCAAGCAGTGCAACTTTCTTGCAGACCTCTTATTCTAATAACCCAGTTATGGTAACTTTTGTTATCGTAGGGTACAATTGCTGCTGCTACCCTGAAAACCAAGGTGTGTTGATGAAAAGCCTGATTCTACACCGACCTTGCTACTTTTGGAGTCGTTCCCACTTCAAAGTGGGAGTAAAACATTACCACATCTGAATGGACACATTATCCATACACGCTTTCCACTCACTTTGGGCAGGCATAAGTGATTACGCTAGGTGTAAAGCAATAGAAAATCAGGCCCAAAATATTTGGATCCTTAGGATGGAAGAAACACAACCAGATTGGCCAATGTACTACTCACTGGATCTAATTAATCTTTTTCTTGCCAAATAGACAATTTTAGGGAGAACTAGGGAACATTACTAATCTATGATTTTTTTCTGTTATTTTTAAGGTGTTTTTTGCAGTCCCCATCATAGTATCTGGTACCTTAGTATCTAAATTAATTTAAATGTAAAGTCATTTGGATGAGTTATATACACAGTAAGTATGAATGGAATGAGATTCCTGGACCAAATATCAAGGAGCTTGAAATAACAGAACTGTACACGGTGGGAGACTTTAGGTCCCAGATATATGCTGGGGAATAACCAGAGGATAATATGGATTGTCAAAGATATCTGCATCATTTAGGGCTCAGTCCTACAAGATGCTGAGCATCCTGACCCAAATTCAGCAAAGCATGTTATCAAGTGCTTAACTTCAAACATGGGTGTAGTTCCACTGAAGTCACTGGGACTACTTATGTGCTTAGGTAAGCACGTGCTCAAGTATGTGAGTATTCCCAGTGACTTAAAGGAACTACACGCATGCTTGAAGTTAAGCACTTGCTTAAGTGCTTTGCTGTATGGAAGCAAGAATGCTCAATATCTTGCAGAATCAAGAGCGCAAATGCATTGGCACTCAGAAAGGAGAGTAAAAAGAGGTAAATTAGCCTTACAATTTATCTTTACCTTGATGGTGAAACTTATTTCAAATGTGAATATAAGACAGACAGCAAGACAGAAAAGATGTTAGGGGACTGGATAGGATGCAGGAGAAATGGCTTCAGTTCTGCCAGAGTTTTCCTTTGTGATCTTGACTAAATCACTTAATCGCTCTGTGCCTCAATTCACTGGCTGTAAAATGAAAATACCCTTTTTCCTTCTACCCTGAGTCTGTTTTCTCTATTTATATTGCAAACCTTTCAGTGCCTATCACAGTGGGACCTTGATCTCAGCTGGGGCCCATAAGTACTACTATAGTACAAATAATAACAGGTAAGGTTAATGTTAGCAATCACTAACTACTTAAATTAAATATTGTAAGCAACACTCATAGAATCCAGCAGAGCAAGGGTGTAAAACTGGAGAAAAGTAAATATTGTAGAATTTAAAACACACAAGTGTGGAAAACCCTAAAATGAGACAACAGATTAGTATTTAGCTGTAGGACATGTCATAGTGCCACTTAAGGCAGAAATTCTTTATGGAAGCTACAGTACATATCTTCAATTCCTGATGGATACAGTTACAAGTAACGATCTGTTGTCATGCCTAGGTGACTTACACTAAGTGCGTGTTTACTGACAAAAAATCCTCCAATGTAAGGCACTTCCAACTATAAGTCTCTCAAAATACGTTGGAGATTTAACAATTAAACTTGTTTTGCAACAATTTGAGTGTAGCACTGATTTTGTTGGTGTCTGTATAACAATGTAATTAAGGTACAGTAGACTGTAGTTCCACTCGGGGCGGGAAGTGGAATATGCAGGGAATGAGAAATACTTTGTGTGGCTTAATGAGGGCCTAGTCAAGGTTCCAAGGGTAAAAGAGAACCTATTCTGAAACTGAAAGGAGTAGAAGGATCCAGAGGGAAATATAGGCCAGATCCTCAGCTTTGCTAAAGTGGTATAACTCCACTGGGGTATTGCAATCTATGCCAGGTGAGCATCTAGTCCCTAAATCCTCCTTCTCAGGTACTCCTCTGGCAGTGTAAAATTAATTGTCTGCATTAAGACACATTTACAGTGCCAGTGTTTTATTGAGAGCCCCATCAAGGTTGTTCTGGCTCTTTTATCTGGTGAAAAGGGGGCAGAAGTGGGGAGGAAATCTCACCCTATGTGACTTATCTGTCAGTCACTGTTAAACACGGCTCCAATTTTGACTATCAGATTCTTACAATGAACTGTCTGTGATTAATCCACAGAGTAAAAAACACAACAGATCATGAAAATACCCAGAAGCATAAAGTGATGCTAAATCTGTGTGACAATTAGTTAGTTCTTCACACAATGCACAGTCAACCTGTGGAATGTGTTGCCAGGGGATGTTGTGAAGGCCAAAAGTATAACTGGATTGAAAAAAGAATTAGATAAATTCATGGAGAATGGGTTTATCAATGGCTATTAGCCAAGATGGTCAGGGATGCAACCTCACACTTTGGGTGTCCCTAAGCCTCTAACTGCCAGATGTTGGGACTTGATGATAGGGGATGGGTCACTTGATGATTACCCTGTTCCGTTCATTCCCTCTGAAGCACCTGGCATTAGCCATTGTTGAAAGACAGGATACTGGGCTAGATGGACCATTGGTCTGACCCAGTATGGCCGTTCTTATAGGAATTCGTAACTAGGCTCTATTTACCACAAAAAAGGGCAAAACACTGGAGGGTATGCTATTCAGAATAACTGTATTCTGGTGAGGAGGCTGGAAGTGGAGAAGATGAGCTGAGATGGAAAATATTCAATTTTTAAGCGCTTGTCTACGCTTGAAAATTAAATGGATTAAGGTAACATGTGAGGTAAAGGCGTATTGTCTCCATTTTACAGATGGGGAGCTGAGGCACAAGGTAGATAAGAAGTTTTTGACCATACCAAGAAATGAAACAAGGTCTCCTGAGTCCTAGTCCAGAACCCCAGCCACCAGGCTATCCTTCCAGCCTGTGTTCTCTAGTGACATCAGAAAGCACTAGGTAATGCAGACACGTGTATGCATACTTTTCTCTTACAATCTGATCCTAAACTTTAAGCAAAAAATTAGAGCTAGCTAAAGGGAATTGTTGGTAATTTATTCTTGAATACTAATACTCAAAATACTCTCTGAAAACTGTCTTTGGCTTTAGAGAAAGAAAGCTTCAGTTACATTTTTCTGTGAAAGTTTTGTTCAGTGCTGCTTTCCATTTGATACAATGCATATGTATTATAAACAACTGAACATTTAATGAGGGATGGGGAACTATTGAACTTTCTTACACTTATTCTGGCAATACTTGTTTTCTTCTTGACATTATAAACTGCTTTCTGAAAAAGTAATCTATACATATACAGTACTCTTCATAGAGTTATTTATAGTATTCATTGAAAAAATATATATGTGGATTATGGAGCCTGATTTCCTTTTGATGGACACCAGTATACCCAGGTGTAATCCCATAGACTTTAATGGAGTCACTCTTGATTTACATAGGAGGAAAAGTAGGTCATTACTTCCACCTCAGTCCCCCAACACATACCCTGAAAATTGCTTTGATTAGAGAAAGGCAAAACTGGGTTGAAACACTCTGGGAACTTTAACACCATAGTGTTCAGAGACTCGACAGTAGGCCATGTGCTCAGCTGCCCCTCTGGCACATACTCATTACTATATTTTGCTGTATTTAAGGCTAGTATCCAAATGAAATACCTATTAAATGCCCATAGAAACTGAGTCAGGCTGTGACAATTGGAGGTACGAGGCTATTAAGAGTTGGGCTAGAGTAAGGAAGGGCCCTTCTAGTGATATGGCTTGTTGTCGTTTGTTGAGTGGCCATAAAATACATAAGGAAACAGCTTGATGTATTCTGGTCAGTGACTTTGTTGTTAACCCTTGTAACCAGGCAAAACTTCTATTTCACTGTAGGAATTGAGAATTATAAAATGTGTTATCTTATTCACATGTCAAAAATAAATGAAATCAGTTCTGCAATGAAAACAAGGGGTCTGTATAAGTGTTCCTTTAAAAAATGACCTTGTATCACTTTTTATTTTATTTTTACATTTGTTCCTATGTGTTGTGGCAAATTCAGGCCAATTAGCTACCTGGAGAGGGGTAACGATTAGCCCGGAAGGCTTAGCCAGCAAAATAAGGTTCAGCTGGGGCAGGGGTTAGGAAGCAACCAATCAGGTTCAGCTGGCCCCAGTTGCTAGAGACCTTTTTAAACCCTCCCTGACAAGGAAGCTGGGAAGGGGGAAGGAGGACGAAAGAAGCAGGGCAGCTGCCAGCAAGGAGGGACAGCTGAGCTCTGAGACTTGCTACAGGACGGGGGGGGGGGGGGGGGAAAAAAGAGCAAGGGGGCTGGCTGAGAAGGAATCAGCCCGGCCTTGTGAGATTGAGAAGGGTTTTTTTTCCCTTGTGCCCTAGCCTGTGCCTCTGAGGCTGGGAAGGACTGAGCTAACAAACAGAGGGGCAGGTATTTTGCCACAGTGTATTGAAGACAAATCTTTTTGATCATTAGTTAAAGAAACACCTATGCAGACAGCAAAAATTAATTCAAGCAGAATCTGAAAACTTCTTTCCTGGAGCACAGGTCTCAGCTCAGGAAAGACATTGTAGCTACTTCAGATTGTCTCAAGATGACATTCACTGCTATGCTGTTGGCCAACCCAAAGCCCTCTTTTAATTCCTGCTTACACTCTAGAATAGGACATAACTACTCATTTCTCTTCACAGGGGTGCATTGCATCCTAAAATGACATCTCCTCAGGTAGCATTGTTAATATAACAGAAAACATACTTCTGTAATCATGTCCATTAAGGATACTCCAAAATACTTTGAAAACATTCATATTTCCTTATCATAGAAGGAAACAAGTAAAAAGCCAGACCCTCATGAAACTATATTACTTTATATGAGCTATTTAGGCCAAACATTTAAAGGGAACACTATGAGCTCAGGTCACCACTGATTTGAGACACCGTTGGTAGCTATGGTTCCTTTAAGTGCTTAATTTTCACAGCTCTCGAACCTGCTGATAGTCAGGCCAGTTGCCTCAGCAACAAATGAATGAGAGAGAAAGAAAAGGATGCTTTCTTGTTGATTTCAGAGAATCCATTTAACAATTTGATGGTTTCATTTGTTATGTTTTTTAAAGCCATAGTAGCATTGTGAACAGATGAGGAATAGGAGCAGGGTGTAAAAGGTTAAGAAGTTTATGAAGAGTGGGATATCACAGAGGGGAAGACCAGTAGAACATTGACACTTTTAAATAGGTTTCAGAGTAACAGCCGTGTTAGTCTGTATTCGCAAAAAGAACAGAAGTACTTGTGGCACCTTCGAGACTAACAAATTTATTTGAGCATAAGCTTTCGTGGGCTAAAACCCGCTTCATCAGATGCATGCAGTGGAAAATACAGTAGGAAGATATATATACACAGAGAACATGGAACAATCTGTTTCTTCACTTCAGCAGGTGGGTATTGTAGTCACATTTGCTCCAACCCCTCAGACAGAGACAAACACCTACAAGATCTCTATCAAGCGTTCTTACAACTACAATACCCACCTGCTGAAGTGAAGAAACAGATTGACAGAGCCAGAAGAGTACCTAGAAGTCATGTACTACAGGACAGGCCCAACAAAGAAAGTAACAGAACGCCACTATCCATCACCTTCAGCCCCCAACTAAAACCTCTCCAGTGCATCATTAAGGATCTACAACCTATCCTGAAGGATGATCCATCACTCTCACAGATCTTGGAAGACAGGCCAGTCCTCGCTTACAGACAGCCCCCAAACCTGAAGCAAATACTCACCAGCAACCACAGACCACACAACAAAAACACTAACCAGGAACTTATCCTTGCAACAAAGCCCATTGCCAACTCTGTCCACATATCTATTCAGGGGACACCATCATAGGGCCTAATCACATCAGCCATGCTATCAGAGGCTCGTTCACCTGCACATCTACCAATGTGATATGTGCCAGCAATGTCCGTCTGCCATGTACATTGGCCAACCCGGACAGTCTCTACATAAAAGAATAAATGGACACACATCAGACGTCAAGAATTATAGCTTTCAAAAACCAGTCGGAGAGCACTTCAATCTCCCTGGTCACTTGATTACAGACCTAAAAGTCACAATATTACAACAGAAAAACTTCAAAAACAGATTCCAATGAGAGACTGCAGAATTGGAATTAATTTGCAAATTGGACACCATCAAATTAGGCTTAAATAAAGACTGGGAGTGGATGGGTCATTACACAAAGTAAAACTATTTACCCAGGTTTATTTCCTCCCTCTCCCCAATGGTCCCTTACACCTTCTTGTCAACTGCTGGAAATGGGCCATTTTGATTATCACTACAAAAAGTTTTTCCCCCCTCTCCTGCTGATAATAGCTCACCTTAATTGATCACTCTCGTTATAGTGTGTATGGTAACACCCATTGTTTCATGGTCTCTCTGTGTGTGTGTATATATATATATATATCTTCCTACTGTATTTTCCACTGCATGCATCTGATGAAGTGGGTTTTAGCCTATGAAAGCTTATGCTCAAATAAATTTGTTAGTCTCTAAGTACTCCTGTACTTTTAAATAGCACTATCATCATCACAATTGTGATCAGAACAGTGTCATGCGTAAGGGGGGATTCAAAAGCCCTCAGGAATGGCTTAATTCTGCTCCTGTTAAGTCAACAGGAGTTTTACTATTGACTTTCATGGGAGCAGAATTAGACCAAGGCTGAATGCTTTGGAAAATTCCACCCTGACTTCCTGGGCCAGGGTGAGCTCTCAGCAGTACTGTGTGGGGGGACTTCCACAGAACCCTCTGACACTGCTCAAGTTTCTAGCCAGTGCTATCGGGTTTTTTTACATTTATGAACATAAAAACTGATCGAAGGATGGTTTAATAAATGTAGCAAAATTTGAACAAAAAATACAAGTAAAAACCAAAAAATGAGAATTGAGATCTGCTGTCTCTGAGAGTTACCCCAATCTTTCCAGAGCACATGCAGAAATACTCCTTGTCCACAAGTGTTTTCTCAGGAGAAGCCTGCTTGATTTACTTTCCTATCACCTTACATTATGCCAGTAAAGCTTTTGATACTATCTCGCATGACTGTCTCATAAACTAGGGAAATGCAACCTAGATGGAGCTACTATACGGTGCAATACTGGTTGGAAAACTGTTCCCAGAGAGTAGTTATCAGTGGTTCACAGTCATGCTGGAAGGGCATAATGAGTGGGGTCCCACAGGAATCAGTTCTGGGTCCGGTTCTATTCAATATCTTCATCAGTGATTTAGATAATGGCCTACAGAGTACACTTATCAAGTTTGCAGACAATACCAACCTGGGAGGGGTTGCAAGTGCTTTGGAGGATAGGATTATAATTCAAAATGATCTGGACAAACTGGAGAAATGGTCTGAAGTAAATAGAATGAAATTCAATAAGGACAAATGCAAAGTACTCTACTTAGGAAGGAACAATCAGTTGCACACATACAAAATGGGAAATGACTGCCTAGGAAGGAGTACTGTGGAAAGGGATTTGGGGGGCATAATGGACCACAAGCTAAATATGAGTCAACAGTGTAACGTTGTTGCAAAGAAAGCAAACATCATTCTAGGATGTATTAACAGGACTGTTGTAAGCAAGGCATGAGAAGTAATTCTTCCGCTTACTCGTGCTGATTAGGCCTCAACTGGAGTATTGTGTACAGTTCTGGACACCACATTTCAGGAAGGATATTGACAAATTGGAGAGAGTCCAGAGAAGATCAACACAAATGATTAAAGGTCTAGAAAACATGACCTATGAGGGAAGATTGAAAAAATTTGGTTTGTTTAGTCTGGAAAAGAGACTGAGGGGACATGACAGTTTTCAAGTATGTAAAAGGTTGTTACAAGGAAGAAAAATTGTTTTTCTTAACTTCTGAGGATAGGACAAGAAGCAATGGTCTTAAATTGCACCAAGGGAGGTTTAGGTTGGACATTAGGGAAAAACTTCCTAACGGTCCATTTGGTTAAGCACTGAAATAAATTGCCTATGGAGGTTTTTTATTTCATTGTCAGAACCCTTCTTGCATAGTTTTTAAAATAATTTTTAAAAATTGGGAATGTGCTGAGACAGCTTATAATGAGTGTGGGTGCTGTCTCAGATTGAGGAGGGAACTGTCTGGTTTGAGTCAGAACACTGACTGACCCCATGTTATTGCACCGTGACATTGCAACGACAATTTCAGTTAGATGGCCAAACCTTTAATTATTTCCTTTTGTTTTTCAGTGACTTCTTTTAGATGTGCTAGAATGGGAGGTATCTATTAAGAGCACAGGATTTTTAGGGAGTAAAGGTACAAATTTGTTGAGAATTGTCATTACGCCCTGAGAAATTAAACAAACTGGAATAAAAGCAATCTGATGCTTCTGCATTAGGAGCTGGATCTAAACCTCACTGAAGCCCATCTACACACTTCAGGTTTGGATGCTGGATATCCGTTGAAGTTGTAAAGAAATTCCTCTTCTCCCTCTCTTCTGTGGTAAAGTATTGCACAGTTGAGCAGGTGCATTAATAGGGGAGTTACTGCTTTTCTAGAAGCAGCTGGTACTGGGCACTTTTAAGAAATAGGATACTGGGCTGGTTGGAGCATTGGTCTCTCCTGGGTTTACAGCTCTCTTGTTCCTGTGAGATCTGTTATCTTTCATGTAGTTTATTTTCCTGGGAGCTGGTGTGAGATGTCAGTTCCACTTGGCTTCATGTCTTGTGGAAACAATGGCTTTTAGCTACAGCAGGGTCTCCCTTGGAACTAAAAAGACCTCATGTGTCACCAGTGGAGCTATTTACACTATTATTTGGTGCAGTAATTACCCTATTCCTTTTTTGTTAGCTCTGTTCTTTCTTCTTCTTTTATGTTTTTGTTTTAAAAGGGAAAGAAATAACAGCTTGTCTCTTTCAGAGCAAATAACACTCTTTAAGAGCTGTTGCCAAGCAACCTACATTTGCAGCTTGGGTGGGCTGCTGTGCCTATAGTCAGCTCAGAACAAAAGTGAACCCCAAAATAAAGTATTTGATCTCCCTGGCCTCACACATGAAGCAGACCGGTTTCTTCACTATTTGGCACACTTGGGGGATCACAAAGTGTCCTCCTACCAGGTAATGATATGAATGGAGCAATCTGTATTGTCGTATTCAGTACAGTGAAGAAATTTGTTTTCAGAATAAATGCACTCATCACAACTTTGAAGGTGAAAGCTGACACTCCTCAGCAAATCCATCCAAAAACAAGCCAGCCAAATAATTGTGCACCAAATGCTGAGAGACACTGAGAACCTGCAACTCCCACTGGGAGTTGAAAGTGCTAGTAGGCTCTCCCCTCCTCTCAGAATTTGACCTTATATTCTTGGGATCACATTTTTTTTTAACAGCAACATTTTAGCATGTATGCATGGTGGTGGTTGTGAGGGAGGTGGGTGTGAGCCATTGGTGGAAGGGAGCTGCTCCTTGCCCTCAAATGCTTTCGCTTTGCAAATATCTTCCTCAGAGCCTCATCTGGATAGAAATACAAATAGGTGTGGGCAGCTGTACACACAGTGTGAGAGAAGTGTCTGGTTTTGCCTTTCTAAGAGAAGGTATACATTCTAGACTGGCAGAGAAATCCCGGGACTTGCAGTGAATGTTGAATTAAGGTCTCTGTCCTGTATAAACCTGAGAGTATTTCCTCAACTCCTGCATTTGTTTATATGCTGGATGTCAGTTGAAGTTCACCTGCATTTTCTGTAAGTAGATTACAGTTTTCTCAGATGTATTCATTACTCAAAATTAGCTGTTACATAATTGTGACCAATAATTCATGGTCAGCAGCAGATTTGCCCGAAGGTGGTTGTTAGTATTTCAGATTGAAAATTTGAATTCAAACTGTTTTCAGTTGATGCACTTAAACTCACTTGTCATCTGTGTCTGTTAGACATTTCCTGTGTGTCCATGGAACTGTAGCCCTTCAAGTAACATATCTTATAGGCTACTTAAGGTCCTCCCACAATAGCACTCCCTGAATCACAATCTTTTTGGTGCTCTTCTTGGGATGATGTGGCTTTGCACTGCCCCTTACAGGTGACTTTGGCATATATGCCATAGATTGGCCCCAATGTGTATAATTATGTTCTGCTTACTAGAAGTCCCCTGGAAGTTTTGATGCAGTATAGTTTTCCTTCTCCATTTCCTCTTCTAAACTGATGTATAGTTCAGTAGATCACAGCAATACAGCTGTTGTGTTCCCTACAGAGATGCATTTCAGTTATGAGTGAAGTGTTCTGCCTCTTACCTATTTCACATGGATATGGTAAGGCTTACTTGAATATTTTCAATGTGCATTGAGATGCTTAATGGAAGGTGCTACAGAAATGTAAAGTGTTATAATCACTATTAATTTGTATTAATTTTACTCTTTCTTAGCTATTGTACATTCACTAGAATTAAGCTACTTAGGAACAATGGTTTAAGTTTCTTTAGTTTTCAAACTACCAGTAGGAAATATATAAAAATAGCAAAGTGACCAAACTAATCTTCCAGTCCTGTTTTGCACAGTCTCCTCAATGCCCTCTGACTACAGTTATCCCCTGTGTTTTCTAATTCTGTTTTATTATCCGTCCCATCTGCTCTCCCTACCACAACAGGAAGCCCTGCAGAAATCCATGGACTTCTTTTCTTCCTTGGACTGCTATTGGCCCGCAAGACAGCATGTAAGGTGAGGGACAGCCTTTCTGCCTCTTTCTGGCAGATTTGAAGACAAAGAACACCTTAGGCCAAAGGAACCAGATGCTCTTCATCCACTGTTCTTGTTCCATCAAGCTAAGTTTTCACATATACAATATAAGAAGCAAAGGCACCTTGCCTGTCTAATCTTGTCTCATCTTTAGATCAAGGGGTAGGAGGACTGCATTATTTATACAGTCACTTAAAGGTGAAATCTAGTGTTCACAGAAACTGTGAACTTCTAATTACAGCCTTCTTCAAACAGCTCCTCTGAGTTGTTCACTATGGCAGTATATTTCCTAGTGTCCTACTTGGGACAAATAATATCAGAGGATGATCTGGATGGGTCTCTGCTGAAATATTCAAGAAGTTCCTATGGAGATCTGATGGCAAGCCCTCTTCAGAGCTCCCACACAGCACTGTGCTAACATTCCTTCTACCATCAGCAATAGACAGTAGACATCAAGAGGCTCTGAACAGTCTTAAATCCATTAGTGTCTGCAAGCTTAGGGTTCTTACTTTTACTTACAGTAGAAGGAAGTAACAGAGGTGTGAAGTGGGAATAGATGCTTCAAGTTGTCTTTCATTATTAAGGGTTTTTTTTGAGGACTTTCCTGAAAATCTAATGAAGTAAGTTAAAAGACAGGGGAGGGGAGAGTAATCTATAGTGAAACTACTGTGTAATAAAATTATAGTTTAATTATAGAGGAAATATTTCTCAATCAATAAACAAGTGTATGAAAGTGCAGAATCATGCCTTTTAAGAAATGTCACTTCTCATGGCTGCTACAGTGAGTGTAATTCAATACTATTCTGCCAGTATCTATTCTATTTCTCATTTATTATCTTCCTGTAGAGTCTAACTTTATTTTTGAAAATCCAGGATAGGTGTTCTAGAAAGTCACTTCACATAGTTGGGACAAACTATGCTAACACCAATAACTTGAAAACTTGTTTCTTATGCATCTATAGCAATTGCATTTATGAAATAGCTATCATGGAAATCTCAGAACAAATTATGTTTTCTGAATGACTATCAGTTATGCCAATCTCATATAAAAATACCCAGTAAATACTGGTCTGCCTGTTTTCTAGAACTGTGCAAAATATTTTCATCTAACTTCTCAGCCACTTAAACTGGGGTGTTGGGTTTTTTTAGAAGAATTAGGGGTGGTTCTTTTCCTTTCAGGTGTGTCACTAGAGGGGGTAAGATTATCATAAATGCTCAAGCAGTTCTGCCATCCTCCAGTAGAAGTCACTGGTACCTGTATACCAGCCAATACATTGCATGGTACACAGGTGATTTCAGACACTTGCCATATTTAGATCTGAGAGAGAAAGTTTTCAACTTTGAATGTCCTCATTTTTCTTATTTTATTTAGATACCAGGTATTTTTTTGCACTGTGAGTATGCTACAGTCAAGACAATAAGTGTGCTATTTTAATGACTTTCTCCTCTGGCTGTAGATAGCTAAGATGATTAATAACTCTGTTCAAGCTTGCAATAGTAAGGGTAATCCTATAGAATAATGATAGTGACTGTATCCTTAGGTATGTCTGCATACTGTTTTCTATTTTGCAAACACTGGAATGTAGTAGCTCAATGAAAGATTTTGAAAAGTACATTCTAGTAACCGTGCTTAGAAAAGTAGATTTGTAGATGCTTCCATTATTATAAGAAAATTCTGTACAAATTCCATATTGAAACAGAGCAAAAGTCCATCTAGTCTTGTATCCTGACTCCCGCAATAACTTCTCTCTACTTGAGAGGGAATACAAGCCACAGAGTACAGTTGAGTGATGCTATACAATGAGGCAGAGGTGGAGAATTTCTTCCTGAGTGCTGGTAATCAGTTTGTGCTGATCATGCAGATTCCTTGTCTCTTGTTTTCAATGTCCTCCATTGTGGTGGTGATTTTTCTAAAATGGAAATAATAAAGCAAGAAAAAACAACTCCTGGAAATGCATTGAAGTGACAACCCTCAACTCTGAGCTAGAAGTTACCAATAAATAAATAAGAAATTCAAAATTATACTCACAATATTGATTATATTGCACACTGAAACTCATAAACAGAAGAAAATATCACTCAGAATTCTAATCTCACCCATCCCGATCACCAGTCAACCACAGATCCCCAAGCTACCTGACTACCATTACAAGCTACTCACTTCATGGCCACAATGGGTATTTGGAAAAATAGGCCTCACTAGCTGAATATATTTTATCTTCTAACTCAGTAGTTAGCCATGTACTTACGTTTTAGTACTGATTTGCATAATATAGTGGTACAAACATTTCTTGGACCTAGATCTACCAAATAGAGTATTCTAAATAATCCCTTCCACGCTCATTTCCTTGTCCAAAAAACATCCCTTCCTTCACCAAGTTCTTTTAATACAATTTTTATTTAGATTTTCTTTTAGTTGCAGATTATGATGAGGCATTAAGGAAACACATTTCTGTCCACATCACAGCTTACAAATACCCATGTAACTGTAAAGAATTACACTCAAATTAGTCTTTTCTTTTTGCTTGTTTGGGAAAGTTTTTGAATCTTTTTTTTAATTGTCTTATTTTCTTTACCTCTTGTCACTCCAAAGCTTTTTCTCTCTCCATAACACTAACTCACATGGCTACAATAGAAAGCAAATAACCTACAATAAATATCATGTTATTCTATATGCCTTCTGCTTCTCTAAAATTTTGCTTGGCAGCTAGGAAATACATATATTAGAGTAAAAAAGCATTGCTGCTTTCTAACCTATTCAAATCTGAAAGAAGCAAGGTAGGTGGACAATTTTCTATTTCATCTCTAGAAAAAATGTCTCCTCCCCATAAACTCTAAGGCTTGGATGCACCTATATGATTTTTAAGATATTGTGTGCATCTCTTTCTAAGGAACCCTTTTCTAAAGATGTTCATGATCAAAATTAAAATGAAAATTGGATGCTTTTTCATCTCAATATTTAATTAGCCATAAAGGAACACTGTCAAGTTAAACATCACAGGCCAGATTCAGCACTGTGCTACTCCAGTTTTATGCCAGTGTAACTCCATGTACTCAATGCAAGTAGTACATCAGTTTAAAAATGAAGTAATTCACTGGTGACTCAGACCCTGTATTTTTAAAACTAATGGCATCTTAGATAATTGAAAGGATTTTAAAAGTCCAATAACTTTTCTCTTTATTGATGCATTTTGATATATTGATTACACCTTGTATTTCTTTCACACTGGACAATGAAAGCAGATCAGTCTCTTTCACACTTATTTCTATTCAGTGCAGTAGCAGATATTGCAATGCTACCTTCTAAACACAGTAAAGAATGTGGATAAAGTCTACGAAACACTCTTTCCATTAGAGTCTTTTGGGGGGAAAAAAATCACAGAAACATTCTATAGGGATTAGATTTTGATGAAGTGTATATATATATATATATATATATATATATATATATATATATATATATATATATATATATATATATATATATATATATATATATATATATATATATATATATATATGCTCTGGTGAATGTGTGGATTTAAGCACATGCATAAATGCTTTGCTGCATTGGAACCTGAGTTTGTAGCCTAATAATTCTCTGTTGAAGAGGTTAGCACAGAATACCATTGATTTCAAAGAGTCTCTGCATGGGCATAAGACTCTACCCACATGAATCCCTTTGCAGGACTGGGACCTTTATTAGTAAAACATACCTGATGCTCACAAGTCCTCATCTTCAAAATTCTTCCATTATTATGCAGAAGCACCTTTAAATTAGTGTTTGGAAGTGTATTTGAAACGTAACTATATCTAGTCTAAATTATACCATGGTGGATGCCTTAGAAATATGGAAACACATGATTTTCTTCTGGAGAACTAATATTTGTTGGTGCAACACATGCATCAGTAGCATGCTAGTGCACTGTTGTGGCTTATAGCAATTCAGGAAAGGTTCCTTCCTTTTTAGATATTTTTTTTAAACCTAGCCTTTGTTTGATCTATGTAATGTATTCTCCCGTTATTACAAGAGAAAATAGTTGGTTCTGAATATCTTTACTCTTGTATTTTGAGTCTGTTTATTGGCAAAATATGATTTTATGCCACCTTCTCTGTGGTTCCCTTGACTATGTAGATTTCTTTCTTCTCCTCCTATTCCTTTTGAGCCCAAATGACTTTTCAGCAGTAGTTTATAGTCTATTATACAATTAAATTGGGAAAAGGTGAAGAAAGGTTCATGGAAGGGGGAAAAGGGGATGCTCAGTGTTTAGACTCTAACTTATGAATGGTTACCCAAATGGAATTGTGGGCCTGATCTTAAGCCCATTGAAATCAATGGAAAGATTCCTATAGACTACAGTGGGGTTTGGATCAGGTCCCAAAACTTCATGATCTTTGAGATTCACTCATAATTAGACATTACTGTGGTTCAGTTTTCTTAAATGTAGGTTATTGGTAGTCAGTTTTAAATTGATGACCTAATTTGTATAACTCAGGAATGAGCATCTGTTTAAGGGAAAGAACCCATTTTTCTCTCTGTGAGGAAAGTCTATTTCAGTCTAATAATTTATACATTCTAGCACCCCTATGATTTATGAGTAAACTGCCTGTTAGACAGAATGACTTCCACATGAGGCAGACAGGCCATAATTTCCTGCCCTTAAAATGTTGCAGCATTTTAGACAGCCATATTTTTCTTGTTTGCACACAGTACTTTCAAATCTAGCCAAACCTGTGTTTTGTAGATTACAAAAAAGGAAAAGAAAAAAATTAATTATTAGAAGGGACTCTATGCATTTGCCACCCCATGAGACATGAATATGCTGAGAGGGAGCAATGTCCTTACAATCTCCCAGAACTCGACCAGAAGCAGATTCTGCTGACATCTTTTTGTCTCACATGCACCGAAAGTGACTGCCCGGTATTAATGTAACAAAAGTTCACAAGGTAAGTCCTCCTTGGAGATCACTTAGTAACAGTTTTTGTGACTTCATTGCCAGTTTATTCCTTTCCCAAATAAAGTAAGCAATAACTAGTTATAAATTTCTCTACATTGGTGTTATGCAGAAGTCATTTTCATCAGGTGGAGAATTCTATAAACTTATCCTGTTAATCTTTCATTTAAATCAGTTTCTGTACCAAATGGCTGGAGGATAGCTAATGTGATGCCAATTTTTAAAAAGGGCTTCAGAGGTGATCCCAGCAATTACAGGCTGCTAAGCCTGACTTCAGTACCAGGCAAACTGGTTGAAACTATAGTAAAGAACAAAATTGTCAGACACAAAGATGAACATAATTTGTTGGGGAAGAATCAACATGTTTTTTGTAAAGGGAAATCATGCCTCACCAATCTACTAGAATTCTTTGAGGAAGGTCAAAAAGCATGTGGACAAGGGGGATCCAGTGGGTACAGTGTACTTAGATTTTCAGAAGCCTTTGACAAGGTCCCCCACCAAAGACTCTTAAGCAAAGTAAGCTGTCATGGGATAAGAGGAAAGGTCCTCTCATGGATTGGTAACTTGTTAAAAGATAGGAAACGAAGGGTAGGAATAAATGGTCAGTTTTCAGAATGGAGAGAGCTAAATAGTGGTGTCCCCCAGGGGTCTGTACTGGGCCCAGTCCTATTCAACATATTCATAAATGATCTGGAAAAGGGGTAAACAGTGAGGGGGCAAAATTTGCAGATGATAAACTACTCAAGATAGTTAATTGCCAAGCAGACTATGAAGAACTACAAAAGGCTCTCACAAAACTGGGTGACTCAGCAACAAAATGGAAGATGAAATTGAAAGTTGATAAATGCAAAGTAATGAACATTGAAAACATAATCCCAACTATACATATAAAATGATGGGGTCTAAATTAGCTATTACCACTCAAGAACGAGATCTTGGAGTCATTGTGGATATTTCTCTGAAAACATCCACTCAGGGTGCAGCAGCAGTCAAAAAGCAAAGGGAGTGCTGGGAATCATTAAGAAAGGGATAGATAATAAGAGTGAAAATATCATATTGCCTCTATATAAATCCATGGTATGCTCACATCTTGAATACTGTGGGCAGATGTGGTCGCCACATCTCAAAAAAGATGTATTGGAATTAGAAAAGGTTCAGAAAAGGGCAACAAAATTTATTAGAGGTATGGAATGGCTTCCCTATGAGGAGAGATTAATAAGACTGGGACTTTTCAGCTTGGAAAAGAGACAACTGGGGGCAGGATATGATAGAGATCTATAAAATCATGATTAGTGTGGAGAAAGTAAATAGGGAAGTGTTATTTACTCCTCCTTCCCATAACACAAGAACCAGGAGTCACCAAATTTAAATGAATAGGCAGCAGGTTTAAAACAAACAAAAGGAAGTATTGTTTTTTCACACAACACACAGTCAACCTGTGGAACTCCTTGCCAGAGGATGAAGTCAGAGAAGGTCAAGATTATAACAGGATTCAAAAATGAACTAGATAAATTCATGGAAGATAGCTCCATCAATGACTATTAGCCAGGATGGGCAGGGATGGTGATCCTAGCCTCTGTTTGCCAGAAGCTGGGAATGGGCAACAGGGGATGGATCAATTGATGATTACCTGCTCTCTTCATTCCCTCTGGGGCACCTAGCATTGGCCACTGCCAGAAGACAGGATACTGGGCTAGATGGGCCTTTGGTCTGACCCAGTATGGCCATTCTTATGTTCTTATATATTGATTCATATTCATAAAGACCACTGCTAAGAGCGTTACATATTTTAGTCATTTGATTGCTGAGTGAAGAGAAGAATTCACTGAAGGATGAGTCTGAAAGCTCTTCCTAAAAGCTCATTTTGTGGGATGACCATTGAATGGGATGATCTGTGATTGTACCTGTTCTAATTTTGAACTGAGTGGACCCATGCTGGCTCACATACCTCTAAATCTGGATACTTTGACAAATACCAGGTATACCCATTCAATTGACTCTCAGTCCTACATTTTCAAAGTAGTGCACAAAGTTTTAACTGTAAGTCTCCTGATGACTTCAATAGGAGTTATATGGGCAATAAAGAGAAATTATATATATATATATATATATACTACCATAGTGTGTGTGTGTGTGTGTGTGTGTATATATATATATATATATATACTACTTTGAAAATTCATCCCTATGAACTGTATTATAAACATAGGTGGAAGTCTATTTACTAGACAATAGATTGCATTCAGAATTGTTGGAATTTGTTCCTCTGCCCAGTGGATATGGTTATGTGGCCATTAGAATTAGCAAAGGAAAAGTTCATTATAAGATGATATCCAAGCCCTATTTTGAGGGTTCAAGTGAAATTAAATGTTGTGCTGGCTCTAAGTACAGGGGGTGAGCTTCAAGCTGGTGTGCATAGCTCGCACTGGATTCCACTTCCAGTTGTTTTCTAAAATAAAGTATTGTTACCTACACCTTCAAGAGTTTATAGGAACATGATATTGTGTTTCTTTAAAGCTTTTATTCTACTTCTGTTCGATCAGTCAGGGCATGAAGGCTGCTGAATGAGTTTTGACTTAAAATGGACACCTCTCTTAACCAATATATCACCTATCAGTAAATCTTTATACCATCTATTCCAGTTTTCTAACAAAACCTGTTCTTCTGTTTAACTTCTCAGTATGTGCCTGATGGCACTTGAAAACTCAATCTTTAGATGTCAAAAGTGTTGGGTTCCCCCACCCCAGGATGTTCAGCTGGTAACTAACTAGCACAAATGATGGCTCCTGTGATTTCTTATGCATTAAATACTGGTTCCTTTGTGCAGCTCACCTGAATATGAGTTTTATATTAATACATTCTGTGCCAGTGGTGTGCATTTGGTAAGTGCAGTTTTCCATTGGATCCCACATTTCCTTGTTTTGATGGAAATAGATCGAATTTGGCTTTCTTCCTACAATATTACTATACATCAACTGTAGCAGCTCTTATATTTGTGCTGTGGAGAAGGACATACGTAACAACAAAGATATGCAAACAATCTTCAACAATCCAGATGCAGAAATGTAGAAATATTTCTGGGCATTATTATTATTTATTAATCATACAGCATAACCTTGAAAAGTTGTCAAACAGATTTATCAGCCAAGACATAACATTTACTCATTCCCCATTTACTATGAATGATAATCATGAAAACACTGATATTTTACTCATCCATCAAAAATATTACTTAGCATGGACGAATGGGCAAGTAGAAATTTGCTGGTATAGCATCAACAATGATTAATAGACAAATATGAAAACAAGCTACCTAACCCAAAGAGTTTATAACCTAGGAGTCTGATTTGAAGTCCATTGAAATCAAAGGGAGTGTTTCCATTAAGTTCAATGGGCTTTGAATCAGGCCCCAAAGAGACAGCATACAGATTAGAGATATGGGAAAGTGGCAAAATGTAGCACACTTCTTGCTAATGTCACAGTTTGTATAATTTTTTTTTCTCTTTTGGTTCAGTTAGCTGGTGCAGAATTACCACAACTAGAACGTGGTTTATTTATTGCCCCCGACACATCAGCTCGCAGCTGATTTAAAAAAAAGAAAACTACCTGTACCTCAAAATAGTATAAAAACGGTATTTTTTAAACATTACTTTCCTTTTCTGTATTTAAAAATGAAAATGAAAGAAACAGTTCTCTCCAAGTAATAGGGTCAGTGTTTAAAAATAAGAACGAAGTAAAAAGTAAAAGGCCAGGACAAATGCAATTGAATCTCTTTCCTTTTGTTAATATAATGCAGATCCTCATTGGTACGTTCTTTCCTCAATGTGAATGCATGATTCTGGTTGACATTACTGGAAGTTGTGTAGCTTTCCCAAGAAGAACACAAATTCACTTTAATGATTTAGGTATTTAAATTCAGAACACGATGAAATCAATTTCTCACAGAACCCAGATTCCTCAAGCTCCTGAAGTCAGTGCTTTACTTTTTAGGCATTGCTTCCCTACTTCATTTTAATTCAGCTTTCCAGCTTGTTCTTTTCTGTCCTGGCTGGTAGCCACTGCTAAACTTCCCTCCCCACCCTACAATCACATACAGAGCTTTAAGGGAATCCCACAATGGGAGAAGAGAAGAAACTGTTGGTTTGTTTCTGAGGCTTATACATTTACTCAGTCTGTGAATAAGGGGAAATAAACCTTCATCTAACTATACAAGATGAGTTACTTTATTTCTGTGACTTAAGGCATAGCTAGAGCTACTACATATTGAGAGTACCCTCCTTTTCCCTCTGCCCTCCTATAGGATACGTGCAATATTGTGGACTTTGTACTGAAAGCTGAAAAAGGAAATGTTAGGAAACAAAATCTAATTACAATTTTGACAAGAATCAAACTGATGTACCTACGGGAAAAAAGTAGTTTGTTCAATACTGCCAATATTGAACAATCTCTGAGTATCAATTAAATGAAGAGTGAATATCATAAATGAGATTTCCCTGGCCTGCAGGTAGATACCATCCATCAAGATTTGGATTAACTACCATCTATAACGTCCCCCAAATAGTATGAGTATGTTATGACAACACCTCTGGAGGCTTTCATTAGTGCAAGAAATTGAACATACACAGGAGATTATTGTTGTGAGCCTAGCAGATATTTTCTCTAGTACATTGACTTTCCATTTCAGTTTTCATGACTATCAAAACCTTGGTTACTCACCAAATGACTACATTTATGGGAGGGGAAATAGATTTATGTGCAAGTCCCCGAGAAATGTTTTCCCCATCCTCCTTACTCTTTGCCTGATTACCTAGTAAAAGAGACCTCTCACAGATATGGTATAAAATTAAAACAAGGGAAAAGGATATGTAGAGTAAATGAACTCATATTTGTGCCAGAGTAGAAAGATGTATGAATCAGCCAAACTTGATTCAAATCCTTGTTGTTGTTGTTGGTTACCACCTGTGGCTTCATAAGAGGAGATAAAGTACAGCCTGTCACCTCAGTTACAAAAGAAGGGTTTAGTGGGAGAACAATGAGATGTGTTCTTTATAAAGGAAAAAGCAGCTCCATTTATGTATATATTACACACATCATCTATGTTAAAAGCACATTCCTAAAGGTTCAAAGTCTGGCATTTCCTAACTTTAGAATGCTTGAAGTAAGGTTGCCTGGGCAACTTTTAATTTGTCTCCCTTGTGCATATGTATTATGGTACTCTTTAATTATATGAACACTTACTATGTTTATCACAGGACCTCTGCCTCACTGAGTGCACACAGGATAGACACTACTTCTAGGGATGAATCAGGGCTGTGTACTGAAGGAAGCTATTGCCTATAGGACCCCTTCCTCATTTGTTGCAAAAACTAAAGGGTGTGTAGTGAGGTAGAGATTACGGGAAGAGAAAGGATGGTCCAATCTTTAAGGCAGGTGAACACCACCATGGAGAATTGAATTCTTACCCTGCTTCTGTCAGAGAGTTCCTATGTGATGTTAGTCAAGCCACTTAAACCAAACTTTTCACAGGTGGGCACCAATCATGTGTTCCTTATTTTCTGTGTGTTGGACTTGAGACCGTGGGGTCTTATTTTTAAAAGTGTTGAGGACTCTCAGCTGCAATTGAAGTCAATGGGAGCTGTAATTCAAATGCAGAGTGTTATATAATGCCACATGGTCTGAAGAATCAGGTCTTGGGTATCTCAAATTGGGCACCTATAATAAGCATATACTTTTGAACTTAATCTCTCAGTTCTTCATCTGTAAAATGGGAATAACTCCACCCCTTCATGTCATAGGGGTGTAGTGAAAATAAATTCATTGTTTGTGAAGTGCTCAAATACTCTAGCAGTGAGTACCATAAAAAGCCTGAGAAAACTGATAAGCCCATCTTCAGAACAGCCTTTGAATATTGTGCAATAAAATAAGGTGTGGGGCTACACACTGAAAAACAAGGAGAAAACAAAGAATGGAACAGCTGCTCATTGAGTGCCCACTGTCCAGCCTGTGCACTGAATGCAGCATGGGTCTGGTGGGAAAAAAAAGGACGTGACTATATAATTATAGACTGTATCATAATTCATGTGACATCATATTGATATCCACATGGGTCATCAGCAGCACTGGAACTTTTAGATCCATCATACAGACCTCTGTCACTTGAGGTAACAGAGGAACTGATAGCAGTAGTAGGCTGTCACCCTATATGTGGACCAGCATTAGAGGGAGACGGATACTTTGCCCGTGGGTTTCACAAATATTTGCTTAATAGGAAGTTGTGCTGCCAGCTCCACCTATACTATGCTTGGGACATCTGACAAACTGAGCAGAAGGAATAATGCTATTGCTGCTCATACCAAAGGCTTATCTGCTGTATAAGAGTTCAGGTAATTTAAACTATAAGTGGGTATGGTTAGCACAGCTGTATGATGTATCCGGCAGCCATATTTTTCTTATTTTTTAATTTAATCTTCCTATCTGGACAGTTTGGTACTTTTTATTTAAGGCAATTGGAATTAGATCTTGGATATTGTTCAGAAGGG
The DNA here is from genome assembly GCF_016161935.1 of Mauremys reevesii. NCBI lineage: Eukaryota > Metazoa > Chordata > Testudines > Geoemydidae > Mauremys > Mauremys reevesii. The sequence goes on along the minus strand of NC_052625.1, from coordinate 101,669,217 downwards.
ACAATCACTAGTGACTGGCTTCAAAGGGCAAATGAACTCTGACCTTTGGTTTGTGTTTCCCAGACTAACAGGATTTAGGTGGGAAATCTATGACAGATACAGAGGAAGCAGTGGTAGTGACCCAAGCAGTGGAAGACACAATGAAGATGACTGGATGTGGAAGCTGCGGTATGTACATGATCCTGGAGCGGGTACCTGAAAAGAGTTTCTTCTGCATGAAGTGCCACCTGATAGAGCGGATGGAAGAAAAGTTTTGAGGATTGGAGATGCAGGTGGAAACTCTGGCTGAGTTTAGAAGGGGGTTCAAGCAGATGATGGAGCAAAAGACATGAGGCTGAAGGGAGAAGCTCAGACTTGCAGATGGAAGCAGGACCAAAGAACTCTGAGGGGAGACTGCTGGGTGAGGAAAGTGGACAGTGGAAGCATATGACTAAAAGAACCAGGCAGAGGAAAAGTCGGGCTAGTGAAGGAGAAATAGAGCTCAGGAACAGGTTTGCGGAATTGGAAAATGAAGGGGCACAGCAGGTGATCGCTGCAGGTGAGAGGGCAAGGAAGAAGAGAAGAGAGGCTAGTTCTATAGGAAGAGGGGAAGAGTCAATGGAGATAACACCAAATATGAGCCCCAGGAGGATACAGGATGGGTTGTGGAGGATTGCAAGGGACAATAGAAATCAAGAGGACTTGCAGCCAGAGGGAACAGGGGATAGACCGGAGAATCGCACCATCACCAGGAAAAGGCAGGTCTACATGATTGGGGACTCCTTACTGAGAAGAATAGGCAGTCCTGTAACCGGAGCTGATCCAGAGAACAGAAGGGTGTGCTGTCTGCCGGGTGCTAAGAAACGGGATGTGGACCTGAGGCTGAAGAGGATCCTAACGGGAGCGGGAAAGAATCTGCTGATTGTCCTTCATGTGGGAACAAATGGTACGGCTAGATTCTTGCTGGAATGTATCAAGGGAGACTATGCCAGGCTGAGGAAGACGCTTAAGGAAATCAAGGCTCAGGTGATCTTCAGTGGGATTCTGCCCGTTTCTAGAGAAGGGCAACAAAGGTGTGACAAGATTATGGCGATCAACAGATGGCTCAGGCAGTGGTGCTATAAGGAGGGCTTTGGGATGTATGGCCACTGGGAAGCATTCATGGACACAGGACTGTTTTCTCAGAATGGACTTCACCTGAATAGGGAGGGAAATAGACATCTAGGATGGAGGCTGACACAACTGATTAAGATAGCTTTAAACTAGAAATTTGTGGGAGATGGTTGGGAGATGTCCAGGTAATCTCCATGCTGGATTTTAACATTGAGAGGGAAGAAAATGAAGTAAGAAAGGATACAGCCATGAGTAGGAGAATGGACATAAGGAGGAAGGGTAGTGTAGATACTAGTCTGATAGGTGATACTGGTGGTAGAATGTCTGTCTCTAATCAGGTAAAGAATGTGAGCGAAGCCAAACAGCAAAAACTGAGATGTTTGTACATAAATGTAAGGAGCCTAGGTAGCAAAATGGAGGAATGAGAGTTACTGGTGCAGGAAGTGAAACCAGATATTATAGGGATAACAGAAACATGGTGGAATAGTAGTTATGACTGGAGTACAGGTATTGAAGGGTATGTGCTGTTTAGGAAAGGCAGAAATAAAGGCAAAGTTGGTGGAGTAGCATTGTATATCAATGATGAGGTAGACTGTAAAGAAATAAGAAGTGATGGAATGGATATGACAGAGGCTGTCTGGGCAAAAATCACATTGGGGAAGAAAGCAACTAGAGCCTCCCCTGAGATAGTACTTTGGACTATCGGGATCTGATTTGGATATGGATAGAGACCTCTTTAATGTTTTTAATGAAGTAAATACTCATGGGAATTGTGTGATCATGGGAGACTTTAACTTCCCAGATATAGACCGGAGGATAAGTGCTAGTAATAATAATAGGGCTCAGATTTTCTTGGATGCGATAGCTGATGGAATCCTTCACCAAGTAGTTGCTGAACCAACAAGACGGGATGCCATTTTAGATTTGGTTCTGGTGAGTAATGAAGACCTCATGGAAGAAATGGTTGTAGGGGACAACCTTGGTTCAAGCGATCATGAGCTAATCCAGTTCAAACTAAATGGAAGGATAAACAAAAATAGATCTGCGACTAGGGTTTTTGATTTCAAAAGGGCTAACTTTAAAAAATTAAGGAAATTAGTTAGGGAAGTGGATTGGACTGAAGAACTTGTGGATCTAAAGGTGGAGGAGGCCTGGAATTACTTCAAGTCAAAGTTGCAGAAACTATCAGAAGCCTGCATCCCAAGAAAGGGGAATAAATTCATAGGCAGGAGTTGTAGACCAAGCTGGATGAGCAAGCATCTAAGAGAAGTGATTAAGAAAAAGCAGAAAGCCTACAAGGAGTGGAAGATGGGAGGGATTAGCAAGGAAAGCTACCTTATTGAGGTCAGAACATGTAGGGATAAAGTGAGAAAGGCCAAAAGCCATGTAGAGTTGGACCTTGCAAAGGGAATTAAAACCAATAGTAAACGGTTCTATAGCCATATAAATAAGAAGAAAACAAAGAAAGAAGTGGGACCACTAAACACCAAGGATGGAGTGGGAGTTAAGGATAATCTAGTCGTGGTCCAATATCTAAAAAAATACTTTGCCTCAGTCTTTAATGAGGATCTTAGGGATAATGGTAGGATGACAAATGGGAATGAGGATATGGAGGTAGATATTACCACATGCAAGGTAGAAGCCAAACTTGAACAGCTTAATGGGACTGAATCGGGAGGCCCAGATAATCTTCATCCAAGAATATTAAAGGAACTGGCACATGAAATTGCAAGCCCATTAGCAAGAATTTTTAATGAATCTGTAAACTCAGGGGTTGTACCATCTGACTGGAGAATTGCTAACATAGTTCCTATTTTTAAGAAAGGGGGAAAAAAGTGATCCGGGTAACTACAGGTCTGTTAGTTTGACATCTGTAGTATCCAAGGTCTTGGAAAACATTTTGAAGGAGAAAGTAGTTAAGGACATTGAGGTTAATGGTAATTGGGGCAAAATCCAACATGGTTTTACAAAAGGTAGGTCGTGCCAAACCAACCTGATCTCCTTCTTTGAGAAGGTAACAGATTTTTTTAGACAAAGGAAACGCAGTGGATCTAATTTACTTTGATTTCAGTAAGGCATTTGATACGGTTCCACATGGGGAATTATTAGTTAAATTGGAAAAGATGGGGCTCAATATGAAAATTGAAAGGTGGATAAGGAACTGGTTAAAGGTGAGACTTCAACGGGTCATACTGAAAGGTAAACTGTCAGGCTGGAGGGAGTTTACTAGTGAAGTTCCTCTGGGATCGGTTTTGGGACCAATCTTATTTAATCTTTTTATTACTGACCTTGGCACAAAAAGTGGGAATGTGCTAATAAAGTTTGTGGATGACACACAACTAGGAAGTATTGCCAATACAGAGAAGGACCAAGATACCATACAGGAAGATCTGGATGACTTTGTAAACTGGAGTAATAGTAATAGGATGAAATTTAATAGTCAAAAGTGCAAGGTCATGCATTTAGGTATTAATAACAAGAATTTTTGTTATAAATTGGGGACGGATCAGTTGGAAGTAACAGAGGAGGAGAAGGTCCTCGGAGTATTGGTTGATCACAGGATGACTATGAGCCACCAATGTGATATGGCCGTGAGAAAAGCTAATGTGGTCTTGGGATGCATCAGGCGAGGTATTTCCAGTAGAGATAAGGTGGTGTTAGTACTGTTATACAAGGCACTGGTGAGACCTCATCTGGAATACTGTGTGCAGTTCTGGTCTCCCATGTTTAAGAAGGATGAATTCAAACTGGAACAGGTACAGACAAGGGCTACTAGGATGATCCAAGGAATGGAAAACCTGTCTTATGAAAGGAGACTCAAAGAGCTTGGCTTGTTTAGCCTAACCAAAAGAAGGTTGAGGGGAGATGTGATTGCTCTCTATAAATATATCAGAGGGATAAATACTAGGGAGGGAGATGAATTATTTAAGCTTAGTACCAATGTAGACGCAAGAACAAATGGATATAAACTGGCCATCAGGAAGTTTAGACTTGAAATTAGACCAAGGTTTCTAACCATCAGAGGAGTGGAGTTCTGGAACAGCCTTCCAAGGAGTGTAGTGGGGGCAAAAGACATATCTGGTTTAAGACTAAGCTTGTTACGTTTATGGAGGGGATGGTATGATGGGATAACCTAATTTTGACAATTAATTGATTTTTGACTATTAGCGGTAAATATGCCCAATGGCCTGTGATGGGATGTTAGATGGGGTGGGATCTGAGTTACTACAGAGAATTCTTTCTTGGGTGTCTGGCTGGTGAGTCTTGCCCACATGCTCAGGGTTTAGCTGATCACCATATCTGGGGTCGGGAAGGAATTTTCCTCTAGGGCAGATTGGCAGAGGCCCTGGGGGTTTTTTGCCTTCCTCTGCAGCATGGGGTATGGGTCACTTGCTGGAGGATTCTCTGTACCTTGAAGTCTTTAAACCATGATTTGAGGACTTTAGTAGCTCAGAAATAAGTTAGGGGTTTATTACAGGAGTGGGTGGGTGAGATTCTGTGGCCTGCATTGTGCAGAAGGTCAGACTAGACAATCATAATGGTCCCTTCTGACTGAACAGATACACTGGTGGGGAGCGAGACAAGCTTCCAAATCACAGAGCTCTTCTTCAGGTCTGGAAAGGAACTCCCAGCATCACAAGAAAATGGAAGGTGGAGCAGATTGTTTATCATAAGTAGTTAGCACATATTATAACCATTCAAGGTAGAGTAGCCTGTTAACACCTCTGCAGTCTTAGGACAAAAGGAAGAGGAAGTTAGCGGGTTACAGATTGTTGTAATAAGCCATAAATTCAGTGGATCTGTTCAGTCTAGCAGTGTCTAGCAGAGTAATGATTTTTAAGCTCCCAGGCTTTTGAAAGTGTTGTGCAGGTTTCCTTTGAGGATGAGGACTGATAGGTCAGATACAGAGAAATGGCTCTCCCACTTTTCCAGACTACTGTATCCCTTTCAAGAGTTTGATTTGTCTTTTGTACCCCCAAGTTTCACCTCACTTAAAAGCTTACAAAATTAGATGTAAAAATACAAAAGTGTCACAGCATACTGAAAAATTGGTTACTTTCTCATTTTTACTATATAATTATAAAATAAATCAATTGAAATATAAACATTGTATCTAGGGTGACCAGACAGCAAGTGTGAAAAATTGGGACAGGGGTTGGGGGGTAATAGGAGCCTATATAAGAAAAAGACCCCAAAATCGGAACTGTCCCTATAAAATTGGGACATCTGGTCACCCTAATTGTAACTTACATTTCAGTGTATAGTATACAGAACAGTATAAACAAATAATTGTCTATGAAATTTTAGTTTGTACTGATTTCGCTAGTGCCTTTTATATAACCTATTGTAAAATTAGGCATATATCTAAATGAGTTGATGTGCCCCCAGAAGACCTCTTAGTACCCCCACCAGGTACACATGCCCCTGGTTTAGAACCACTGATATAGTGATCACTTTGTGAAAAGTGTTCGCCCACAGGTGATAGGGTGTCTTTGTCTTTTATCATTTTCCTGTCTGACCAATACAAGTTAGTCCAATAAAATATTACCATGTATACTCGTTCATAAGCCAAATCTTTTTGGTAGAATGGGTCTACACCAAAATTTGATGATTTTAAACTCTATGGAATCATTGAATTGAATATCTAATACATTGTTGTTTTGTTTACCTGGAGCGTCTGCAGACAGGTTCACTGTTCCCAGACAATGGGAGCTGCGGGAAGTGGCGCAACTTCCTGAGCTCCCATTGGCTGGGAATGGCAAACCACGGCCACTGGGAGCTGAGGGGCTCCATGCCTGTGAACGCTCCAGGTAAACAAAACATGCAGGCCCGCTAGCGGCTTATCCTAACGGGCCAGGAGCCAAAGTTTGCCAACCCCTGAAACATAGGGTCGGCTTATGAAAGGGTCATAGAGTTTTTTGTTATTTTTACCTATCCATCTTGGGCGGTCGGCTTATATACTCGTTCATTAGCCCATTCGTTTATATGGTACCTCACCCACCTTATCTCTCTAGTCCAGGGGTTCTCAAACTGGGGATCGGGACCCCTCAGGGGGTCATTAGGCTATTACATGGGGGGTCGTGAGCTGTCAGTCTCCACCCCAAACCCCGCTTTCCCTCCAGCATTTATAATAGTGTTAAATATATAAGAAGTGTTTTTAATTTATAAGGGGGGGGGTTCACACTCAGAGGCTTCCTATGTGAAAGGGGTCACCAGTACAAAAGTTTGAGAACAACTGCTCTAGTCCAATATCCTGGGCCGAACACTGCAACAACTACACTGCATACATTTTTTTTTATGAAAGTTACTGTACTTTTTCTCCTGGAGGGCACATTCTTTTGATATGGTTGCAGTCAGTTATCTAGTCTGGTAGATATTATGCTGTTATGGCCTGCTCCACTTCATTCATGGTTCATGAGTTGGTAAAGGTTTTGAAGGGTCACTTACATTCAGCTGCAGCTGCTCTATGTTGTGGCATGCCAGAGGGCTTCCCTGTGGTATGCCCTTTTCTTCATCTTCTACCTACTGCCATTGGGTTTTGTTAGTCAGCATTATGGTCTGGGTCTTCATTGTTAACACCTAGATTGGTTTAGCTCTGCCATTAGTTTATCATGATGCTTTCCACTGACCAGTTTTCATTATGCTAAATTGTGGATGTCTGATAATTTCATGGAATTAAACAAAAAAGTTTTAAATATTTGAATGAAGCTTTTCCTCTGGCATTTTTTTTCTTTTCTTTTTTTTTTGAAAATGCTCTTTACATGTTAACAACCTGCCATTTTATGCTGACCTCGGATTTACCAACGGACACATTTATCTATACAATTTTACTAGAGATCCGTTTTATCTTCTATGATACAGTAGAAGAATGAGATCCTGGCCAGTTAGGATTGACATAGGGTGACAATTTGGGGACTCTATGTATAACTTGATGTTATGAAGCTGTTATGAAATTGTGTGACATGGAATGCATATATGTAGATGTAGAGTCCATCATCTGCTGTCAGAGGCTGTAGCACATACTTACCAGAGCATGGAGAGTCCTTTATCTTAAGGACTGTGCTCTGATTGAACAGCGCATGTGTTAAGGAGGTTGCCTGAGTGGGGAAACCAATTTGACTAAGTGTCTCTGCAGGAGGGCTGGTGAAGTAGAGAGCAGAAAGTGACCAGCATAGACTCATAGACTCTCAGGCCACAAGGGATCATCATGATCATCTAGTCTGACCTCGTGCATGTTGCAGGCCATAGAACCTCACTCACCCATTCATGAAATAGACCCCTAATCCCTGGATGAGTTACTCAAGTCCTCACATCATGATTTAAAGACTTCAAGTTACAGAGAATCCATCATTTACATTAGTTTAACCTGCAAGTGACCAGCAGGAGAAAAGAGGAGCCAGATGTTGGTATGTAAATATGAGTGAGTCACAGGAAGCTTTTGGAAGGAGAAGGGAAGAGACAGGTATTCTATCATACCAGGGAGGTAAGATTTAACTGAAGGACCAGCACAAAGTCAGAGAAAAAGCTAACTGACCTAGAGACAGAAAGAGGCTCCATGTTTCTGAAGAGAAACCATGAGATGCCCAGAAAGGATCCTGGACACCACAGAGGACTCTTCCCAAGCACAAAGAACTGTTCAGAGGTGAGGAAATGGAGGCAGGAAAATGTGTATAGGAGTGTTTATTATTTTGTCTAGTTCTGTATATTTCTTGTGCTGTTAAGTAAAGCATAAAAGGTGTTTAGAATTCTATGTAAAGTCTCTGTCTCTTTTTGCTTTCATTGTAACATGCCCCTGAAAAATTAAGCTGTAAACCCAGACGCACCCATACCGCTGGAGTTCTGGAAGAGGGTGTATTAAAGCTACAATGAGTCTGAGGGGTCAGCACTGTTCCCCAGCAGTTGGCTGTGAGTCTCATCTCTCAGGAGGGGGTGCAGAGGATCTTCACCCCAAGAATGATGTGCCTAAAGTGCCCAAGCTAAGGGCAGTGCCTGGACTCTTTTTATACTCGGGAGCCTTCAAGCACATGGGGCCCAGCAATGTGAGTCCCAAACACAACAGCTTTGAGAATGTCCAACGAGCAGGGGAGCTCCAGGGTTGTGTGTGTGTGTGTGTTTAACACCTGGCAAGTTAGTTTAAAACCTTTATTATTTCTTTCTGTCTTAACGGGGTCTCCTTGATCTTCTTATTTATAAAACACAACTTATAGACAGTGACAGTGGCACTGTGCTGTTTTAACACATTACTACGCTATTTCAAAATCTTTACCTTGGCTTGCAGTGGCATGCTATCTATGTTTGCAATACATTCATTGCATGCCCAGCTGGATCCGGCCCACGAGATGTTTCTATCAGCTCCAGAATGAGTGTGTGGAACAAAATGCTGTCCTCCACATCATACATGCGAGGTTACGCCATGTTAGGGTGCCATTTCGTAGAACAAAATGAAATCCTCTGCACAGCTTGACCTTACACACATGGTATGTATGAGATCACACTTTGCATGCAAAAAAAGTTGTTTCCTGCTTTACTAAAAATATCATGCCATCAGGGGTGGTGCCAGCCTCTTCCCAGTGGTGGGGGGGTGGAGACCCCCTTGCCACAAGGTCCTGCCCCTATCTGTGGCCACACCCCCTGCTACTCCTCAAGTAAGTGGCAGCCCTGTCTCCTCTTCTCCCCGCATCCCTGAGGCCTCGCTCCCTGGTCAGGTTGGAAGCCAGAAGTCGGAGCTGGGCAGTGCAGGGCTGCTGCTTCGTTGGCTGATGCCGTGGTGCAGGGAGCCACAACGCTCCCCTGTCTCATCCTCCTGCTCCTGTTGGTGCCTGGGTTCCTGGGGCTGCAGCTGTTCCTCAGCTCCCCACCGCACTGCAACTGTTCACAGCCGCCTGGGAGTGGGGACTCAGCTCTGGGGCCAGCAGAGTCCTTGGGGAGCAGCAACTGTGTGTGGGGATGGGGGGGGCAGGAGCCTGTGCCACTGTGGGGAGCCCTGAACCCTCCACCTTCCCTGAGTGGCATGCCCTGGCAAGCAGGGACACAGGCTGCAGGCTGCTTTCAGGTTCTGCAGTCCCCCACCCAGGCTTACTACTGAGCTGCTGGTGGTGGCAGTGCTGTCTTCAGAGCTGGGCGCCCGGCCAGCAGCTGCTACCACTGCTTTCTCCATTCTGCCTTCAGAGTTGGGTGGCCGGAGAGTGGTGGCTGCTACAGGGGAGGCAAATTTTTGGGGTGGCTATAGCCCCCACACCTCCCCCCTTGCAGCACCACCCTTGCATGGCATGCCATTGCTAACTTGGCTTCCTGTAAAATTACATATTGAATTTAAAGGCCTTCTAATGATGTATGAGACCTTTAGTACTGATGCTCCAAATATCTGATTGCTTTTTATCACCACATAGTCCAGCTGGCTCTTCAGTGTGCCCTGAATCTGACTTTCAGAAAATGGGTAAAGCAACTCTCTAGCAAGATCTAGAATTGCTGCTTTTAAGATGATGTTTAAGAGGGATTTTGCTGTTTTTTAACTAGGGACTATGAAATAGTTCAGATAAAGTAGCTAACCCAAAACTCTATTCTTTTTTAAACTGATTTTTTTAAGTCGTCTTTTTCATGGCCTTCTGCAGTTCTGCTTCTAGTTTGAACATGGAGGACTCAGAATATCCCAAGAGAGCCCATTTTTGCTATGTTTGCACCCAGACCTAGAGAAAGAGTTCTGGACATCTCAGCAGCCACTTCTCATACAATTTTGAAGCCGACTGTGCCAAATCACCAGGTTCAGATTATTTCAGCAAACTTTGAACAAGCATTGTTTGGATAAACGGAACCTTCAAACCCTGGAGGTTAAGCCATTACTATTTTTTAATTGCTTAAATTATCATGTAAAAGCACCTAGCGCTGGGAGAAAACTCTCCTGTAGAGCACTTTATAAAGGACAGCGCTGGGGCTGAGGCTCCCAGCGCTGGGGCTTTGACTACACTGGCGCTTTGTTATCAAATTTGGCGCTGCAGAGGTGTGGTTTCACACCCTGCATTTGCAGCCACTGCACTAATTTGTAAGTTGGGAACGGCTCTATAGCACGTAGTGGCTCCCCCAGTCCCTCAAACATTTAGTTATTGCAGCTTTACACCCTGTTTGCACTGCCAGAGTGGCACAAGGGGGCTTATCTAGCCCAGGAAATGTAATCTGAAGTAAGTAAAAGGAGGAAGTAGCAGGAGCACTAACACAGTGTCTTTAGAAAGCTTTCATGTATTTGCTTAGCTGGAATTCAGTTCCTTTTAAAGATGAATGAATGAATAATCATACCGTGCGCCAACATTTTGAAAAACTGTCTTTGTGTGTGGGTGCTCTGTCTGTTTTAACTTCATTTAGCCAAGCCTATATGTCTGGTAATATATACTCCTTCATTATCCACACTATTTTAATCTTAGTGTCAGGAAGCTGTTCTTTGTTAGGATGCTTTCTATTCAATTTCTCATTTCCGTGACTGTAAATACATATACAGTACTTCATAACCTTGAGTGGAACTTCCCAGGGCAGGCCAAACTAGATCCTTACACCTGGTAATTTTCTCTCAGTGGCATGCGTTCTGTTCCCTCCCTCGCTCTCCTGCTGAGAAGACACACTGTAACAATGATTCAGGTTCTTTGATTCTAGAGCTAATCACTGGATAGTTATAATTTGTAGTCTTCTCCAGGCTAAAAATGAAAAACTGCTTTCTTGACACTATAATTGGGATTTTGGTATGTCTTCGCAACCTCCCACCAGCCTCCAGGTAAACTGTTTGGGATTAATGATGGGAGAATAGACACCTCTAAAATAACAAGAAGATCACTATGGTAACAGCAGTAGCTTAGGCGGGCTCTTTTGGATATAAGCTTCACTGTAGTGAAATGGTCCAATAGCAAGACACAGGTAGTGCAACAGTTTGATGTGCCATGCACAGCTGATGGCTGCCTCCTGCGGTGGGCTCGAGCTCACCAGACTGTCTCACTTGGGAACAAAATCAAAAAGAAGTAGATGCTAGGTACGTCTATGTTGCAATAAAAAAACCTGTGACCGCAAATCTCATGCTTTACTAAAAATATCGTGGCATCGGGGGTGGTGCCAGCCTCTTCCCAGTGGTGCGCTACAGAACTAAAAAGAACACTGGCTGTTTGGACTTGGGCGGGAGCCTGGGCTCTGAGACCCACCCCATTGCCGGGATTAAATGTCTGTACTGCAATTCTTAGCCCTGTAGTGCAAGCCCCATGAGTCTGAATCAGTTGACCTGGGCTCTGAGACTCACTGCCACAGGACTTTCATTGCAGTGTAGACATACCCTATGCAGGGGCTGCAGCTGGGAACTAGAGACTGTGTAGAGGACCCTGAAGTTTGATTTTAATACATGCTGGGTCAGTATTTTATTTTTCATTCACATCCTTTCTATATCCTGCCACAGCCTTTCCTGAATTTCCCAATTGGCCGAATAGCCAATTGAACTCTATTCCATGGATAAAAGATGCTGGTCAAATGAGCTTGTCTGTCTCTTAGTTCACAGTATTTTATTTATCTGAATGTCTTTAATATATATTCACAGTGTGGTTATTTTATTCACTACTGCTGTCTATGCATCTCTTAGATTTTCTAAACGAGTTACATTATCCCTTCCTCTAATAAGTGGTTTTCAACCTGTGATCCACAGACTGTGTCTAAGATTTCCAAAGGCTTCCACACCTCCATTCGAAATTTTTTAGGGGTTTGCAAATGAAAAAGGTTGAAAACCACTGCTCTATTTCTTCCTTAACACAGTCTGTATTATCAGATTCTGAGTTCTGGACTAAGCTATAGATATTGCAGTACACTATATCTTTCTGCTCTTCAGATTGATATATTAAGACCTGAGAAATTTGTCCTACAGGTCACTTTCAGAAAAGTGGGACACTTATTCCTATAAGGTTACTCTGCAATTTTCAAACTATGTTCCCTTCGTGAGATAGTATTTATATCACTCTGATATTTTCTGGAGACTGGTTGGTTACTTGACATTTACTCTCCCTGGCATTGTCCCTTTTTATACAGCGTTCCCATGAAAGCCTTTTCTTTTTGTAGCTTTGGCTACAATGCTTCATGATGTCACAAGGTGAAGCTGGCCTAGTTCCTTCTGTCAGCTCTTTGAGATTACACACTGTACCATCTGAGGCTATGTTCTGAGGTCTCTCTGCTTACATCTGGGTTTTCCTTTTATCCATTTCAAGGATTGACTTGGGCCTTAAGAATGGGAAAACAATTTTTTATATTTTCTCAAGATGCCATGTTCAACTTTCAGGTGAAATTCACCCCTGGGCAGAGGGCCAGGAAAAGGCCTATGGATGATCTTTAGGGCAGGGATCGAATTTTTGTTATGGGGTTGTATGGTGCCTAGTACAATGGGGTCCTGAAGCTCCTCTGCTGGCTTTTGTTAGAGATGTGTGCTAACTCTGCTCTTCGGCACCATCCACATTTCACATATTCACATTAACACAACCTAGTGTTTTGACAGAATCTTGATCCATTAGAAAACGCACTCTTCTTTTTAAAGGAACATTTCTTGTTTGTGAAAATAGGGGATCTAATAGCTCTGACTAGAGATAGGTATCATAGAGTTAAGAGCTGTTGTAGGTACCCCTCCCTCCCCACATCACTGCTTATCGCACCTGAATGCTGACTTTCAGTACTTCGTTGTTCCTCATCTTGGGCCTGTCCTGGGCAGAGACTGCAGAGCTCTGCTAGACTATGGAGTGGTTTTGTCATATCAAAAACTTTAAATTAGGCACTAAACTGACACCATCCATTTGTTTTGTTTTATCTGTGATCTCAAGAAGGGTTTGCAATGCTGTACCTAAAATGCACCTTTTATTTAAGTACAGGCCAGATTCTGATATATTTTCATGTTTTACATTGGCATGACTCCATTAGCATCAATTGAAATGCTCCTGAATTACACTAGTATCAATGAGATACAATCAGGCTTCCAGTGTTTAGGAAATTAAAGTGAGTGTGGTAATCGTGGGAACTTTTCATCTTCCAGCATTTTTGAGAGAGAATTCAACTTCACAAGTGCTTGAATCTGATCAGTTTCGCACTGTAAGCCCCACAAATAATGGTTACAACTGTGTACTATGGCTGTTGCTCCAGAGGTTGCAGTACCACCTGCTGCTACTGGGGCACATCTGGCTTTGCCACATAAAGGCTGCAGGCAGCAGAAGGAGGAGGCATAGAGCCACAAGTACAAGCTAGCCTTGTTCAGGGTTTGTCTACACAGTGGGGTAATGTGCACTGTGGGGATGTGATTTCTAAGTGCGTTAACATGTTGTGCATTAATTGGTCTGTGGAGTCCTTGCTCGTGCGCACTAAAGGTTCCCTAGTGTGTTTTAATGTAGGACTTGCTAAGCTAGTGCGCACTGGGGAACCTTTAGGGTGCACCAGCAGGGTCTACATGGATCCATTAATGCACGGCATGTTAGTGTGCTTTAGAAATCGCACTCACATAGAGCACGTTGCTGCACCCTGCAGACAAGCCCTCAGGCACAGTATAAGGCTGCCTGTATATGGTTCTTACTGCCTTTGCCCCTGTTTTTTCAGGCCCAGCAACAAGAGTATTGTCAACCCCAATCATTCAAAAATCATGAGTCAGACCTCCAAAAAATAATAAGTTGTGTAAAATTAATTAGCAGTAAATTTTGAGTTATTTTATTCTCCTTGTTTTCGAGCTTTTAGGGTTCACATTTAAAGCTTTTCTCTGCAACCATGAGGGGCTAACATTTTTTTTTATTTAAAATGAAAAATCATGTGACAGGTTTTGGGAGGGGAGCTTCTTCAGCAGATAAAAATGAAATCCAACACTTACCCCTTCTGGATAATATAGCAACAGTGCAGTTAATAAACCAGGCTTCTAAAGCTGTATGTTTAGAGAAAAACATATGTTACATGTACTGCGTGTAGCAGAAAAATATATACATATATTGAAAAGCATATGTGGTTACATTACTGCTTTGAGCCACGGATTGTAAAAAGATACTGATTGCATCAGACACCTAGTAAAGGTATTTAAATACCCCCCCCCCACACACACACACACAAAACTTGCTGCAGATATTAGGCTTTAGAAGAGTTGACAATGTCAGTACCAGATAGACCATTTCTTGGGGATAGGAGAATCAGTTCCAAGACAACAAGAATTGAGTCTGAAATTTCACCTGTCCCTCTAATCCAGGGGTGGGCAAACTACGGCTCGGGGGGCCGCAACCGGCCCTTCAGATGTTTTAATCTGGCCCTCGAGCTCCCACTAGGGAGTGGGGTTGTGGGCTTGCCCTGCTCCATGTGTCCCGAGGCTCCCGGAAGCAGCAGCACGTTCCCCCTCTGGCTCCTATGTGTAGGGTCAGCCAGGAGGCTCTGCGTGCTGCCCCCACCTCAAGTGCCACCCCCACAGCTCCCATTGGCTGGGAATCGGCAGAAAGGGCAGTGCACAGAGCTGCCTGGCTGAGCCTCCATGTAGGAGCCAGAGTGGGGACATGCTGCTGCTTCCGGGAGCTACTTGAGGTACCACCCAGATCCTGCACCCCTGACCCCGTCCTGTGCCCCAACCCCCAGATCCCCCTCTCACCCTCCAAATCCCTCGGTCTGAGCCCAGAGCACTCTCCTGCACCCTCAACCCTCATCCCCAGCCCCATCTCCGAGCCCACATACCCAGCCGGAGCCCTCACCCACCCCACCCCACACCTCAACCCCCTGACCCAGCCTAGAGCCCCCTCCCACGCTCTGAACTCCTCATTTCTGGCCCCACCCTGGAGCCCACACCCCATCTGGAGCCCTCAACTTTCCCACACTCTAACCTCCAATTTCATGAGCATTCATGGCCCACCATACAATTTCCATACCCAGATGTAGCCCTCGGGCCAAAAAGTTTGCCCACCCCTGCTCTAATGTGACCCAAACCAGTCATCCCCCTACTGGGCTGGGCTGTACTGTCTTCAAATTCAGCTGCAATCTGATGCTTCCCTACATTTATTCCCACAAATTACACCTGTGTATGTAACACTTTTCCTCCCTTCCATTCCGCAAGGACCATGGCTTTGAGGGATCTCTCGCTCTGGGTTTTAATCTCAGGCAGCATACTCTAGAACAAAATTTACCTTAACCCCAGGAAGCTTTAAATTTTAAGAACAGTTAATTAGGGCCCAGCCTAGAAATTGCTGGATCCTGCTGTCTTAAAAGTGGGAAAGGGAGCACACCAACTGGTGTGCAAAAGGGAAATTCTCCACATGTAAACAGGGGAATTGAGGTTTATCTACAGGAGGAGGGTCACTGGGCTAGATTGGGCATCCATGATTTTGATAGATTGGATAAGCATTGAAGCAGAATCTCCAAACTTTTGGAGATTCACCCGTCATTTTTCCTAGAATATCACTGTTTCTAGTATATCTGTAACATAATGCAGCAACAGCACAGTTAATAAATGAGGCTTTTAAAGCTATATATTTAGAGAAAAACACATAGTACATGTACTATGTGTAGCAGCAAATAAAAAAATAAAATATTAAAAATGCTTCTGTGGATAAAGTATTGTTTTTAAACCACAGGCTGTAAGAAGTTAATAATCGCATCAGACACTTAGTTTTAAACATTGTCACACAACAATATATATCCTTATAATATGAAACTGAGCAAAAATATTACAGACCTTGGAGAGTGTTGGTGCTACAGCCGGGCTCCTTCAATACTTAGTTCTCTTTTCTTCGAGAACATCTCCATTATGGATGTTGTTGACCATCACCTTCCATCTTTCACAGACTGAGTTGTAAAACTTCCACTCTCCTTTGGATACCAGTCCATCTGGTGATGTTTCTGACGTGGCTGGCTCTCTTTCTTTCACTTCCTGGTTTGCCTGATAGTATGAGTACTGGGATCGAGTCACTCTGCAATCAGCGAGCAGTGTCCACAGAAATATGTTGTTTTCTTATGTAAGCTTTCAAGGAACTGTGCTGTTTTAGAATTCATCCTTCTCATCATCTCATCATTCATAGTTTAGACTATCCAGATAATTTTTAACATTCTTCTGTAACACCAAAACTCTGAGTCATCTGTGTCCTTTTTAAGTGCCCAGGTCTCACTTCCATACAAGTGGCTTTGAACTATAGTACCATATATTTTAGAAAAACATCTAGTCTTAATTTAAAAATTGCCATGGATGTAGAATCCATCACAACCCTTGGTAAGTTGTTCCAAGTTAGTTATTCTCACTGTTTAAAAAAAATTGTGCCTTCTAGTCTGAATTTGTGTAGCATATGTAGCACTTCAGCAATCTAGTGCAGATGTATAGTTTTAACCTTCAACAAAACAGACGTCTTTGGAAGTTGTTTGAATGCATTTTTTTTGCAAGCTGTATCCTTCTCTTGACTTCTTCATTGCATCTTCCACCTGATGCTATTAGACTCCATAAATAGAGGAAACTATTTACTTGTTTCACTACTTGACCATCAAAACAATGGTGTGGCCTACCTTATGAGTTACTATGGTTGCTTATTATCATACCTATTGTCTTCCTAACATTAATCATCATTCCATATTTCTTGTTGGCATTATTCAACAGCAGCAGCAAACATGTCCAGAATTTATTTTCTAGCTGAAGCAATGCAAATTAAGTTGGCATCATATCTTAGGTTGTTATATACACTATTGACCTATACATCCTGGTTGATATCTTCTAAGCTTTCATTATGCTTTCTACATATATGCTGAATAGTTGTAGGGTGAAGAATGTGGGAGTATACACCAAACAAGTGCAATATATGCTCGTGGTTTGCCAGGAAAGGGAGTAACAGCAAATATAGAAGACGATAGCCAATGGGGTTAAGGGAAGTAAAAGAGGATGATGCAGATACATCAGGGGAAAATAAATTGATTTTTTGCTATTTGGGGAGATAAATTTTGGTGAAAATCGGTGTAAATAAACTGCAGAGCAAAAACTCTCACTTTTGCATAGCTCTAGTTTTGAGTCAGTTCTTAAATGTGTCTGTGCTTGCTTTGTTAATTATGCCTCTCTGTTCTTCGCTGAAGTGTAAATCCTTCATGCCTTCAGGCAAAAACAGTGTGGCACTCATGATTTTTTTGTGAGTCTGGCAATATTTGGTGGTCTTTTTACAGCTCCAGCTCCTGGATGCATGTGATTACATGAGAATCTCAGCTTTCATTTAAAAAAAAAAGTTTCTGGTCCTCATGGTTGCAAAGAAAAGCCTAAAAACATGAAATACATGTCCCTAAAGGCTCAAAAACCAGGAGACTAATAATAAGACCACAAAATAGATTATTTTTAAAAAGATCATTTTTAAGCCAGTTGCATGATTTTGTGGTACCTGACTCATGCTCTCTGAACATCTGTGATGAACAATGTTGCAAAAGTCACAATGAAATTTTACCTGAGTAAGACATGGAGGACTGGCCCCTAGACAGACTCAAAGTCCCATATCTT
This sequence comes from Mauremys reevesii, assembly GCF_016161935.1. Taxonomy (NCBI): domain Eukaryota; kingdom Metazoa; phylum Chordata; order Testudines; family Geoemydidae; genus Mauremys; species Mauremys reevesii. The sequence goes on along the minus strand of NC_052625.1, from coordinate 101,651,651 downwards.
TCCAATGATTTTCAACATTGGAATATAAAGTATATGCAGCTATTGCTTATTTTTAAAAAAGAGAGAGCGGAGACCCAAGAAGTCTAGAAAGTTACCGTCATATCATAGATTCCTTTTCCTACTTCAGGTTCAGAGGGGGTAAATCGCCTTTCCCCATGTTTGTATCTGTCCAGGTGGAACAAGTAAACATAAATCCCATACATGAGAAATAGAAAACCCTCTCCACAGCAGCTAAGGAATAATGAGGGTTACTATAGCTTGGTTTGCGTTGATGAGATTGTGATGAAGATGCTCTGGTGGAAAAAGATGCAGCAGCAATAGCAATTTACATTATTTTTAAATGGGCCCATTGGCTTTAAATGACTTAATTGTTTTGCTACAACAAAAAGCAAATTGACCTCTTAATTAGTCTGTGGGATTTCGGACAATTTTTTAAAAAAAAAACTAATATGTCCGTTCTCTGCTTCATGCACTAATTTTTAGTTCCTTAAGTATTAGGAAATGCTTCTACAGAAGATGCTTTTCTGGGGACATCTTGACCCTACTATTTTAAAATGCTATTTTATCAAACAAATTCCCTCAGGCTCTTCCCTGTCAACCCCTTGCCAGAATAATCCTTCCTATTTCTGGCCATTGATTAGGCAGCCACACAACAAAGAGATGCATCTTTGTTACTGTAAGGACAGTCTTACTCGGTTATCAGAAAGCACCATCCCAGGGCAACCTTCAGGATGGTCTGCAGATTTAGAGCCCTGAGATGCAGAATTCCCCACCAAGGCAATAAAAACTGAGGTAGCAAATATTACTTTTATTGATCATTAGTTTCATGATGCTTACCCAAGAGAGCTTTTTCTTTCTTTCTCTCTTTCTCTTTCTTTCTCTCTCTCTCTTGTCTTTACACACACACACACACGGAATATCAAAGGATTGCTTCTTTACTCCATACATATAAATGGGGCCAAGTGACATGAAGGAGACTGAGCTGTGGGGGAAAAAAGCTCTCCTAGTTCAGTATATTTCAATAGGGATAACAATGTGTCCCTACTTGTAGCCTTCAGGATGTAAAGTATTGGCTGTGCATATTTGCCTATGTTGTACTCTACTGCAAACCACAGAAGATGAGCTATACTAAGTATTAACAACTAATAGACATTCTCTCTCTGTTCAAGTGGTGGAGGCAAATGGGGTGAGTATTGTTCATCAGTTATATTGTGGTAGCATCTAGCGGTCTTGACCAGGTTGAGCCCCATTGTGCTAGGCAATGCATAAACATATAGTCAATAGCATTTCCTGCCTGAAAGAGTTTAGTGTCGAAAGCACGACATAACAGGTGGAGGAGAAGGGTAAGTGGGTGGGAGAGGGAGAAGGGAGGATGAGTTGACCGCTTTGTGTACAATTTATAGCCATTCAGTAGCAATAGACAACATTTTGGAACCAGTAGCACTATCCTAAATCTTCATGTGAGCTTTATTTGGCAGCTGTGGTGTCTGTGGCCTGCCAGATATGGATCTGATGGCAGAGAGAGTGATATTCCCATTTATTTAACTATTTTGTTTAGTCATATATAAACTGTATTAGATTTTTCGTATCAATACAAAAACCAATTGGAAATAACCATACAAAAAGAAGGAAATTCTCTCAATAAGTATTAACAATTGATGCCTGTTTGTAAATTAATTAGTAAACAAAAACTGAGCATGACTGGGCTTCTTTGCTGAAGAGTTATAGTTTGCCTGTGTTTTCAGGAAAGGGTAACCGCATTTCTTAAAGACATTACTCAGTTCTGTTATTGATAGTGGTGGTGGCAAGGGGTGGGTTGTGTGCATTTGTTTTAATTGGTGATATTTTCTAGATGTTGTTAAACCAAGATGTTGTCATTTAAAGGTTTTCTTCCTATTTCTATGAGTTGAAATAAAGCTAGCTGCAGATAGAGAGAGATTAATTCTTTGTGTTTCAAATACTGTTGATTTTCCAGTGACAGTCCCCAAAACAGGTTATTTTGGAAAATTACAATTGGCGATATCTTCAGTTTGTCTGCATGTTTGTGTCTGGTTTTCCATTTTAGAGAGCAACCCTCAAATATGTATGAAGTATCCTGATATCACACGTTCTCTCCCAACAGTCTTGTGTCCTATTGCCATGCAACTTTTTCAGTCTGACTGATGAAAGTACTGCTGTTATATGGCCCAGTTCTGCAAACCTTTCCCACACTGAACAGTGTTTACTTACATGAGTAGTCCCACTGATTTCCATACGACTGTTCAAATGAGTAAGTGCTACCACACAAGAATAAGAGGTTCAGAATCAGGCCTATTTTACTGTGTAATAATTTTCCCCTGCAGCAGCACATATTAAAGATGAGGCACTAGCTCTTAGTGGGCTAGTTTGTGACTACCCTGGACACCGGGGAACAGTGGAGGAGTAAGGATTCCCTCCCCTTCAAGCACTTTTGCACAGTCATGTTAGTACTCCCCACATTGCAGCTCTGAGTGTTGGGGAGAAATGCAGAGTTTGCATCCAGGAAGCAAGTAAAGTGGGAGGACAGGGGAGTAAGCAGAGCTGGCTGCAATGCTTAATTTGTGCCAGGGCTGAGCCCCGGGCACCTCTAGGCTTTGGTGGTTCATAGCCCCGGCACCTCTGGGCTTGCTGCATCAGTTATGAATGTAAAAAAATTGCTTGAGCCTGGCAGCTAATTGCTTCACAAATTGCTTGAGCCCCGGCACCGCTTTTTTGACAAATTAAGCATTGGCTGGCTGTCCATGCAGTATGAAGCAAGATGCAACCTAAAAAGGGCTGCAGCAAATTACCGCCACTCCTCCCCCCATGCACACCCCAGCAAACCTGGGTGTCCTGGGAGGTGACGGGCCACTGACATGTCATATCTTCAGGGGTTTCTCCTGAGGTAGTGCAACTACATGCTGCTCTTTACTCAGAGCTGGGCATAAAACACACAGATATCTGGCCCTATTCACCTCCATCAATATTTCTTCTTACATCTCTTCATAAAAGCAATTCCTGTATACCAAAACTATTCAGAGCTTAATAGATTAGATCCAGATGCTTTTATGTTCATGTCTGCAACAATATATTTTTCTTTTTCTGAAAGATCTCTGTTAAAGGCCTCTTCATTTTTGCCTTAGCTGCCATGTTTTGTGATTCATAAATATATTGTGAATATGACAAATCTCGAAAATTGTGGGGTTTTACTAGATTTTAAATGGATTAATAAAAAAAATTGTATGTTGAATATGTTGCTGAATGTATAACAAATGGCTTTTTCCCCAATCTTTGAAGTTACCTTTTACTGACCTGGGTTTGAAATGTTTGTTTTCATATATTGGCAATAAAGGCAGAAATGCATTAGGTTTCTTTGAGATAGGACAGTGGACCTCAGCCTTTTCCATACCATGAATCTATGTTATAACAGAAGAACATTTGGGGACTCCCCAGCTTCCTTATAGTTTTGAAACTCCTTTCCCCTCTAACCATAAATCGTTACTAAAATATCTGATCTGTAATAGTAGGATGGTGGTGTAAGGTAGGGATTCTAAAACTTTTTCATAATGTGGACCATATCTTAAAAAGTTGGTTGCATGGGCCAACTCCTCTTTGTGGATCCTTTCCATTCTCTCTGCAAATGTATTACATGCTTTTGCTTCAAGTTCAGCAGTTTTTTTACATGGAAAGGTAATATTAGTTAGGTAATGCAATTTTAGCTGTTTTTCAATGTGATTTAATATCTGGAAATAGGAAGGGGAGATAGCTGGTTGCTCACATGGTGCTATTTGCAGACTGCCAGAAATGCTCCATAGACCACCAATGTATTACAGATTGAGAACTGATGGTATGGCAAACTTGCCAATCACTTTCTTGTTCAAAACTTTCTTTGACTTTACATCTGGTGAAGTTAACTATTCAGGGTGGGATCCACAAAGGGACTTAGGCACAGCAACACTGAGTATCATGATGCCTAACTTTTAGGTGTCTAGAAAATCACCAGAATGACACAGTGATCCACAAAGCTGAGTTAGATACCTATACAACAAATGAGGAGAGATAGGCACCTAAAAATGCAACCCAGAAAAGCCAGCATGCTAGGCAGGAAGCCACCTAAGCCTAGCCAATAGGAGATGCTGACAACAAAAGTGTACGATAAGCCCCGCGCTTCTGAGATAGGCACTTCTCTGGTTAGCGACCCATGAATGGAAACCCCTCTCCTGGAGTCAGGTGGCTTAAGCACCTAGAGGCATTCATTGTGAAAAATCAGTTAGGTGCCTGTCTTGCTTCACACAAAACAGCCAGAGAAGGGGGGGTGGTGCCCACCTTATAACTTTTAGCCCTCTGGTTAGAGCACACACCTGGGATGTGGGAAACCCAGGTTCACTTCCCCTTCTGCCAGAGGGAAGAAAGGATTTGAACAAGGGTCTCCCATCTCACAGAAGTGTTCTCGAACCACTGAGCTATGGGATATTCTGATATGGGGCTTCCCTCAGTTTCTCCCGTTGAAGCTGTTCCACTGTGGATAAATGATTGGAGCAGGGGGACTGGACCCTAGGTCTCCCACTTCCCAGGCAGGTGACCTAACCACTAGTCTACAGAGTCATTCATTTGTTTGCTCTCTTTCAATGTCCCCCACCCCCAAACCAATGATATTTAAATATTTATCCACAGTGGAACAGTCTTTGGATCAGAGAGAGAGAGAGAGAGAGAGATTATTCAAAGCCAGGGAAGATCATGGTGTAATATGCCCAGAGGAATGCAGTGAGTGTGCAATGTACCAGCTTGATCAAACACTGCTTCCTGAGGGCTAGATTGAGAACATCATACTCAGTGGGACAACTGGGGTGAGTAGCTGGTCATTAATATGAGAAAAGGTTAACAATCTGGCTCTAGGTGGGAAGTTGCATTATGCTCTAATGTAAGCTTCTGAATGGTATTCAGGTGTACCACACAGGCATCTAATCTCAACATGCCGAAACACTGGTAGCTGTAGTGAGATATGCATCCGAAAGAAGAACTTGTACATGGTGAGAGGGCTGCAAGATTATCTCCTTAATAACCAAAATAGTGTGCTTAGAACCACTCTTTTGTATAAAAGACAATTACTAATTACAAACCTGCTAGAATTACCAACATAAATTGAAGAATTTGGGAAAGTTACTGGCTTTAATGTAAATGATGCTAAATCAGAAATTTTGGCCAATGATATTACATAGAGCAGAAAAAATATATACAATCAGTTTGTGAATTTTAGTGGGTGTTTGGTTTGGCAGCTTGGGAGCGACTATTCTGTTGAGTCTTCAGGATTTGTGTGAAGCGTAATTATCCTCCGATGATGTGACAACTTAATAGAGAAATGTAATAAGCTTTTAATATAGGGCCAAATTTTGCCTGGCTCTTAACCAGGTGTGCAGTAGGGAGAGAAAGCATAAGCAGCCTTCTTTCTTGCATGATGTACAAGAGAAACACTTTCCATTCCAAGTGCAAGGCACATTTCTTTGACTTTGCTGCTTCAAACACTGCAAGACACAGGCTCCCCCGCCAGGAAGAGGAATGGAGAAGGAGCCATACCTGACAGATGCTTGTCACTTTGTTTGTGCATCAGTGGGAGACACTCAGATAGGCTGTAGTCATCACCAGGCTAAGAACCCAGCCAGAATAGACTGACTAGAATAGAATCCCAGCCCCGGTGCTTATGCGCATGGTATCCAAAAAGGAATGGGGAACAGGCAAGGCTATGGCTTAATCCCCTCATGATCTAGTGTTTAGAGCTGGCGGACTGCATAGGGGAATAAGCTTCATACCTCCATCCTGGCATGTAGCAGCAGATGTCCATCTTCTGTGCCCTACGGAGCTTCACTTAGTGGTTGAGAAGGTTGGCTATGGTCAAAATGAACTTTCTTTTTGTCCTTATCCAATTCCCACTCATGGCAATGGAAGGATTCCTATTAATTCAGTATGAGATGGATCAGACCCTAGAACAGCTGTTCTTTTTCATACTTTCCCTTTAAACTTGCCAAAATTTTTTTTGAAAGGCCTGCTAAATAAAATCTCCAAGTGTATCTGGGAAGGAAGAAAGGCCATGGTACATATTAAATTCTTTATAAGTAGACTAACCCTCCCAATATGAGTAAATATTGAAAGACAATCCATTTAGTGTACATATTAACTGTGAAAAGCATAAAAAGGAGAAATTATGGATGGCTCTGAAGGGTGGGATGCACAAAGGTACTTAGGTGCCTAAACCCCAGATTTAGGTACATAAGTCTCGGGTATAGGCACCTACGTACCAGTTTTGGCTCCACTGCTATTCACAAAAACTCCCAGTGCACCCGGTAGGTGCCTAAACTCACTCGGCACCTAAGTAGTCAGAGAAAGTTCCCTAGGCACCTATGTTTCTGCCTCGTGTATGTGCACTGCTGCCTCCTTCTAGGCATCTGGACATCAATCTCCACACCCAAGCCATGCAGCAAGTCAGAAACCAGCTCATTGCATCCCTCAGAGCATATTACACCATGATCTACACTGGCTAGCAATTATTTTGCAGTCAGAGTTGTTATTCTGAGTAATAATGGGGTGACAGCTGGCTCTGTGAGACCATTTTTCTCTTGCTATGGTTGTGACGAGTGGAGAAGCTTAAAGTACTGTGACAGCCCAGGCCTACAAGGGAGGAGGGTTGCTGGCAGGGTGTTTTCTGAGAGAAATTCTCAACATTGGAACTTGCTGTGTCCCCATCTATTCCCTCCCTGGACTGGCATAACACGAATTGACCTTCAGGCATATTTCGAGGTTCATCTCTTTTGTAAGCCTTTGTTGAGAGTGTGGGATGATGGGGGAAAGGTGGCTGGATGATAGTCATTATTGATATTTGGTGAGCTGGGCTTGGTTCAGATGGGCAACTCATCATAGTTAGAATTTTTACCCTTACCTTTGTCTAATTAAAATATTTGAACAAACATCTGCAGCTTTGGGAAAAGTGCTTTTAAAAAGTAATAAATACCAAAGAATAAAAAAATATTACTTTGAAAGTTCTCTAGCAACAGTTGCTTTGGATTAGATGTGACATCATGAGTTGCAAGCCTGAGTGAATTATTCAAAATAAATAATTATTCAATGATTTTTTTCTTCCCAACCCCCACCCTCCCTGTTCACTAACTGTCTATGAACAGATTGCCTAATTCTCAAGTGAATTCATTATTCAAATTATTCACCAGCTTCTTCCACAAATAATTCTCAGTCTGCAAATTGTTCACGATCTGTTCATTACAGATATAATGCAACGCGTGCTGTGTTGGTGGGTTACAGAAGTTTCCTGGTATTGCTTCTGCTTACTGACTGGATGGCTTCTGTAACCAACCAAAATAATGTGAATTGTGAGTTTTACAGTTGAACATACAATTTTAAATTAACTTTTGGTGAATATTTGTGCTAAAAATTCATTATTCACAAGTGTTCATTCAAATGCTCACAGGAAGCAAATAAACAAGGCTTGTGGACATGGCCAAATTGACCTTTTGTTTTGGAATTCACAGATAGTTGTGGAAACATTTTACATGGTTTGTTCAGCTTTGATTTACAACTCCACCAGAGCTGCTGTTCTATCACACTTTTCATAACATAATATAAAACATAACATAACACTACCTCTTGTGTTCTGTTTTATTTAAATTAACATGTTGTACTCTGTACATAGTACTCTGTAATTTGAATTGAACAGAGTGTTCTTAACTCCTTGGCCTGAACTACTGTGTATTCTTTTTGTGTGTTGTTAAATAGCAGTTGCATTCCATCCCAGAGGTGGCTACATTTATATAGCTAGTGAAGTAATTCCTGTACAGTGTGTGTGGAGTCTTAGTTTTCAAACTTGCTCGTGTAAATAGCTGGGTCAAAATCCTTGTGCATACATGTACCTAGACATAGAAGATGTGAAGAAATATCAATTTCAGCAAGTAAATGCAAAACTTAGGATATCCTGTTTAGACATCCATGTTTGAAAATTGGTCTCTGTCTTCAAAAAGGAGATTTCTAAAACTCACTGTGAGTGTCAGTTCCAGGAAATTTTGTTAAATCTTATCTTATAAGAGGGGTGAGCTAGAGGCAGGGCCGGCTCCAGGCACCAGCATTCCAAGCTGGTGCTTGGGGTGGCAATCTGCAAGGGGCGGCAGTCCCTGTTGTTTTGCCCCCAAGCAGCGCGCCGAATTGCTGCAGCGGGGGCAGTCCGTGCGCCGTTAGGGCGGTAGGCGCGTTTCTGCGGTGAGGGCAATTCGGCGGTAGCTTCTATGTTTAGCTGTCTGAGGCGGCTTCAGCTAAACATAGAAGCTGCCACCGAATTGCCGCCACCACGGAAACGCTCCTGCTGCCCTAAGGGCACACGGACTGCCCCCGCCGCCCGCTGTGGCAATTCGGCGCACTGCTTGAGGCAGTGAAAACTGTAGAGCCGGCCCTGGCTAGAGGATGACTCTCTCTTTCTGAGAATCACATTAGAAATACAAACATTAAAGGAAAATTCTGGGCCCATCTGTGATAGTCAACATTTAGGAAAACTCTAAAGGCGAGCTCCTCTGCTGCACTGAGCCCTGCTCAACTTGGGAACAGGAGCGGTGGAAAAGTGAGTTCAAGCTATTTCCTTGATCCTGTGGGTCACTAGAAACCAAAATAAGGAAAAGCACAGAACGTACTGCATCAATCCTTTACAAAATGTAGTATACTCCCACCCAGGCAGTCAGCTAGCTCTGCTGATTGGCACATAGGAGATGGAGCCCTGTCTCCACTTACTTACTCCCTGTGCCTCTCTGCCCACTCCCTGATCACTTACTCTCAGTGGGAAGTCTGAGGTGCACGGCTCTGTTCTCATCCCTTCACACCTGGATCCAAGATCTGGGTCAATCTTATGTGGAGGATGGAGGGGCCTTATTTCCTCTTTTCCCTTGCATGGCCATGGAGTACCAACACAGTCTAGTCCCTTAGATTTATATATTCATGGATGGAATTCTCAGCTGGGATGCCACTTGGTTTATCTGCCTAAAAATGTACTATATCTATGCTGTAAGCTCTTTGAGGTGCGGACTCTCTCTTTCTCGCTGTATGTACATTGTCTAGCATAATCGGGCCACAATCACAGTTCAGCTGTTACCCCCAGCATATAAACAACAATAAGTTCAACAAAGATTTCCCTGGAACTAATACAGAGTTAAAGAACATGGATTCCTTAAAACCTCGAAATCTTATATCTGGGTGCGCAAATCGGTCCTTACGTATATTTATATGTCTGCTTGATGATCTGACTGTGCTAGGATTTGGCTTTCATATTTATTTGTCTGTTTGAAAATGGACCTTCTCCCTAACCCCCCTCCCCACACACACACATTTTGTTTAGAAAAGAAGTGACACATTCACAAAACTTCATAATGTTGTGCATTTCTAATATACAGAATTAGGATTCCATTCTCCTGTCAAGCATCAGGGTAGGAAGCCCGTATATACCTTTGAAAATCAGCTATTGCCCATGAGAATGTATGTGTGGTAGCTGATTTTCCAGGGTATGCAGCAGTGTGCACCTTTGAGAATGGTTAAAACCTCACTACATGAGTATAGCAGCCACACTTACAAAATACTGTTGATGCAAATAGTATCAAGAATCTTCACAATAAAGACCCCCAAATAACATATTGATATGATAGACAGTTAACTTACATTATGTAAATAATATGCAAATATATGCACTGCATATGGTAAATAAAACCTTCCTAAATGCACATTTACAAAACAGACAATCCATCATGGTCCATGAGATTACCATCTGCATTTTTAAACGAGCATTCCAAAAACTCTGCAAAGTCAAATCAGTGTCATTTATTTTGTATGAAACAGTGATCTACCATTTATCGTTCTACTGTAGATTCCTTTCACAGTACCAGTCATTCAAAAGGATCTACTTAGTAACTATATATTGGGACCGCCTCACCAACTACTGAATTACTTGCTCTGGCATGAAACACAAGTAACTAGTTCCCTGGTATTGCTGTGTGCTGCTAACAGTTAAGGACAGGAAGTGAAGAATTCTGTATATAATTGAAACTAAAGGGGAAATTTTAGGGTGGCAGAATCTTACCTGGATTGGAATTTTACCAGTATGCAAACTTTAACTCTGCAGAAAGTGCCTTGAGATTTTTAATTACCACACGTTTTTTGTGTTGTTTTAATGTTGTTGGACCTCTACTTTACATCTTATTCAAAAGACAGTACCACCAGCAGCACGTTGCACCAACCCCATGCTTGATGCTGGGCCAGAGGGAGGAGTGTTGCCTACTCAGTTATATACACCACTTCAATCCAAATACTGATTGGGTTTGAACCTGCTTAATTTTTGAGACATGTCAAGATTACAGACTTAGGTGGGATGGGTGCAGTGTATGAATAATGTTTAGTGTCTAAAATAAGCTGACAATTGCACAGTTGGACACCAACTCTTTAATTGCTCTCATTGTGCATGGCCTTGGGCGAGGGGTTTTAGGACACCAGAGTGTCAATTTCCCACTTCCATGTAACTATTTTCTGGGAAGGTGGCTCTGTGGTCTTCTGTCTAATGCTTCTGCCTGAAACCCTCAATGTACCGCTTCTTGATGCTTTTAGCAGTCAGGCAGCAGTCCCGTTATCCTTTTAGTCCGTCAGTTGGCAAATCATTATCCTACTTCCCCATTCTAATTTTTCTGGGGGTAGAAATCAGACAGTAAAGCAGTTCCCACCAAATCCAAGATTGTGGTATGACAATGTACAGCCTTTGAGCCTGATCCTGCCAGCACTTAGGCATGTGCTTCACTTTATGTACTTGAGTAATGCCACTGAGTTTAATGAAACGAATCACATGTAAAGTTAAACATGCACCTAAGTGTTTGGAGATGCAGGGCCTTTATGTGTAACCTGCTGAATGACTGAAGAAGCAAGGGGATCTTCCATGTAAATGGAGGCTGTATTTTCAGGCTTGATCCAATGTGTATTGACTTTAATTGGAGTCTTTCAACAGATGTCAGTGGCTATTAAATTAGATCCTCAATGCATACACAGAAGAGGGAAAAAGTTACTTTGCCAATTCCTGGCTCCCAAATGCTTGACAACGTCTGCATTCTCTTAGCATAGTGTTTTGTATGGTGTGTATGCTACGTGAATATATAATATCCACATTCCTGTTTTTAGTAGAATTTATCCCTCTCTTTATTGTTGCCAGTGCTGCCTTTATCCTTGCTCAGAAATGAGCGAATGTTTTGCCTTTAGAATATACCAGGCTGAGCAAAGTGACAAGTACTTAAAAAATAATAATAAAAAAAAAATCAAGGAGAGAATGCCCTGACCTCTCAATGACAGTTTTGTTTTCCTCTTATGGAATTTACTCTGGGCCAGATTCTGTCACCTTTAATCATGTAATCATGTTGAGTAGCAGCAGACTACGCTGGCTGCAGTGGAACTGCTTGTGAAATAAGACTACCTGAAGCATTTGCACTTGCTTGGTTAGCCCTGTAAACTAAGCTTGGGTTTGAAGTGCAACAAGTTGTGCCAAAATACCACAGAGAGGCTGTTATAGTAATATTTCCACCTGCCGAGACAGGAATCTATCTGAAGTTTTTATACTGAGCCAATATCTGAGTACCCGAGGAAGTACCAGAAGTCCATAAGAGATTCCATTTATTATGAGATATACAGACGGGCACTAAACTCAAGAAGTTCAGTTAGTTTGAATAAGCACCCGGAATACTGGGCATTTATCTGACTTGAACGCCGAATGGTTTAAGATTCACACGTCACTACTAGGATCTCTATTGCTTTGAAACACTTTTTCTGGCTAATGATTGCTAGCCTTCTGTCAGGAGATTTTCATGCAAGTTGACATTCAGATTAAAATGTCAAAATATCCCTGGGTACAATTGTTTTCATTTAAAAATAAAAATAAATGAAAGTGAAAAGATAATCCCATGTTTAAATCATTTAGAAGTTAAACATAACTGGCAAAGCAGTGATGAGAAGGGTGTTCAGAAACATGCTTTGTGGGGGTGGAAGGCAAATACTTGGTTTGTATGAAAGTGCTTTGGTTGTATGGAAAGGAGAGAAAAGCAAGAATATATAATATGGATTTATAACAATATGTACCAAAAAAGCACTATTCTAGATTATAAGCACCTTTGCTAGAATTTAAAAATACAAAGCAAGATTCATTTCTTTAGCACACATAAAGGAGTTTTTTCCTAATCAGTTTCAACACTTAGCATCTTCTATTTTAGTAGTGTGGAAAAAAACACAAACATTAAATTATTAATATAAATACTTTAACCGAAATACAAATATACAGTTAATTGGCTAATCCAAAAATATTTGACACAGCTGCCAATGGGCAAGTGTCCAATCCTGCAAACTTGAAAGCATATGAATCAGCTCCCTTCTACAGCCTCAGTCCATGAAGTCAGTGGAGCTTTGTGTGGATGCAAGAATCCATCCATGCATATAAGGCTGAAGGACTGGAATCTGTCTCATTTACCTTATCTTTAAAATGGCGATATTAATACCTTCCTATGGAAAAGCACCATGTATCTTTCATGTATTCTTAATCAATCTCCTGTTTCTTTCTTTCTTTCTTTGCTTGGAAAAAGCATCTTGAATGTTAATACACTGAGAACTGCACTGGGGAGTGAAGGAGAGCACAGCGTAAGCATTAAGGTCTTGAAGAGGATGAAAATAGAATGCTTGATTGCTGGTTGTCTCATCAATCTATACAAAAAACCAGCTGACAGTATGTTCTTGTTTGGAAAAAAATAGGAAACTGGAAATCCATTTTATTTCTCCGTATGTTGGAATCACGGGAATATCTGTGCCAGGTTAAAGTCTGGGTTTCAAAAAAATACAACAGATTCAGCTGTTGCTATTTAAACTACAGTTCAGAAATTCCTAGTGTAACACATCATTGAGATAATAAATCTAAACAGAAAAAAACCTTCTGATTTTCCTTCCCCTAAATCAATCCGTGTTGATAAGTAGTAACAGCTTAGAGAGAGGTAACTTAGGAGTATTTCCCATTTGATCTGATTTTTTTGTGGGAGGGGGCATTTGCATTTGCATTTAGCCGCATGAGGGTTTCAGCAACTAAATTGGGACAGAGATGAAGAGCATCTTGCAGAGAACTGGCAACCGCTTTGATTGTGACAAACAACATGAAACAGTAATGAAAACAGTTGGTTGTCTCTTTTTTCTGACAGTGAGCAAACGCTGCTCCTAGTTCCACACCCACACATGTCCCCTTCTAGCTGCTTTTCTGCATTCACACTTTAAAGGCCTCCATACAGCAGCAGCTACCAGACTCATCTCAAGACAACAACACTGCACAATAAACACAATCTGATGGTAACTGTAATGGGCAATACAGTTAGTGGATATGTTGCCACCTTGTGGCATCCATAAGCAATGCCAATCTTTCATGTATGTATGTAGTGTAGTTGTAGCCATGTCAGTCCCAGGATATCCAAGAGACAAGGTGGGGTGAGCTAATATCTTTTATTGGACCATTTTCTGTTGGTGAGAGAGACAAGTTTCAAGCCACACAGAGCTCTTCTTCAGGTCTGGGAACCTTCATTGCACCTAACTTGTGGAAGGCCTTCATGATTCTATTTTTTTCACAATAAAAAAATCACTTAGACTGGGATTTTCAAAGGGAGTTGGGCACCTAACTCCCTTAGGCTACTTTGAAAATTGCAGCCTTAACATTTTTCCTTGAAAGGGGGTCCACTACTGCCTAGCCAAGAATGGATTAATTAATGTTTTCTCTATTAGAGCTCCAACACCATGAAACACCCTGCTTTAGCCAACGACTCACTGACCTAATAGGATGTTCAGGACCCCCGTTGAAGCACATCTATGTGTAATCTCTTGGCCCTGATTCTGCAGTCAGATCCACACACAGGTAAATGCACAGAGCTGCATTAAGACCTTGCCTACATTTGCGGCAGCGTACAGGGTACGTGCAGCTACCTGCTGCAGTGACAGGCTCCAGCAGCGGAGAGCCACTGGACTCTTTGTGCACTGCTTCCCCCTGCCGGCTGCCGGAATCTTTTTTCCTGCAGCGAGGGAAGCCTGCAGGACACTACATGGCTAAACGTAGTAGTGCAGACATGGGAGCCACTGCTTTAAGGTGTTGAGGGCTATGAAGGGTATGTACCATAGGGTTCAGGTGTGTTTGGGCACTCTACTCTACTCAACTCAACTGAGCCATGTCTTGCTGTCTACACCGTTATTTATACCCATGCTAACTGGGCATGCAGTGTCTCTATTGTACACACCACCATAAATGTAGACCTATCCAAATGTGCCCACACAGATTCAATAGCAGGACTGGGGCCTTAGCTTGTAGGTATGCAAACATCCCTGCCCAAGTGTTTCAGTTTGTGATCAACTTGCACGCTCCATGTTCCTCCTTTCCTTAGATCTTTCTGTGGTTAGTTAATAAAACATCTAAAGAGGTAGAGAGGTTAATGTTTGCCACTATAACATTGATCACACTGTGTGTTCTGTCCCTTTCTCCTACCCTTTGTCTTGTCTATTTAGATTATAACTCTTTGGGACAGGGGCCTTCCGCTCCTCTTTGCTTGTTCAGTGCTTTGCACAATGGGGCCCTGAGCGTCAGTGGTCCCTAGGCACTTCGGTTAAAAATCTGATTAATAATAATAAGATGAGTGTGTGTGTGGTACCAGCATTCCTGTGCTCCACATACATGATTACCTGGTGCCGGTGATGTCTGTGGTCCAGAATCATTAGAAGCGTTGCTCCTTTGCCGTGGTCTCTAGTGTCGAACATAAACTGTAGGATGGCAGGGACCATAATACAATAACCCTTCCCACCCTGACTGTTTTTCTTGCAGTTTGACCACATGTTAAAAGTGAAATGCTAGGACACTAGGACAGGGTTGGGAGGAGAACATGGGGGAGGTTTTTACAGGGGCCCCTCTTCCACCACCCTTCCTTTTTCAAAATGAAAAACTGGGACATATTAGAATAACGGGAAGGATGGGGAGAAAAAAATATTTTCCCGTCTGTTCTTCCTGTACAATTTTTTTTCAAGTATTGCTTCTTCTCCATCCCCCTAACCCTCCCAACTTTCTCTTACCTTCCTATACATCCTTACTGTCTTCCATTCATAGCCTTCACCCATACTCAACCCTTTCAAATACCTCACCTCCATCCAGGCTCAGAGTTCCCTAGACTTCCTCCAACCCCTTCTTGCCCAGAAATTTCCTCCTACCTGACACATAGGCACCGCTCTGGGGGTGCTCTGGGGCTGGAGCACCTGTGGGGAAAAATTGGTGGGTGCTCTGCACCCACCGCAGCTCCCTGTCCTGTCCCCCCACCCCAGCTCACCTCTGCTCTGCCGCTTCCCCTGAGCATGCAACAACTCCGCTTCTTCCCCCTCCCTCACAGCACTTCCTGTGTAAAACAGCTGATTCGCACCAGCCAGCATTGGGAGGCAGGGCCGCCTAGAGGGGAGGCAAGTGGGGCAATTTGCCCCAGGCCCCGCAGGGGCCCCCAAGAGAGTTTTTCGGGGGCCCTGGAGCGGGGTCCTTCACTCGCTCCGGGGGCCCCAGAAAACTCCCGCAGGGCCCGGGCCCCTGGAGCTTCTTTCGCTCCGGGTCTTCGGTAGCAATTCGGCGTTGGGGGGTCCTTCCGCTCTGGGACCCACTGCCGAAGTGCCCTGAAGACCTGCGGTGAGGGGTCCTTCCACCCCGGGACCTGCCGCCGAAGTGCCCTGAAGACCCACGGTGGGGGGTCCTTCTGCCCCAGGACCCGCCGCCGAAGACCCCAGGCCCCCTGAATCCTCTGGGTGGCCCTGCTGGGAGGGAGGGGGGAGCAGGGGGAATGCGACACTCACAGGGAAGAGGTGGGGCTGGGGCGGGGATTTGGGGAAGGGGTCCAATGGGACAGGGAGTGGGTGGAGTTGGGGTGGGAACCTTGAAGAAGGGGTCGGGATGGGGGTGGGGCTGGGGGCGAGCACCCACCGGCACCTGGAAAAGTTGGCACCTATCACCTGACACCCCTAGACTCAGAACTCTGGTCCCCGCGGGGGCTAAGAACACCACTCCTCCTCTTGCTTTGCCATCCCACCCTTCAGAGCCCTCACCTTGGCTCCGAAATCACGTCTCCTCTCATCCAGCCTGCTCCAAGCCCCTCCTGCACTTACCAGATCTAGCGAGGCTCAAAATCCCCACCCAAACCCACAGGCTCCGAGCTTTCTCCCTACTCCTAGAGACCCCAGCCTCACTTCAGAACCTCCTCTTCCTGCCACTAGAAACACCCTTTGGAGGCTCAGAACCATTCTCTCCCTTCTTAAGTAAATGCCCCTCTCCCAACCACATTATCTTACACACCTCTTGATGAGCCTGGAGAAGGGTGAGCATTGGCATTCAGCAATAAAGAGGGACTGGCAGCAGGGAGCCCCCTATTGATCTGGACTAGCCCTGCAGAGTCCCATGTTCCATACTCAGCACCTGCTGTTACTGCCGTTTGCAGGAACTCCAGGTGGCAATAGAACAAGCTTTAGCTTTGCCACAATTCCCCACAAGGCTGGCCTTACCATGAGGCGAACTGAGGCGGCCGCCTCAGGTGCCAGACTGTGTGTGTGGTGGTGGGGGGGGGTGCCACTAGGACCCAGAGTGTAGAAAATTGTGTCTGCTGCTGGTGTAGATGTATTCTCTCTGCTCCAGATGCACAGAGATGGTGGAGTGCTGTGCTGGAGGAAGGAGGGCACAAGAGACATAACAGGCAGGCAGGAGAAAAGGTGAGAGGGAATAACAGAAAGCAGCAGGAGCTGCAGGGAGATAGGAGGAGGAGCCTCTTACGTACCTCTCTAGCACCCCCAGGAGCCTGGACTGATTAACACTAGCTTCTCAGGGAGCTTCCTGTTTCCTGCTGCTTCCCTGAACCCACTTGAGAACAGGCAGTCAACTGAAGTAGTAGGAGCCAATTAGGCTCTTAAGATGCTGATATCTTCCCTCATTCAGGCCCTGCTACCAGCCTGCTTATTTGTTCCCTTCAACTGAGTGTTGAGAGCCCCTACAGCTGGCACAGAACAGCAGTCATGAGTGAAAGCTCACTGACATTACTGAAAGCAGGATTGGGCTCCAAATTATCACAAGAATGGTTGCTAACAAAGCTTTGCTTGATTATAGCATATTCCTGCAAATTTAGCTGACATCTGGTTTCAGGTAGATTTAAGTACATGGGGAATTTGAGGAGTAACAAGTCTTTGCTGGGCTAGAAGACACCACAGAAACATTAGACAGTCAACATTTCAAATCAAGGTAGCTCTTCCATCACCTATAACTCAAAGAATTTGACACGCTGTCCTTTGCTTTCAGAGTGGAAGTGGCAACATTTTCCAAGCCAAAGTTATATATAAATCTTTGTAAAGTGACTTGATTTAATAAATCCTTTTGACTCAGTAATTATCCTACTTGACTCTACGGTTTGTTGAAAACCACAAATGTTGTGACACATAATGAAGTAATTGTGCAAAGAGGGATGTAATTACTTATGCTGCAGGAGTGACTTTTTGTTTGTTTTCCTACTTAAAAGAAACAAACTTTGGACCTCTCACTGTTTTTATAGGGCTAGATTGGTATTTGTACTATATGGACTATAAAAACCTCCCCCCCCCCCGCTCCCTTACACCTGTGCATGTGCTACTCAGTCCTTGGGTAGAGGTGCTGAGGAGTAAGTGGGCACTGTGCTAGGGCTTTTGAGCTGTGCTCCGGCTCCACTCCAGCTCCAAGCAAAAACCTGCAGCTCCACTGCTCTGGAGCTGCTTCGTGCTCTGCTCCAAAGCCCTGCACTCTGCACCCAATTATTCCCCGAAGCAAATGGCTAAGGGGTGGGGGGGAATAGGAAGAGCCCTGGTTTCCTCCTCTCTCCAGAACTGCACAGCTGACATATTGCAGGGAGAATCATAGAGGTGTATGGGGCCACAGAAAGAGGGACTCCTGCCTTAAAATGTGTATCTCTGGTCAGTCTAAACACTCCACCTTGCTCTGGGCTCTGCGTAAGGTACAGTCTACTCCTTAGAATGGAGCCCATGTAAATGTATCTGTTGGGAGTTCTGCATAATCAGTGCAGATTCAGACTGGAAGGAGCCTATATTTTGGTGGCTATAGTCCAGATGTTCTTTTCTTAGTGGTCAGTCACATTGATTTTGTTGATCTCCTTGCTGCTGTTGCTGAAGCAAACAGATTAAATTCTTTCAGTGGCAGAGTGCTACTGTTGTCATTCCAGATGGATGCAGCTAGTTCTTTAGATGTCAAAATAATCTATTTCTCTGGAGACATGACCATGCACATTAAAATTAAAGTGGGCTGACTTACATTTGCACTTAAATTAAACCTAAGTACCCGTGTTCTAAGGGGAGTCAAAGAAGAATGGGAGGATGCGGCTAAATCAGTGAACTTGGAGTTAGTGAACTAACTTAAAAATCAGATGCTAAGCCAAGTGACCTCATTCAAAACCATTCAACTGACTCTTCATCAAGTAATATGGTCAGGGAAATATTTTTTTTTCTCCTCAGGGTTTTAGGATTGTCTTTATTTTTAGCACTGTCAGTTTGGATTGACAGTAAAAATAAATAAAAGCCATTTGTTTGTAAGAAAAACATGTTTTCATAGATTTCCAGAAGGAGCAAAAACAGTATGTGGCTTTCTTTTCAATTGATTCAGTTTTCCTATGCATTCTTCCTCCCCACTCTCTCTTCCACCCTGACGCATTTCTCAGTTTATGTTTGATTTGAATTATTCTGCTAGCTTCCAGAGCCATGATTGCTGAGATCACAGCTATGTCGTGCTAAAGTCCCAGGGTTTTGAAAAATCATTATTGTTCCATTGAGTTTAGACCCTTACAGAATAGAATGAGCAATGCAGTATTCTCTCAATCACAAAAAATATAGCATCCCATGTCCGAAGCATACCTAGACTATTTCAAGTGGGACAAAGAAATCAGTTTGAAGATAAATATCTCCCTTTAATTCCAAATGAGTTAATCAGCCCTCAGTCTGACAATAGTTAGACATTGCTAACCAGAGTAGTCACCTTAATTTTTCCAATTAGCTTTTCACTTCTATGCCTACATTTTTGACTCACTTGGAATGGGCTTTAGATATCTCCTTGGCAGTATCTTTTCAAGGGTGTCAGCTTGGTTTTGTCTAGGTGCTCTTTCACACCAGATTCCTGTATCTCTGTAATAATTTTTCCTTCCCTCTTTTCAGTGATGGCTGGGCAGACAGAGATGAAGTAATTGAAGGTTATGAACCTGAAGCAAATGGAGGTATCACTATCAAATTGCAGTCCCCAGAGGTCTTGTCATTTGATGACTATTTTTTGAAGTTACGTTTGGACACCAACACCCGAAATCCCTGGTTTCCCGAATTCTGGCAGCACAGATTCCAGTGTCGTCTTCCAGGACACCCTCTCGAGAACCCCAACTTTCAAAAGAACTGCACCGGTAAAGAATTAAATATTTTTTTCATCTGGATCTATGTGGTTTGAGAAACCCATCTCTCCCTGATTTCTTAATGTGAAGTTAGTGCTAGTGAAAAATGCTCAACTCAGAGCTATGAGACCAAAACTCTCACTAACTGATGTGCCATTTGCATTGGTTATGCAAGCTCTCCTACTGCCCTGTCAGTGTAACTCTGTCCTCTTGCATGTTTCTTCTGCATCCAACAAGGATGCCATTAATGCCAAATTTGATGGCGTTCATCATATGAACATCTGTCCAATACCAAATCATTTTGCATAGGCAACTGTATAGACATTGTATGTGTATAGTTGTAGCTATGTTGGTCCTAGGATATTAGAGAGACAAGGTGGGTGAGGTAATATCTTTCACTGGACCAACTTCTGTTGGTGAGAGAGACAAGCTTTGAAACCACACAGAGCTCTTGTTAGGGCCGGAAAGGAACTCTGAGCACCACAGCAAAATGCAGGGTGGAACCAGGGGTGAAAGTAATTTACAGGATTTACCTGTACTGCCGGAGTCCTGAGTGGGGCATGGTCTCATCTGGAAGATTTAAAGGCCCTGGGGCACCGGCTGTGGCTCAGAGCCTGAGGTCCTTTAAATCAACCCGGGGCTCCCAGCTGCAGAGGTAGCTGGGCACCCCCGGGGCTCTGGGGCAAATTAAAGGCTGGCCACCACAGAGCTCTGGGCCCTTTAAATCACCACCGCAGCTCCGGTGGGGAGCTCTGGGCCCTTTAAATCCTGGCCCCAGCCCGGCTGCCAGAGCTGCAGGGGGGAATTTAAAGGGCTCTGGGCTCCCTGCAGCGGCGGGGAGCTCTGAGCCCTTTAAATCCCGGGCCCAGCCCGGCCGCCGGAGCTGGGGGGGGATTTAAAGGGCTCTGGGCTCCCCACCACTGCAGCCCTTTAAATTCCTGCCGCGGAAGCTGGTGCAGTCCGGCACGGCATACTGGCTCTTGCCGGTACGCCGTACCGGACCAGACTGCCTTACTTTCACCTCTGGGTGGAACAGATTGTTTAACATAAGTAGTTAGCACATATCATAAGGGACCATTCAAAGTAGAGTGGCCTGTTAACACCTCTGCAGTCTTAGGACAAAAAGAGGGAGTTAGTGGGTTACAGATTGTTGCAAAAGCCATAAATCCAGTGTCTCTGTTCACTCTGTGATTTTTGGTATCTAGCAGAGTAATGAATTTGAGCTCCCGGGCTCGTCTTTTGAAAGTGTTATGCAGGTTTCCTTTAAGGTTGAGGATCGATAGGTCAGATACAGAATGATCGCTTTGTAAAGAGTGTTCATCCACAAGTAATAGGGTGTTTTTGTCTTTTATCATTTTCCTGTGTGATTTCATTTGAGATCACAGTGATTGTCTGGTTTCACCCACGTAGTTGTTGTTGGGGCATTTAGTGCGCTGGATGAGGTACACCACATGTTGTGCTAGGTATGTGTAGCATCCATGGATCTTGAAAGGGGGTATTGATCATTGTAGCAGTGGAGATATGTCTGCGGGTTTTGCATCTGTTGTTCTGGCAGAGTCTGGTGCCAATTTTAGTTGGTGTGTCCTGGTCTGTGGGGAGCTTGTTTCTCATGATGAGCTTGGAGAGGTTGGGGTGTTGTTTCCTGGCCAGAAGTGGGGGTTCAGGAAAGATATATTTTTCTGATATATTCAGGAAAAGATATATTTTTTCTGGGGTCCCTAGCAAATATGGGCTGTAGTTGTTTGACGATGCCCCATATGGGTTCCAGTGTGGGGTGGTAGGTGACAACTAGGGGTATGCAGTCAGGGGCGGTTTCATTACTGTATTGAAGCGGGTTCTTTCGGGGGGTATTTGGGTGGTTTGTTCCATGATGCCATCTACTTCTCCGGTGGAGTGTCCTTGTTTGGTGAAGGCGGTTTTAAGTGTACTAAGGTGTATATTCTAGACTTTCTCCTTGGAGCATATTCTGTGGTATCTGAATGCCTGGCTGTAGATAACAGATTTCTTGATATATTTGAGATGGTTACTGGATGGAGCTATTAAGGTAGATGTGGTTTTCTGGTATATGGTTGTCTGTACAGTTCCATTTTTGAAGCTGATGTTGGTGTCCAGAAAGTTGATCCAAGTGTGGGAGTGTTCCCGAGAGTGATTGTGTGGTTGAAACCAGACAATCACTATGCTCTTGAATGAACTCACACAGGAAAACTATAGAAGACTAAAACACTCTATCACTTGTGGGGGAACACTTTTCACAAAATGATCGCTCTATATCAATCCTGAAAGGAAATCTGCACAACACTTTCAAAAGACGAGCCTGGGAGCTTACCTTCATTACTCTGCTAGACACTAAAAATCATGGAGTGAACAGAGACAGAGGATTTATGGCTTATTACAATAATCTGTAACCTACTAACCCCCTCTTTTTGCTGTATGACAGCTGATATGTTAATGGACCACTCTACCTTGAATGGTTCCTTACAATATGTGCTAACTACTTATGTTAAACAATCTGTTCCACCTTCCATTTGCTGAGATGTTGGGAGTACCTTTCCCTTTGTGTGCCTGGGCAGCTTGTCTCTCTTGCCAACAGAAGCTGGTCCAATAAAACCTTGTCTCTCATTGCATGGTAATGACTTTTAGACTTTCAACTCCAGGCCTGGCCTGCATTTGAACTGCTGACATCGATCTTGTCATTTCTAAAACATTTCCATGGCTACCTAGGCATCCCTGCCCCTTGTTTAATAGAATAAGTAAATACAAACACAGTTTAATCAAATGTTAAAATAATGACATATTTTATAGTTGAAAAATCCTTCCACATGAATTCAAGCTTCTTTCTCTTATCTTAGTTTTGTGCAATATTGCTAATCTTATTTTATACGTAGGGTTTCCTTCAGCTATCATTTCACTGTATGTATCCAGCTTTCTGTTAGTGCTACGCTGTGTACTGAAATGAATTTCAAAGTGTCAGCAAAGTTTGCAATTTATTGGCTCAATTATTTCTATGCATATAGGGTAAAACTTGTTAAAGACACACTTTGTCATTTACAGCCTTTAACTAAGGCATGCATTATCTGAGAAGTCTTTAACTTTAAATAACCAAGACTTCACTGGGTAAATTATTATTCATTATTTGTATTATCATAGTGTCTAGGAGTCTCAGTCATGGACCAGGCCCCCATTGTGCTAGCACAGAACAAAAAGTCTCTGCCCCAAAGATCTTACAGTCTAAGAATAAGACAAAAGACAACAGATGGACACAGACAGACAGGAGAGCACAAGGAAACAGTGACACAGTATTTGTAGCATGACCGGCAGTGGTAAAATAACATACTTGTATAAGAATTCTTTGTTAATTGTTTCTAAAAGTTCTCCAACTCAGTTTGACAGTTGGTTGTGGCTACTTTCTTCCCAAAGATAGCTAGACTGTAACTTTATTTAATCAAAGGTTTTATTATAGGTGGTGAGACAGGACAGTTATCTTGTTTTATTGCCAATAAAGCTGCAGGATATCTTTAGGTTTTTAAAAAAAGACAGAGATTTAATCAAGTGTTTATCTATAATAAATCATAAATGTAACTAGTGGAAGAAGCCATTGATTGCCAGATAACAGTTTCAGCTGTCGGTCTTTTATTAAGCGTTTCTGGATCTGGAAGAAAGCAGCTGCAAATTTCTGGCAACTCATATGTTCCAAAATAATTTCTTGTTGGACCTCAAAGATACAATCTCGCAAAATAAATTTTAAGATGCACAAGATATCCCATTGATAAATAAAACACTCATCAAATAAAGCATATGCAGCTATTACATTTGTAAGCAGCATAGACATGCAGATATGTTAATATTATATCATGGAACAGCAAGTAGTATAGCTGGGTTCAGGGGCAATTTTTGTATTTATAACTTCCATGATGGTTTTTAACACTTAAAATATCAATGTATGGTCTAAAATAATGTGCCCTATCTGGGTAGCTCCACCACATTCAGCCTCCTCAGTTACAGAATTGAACCACCAGAGCCATAATCTGTGCTCTGACATTCAGTAGGCCTATACCTGACCATACCTCAGTCTGAATTCAGAGAATGCTTTGAAATCCTATAAATCCAGTGACTGGGAAAAGAAGTGCACACAAATAAAATGTATTGATTTCGGCAGGCCATGCAACAGAGTAGTCAGTCTAGCTATATCCCTTTTCACTAAATCAGTAAGGAAACCAGGTGACAAAATCCAGGTCATTGATCTGAAGAGAAGGCTGATACAAGTGCCTTTACTCAGATTCTTACTTAGTCAGTTTTTCTTCCGTTGGATTGTGTTTTTCCCCTTTTTATCTGACTCTTCTCTAATCTGATACTGAGATTGCCAGTTTTCAAGTTGTCATTAGCCCTTCAATCTAGGAGCAAAGGATGTCTGTAAATTGCTACCACAACAACAACAAGAAAGACCAAATCTAGTTTCAGAACAGAGAGCCCTTTATGCACATAACATGTATCAGAAGGGTTTACTGAACAGGGACTCCGCTACCACCTCAGCACACACCCTACACCAGGACTTGTGAAAGGGAGTAAGGCTGTACTACACAGTTTCTGCACTCCTGTAGCCAGGTAAGGGGCTTTCACAGCATGTTTACATGCTGTAGCACCATATGGGGACCATAGTGGAAGGGAGAATCCACCCCGAAGTATCCAGATACTTTCAAGCCATTAGCACCTCTAGCCTCTAGGCACCTGGGTCCAACTCTGCCTGTGGAACCTGTGGTAGTTCCTGTTGGTGCCAGGGACATTTGGGAAGCTTGGAGCCAGCAGGGAGGGATAAGATGGGGAGAGGGAGAATCCTTGTCCTGTTCTGCCCAGTGGGTTCTCTGGCCAGAACCTGCAGCAGGCTCCTCTCAACACCAGGGACTGGCAGAAGCCTTGAGCGAATGGTGAGGGATAAGGATTTTAGGTAGAGCAGGAGGGAGGGGGAAGCAGGGCTGGATGTGGGGCACAGAGGGAGGGGAAGGGGAGCAGGGCTGGATGTCATGTCACTATTAAATTGTGGGCTACATCTAGCTCTGTCAAAAAATGGCTATGAGGGTGGGTGGTGCCCTCTTAGATTTGAAGTGGCTCTAGCCATTCCCTCCAGCATGATATTTTCTGGTCAGACTGCTCAGGCAGTGGCTTCCAACTGGCCGTCTTGCCCACTCAGTGCTGAAGCAGCTCCAGCTGCCCCTACACCCTTGCAAGTGAAGGGTGTCTCCAATACCAGCTGCCTGGTAACACTACTGGCCTGTGCCATCAGTCCCTGGTAGTTGATCAATCTCATAAAGACAAAGGGCAAAATCAACCCTGCCAGGAAGCAAACCTGTGGTTTCAGGAGGTCTGCGTTACAGGCGGGGCATGGGTAGATAGGCCAAGTGAGTAAAGCCGCACGCAGCCCTAGTGTATAGGGCTGGAGCCAACGGGCAGAGCTGGGGTCAGAAGTCAGGAACGAAAGCAACAGAGGAGGTTCTTCATAGCAACCACCTGGGGATCTGCCTAATTGCACAGACAACATCTTGGTGCGCTCTCCATTGCCTAAGTAGCACTTCTGGACCTCTCAGGGACCCAGGAGCACAGCCAATCAGGCCCTCTGTGGGCAGCCCAGCCTGTGGTGCTTGGCCTTACAAGGCTCACAGCTCATAGATCAATGATCTGCCAGAGCTGTTGGGTGACAGTATGGATGCAGCAGACCCTCAGGGACTGGCAGCCCTAGGTTCTAGAGCTGTGACTCCTCTCAGCCTAGTTATTCCAGACCTAAGGTTTCACCTGCTGTAGTATTATCATCTGTGAAATAAGGTGGAACAAATGCTATAATATTGTTTTTCCTTCGTGATGGGAGTGAGGCACTCCAATATAAATGTTTCTTAGGGCTGGTCTACACTAAGGGGAAAAATCGATATAAGATACGCAACTTCAGCTACGTGAATAACGTAGCTGAAGTCGAAGTATCTTATATCGATAATCTACCCCCCTCTCCACGCGCCGGGATCGATGTCCGGCTCTCCACGCCGACGCCCCGCCCGCCGGAGTTCGGGAGTTCGGGAAGATTAGAGATAGTATATATCGATATGATATATCGGATGAGATGATGATATCGATATATCGATCGATCCAAAAATCGATACCGCGGGTCTGTAGTAGCCTTAGACTTTGGGAAGTAAATGTTAGTGATATCTGAGGAACTCTACCTACTTAATAACACTTCAGAGAGCCGAATACTTGATTTGCTAATTTCCAGCAATCCATTCAAGCAGAAAGAGCTTACATAAGGGTATTCTGCAGAGATGAAGGTGTTTCTGCTTGTGGATAGAATATATATTACTCACAAGGCTCAGGGTAATTAACAAAATATTTTTTTTAAGTTGGATCTCTTTTAAATATCAAGGGTACAGGTGAGGAGAAGGGGGTTTGGTTTTTTAAATTACTGTTAAATGGAGAGAATAATAGTAATAGTGGTAATGGGAAACAAACTGTAGTGAAGGTAATTATGTATCTTTTCTTGTTCTTATGATTTATAACGTAATTAAACCAATATTAGCCTATATTAAATGTCATTGTATTTCATTCCTGACTGTTCTTCAGGCTTTTACAGAATCAAAGAAATCTACTGTGGAAAAAGACCAATTAGGCTATCTAGTCCTTCCCTTGCCAATATCAGATTGTTCTCTGCTTTGTCCAATCTTTAAATGAGGCTTCCATCACTTTCTTCTTTAGGCCTTGGGATTGCCTGACCACACACTGATAATTATGAACTAATATTCAAATGTTTTGTGATATAAACCAATGGACTGAGATAAGACTATTTAATTCCTTGCACTCAGGATCCATAAGCAAGATTGAAACACAGACCTCCAGAGAGGCTAGGCTAATGAAATAACTTATTTTACTGTTCTCTTTCTATTCTATTTCCCACTGTTGTGATGACCTTCATTAAGCATCTGAAGTATTGCATTTTGTTAAGTATTTAAAATATAATACAACCAGACCATTTTTGACTTGTGTGTTCAACCCAGCAATCTCATATTGCATGATCACTGTGCAACCTTCATTACCATTGATACTGAGACCAACGTTTTCCAACATGGATGTCTAAAATTAGGTTCCTAAATCCATGTTTACGGACCTAAATAAAAGTGGCCTGATTTTCAGAATTGCTGAATCTCCCAGAACTCCCACTGAGGTCAATGGGATCTGCAACAGTTTACTTATTAATCAAGCCACCTAATTAGCTACCTAAATATGGATTTGGATTCCTAATTTAGTCACCCAAGTTTGAAAATGTTGCCCTACATTTTGAAAGCTACAGCCTGGTTATAGAACTCTGAGTCCTCTTCCCCTTCAAATAAAGCCTCAAATGTAATGTGAAAAGCATGACATTAGTGTAATCAGTTCTAATTCAGTCTGTTTCTTGTTGATTTGTATATTATCACTGTGTTTTGTAGTAACACTTCTATCTGTATCTGGTATATAGGTTTAGTTTGTTACTAATGTATAGTCATAATTAAAGCAGGGCAGATAGGGTAAAAATTGGCAGGCATTTATTTTATTTTTAAATGATTTCACTTTAACTAGGTTTATGCAGTTAACAAGGCAGTCTGTCCCCTTTAAGGGTCCATGGTCTGCCAGCCTTGTATCCAAGGGTTGGTCCCTTTAAGAAGAGTTGTTCTGAGTCTTTTAGTACCCTGGAAGGATCACAGGACCAAGCTGGGAGTGGGGATCAAGACAAAGAGCCATGTGACTGATTATATGAGCAAGGCAAGAAATACAAAGGTCGAGTCTGTTTCTCAGTCAAGGATGGAGATGGGAAAGACTCAGTGTAGCTCTCACCACAATGGCCGGGCTCTGGAGTGGAGCCAATGGGACCCCCTTCCCAGAGGGAGTAGGGCAGGATCCCATAAAGTGTCTGGTGGAGTAAAACCAATGGGGGACTTGTGAGAGGTACAGGAACAGTATGATAGTCCAGAGAGTCTCCATATGGAGGTCTGTTGCCATAAGAAGCCCTCACACCAGGAGGGCTGGGTAAGAGGCCAAATGAACTGAGGAAACCAAGATACAAGGGTGTCTTGGAAAGACTAAAAGGACATGGGTAATCCTGCTGTAAGGGTGAAAAATTGAATTCATTTATGTCTAATAAAGAGCCTCAAGAAAGGGAAACATGAACTGCAACACATGGAGTGAGAGTTAATTGGAGAGTCACAGGGGAAACTGAGGCCGAAGTGACGGTGGTTCCATAGCATGGTGTGGCTTGTGCTGACTATAGCCACCAACAACCGCATTTGTGTTCCTTTTTTATGAATCTTCTAGTAAAATTGCTTCACTAACACCAATACTTCTGAAAAGTGATTGTGAAGCTCAACTAGCCAAATTTTTGTCAAAAGTGAATTTTAAATCAGAAAACTAAATAATAATTGTGACCGAATGCCCCTGTGTAGTCACACCCTACAAACTATTGTAATAAAATGATACAACTCCTCACTGGTCCAAATTGCACCCCAGAATGTCGTCATAATGTGGATTTCAAATATTACATTCCAATTTCAAAATGTATGTTCTTGCTGATTAGGTTTAAAAATTATCCAGGTAGGGAACAGAGAAAACATCAGATGACATGATACTGCTGAACAGAGGATGAACTGCACATTTCAGATTCAAATATGTACTGATTAGTAATGATCTGAAGATCAAGAATTATTTGCTGAAAAAATTAAGTAATAATTTCAAATAATGAATAGCACACTTCCAATCTTTGCTGACTGTTTTGCACACAGAGCAATTTATAAGAAAAATTTGTCAATTATTTGTCCCATTCTAGTGGTGTTAATTTTTATTTGTCTCTGTGGAAGGGACTGGAATCAGTTTGGTTTGTCTTCTCTGCCACCTGTTTCTAGAATACACATCATCTAATGTTTATTAGCTAGTCTTGCTTAAATTACAATAACAAATTTTTAACCATAAACTTTTGGCATTTTGATGGATTCCCCAAGATTAGAGTTGGTAGTGGATTTTTTCTGCTTTCTGATTTTGTTTCTGCCATTTAATTTGAATATATCCATTAATTACAACTGGATATTTGACCTGAGGTAACAGGCCATGGGCATTTGGTATTAGCTTCTTAAACAATCCCATCCATTTTCCAATGGGTAATCACAATATTTCATCCTCTGTGTTTCAATAGGCCAGCAGGATCAAATATGGATCTTACTGATTATCCACTGCCTTTTGAAGCAGATTCTTAACTATCTATACAGCTTCCTCAGCTAGTTTATAAGATACAGGATAGTGTGGTCTGAAATTATTTGCCCCAGGTTTTCAGCAAACACAACTGGCTTGTGCATTACTACAGTTGCATTTACAATGGTACTAATCACTCATGGGTACAACTGTGAAAATGTTGGCAAATATATATAAACTGACATTTCTTTGCAAACTGCTGGAACATGCTACTAGCTTATGGTGGACTGTTATTTATAAGTTTGTCTCAGATGCCAGGACATGGAAATTGATTTTCTCCAAATAATGACCATCTCTCTTCTGTTGTTTTCTAATCAATTAATCTCAAAGTATACTAATTAGAATAGTCAGCCAGAACTGGGTAATCAATAAGCCTTAAAAGTTAAGAAATCACCTCCTACCCTTGCCAAATTTGTTCTGGAATGTTGTACAGCTGTTTAGTGTTCTGTGACTCACATTTGTCACAGCTATCATTCTTTGAGACTATATCTGTGGTGCCTGTATTCATACTTCACAAAAAATAGCATGTCTTTGTTTGGTCTTTTCTCTGCCAAAATGCACACTATATGTGTAATATTTCTACCAATACTCATGTTTCTGTTGTTTTTTTAATGTATTGCAGTTATCTTATCATGATTGCTTCATTTTGATGCGAGACACTTTTGAAATTATGAGTAATCTTCCTTCCAGCCTTGTAAAACATATAATTGTGGATCTGTAAGACCAGGGGCCTGCAGAAGAATTTAAATTTGACTGCTTTTTGGGAGGCATGTCAAACAAACACATATTATATGCATTAAACCATATCAACACACACACCTATACCATATGCATAGAAATAAACAGCAGTACACTCACCATTTCAATGAAATCACACTGGAAGGAATTATAAATGTGTAGGGCCAATTTCCATAACTTACATATGGACCTGTAATGAGGTGACATGGAGCTGCACCTCCCTAAAGGTGGCTTGGGAGAGGATTGTGCTGGAGGAAACATAATCCTTCCTGGAGCTCCCTGACATGGAGGAGCCAGTCCCTGGATGGTGCATTACACTCCCCTTTCTGTGCCCTAATCAGCCATGCTGGCCAGTTCAGTGGGGATGGGCAGGACCATAGCCACACATCCCTCTCAACTCGATTTGTAGTGAATTGCACCCTGGGAGGATTGCAGTGGTGCATGGCATTCTCATAGGTGGAAACATCAAGGAAAGGATCATTGTGCCCTCCTGCAGAGGGCACAATGTGCATCTTTGTAATTAGTGAGTCAGCAGCCTCTGACACCAATTCCCCTCATGGATGTTTCAGCTTTACTTGTGGCACTGTTGTACTGTGTATGCAAGTCTAATTTTGCAGAACCTTTGCCACTAAACTCTTAAATCCATAATGTGCTCCATCATTGGAAATTTTTAAATCAAGATTGAATTAGAGCATGTCTTTCCTGAATTAATTCCTCTTTGGATGTTTTTCTGAAAGTCCCATTGCCTGTGTTACAGACTTCAAATCAATGCTTACATAATGTGATATGGGGGATTGAGAGAGTACATTAAAATATATTTTTTCACTGCTTCTGTGACCCAGTGAGAGAGAACCCTGCTTGCACTTATATCTGCTTTTCCTCCCTTTGATAACTAAAGGATAATGTGGAGATCCTGAAAGAACCTGCCAAGGATTTTTTAGGACACTTTTGGTGCCCAGCTGTTTAAGTTTGTTTAAAATGGATATCAAGCTCATTACTTTTAGGCATCAGTTATCTGTTGCAAAGGTATACAGATGAAGCAAATATGGTATTTCCTGAAGGTTAAGTACATATTTTTGGTAAGAGTCAGAGTTACACTCTGGTGTGCTTTAAACACTGAATTTATCACTGAGGAGGAGGAAGAGAGAGAAAGTGTACTTAAAAAGTCAAAACCCCTCTACATTCAAGCAACCGAATCCAGGAAATAGAAGAGCTATTAGGTGTTCATTCAACTTTGCTAGTAAAAATAATATATACTCTAGCACATATAAATATCATAGGTAACTTCTATTTGAGGAGGTTTAATTGAAAGACCTGCATTTGAATTGCTTCCTGTTTTCTTTGAAGCTTAGTTTTAAAAGAAAGACATTATTATAATTGTGGTTAAATGGCAACATTTTCCAATAGTTACTAGCTGAGAGTACTTAATATTTCTTCATACTTAGAATAGAAAATATCAAGAGTGTCACTACTACTACTACTTCTTCCCCTTTCCCAGCTAACTGAGATTGGGTTGCTGGATCAGTCTTTTCCAGGCTCTCTCCTCATCCACTCCATCCTCCTTTACACCATCTAATCCACTGTTTTCTTGGGCATCCTCTTGATCTCTGCCCATAAACTCTAGTCTCAAATGCCTCCCTAACAGGATTCACTTCATCTACCCTTTGTACATGCCCATGCCATCTCAGTCTCCTCTCTGCAGCTTCTCTCTAAACCACAGACATAGGTCTCACTCCTGATGACCTCATTCTACATGTGATCCAGCAATGTCACCCCTCATTGTCCTCAAGCATCTTAATTCAGTGGCATCAAGCCTTCTCTTGTACCTCTCTTTGGTTGCCCATATCTCTGATCCTTCCAGAATTGCTGGTCTTAGCATGGTTTTGCATAGCTGCCGTTTATCTAGTTTAGGCATCCAGCTGTCATAAATCACTCCACTTGTCCTGTGCCAGACTTTCCCCATGCTCAGCAGCTTTACTTGTAGTCCTAAATCAATTTTCTTCATTTGCAGCTAACCAGTCTCCAAGGTAGTTAAATACAGAAATCTGATTTAGGCACTGGCCATCAGTGTTGATAGCAGCACTACTACTGGTTACTATAATTCTGCCATAGCTTTTAAGGGGGAAATAGATCTAACATAATTGCATTAATATAAGAGAGTCTATCAGCTTGGGAAAATAAGGACAATTTGGAATATGGAAATGAAAGTAAATGAGAGAGGTTTCATTTCCAGACAACATGCAAATGAAGTCTGCAGCCTTCCTAACTTCATTTATAGCTTCACAAGCACTACAAGATTTCACAAGTTTAGTATGTTTCAAAACTCAGGGCAGAGTCTGCAGATTGTAAAATTTTGTCACCCAGAAGAAAGCTGTGCTTACTATGTTCTTGCCAAAGGACAGACCTCCTTGATGAACTCTGGAGAGTGTCGTATTATTTTGTTTAGGTTGGTGATATGCCATGCAGAAGGCCTCCTGCAGGGCTAAAGAAAATATCCCATTTTTTTAAATAACTGACCCTTTTACAGCTTTGACAGGAAAGGGCGTTTCAACCAATCAAAAAGATAATAAACATGCCATACCAATGACTGGACTGTTTTATCTGTAGTATCGTTTTTTTAGATAGTAGCTAAATAACCCATCTTCCCTCCCTTGTTCTCTGACATCTTTCAGTAATCACATGAACTCACCTCACTCTTTCAACATGGTCAGTTTGCTCCTCAACCTGCTGCCCAGGAAATGACATCAAAGTAGGAAGCAGAGGGGTAAACAATTACATCAAGGGACTATTCTTGTTGCTAGACGACTACAAGGACAATAAAAAGGACTCACTGTCTGGGATCAGAGCCCAAGCTAATATTAAATATTTATTATCAGTAATATTTTGGACTTAGAGTACATTTCATCTAAGGGTTTGATAGCAGTTTATATATTTATTAGTAAAACTTCACAACAGCCTGGCAAGGTAGATCAATATTTTTCTTATTTCACAGATGCTAAACTGAGCTATGGAGACTCCAAAGTCACAGAGACAATCAGTGGCTATCAGCAAGAGAGCCTACCAGCCCGGGCTCCCAATCCCCTGCTCTAATCACTAGATGGCAATCCTTCCCTTCCCTTTCATATTCGGGTAGTTACAGCTAGAGTTGGCTCTTCCATCTAACAGAACAAGCAGTAACTTGGAGAACCAAAATATTAAGAACAGAAAAAGATTTGGTAGTTGAGCATACAACTGCAGGCTGGATGAGATAGACAATTAGTGGTTTTCACAGAGAAGAACCTATTGTCACCACAGTCTAATCCTTCTGCAATAGTCTGCCTATATTTGGGATATGGACATAATTGCCTCAGAGTAATGACTACCTCTCAGTACACTTTGGACATGAAGATCTAATTGAGGCTTTATTGTTATTGTTAGTAATGAATTGGATGCACTTAAGAATTTTAAAAAGAAATTTGATATGATGAGCATTTGTTGTAGAGAATAATGTACTTTCTCTACACTGATATGCATTTCTTGTATTAATCACACTAAAATAATTTAGTATCTATAGTACTCATTGCAATGACAATGGAAAACCTATAACATTAATATTTTTATTGGTCTGTTCAGAGATTTATCCCTGTTTCATATCTATATATCTTATACTAGCTAAAACAGATCAATAAAATATTAATTATTTTAAAGGACTCCCACTGTCATTGAAATATGAATTCTATAGGTACTAGGATACTTTAATACAAGAAATGCACACTTGCATAAGTGTGTGCATGTATATCTCTATCTATACACACACATATAGAGATATAGGTAGGTAAACGTACTTTATACTAGTGTGCACTTCATGTGTGTGTATATGTATCTATATAAAATTGGGATACATCCATGAACGGATGAATATATTTAATAGTGTAAGAGTGGAAGAACTGGTGATACATGTAAAACATATTAGAAGGACTTGGTTACTTTTAGGATTAACTGTTAATGAGTATCATGGGATAGCTGTGTTAGTCTGTATCCACAAAAACAACAAGGAGTCCGGTGGCACCTTAAAGACTAACAGATTTATTTGGGCATAAGCTTTCGACAGTTTTGTTAATGAGTACACAGAAAGGATGGAGTTTTAAGGAATTAGCAACTAAAAGAGAAATGTAGGGTGGCCAACCTTTTCTGATCTACGTGCCTAAAGATAAGATGCTAAATCCATATTTAGGCATCCAAATAAAAGAGGCTTGCATCTTTTTCAAAGGTGCAGAATATGCAGAAATCTCATTAAATCAATGGAGGATTCAGGAATCAGTACCTTTCATAATTGAGCAACTTTTTATTTAGATGCCTAAATAATGATTTAGGGGGTCTAAGGTTAGGCACCAGGTTTGAAAATTGTGGTCAGGGTGACTTTCTAGAGGATTGGCTAAAAGAAAGGGTAGAGAAAGAAAAAATATTTTAGCCAGACTTTCCGCCAGTCATTTTTTTCTGATCATATTGTTTCCACAATGTGAGATTAATTTATTACCCATTTATATCAGATCCTCTGTGATGTGCGGGGTTAGTGCTGCGGAGCGTTGTTGCTGCTGCAGTGTTAAGGCTCCTAAGTGCTGCTGTTTCTGGAGCGCCGATGTCAGCTGCACTAGCAGAGAATGCCGCTTACCGATTCACCAGACCTCAATCTTAACCATAAAGACAGCCTACAGACTCGGTTTGGTGGCAAAGTTGCTCAGTCAGGTTTATTGCCGACATAGCACTGTATTAGCACCCCATACGAGCTACTGGTACGTTACCACATAGGAGAGCAAAGTTGCCCATCCTATGACTCCTCCTTTTATGCATCAGTACAAACAAGTTACATATTATGTTCCAGACGTTGTTAGTCACAACCCTTATCCTTGTACCTGCTCGTTCGAACAAAACATCCTTATCCTGTCATCCCATCCTTACCTGAGGGATTGGTGTGTTTACACAATTGCCTGAGAGACCTGTGTGTGTTTTTGTACCATCCTCTCCAGTCAGGAATGTGTTTACTTTGGTGTTGGCTAATACCTAATGTGGTGTTATTTTGCCAAGACCAGGCCCACTCTGGTTCACAGCCTTTGGTTCACACTGTTTGCTATTCCTGGGACTTCAGCAAGGCCTACGGTGTGAAACCTTAAGATATTTGTATGTTGTTACTTCCCATTATTTTCAGATACATTATGTAGCCAGCACATCACTCTGTGTATCAGATACTCAAGAGGAGCTAGCTGGATAGTACTTGCACAAACCAGTGTAGTAATGGCAGTGCAGTGTTGGACTGTCCAGGAGAGAGCATGAGGAGTCTGCCTCCCAGAGCTCTCCACTAGATGGGGAAGCGTGCACATTGCTCCACCGCTTCATGGGGTACTGCACTCTTTGGTACATGGTGGGGAGAGGGGGTAGATAACAGACCCTTGGCTCCACTTCATCCCTGTCCCTATGTGGCTTCATACTCCTCTAGGGGAATTAGGAGGGAGCTGTCCCAGAACCCTTGCCAGCACAGGAGCTGGAATTCTGCCATGTCCTTGCATAGGCCAGCCCAGCACGGAAGACTCCTTGTTGTCTCACTGCACACCATACAAGGATCTAGCCCTTAACTGTGCTTCCAAAATAGTTCCATTTTTTAATAGTGCATTTGTACATAGCCTAATCTCAGACATCCTCACTTAAGTAGCTGAAATGGATTCTGATTAGGACTGTCACTTAATCACGGTTAACTCATGCAATAAACTGAAAAAAATTAATCACAATTTTAAAAATTAATCACGATTAATCACAGTTTTAATCACACTGTTAAACAATAGAATCCCAATTGAAATTTATTAAATATTTTGAATGTTTTTCTACATTTTCAAATATATTGATTTCGATTACAACACAGAATACAAAGTGTTCAGTGCTCACTTTATATTATTATTTTTATTACAAATATTTGCACTGTCAAAATGAAAAACAAAAGAAATACCTGTAATATTTTTCAATTCACCTAATACAAGTACTGTAGTGCAATCTCTTTATTGTTAAAGTGCAACTTACAAATGTAGATTTTTTTGTTACATACCTGCACTCCAAAACAAAACAATGTAAAACTTTAGAGCCTACAAGTCCACTCAGTCCTACTTCTTGTTCAGCCAATCACAAAGACAAACAAGTTTGTTTACATTTATGGGAGATAATGCTGTCAGCTTTTTATTTACAATGTCACCTGAAAGTGAGAACAGGCATTCTCATGGCACTTTTGTAGCCAGCATTGCAAGGTATTTATGTGCCAGATATGCTAAACATTCATATGTCCTTTATGCTTCAGTTACCATTCAAGAGGACATACTTTCATGCTGATGATGCTCGTTTAAAAAAATTATGCATGAATTAAATTTGTGACTCAAATCCTTGGAGAAGAATTGTATGTCTCCTGCTCTGTTTTACCCACATTCTGCTATAGATTTCATGTTATAGCGGTCTCAGATGATGGCCCAGCACAAGTTCATGTTAAGAACATTTTCACTGCAGATTTGACAAAATGCAAAGAAGGTACCTATGTGAGATTTCTAAAGATAACTACAACACTCGACCCAAGGTTTAAGAATCAAAGTGCCTTCCAAAATCTGAGAGGGACGAGGTGTGGAGAATGAGAAATCTTAAAAGAGCAACCACTGAAAGAAAATCAACCTTCTGCTGGTGGTATCTGACTCAGATGATGAAAACAAACATGTATCGATCTGCACTGCTTTGGATAGTTGTCAAGCTGAATCTGTCATCAGCATGGGCACACATACTCTGGAATGGTGTTTGAAGCATGAAGGGACATATGAATCTTTAGCGCATCTGGCACATAAATATCTTGTGATGCCAGCTAGAACACTGCCATACTAATGCCCGTTCTCACTTTCAGGTGACATTGTAAACAAGAAGTGGGCAGCATTGTCACCTGTAAATGTAAACAAACTTGTTTGTCTGAGAAATTGGCTGAACAAGAAGTAGGACTGAGTGGATTTGTAGGCTCTAAAGTTTTACATTGTTTTATTTTTGAATTCAGTTATTTTTTGTACATAAATTTGTACATTTTGTACATAATTTGTAAGTTCAACTTTCATGATAAAGAGATTGCACTATTGTACTAGTATGAGGGGAATTGGAAAAATACTATTTTGTGTTTTTACAGTGCAAATATTTGTAATAAAAAATAAAGATAAAGTGAGCACTGTACACTTTGTATCAGTGGTAGGCAACCTGCAGCCTGCGGGCCTCACGTGGCCCATCAGGGTAATCCGCTGGCAGGCCACGAGCCACAGGGGTGTGCTGGCCACCACTTCCTGTAGCTCCCAATGGCTAGGAACGGCAAACAGCAGCCACTGGGAGCTGCA
This sequence comes from Mauremys reevesii, assembly GCF_016161935.1. Taxonomy (NCBI): domain Eukaryota; kingdom Metazoa; phylum Chordata; order Testudines; family Geoemydidae; genus Mauremys; species Mauremys reevesii. Next base: position 101,614,786 of record NC_052625.1, on the reverse strand, counting down.
GGCAGCCATGCCTGCGGATGGTCAGTGTAAACAAACTGTCTCGCGGCCCACCAGCAGATTACCCTGACAGGCCACGTGCGGCATGCGGGCTGCTGGTTGCCCACCACTGCTTTGTATTCTGGGTTGTAATGTAAATCAATATATTTTTAAATGTAGAAAACATCCAAAATATTTAAATAAATTGTATTCTTCTATTATTTAACAGCACGATTAATCACGATTAATTTTTTTATTCACTTGACAGCCCCAATTCTGATTGCTAAATTCCTATGTTGTCCATGCACAAGGCGTTTCAATCTTGGAAGGGCTGCAGACTGGGTAGCAGAGGAGGCATCATTTCCATGGCCCATCCAGGTCCCAGTGCCTCTGCTGATACTGTTAGCAAAGATGCTAATTGCGATAGCAGTTTTTGTAATCTCTGCTAATTGGCCCAAGATCACCAAGGCACTTTGTGTCGCACTGAACAGCCAGCAGATGGTAATGGTTTTTGGTCACTAATGAATATTTGAACTAATGACTACAGCTGGGCAAATAATTTGTAACAATTTATTCAATACATCTTGACTTCTTTTCCAGATCATAAGTGGTCTATGAACAGATTGTGATTTTTATCAAATGAATGTGGTGGTCAGAATTATTTGCTGATAATTTCACTTGGGTATGTATTAAGCAGAGACCCAACTAGAAGATTTGCACAACCCTTCTCTTCCTCCCAAATTCTTTCCTCCTGTGAATCCTCATTGAGGACTGCAAACAAATAATTATTCATGCCCTAAATTCCTATTGTTTGTTGATTGGGCTTTTGCTGTCTTTACCTTAGGTGTTTGACCATAATTCCCTTCTAGTCATAATTTTAATAGGAGTATAGTTTCTTAGTAATTCGAGTTTATAGCAAACATGATTTGCATGGTGTCCAATATGCTCCAGGATAAAGCTACTTTCTTACCTACCTCACAGAGATATTGTTAGACTAAATTCATCATTGTCTGTAAAGTGCTGTGCAAGCATCTGATAGAAGATCCTATGGGCCTGATCAGCAAACATTGAAGTCAAAAGAAAGATTCCCAGTGACTTTAAGGAAGTTGGATCAGGCCCTAAATTAAGTGGCTTCTCTCTTCCTCCTCTACTATATAAATTCTATTATATGCATAGTGGTTCCTGTGCCCATTGTGTGCAAACAGAACATTTTTTTTTTATCTTGAAGAAAAAGGATTGGCAAAAGCAACAAACAAAACCAGGACTGTGATTAAAAAATCCCCACTCAAACCAGCACTGAAACAACTTAAAAGAAGATCAACGCTACTAGAAATAGCATGAAGAAGAAATTTTAGGACACTTTAATCCTTCAAGGTCATTCTAAAGATAATGACCTAATTAAAGTGTTTTCAATTAATCCAGGACTCACATGGTTTACAAGAAGCTAAATCACAATTCTTTACTTACAAAGGTGAAAGCTAAAGCTTCTAAAAAAATAACAAAAACACCTTATTTTTTAATGTTGATTCAGACACTTTCAAGTGTTCAAATTAGCTAGTGTGCACTCATGATCTTTTGTCACAGGGTGAGGGGGGAAGGTGAAGCCCACATGTCACACAATAAAATGATCACTAGTTTTTTCTGAGAGGTGTTTCTGCTTATTAAATGTTGATATACAGGTGCAGGTAAAAATGACAACCTTACAACTTTTAAAAAACACGAATAGAATGTTTTATCTGTTTCATGAAAACACTGTGATTAAAAAGCTGCTCTCTAAAGATTTAAAAGAGGATAAATTAACATCTGAGTTTTATCTCTAGCACAAAGAGATGAACAAAATTGCTTGTACTCAATTTGTTAGAAACAACATTTTCTTTGAGTAGTTGTCTGTGCCACAGATTTTTCATAAACTCAAATGCATAATGTACATGAACTTATAATGAAGAAATAGGATTAGACAGACAGGTGGCTTCACACAGAAATCAAGTAGGTTTTTGGGAGATATCCCCTTTTGTCCGAAAGACTGATAAGTGGATTATTAATTATAATACTAGGTCTTCAGATGTTTTTAGTTGAAATACAATTATTTCCATAAATTAAAACCAGGGGAGGCAATAGATTCCCCGGAGTTAAAGCTCTAAGCAGAGCACCAGTGCAAAACTTATTTTGACGCTTTTGTTAGTCAAAAACAAACAAGCAGTCCTCATACTCTCCAATGTTACAGTTAATGCTATTTACCAATGAGATTTAACTCTGAAAGTCATGAGAAAATTGAGCACATACTTTTCCATATTAAAAGTCTTTTTAAAAGACTCTTTTAAAATGTTTGCAAGTTGTCTCATGTGTCTTCCTCTATCATCCTGACCAAATACTTTATCTCAGAAAATTTGAAACACATAGATTTTGACATTGGATCCTGCAAGAAGCAGTCTTCTAGAGCAGGGATAGCAAAAAAATTGTTAAATTATTTCTCTTCTCCCTCGGTTTCACGGGACTGTCCTGCTTTCACTCTCCCAAACCACTTCTCCGGGTAGCAGGTCAGTTTGTCTCAGGTCCCCATTTGTGAGCCTCCCCCTCTTCCCCCCCAAATGAAGTGGCATTGAAACCTGGTGCACAGGGTCATAGAGCAACTCAAGTTTGGACCAACTGTCCCTCTGTGTCTATCTAAGGAGGCATAGATGGAGCAAATTTGACAGGCGTTATGAAATGGTGCTGTGTCCCGCTTTAGCCATTTGAAATGTTGGGAGCTATTGTTTAACTGATGAAGAGAGGAAGCTCAGGCTGATGCCACATTAGGACAGGAACCACTGTGCAGCTAAGCAGGCTTGAAGCTCTACTCCAACATTCCCTGGGCCATTTTGTTCTCCCGTCTGCATCTCCACTCTGAGAGCTACTTGAAAGCTCTAAACTGGGTCTCAGGGGACTGCAGTGCAGAGCCTCACTCCCTTAAAGCTTTCTTACAAAGAGGGATGAAGGCAATACTCATCTTGCGCTAATAGAAAAGGAAGGTAAAGTAAGTGGCATTTGTATGGTTCTTCTGTTCCAATGTGCTAATCCACAGACAAGGCACATTTAAATACAATTGATATTGTTGCCTGCTGGGTAGAAATATAATCAAATCCTTCACTGAAGTTGGATGAGATAATTTTCTAGATCATGTGATACTTCTTGCATGCGGTACATGTTCTAATGTATCTGCACTGACCTGAAATATATATTATAATTTCACAGGGTATAAGATATGTAGATTTTCTATGTGCTTACTTGTAACGTGTCTATTCTCACTATGTTTCTGGTGACATGATTGTGTTGGCCGTGTGCTGTTTGAATGGAAACTGTGTCGCTGCTGCTATGTGGAAACTAGAATGTTGCATCTCTGAAATATAGCCCTGGCTGCAGCTGGTTGGTGCTCGTAATAATGGTGAAATCCACGGCAGCATGAGAAACACATGACTTGCTTCCAGCACTTTGTGACCTTTACAACACTATTTTCTTTGCCATACCAACCAGTTATTGCATGGCTCATTCTTGTACTTGGGAATCGGAATACTGCAGAATAGCTATTGAAACTAGACACTCTTACCAATATAAATGGGACCCTTACACTAAGGGGGGCCCATGCCCAAGGAAACCCAGGTATTTCTGTTTTTGAAATATCATTCTGACATGTCACCAGGTAACATGTCTGAGCTGTGATGGTGAGGGAGGTAAGTGGGGGGAATGGCTGCCTTATCAGAGCACCTTCCTGGGAGAAACGTAAGGCTCAGCTTCATTGTCCGCTTTGAAGATTGGACAATGCCTACACTAGGAAAAAAGGTGTACTTTGAACATGCTACAGGTCAAGATAACTCCCTTCCGATGGCTTTACTTGACATGCTAAGACACATTACAACTCCCTCATTCACACTAGGATTTTAACACATCAGTTAACACATGGTAGCTCTCACATCTTTTTTTCCTAATGGAACCAAAGAACTTCCATGGACAAAAAGAAATTGGATGGCAGAGATTAGACATTGAGTAGGGTGGGTCAGTACGAACCAGGAGAATGGGAAAGAGATATGGAGGCTTTCAGTTTTGGTTGATAGCTTTTCAGTAGTTCATGACAGAAAATAGTGGCAATAATCTACTTCCTATTGGATTGGTGTTTGCATCCCATAAAACACCATCAGGATCAGGACCTTCCTTGACAGCGTCCTGAAAGTCAGTGGTTCAGATCTGAAGGTCACATGTGGGGAAAACTTTCACTGCTATGTTGTGTCTGTTCTATGGAGAAAGACTTCAATGCCTATTAATCCAACACCTTTTACACTTCAGTCACATAAAAAATCTTTGGGTATCAAGACCTTCTATTGATTGTCCACAGCAATCCACATGTGCCATGTTGGATTGCTGTTGGATTGTCCACAGCAATCCAACATGGCACATGTGGACTAGTGTTTTAAAGTGTTGTATTACTATAAACAATAGTTTATCAATTTTTCTGTAGTGAGTGTGGGAGTTCTTTTCAGTATCTTTTTAAGATTCTGCTGATTTAGATTTGTTTATTAGACCAGAGCTTTCTGCACGAGTTTGAATTTTTTTTGAAATTTTTTCCTATCCTGAAACGGGACGAAAAGTCAAAATATCTAAAATTTTCACAAACAAATAATCCAGAAAAAAAAATGGATGAGATCAATTGAAACATTTAGTTTCAATAATTTAAAAACATTTTTATTTTTAACTTTTTTAAAATATAAATTAAAATTCCAAAACAAAGTTGTTTCTAATCAATGAAACTTTCAGAGGAAAAATGTATTTAACAGTTTCAAAACTGTTTTTTTAAATTGTCAAATCAGGAGATTTGTTGAAAACAGCCCTTTCTTGCAAACAGTTTTGACAAATTCACATTTTTAAACAAAAAAATATTGTTGGGAAATTCCCAACCAGTTTTATTGTTTATGCTTCAAAAGTATTTGAGAGAAATCAGCTAGCTAATGTTTTGAAAAATCATGTAAATCTCTCTCCTCATTCCATGAGTACCTGCAATTATTTAATTTCTGTCTTGTGGTAATTTTTGTTTTTTGTCTTATTGTTGTAGGCAATGAGAGTTTAGAAGAAAACTATGTCCAGGACAGTAAAATGGGATTTGTCATCAATGCTATATATGCTATGGCACATGGCCTACAAAATATGCATCATTCCCTTTGCCCAGGACATGTTGGGCTGTGTGATGCCATGACACCCATCGATGGTAGCAAACTCTTGGAATTCCTCATAAAGTCTTCGTTCATTGGCGTTTCAGGAGAGGAAATTTGGTTTGATGAAAAGGGAGATGCCCCTGGAAGGTAAGGAGCTAATTCATGTCAGTGAATTAAAGCAAAGAATTGTGTTGCTACAGCTAGAAAAACTAAAGCATGCAGAAACTGTCAGAAATTGGGGTATATGGGTGAACTTAGTCTTGTCAGTGGGTGACAGTAATTCCAGATCCTGGATGATCTATTGATAGCTACAGCTTGTAATGGGACTGGAGTTACAGTAGGATGTGTAACCCTTTCTAGTGTTTCTGGAGAGAGGAGGCCACCTATCTAAGGCCTGGTCTACACTAGGAGTTTGTCGAATTTAGCAGCGTTAATTCGATTTAACCGTGCAACCGTCCACACCAGGAAGCTAATTAGTTCGACCTAGAGGGCTCTTTAGTTCGAATTCGGTACTCCACCCCGACGAGGGGAGTAGCGCTAAATTCGACATGGCCATGTCGAATTAGGCTAGGTGTGGACGGAAATCGACCTTAGTTGCTCCGGGAGCTATCCTACAGTGCACCACTGTGTTGACGCTCTGGACAGCAGTCCGAGCTCAGATGTTCTGACCAGCCATACAGGAAAAGCCCCGGGAAAATTTGAATTCCTTTTCCTGTCTGGCCAGTTTGAATCTCAATTCCTGGTTGGACATCGGGGCGAGCTCAGCAGCACCGTCAACGATGCAGAGCACTCCAGCAGAGGGGTCCATGCAATCCCAGAATAGAAAGAGGGCCCCAGCATGGACTGACCGGGAAGTCTTGGATCTGATCGCTGTGTGGGGCGATGAGTCTGTGCTTTCGGAGCTGCGCTCCAAAAAATGGAATGCAAAGACCTACGAGAAGGTCTCCAAAGCCATGGCACTCAGAGGATACAGCCGGGATGCAACGCAGTGCTGCGTGAAAATCAAGGACCTGAGACAAGGCTACCAAAAAATCAAAGCGGCAAACGGACGCTCCGGAGCCCAGCCCCAGACATGCCGCTTCTACGAGGCACTGCATTCCATTCTCGGTGGGTCTGCCACCACTGCCCCACCAGTGACCGTGGACTCTGAGGATGGGATAGTGTCGACAGGCAGTTTCTCGGCGATGTTCGCGGATGGGGAAGATGAGGAAGGGTTTGTGGAGGACGAGGCAGGCGACAGCGCTTACAATACTGATTTCCCCGACAGCCAGGATCTCTTCATCACCCTCACAGAGATCCCCCACCAACCCTCCCCAGCCTTAACCCGGACTCTGAATCAGGGGAAGGATCAGTCGGTAAGTGCTATAAACATGTAAACATTTATTTTTTGAAAAACAGGAATAAAAACTATATGAAAAGAAGGTCAATGCATATGGGGATAGAACAGAAATCCTCTTGGGAGAGTTCCATGAAGCTCTCGTAGAGGTACTCGAAAAGCCTCCGCAGGAGGTTCCTGGGGAGAGGTGCCTTATTGGGTGCTCCGTGGAAGCACACTCTTCCGCGCCAGGCTATCCTCACGTACAGTGGGAGCATTGCCTCGACGAGCATGGCAGCATAGGGCCCTGGTCTGTGCAGGGTTTCACGCAGCATGCACTCTCTGTCTGTCTTAGTGACCCGCCTCAGGGTGATCTCGCTCGGCGACTGCTGCATCTAATTAGGGGAATTAGTGTAATGTTACTATTGGGATTGCTTCACTTTTCCTTTGCATAACAATAAGCGTCATTTAACAGCCACGTGGTGGAGGCTGCAGAGGGGAAGCATACAGGGATCTTTCCCGGGGACAGCCGCGAGGGGGTGGAACAGGGTCAGAGTTTATGCTTTACGGATTGCCTGCAGCAGGAGGGCACTGCTATACATTAACTTTTAAACAGCCTAAAGTTTACGGCTTACCAGGCCTGGCTGCTACACGGATTCTGCTGTCCTGCCCCGCTTGTCTGATCTCCAGTGCAAGACCCCAGGCAATGAAAGCGAAGGCCGAAAATTCGAACTTGTCCTGAGAGCGCATGAGATAGGTGCCGTGTATGGTCTTGTTCACAGAGACAGACTAGACTGTGTTCAGTGTTCGCAATCATGTATCTTTGCAAGGAAATCACTTCCTTTTTCCCATCACACAGCTGCGGCTGTTTCCCGACCTGCCCCGGCATCCCCCTCACAGAGGCTGGCGCAGATTAGGCGGCGAAAGAAAAAGACTCGGGACGAGATATTCGCTGAACTGATGGCCTGCTCCAGAGCCGAGGCGGCCCAGCAGAGCCAGTGGAGGGAGACCCTCTCTCAGTACCAGCGCTCACACAGCAAACGGGAGGACAGGTGGCGGCAGGAAGACCAGCAGGCGACTCAAACACTGCTTGGCCTAATGAGGGAGCAAACGGACACGCTCCGGCACCTTGTGGATGTTCTGCAGGACCGCAGGCAGGAGGAGAGAGCCCCCCTGCACTGTATCTGCAACCGCCCTCCCCCACCACAAAGTCCTGTCCCCCCCTCACCCAAAATAACAAGAAGGAGGGGCGCTAGGGGCTGTGAAAACTGTCACTCCACCCCAGCAGAGCGCTCATGTACCAAACAGCTCTCATTCCCTAAAGTTTGAGAATTGCTTCCCTTCCTGGCTCACCCAATCCCAAATCCCAGTTTCATCCCCCAACTGTGTAGTTGAGTATTAAAAATAGTTTGCTGTTAATTACTGTTTCCATCATGTTTCTTTGCAGAAGACTTTGTGTGAAGGGGGGGGAGGGGTTTGTTAATTGCATAGGACAGCCACCATTACCAGGGTACAGACATGGGGGCAGGATCAACAGCAGGTCACACACAGAGTGCAGTCACTAGGCACCCGGGTCACTCTGGGAGGTGTCTGCTGCCCCAGGTCAGTCTGGGAGGTGTATGCTGCCCCAGGGTCCTAGCGCCTGGCATCCACAAATGGCAAGGCAGGCTGCCCTTACCATGCCCTTCCACCCTAGCCATGAGCCTCTTCGATGCCCTGAGCCCCAGCCAGAGCCCTCATCCCCCTACACCTACTCACCCTTCCCACACACCCCTCACCCCTTCCTGCAAACCCACCCCTTCCTGCACACCCTCCTGTAACCGTCCTCCTCCCAGAGACCGCTGTAGGAGCAGGAGCCTGTCATTCCTCAAGTGTAGAAGCAGTCTGTACATCACTGCACACCGTACCCACCACAGTCTGCATCCCTGTTTGAACCCTTTAACGCGAATTCATTAGTAAAGAAAACTTTGTTAATTAACAATGTTCCATTAACTTTATTTTTAAACGTCTGTTGGAAGGGGGGAAACCTGGTGAACGGGGTATGTAACTGCTGAAAAAAGTCAACAGTAATTGAAACAGGGGCAGGTTCAGCTTCTCTGTAAAGAAACTGGACAGTCATAGGTTACCCTGCTCTCTGAGGAACCTAGCTTTCAAAGCCTCCCGGATGCCCAGCGCTTCCCGCTGGGCTCTTCTAATCGCACGGGTGTCTGGCTGAGCGTAATCAGCAGCCAGGCGATTTGCCTCAACCTCCCATCCTGCCATAAAGGTCTCCCCCTTGCTCTCACAGAGATTGTGGAGCACACAGCAAGCTGCAATAACAATGGGGATATTGGTTTTGCTGAGATCCGAGCGAGTCAGTAAGCTCCTCCATCTCCCCTTGAGACGTCCGAAAGCACACTCCACCACCATTCTGCACTTGCTCAGCCGGTAGTTGAAGAGCTCCTTGTCACTGTCCAAGGCACCTGTATAGGGCTTCATGAGCCAGGGCATTAGCGGGTAGGCTGGGTCCCCGAGGATCACTGTAGGCATCTCCACATCCCCAACAGTTATTTGGTGGTCCGGGAAGAAACTACCTTCCAGCAGGCGTCTAAACAGACAAGAATTCCTGAAAACACGCGCGTCATGAACCTTGCCCAGCCACCCGACGTAGATGTTGGTAAAACGTCCCCTATGGTCCACCAGTGCTTGCAGCACCATTGTAAAGTAGCCCTTTCTGTTAATATACTGGCTGGCCTGGTGGGCTGGTCCCAGGATTGGGATGTGAGTCCCATCTATAGCCCCACCGCAGTTTGGGAATCCCATCGCGGCGAAGCCATCTATGACAACCTGGACGTTTCCCAGGGTCACTACCTTTGAGAGCAGTAGTTCAATGATTGCGTTGGCTACTTGCATCACAGCAACCCCCACGGTAGATTTGCCCACGCCAGAGTGGTTCGCTACTGACCGGTAGCTATCTGGCGTTGCAAGTTTCCAGAGGGCTATGGCCACTCGCTTCTGCACAGTCAGGGCTGCTCGCATCCGGGTGTCCTGGCGCTTCAGGGCAGGGGACAGCAAGTCACAGAGTTCAAGGAAAGTGCCCTTACGCATCCTGAAGTTTCGCAGCCACTGTGATTCATCCCAGACCTGCAGCACTATGCGGTCCCACCAGTCCGTGCTTGTTTCCCGGGCCCAGAATCGCCGTTCCACAGCATGAACTTGACCCATTGCCACCATGATCTCCGCGGCGCAGGATCCCGTGCTTTGTGAGAGGTCTGTGCCACTCTGACACTTCATGTCCTCACCGCGCTGCCGGAGCCTCCTCACCCGATTTCTCAGCAGCTGACTGTGGAAGAGGTGGACGATAAGGTGCGAGGAGTTGACAACGGCCATAAGTGCAGCGATGATCGCAACGGGCTCCATGCTCGCAGTGCTGTGGCATCCGCGCTGTCACTGACCAGAAAAGTGCACGAACAGAGTTCCCGCCGGCGCTTTCAAGGAGAGAGGGCGGGAGTGACGGTTGAATGATGACAGTTACCCAAAACCACCCTCGACACATTTTTCCCCCAGAAGGCATTGGGGGCTCTACCCAGCATTCCAATGGGAAGCGGGGACTGCGGGAACTGTGGGATAGCTGCCCAGAATGCACCGCTTCCAATGTCGACGCTTGCCCCGTTGGTGTGGACTCACAAAGTCGAATTAGTGTCCTTAGTGTGGATACACAAATTCGAATTCATCAGGTCGAATCCACAAATTCGACCTAAGTTAAATCGAACTACTCTTGTAGTGTAGACATACCCTTACAGAACAACCAGTAAGATGATAAAGTCATTGCGGAGAAACTAAATGGATTCTTTGCTTCAGTCTTCGGCTGAGGATGTTAGGAGGAGATTCCCAAACCTGAGCTGCTTTTGTAGGTGACAAATCTGAGGAACTGTCACAGATTGAAGTATCACTAGAGGAGGGAACTTAGCTAATGTAACGCCAATATTTAAAATGGAAACAATAGTAAAGAATAAAATTGTCAGACACATAGAAAAACATAAACTCTTGAGCAATAGTCAACATGGTTTCTGTAAAGGGAAATCGTGTCTTACTAATCTATTAGAGTTCTTTGAAGCTGTCATGGGATAAAAGGAAGGTCCTTTCATGGATTGAGAACTGATTAAAAGACAGGAACAAAGGGGTAGGAATTAATGGTAAATTCTCAGGAAGAGAGAGTAAGTAGTGTGTGTTGTTCAGTCAAGGGTCAGGACCAATCCTATTCAATTTATTCATAAATGATCTAAGAACTTCAAAAGATCTCACAAAAACTAGTGATTGGCAAAAAAAAATGGCAAATGAAATTTAATGGATAAATGTAAAGTAATGCACATTGGAAAAAAAAAACCAACTATACATACAACAACATGGGGGGGATTTAGCTACACACAAACAAAAAAGATCTTTGGAGTTATCGTGGGATAGTTCTCTGAAGATGTAAAAGATATTCTAGCACTAGAAAAGGTTCAGAAAAGGCTACTAAAATGATTAGGGTTTTAGAGAGGGTCCCCCATGAGGAAGATTAGAAGAGGAGGGACTTCTTCAGTTTGGAAGAGAAGAGAAGAGGGACATGATAGAGGTATATAAAAATCATGAGTGATGTGAGAAAAGTGATAAAGGAAAGAAGTTTTTTATACTATTTTACATAATACAAGGAACTCACCAAATGAAAATAATAAGGTTTAGGTTAAAAAAAAAAAGGAAGTTCGGACTGGATAAATTCATGGTGGCTAAGTCATAAATGGCTATTCTGAGTTTGAGTTACCATTGGGGTTTCAGCCTCAAAACTTTTCTGAGTAATTATAGGATGATTCGGTTGCATGTCTTGTACTGAAGTGTTTCAGCTCGGTGAGTTTGAGCCTGAGTCTCCTCTCACTCACACCAGTGTCTATCAGAAGCTACTTCATTTAGGTCAGTAGAGTAACACAGTTGTTAAGCTGATGTGAGTGGGAGGAGACTAAACTCTGTGTATGTTTGATCAATGGAGTCAAAGAACTGGCACTGTACAAAGAGAGCGCCCTGAATAAATGAGACTTCACAGTTTGGCAGATAGCTTCAGAGAATATCTGCAAGAGCCAATGTCATCATAAAATGTCTTTTAAAAAGTTCTTGCTTCTCTTATTAACACCTTAGGTTATTAAAACTGATATTTGATTTTTCACCTTTTGTTCTTTGTGCTAGTGGGTATATTTAACTCTGCTGGAACAATCAAAAGAGATTGGTCAGTTACTCCCCACCCCAGCCCACCCCATCACCTCATTCATCAGCCCTGTGTTGTGCGTTTTGTCTGGATTTCTTCAGCCAAAGAGACCTGTAGACTAGGCCAGAGTTTAAGAGTTAGGGGCCAGTAATTGCCTTACATACTTACAGTCCATATACCTGGACAAATACAGCTACACCTTAAGACCATTTAGAAACTTAAATTGATGCATAATACAGCTGTCAGTCTATTCCGTAATTCTTCATACTGGAACATACTACACCTGTGCTCTGTAGTTTGTATTGGCTACCAGTTAGTTTTTGGTGTTCATTTAGATCTGCTAGTCCTTACATTGTTTGGGATCTGGTTACCAGAGAGACCACCTCTCTCCTCACACAATGCTGCTGCAGCAGTGAACAGCAGAGGGGCTACAGTTTACAGCCCTCCGTTTAAAAAGGAGAGGGTTTATGACAGGATATTTCCACGAGTGGTTCTGGACTCTGGAACACATTCCCTTCACCCCTTGATCTATTGCAAGGTTCATCTCCCACTTCTTTCCCTTCCTCCCCCCTTTCCCTCCTCCCCCTCCCCCCAGTTTCTATTGGTAGGAGAGGCTTAGAATTTGGATGGATTGGATCAGAGTGGGTTTTCTTTTGCTGATAACTTATATTTTAACGGTTGGGTTGATGAGTATGGACAAGAATATTTTTGGATTTTATCCTTAGTTTTCCAAGTATTTCATACATGTACCAGTGTATATTGCTCACAGGATAGGCAATTTAGATCAATAAATAAAAAGTATCAGACATTTGGATACATCCAGGAATTTAGGCCTATGCAAATTTGCACTTTCAGTGGTGCATACCTGACTTCGAAAATATGTCCCAGTGTTTCTACAGTACAGAGGAAAAGTCCTTGACTTGTGTAGATGAATGTACAGTAGCATTTCATCAATGCCAACGTGTCTCCATACCTTAATGAAATATAAAGCTCCATTCTGTATTCAACACTTTGTCAATTAAATAAAGCAAAGAGCAGTGGAACAGAACAGACTGCCTTTTCTGTGACCTTTTGTTTTACAGGGATAGATGAGGAGACTGTGTCCCTGGGGAAAAAATGAGATTTTAATATTTCCACATATATGGGAACCATTCTCAGACTGTGTTGGAGTAATGTTTTAAAATTTAATAATGTTATTTATTTATAGAACAAGAGAAAACAAACAATATTTACTATTATGTTAGCAAATATTCAGTGGCTGAATTTCCCAGCACATTATCAACTGAGCTCAAAGTAACATCTTAAGCTGTAAAACCCCCAACTTGCGAGCAGCCCACCCAAATTAAGTGAGCTGTCAGTGCATTTCTGGTCATTCAAGCAAAAGGCTTTTCAGCTTTAGTTTGCAGTATTTTTATGTAAATAAATAAATAAACCCCTACGAGACCGAAAAGAACAAGATTCCTGTCTTGAACACTAACATTTATACTATATTTTATTTACAAAATCCTTTAGCTATTGATGCTTGTAAGCCATCACTGATTGTAACTGTAGACGGAGATGATCACATCGTCCATAGTTAAGGTTGCCTAACGCTTTCTATTTCCTTATAACTCTATCCAACTTTATCCACTTGTCTGAAATTTTCCTAGACGTATTTTCTGCCTTACTCTGAATATATTTTTTAAATGGTTTAATGAAAAAGTGTGGGCCATTTCTGACAATGAGCATAGAGAAAAACAGGTTCAACTATTCCTCCTCTCCGCATCCCACCGCCTCTGTCTTTGAAGAGCTCTCATGTTTCCCTGCTTGGCAGCAAATGTTTGAGATCTGACAGGATAGTGGGAGAGTCAAAGAATGCCTTTTGCTGTCTCCCTGGAAAACCACCCAGACTTGGTCAAGTTAAAAGCCTCACTTGGACTTGCTCAGTAGAGATTATTGGGGATTTACTGGTAAAATCTCTGAATATTTCATCTGCAGTGAGTCTGCCATGAGCCTTCAAAATGATAGTCAAAAGCTAGAGCTCCAGAATGGGAAATGGTAGGGGAGTGGCAAGAATGCAGCAGCCCCTCCCTGCTCCTCTCACTTCATCTCCCCTTTGACTCAAGGAAAGGTGCACCTGATTGGGAGCTAGGAAAATAATGGGTTCTAGTCTTAGCATTTCTTAACACCTGACTTTGCAGCCTTAAGATTGTTTTAATGTAGCTTATTGCATGTAATATATTATAATGGGCATAATTCGTGCTGCCATATTTAAGGATGAGATCCAACTTCCTTAATTGCCCTCATTTTTCAATGGCTCACAGCTTTCTCAAATTTCTTTTTGGCTGGAAATTTCTCTGCTTTGTTGCAGCTGGCTGAGATTTTTTTAAAACAAGTCTGAGACAAACATTGATACCAATGTGTGAGTGGAGGGAAACAACTCAACAATACCCCACACCTCATTGCCATGTATTCAGAGCAGAACTTTTGTGCATGCACATATAAAAAAGAAAGGCAAAGAAGAAGAAATAAACTTCCTACCCAATTATCTGTTCACTCAGCTTGTCTGGTAGATCTCATTATGACTAAAACTTCAAGCTCAGTCTTAAAGCTGCAAGCACTGCTAAAACTTTCCACGTGTAAGATTTTGTAAGAGATTTCCGTTTGCATACTGTATACATTGACAGCTGGCTAATAATGACAGCACAAGAGGGATAGTTAAGATGAAACTTAAAAAAAACACATTACATGGTATAAACTAGCATTAATGCAACGTCAGTCAAGACTTAGCACATGCTGAGATAAGATTTAAAGGCAAACCACCTATATAGACTCAAAGTTCTATGAAGGCAATGTGAGCCTTTAATAAGCTTCTGTCTCCTCCCAGAGATTCACATTCCAGTACAGAGTACATGATTATACATCTGTCTAATTCAAGGTCATAATAGGAAGGAAATAACTACTAATGCTCATTTATACTCATGTATATCACATCTACATTATAATGGACCCTGAGGATACTGTTTCATGTAGTACCGCACAGTTTATACACAAAGCTATTGAACATCAGAATTTGTTCCTTTTTCATATTCTCCCTTTATAAGAACAGGGAAGTGGGGAGGAATTGCCTCCTGATTACCTTGAAATGGGTCCCTTTTCTAGACTCCTTTCTAATTAGCAACCAAAGCTCTCATTCTGCAGCAACACAGCTGGACCTCTGTACATGTACAGAGCTGTTCTGAAGTGAGTAGCGCCCCATACATGATCTGCCCACTGTGACGGGCATTCCCAGGGTGCAACCTGGAACTGGGGTACTGCTGAGCCCTCTGTCTCACCAACCTGGGCTCCCACTCACACTGTGATACCGTGACAAGCTGCCGTCCCCTCCAGGTCCTGCACTCACACAAACGTTCACAGGCAGGAACACCCGCAGCTAAGGCCTGGTCTACACTAAGAATGGGGGTCGAAACTAGTACGCAAAATTCAGCAGCGGAATGAGCGGCGTGAATTCGAACTACCCCTTTCGAACTACCTCACAGGCAGACGCGCGGAACCAACCCTCTCCGAACTCCGTCTCTCTTCTCTAACCCTAACAGCCGCCGAGAGGGAGAGAGTCGAACTAGCGCTCGCGGAGAGAATCGCCCGGCGTCAGATCAGAGCCGTTCAACTCGAAAGTCGAACTCACCGCCGCGCGCCGAGACCGCGGGCGGTAGTAGACTGTTACATGAATGCTCTTGCCAGCCACTCATGAACCAACAATAGAGAGGCTCCAGCCAACCCCCCACTGCTCCCTAGCCTTGTACCCTTGAACTATACCATCCTGCCCTGGTCAGAAGCCTGACCACTGTAAGTTTATTACCCAGTCCACTACTTCTACAAAGAAAAGTGGACCTGCACCAGCTTTTGTTAACTGAGCTAAGATTTTTCCAAGCACTTCACTCAAACCACACTGTTTTTAGGTAAAATATATAAAACAGATATATTAACTACAGCAAGACAGATTTTGAGTGATTATAAGTAATAAGTGTATAGATCAAAGTAGATTACCTAAGAAATATGGGAGTGTCAGGGTGTTGCTTTGGGGTACAGAGTGTCACACTCACACGGAGCCCCACTGACTTCAGGGGAGCTCAGTATTGGCAAACGGGTCTGCCCACGCAAATGTAGTTGCAGGATTGGGTCCTACAGAAGCATGGTTGTAATGGATCCAGCTTCTCTGAAAAGTCTCTAGAAAAGACCATATACTGCCAAAGATATGCAAACAAGAAGATAATGAGAGGCAGGCAGATAGAAGTTCGGAGGCTCGTGCACATGGAACTGCAAAGGTATCTGAATTTTTTTAAACCAGCAAACCAGATTTTATTTATTTGAACCTCTGAGGGGAAAAGAAAAAAATTTCGGTGTGATGAGCCCTTTATCCAGAACCAACCACCTATTCCTAACTGTTACCAAGGGCACAGACTCCTGTGTGCCCTTCATTCCCCAGCCTATATACATTAGTAACACTTCAGAATAAAACAAACATTCTCACCTCAATATAAATGTAAAGATTCAATCTGAGAGAACTGAAACAATCACATAGAAAACTAAGGCAGGGACTCTCAGCCTTAGAAAGCAGCACATATTTCTCAATTTACAGTCCAAATCACAATTTCCAGTTGCAGCCTTTTCTCAACCCCCCACCCCCCTTAGATCAAAACACTCCCCCGCCTGCCACCCACAATGATCTGCTTCCCCATCTCTCAAGAGCCAGCCTGTCTGTCTATCCTCACTTGTGGTACCTCCTCCTTGTGCTGCTCTCCTCTGTTCATTCCATCACTCCCGCTTATTTTCCCCCATGAAATTACAGTGGTTAATCATCACTTTGCACAAACTACAGGCAGGGAGAGAAAGCAGGAGCAAAACAATTAGCAATAAAAGACTTTCACACATCAGTCCCAGCACACAGGGATGACAGGGTGTGATGGTGGAGGGTGAAGACGGGTAGCTGAGTGTTTACAGAAGCTGCGTTATTCCTTTATATCAGCCTTGGGAAATTCTGTTCTCTTGCCTTGGGTGGGAAAGTAGATTTTTGTGTCTGGGCTGATACATTTGCCTGACAGTCTTGCAAGGCTATCTTATGTTAATTGTCAAATCTGTTTTTTTGTTTGTTTGGGTTTTTTTTTAAATATAATTTATGTCACTCTTGTTTGTTTAGTTTGAATATATTCATTAGATGATGATTCCAGAATCCATAACACCATAGTGCCCTAATGCAGAGCTAGATTGTGACTAGCCTTAATGTCGCCACACAAGGAAATTAGTGGATGTAAAGATTTCCCCTCGCCTACCGTTGCCCCTTTGTGTGGTCACATTAGGCCTACACAAATCTTACCTCCAGGTGCTGGAGGAACACAAAGGGTACATGCTCCCCACCTGGTCTCGGAGTGAGCAACTGAGGAGAAATGGGAAGTAGGCAGAGCCTGGACTCCCTCTCCCCAGATGTCACTGGAGACTGGATGTCTGCAAGGGAGGTCAATATGTTGCACCCTGAAAAAGGCTTTAGCAAAGGACTTTCCATCCAGAACAAGTGGAGATTGTCTTATGAGGAGCCGTATTCTCCGAGATACACTTCCTTCTGGGACAGCACAGTTAGACACTGCACCTTACTGAGGGTTGTGCATAAAAGGCACAATCTAGCCCTTAGAGGATACCTACCAGTAAATAGTAGAAATTAGTGGTGCCAACTCTGGTGATTTTTATCACAAGTCTCTCAATATTTGGTGGGAATTTTTAAAGCACCAGCCTCTGGAGTCAAGTGATTACATGAGAATTGCAGCTTTCATTTTTATTAAATTAAATTTCTAGCCCTCATCATTGCAGAGAAAAGCTTGAAAATGTGACCCAAATGTAACCCGAAAGGTTCTGAATCAGAAGGCAAAGAAAAGTAACTAAAAAATGTATTACTTTTATAAAACTCGTTATTTTTAAGTCATCCTCATGATTTTGGGGGGTCTGGCTCAGATTTTTGAAATCTTGGGGTTGGCAATATTGAATAATGAAGAAGTTGGTAGCTCCTCAAAGATTTTAGAGTTTTTGGAGCAGAAATCATGAATTAGCTGGTTTCCATGAAGAAGGAGAGTCAACAGATTTAATACTTGTGTCCAGGAGGCTCCACTGTTCTCTCTGCTTTCGCTTCCCAGGTATGACATCATGAATCTGCAGTACATAGAGCCCAACAGTTATGACTATGTACTCATTGGAACCTGGCATGAAGGGGTGTTGAATATTGATGACTTCAGGATTCAGATGAACAAAAGTGGAATGGTCCGGTCAGTGTGCAGTGAACCTTGTTTGAAGGGTCAAATTAAGGTACATCTCAGGAGTTTTTCTCTATATTATGTATCCAGGAAGATCCATATTAATGAGACATGAATAACAGGCCTACATTTTTTTCACCAGGTTTGAGCAAACAGATTGATGAAAGGGTCTGGCTTAGAATTTCTTTACTTTTCAGTTATAATAAGTGTATAAAAAGGCAAGACTATATAAAGACTCATAGATCAACATTTACAAGAAGTCAAAGCCTATTTCTTATGCAAAAATGTACTAGCACATGTGCTTCTGTATCTATACCTTCAAATCAAATACAAATAGAACCTGAAATTTACAAACACCTCTGGAATGGACGTTGTTTGTAACTCTGAAATGTTCCGTAACTCTGAACAAAATGTTATTGTTGTTCTTTCAAAAGTTTACAACTGAACATGGACTTAATACAGCTTTGAAACTTTACTATGAAGAAGAAAACTGCTGCTTTCCCTTTACTTTTTAATAGTTTAAGTTAACAGTACTGTACTGTATTTGCCTTTTTTTCCCCCCCTTGTCTCTGCTGCTGCCTGATTGTGTACTTCTGGTTCCAAATGAAATGTGTGGTTGACTGGTCAGTTCATAACTCTGGTGTTCGGAACTCTGAGGTTCTAGTGTACCCAATCTATGCAAATACTAGCTTGTGAGTGTACTTTTGGGGGTTTATACTTATTGAAAATTCGACAGTTATTTAGACAGTTCTAGTGCTATAGAATTAGAATCAAATTTCAGCTTGTGCCACTGCTGTAAAATGTAACAATAAGAACAACATGATTATTTTTGTCATTACCCAGTACTTATTATAACTGCAGTTCTCTTGGGGGGCTGATTTTTAAAGTGGTATGCACTGCAGGAGTAAAATTTTTGTCCTGTCAACAGCACCTGAAAGAAAAAAAGATGTTTATCTGTTTGTACCCTATGCTTACCGCAGGAGATGTAGAGAAACAAATGAAATCTCTATCTGTTTACCAAATAATAGCACTCATATCCAGCTACAGGTAATTTGCCACCTGCCATGTCCAGGTGGCATAAAGACAAATTGAAGCAGCATCACAATAATGTGGGCACAGTTAGTTTACAAGGGCAAGATGCTCCCATTGAGGAAAACCACCCTCCCAAAACAGCTTCCCATTTCTAATTAAATTCAAAATGTGTAAATAAGTACACTTGCCTTCTTCCTTCCAACCTGGCTTCATAAAACATACAAAATGTTTGGAGGGACAGCGTCAACATTCACTGACCTCTAAAGATACTATCCATCCCTAAAGAAGAGTTTTGAGAATTATACAGTGTGTCCATGTATATATGTGTGTATGTGTATATGAATACACACACACGCACGCACACACACAGCTTGATCCAGCTCCCACTGAAGTCAGTTGGACTCTCTCTCTCCATAGATTGCAAAAAGAACTGAAGTTTCTGTACAAAACTCAATAAAAACCAACATTTTGCATTTTGCAGCTCTGCATGTGGATGATAGGGAAGATCCTGGAGGAGGGGTAAACTGAGTAAAAGTCTGCTGCAGAGTACTTTGGCCAGCAATATCCACAACTCATTCTTTCCGTTCCCATGTCACCTGGATTGTATTTAATCTGCAACTGCATGTTTGCCGCCACACATTATATGCCCTAGGATCAGTTTGCAGATTCACCTATCCCTCAAATCAAACTTCTTTGGAAGTTTAATTTAAAATATAACACTTTCTGGGTGTGTGTATATTTTCTTATTGAAACTAAGAAAGGAAGCAGAAATTCCGATGCACCGCAAGAGAAGCTGCTTTCATATTTCTAACCTAGCAGAAGTGACACTGGAAACATCCTGAGAAAGCTTATTCTTGTGAGAGTTCAAGCACAGGTTTTAGCCCAAAGGGGTACAAATAGGTCTCCAGCTTTGAATATTCATCCACCCTTAGAAACTTCCCATCACCAGTGCTCAGACTGCACTGTTTTACAACACTGTAGGTAGTGCCGGCCTGCTGTAGAGACTCATGTGCCGTCTTAGAAAGGATCCTGTCTGAGGGTATTTTTTGTGTTGCAGGTTATAAGGAAAGGGGAAGTGAGCTGCTGCTGGATTTGCACCCCTTGCAAGGAAAATGAATTTGTGCAGGACGAGTTCACGTGCAAAGCCTGTGACTTGGGCTGGTGGCCTAATGCTGATCTGACAGGTAGGGAAATCGCCCTGGCATACACATTCTCACTTAACAGCCTGCAGCAAGACAAGTGTGTGGTTGTGTATAAGGAGTAAGCCAGAATATTAAAAGGACATTTTAAACACAAAAAGACCTGTAAAATGTAGATCTCTCCATGGGTGCAACCTCTGGCTCTACTCTGTACAGTGTGAGGAAGAAGGGCCAGGTGAGTATTAATGTATGCTCACAAATATTTACAGGGGAAAATGACACATTCTATCACTGTCACACAAGTTCAGTTAACATGAACGTTGATAAAACTGCCAACATTATTAATTAATTAATTACAGTACAATCATTGCTGTTTTTTTACCAGTGATATTGCAGGAGCCAAGTGCACCAGCTGATTTACTTGACATCATGTCAGTTCATTCCAGCTTACAACATGGAGCATCCTATCAGGGATTTGTGGCTGTTTTGCAAAACTTCCATGTCTTTCCCCACATTTCCACAGGAGTATCCCCAGGCACAGCAGATGCAGAGCACCATCCCACCCCAACCCTGCCTCCACGGGAGTCCTCAGCACACGGGAAATGTCAGGGAAGTTCTGGGGAGTGATGGTGTTGGGATGGGATGTGGCTAGAGCATGTCTCCACCATGGCTACTCTACTGCTGGATTACAAGTTAGGGCAGTCCTCTGGGCTATTCTAATCTGTGCTGGTGGGTGAGTTAGCTGCCATCTGGTGGCTGGTGAGATGCAAGCACCTGTCCGAGACATCTGTTCCTGGGCTGGGCTCTGCAGTGGTGAATCAGGCCCACCAACTCTAAAATTTAGGGGTCAAGGTGGATAGTCAGCTGAACATGAGCTTCCAGTGTGATGCAGTGGCCAAAAGAACTAATGCGATCCTGGGAGGCATAAATAGGGGAATCTCGAGCAGGAGTAGAGAGATTATTTTACCTTTGTTTTTTGCAATAGTGAGACCACTGCTGGAATACTGAGTCAGTTTCTGGTGCGCACAGTTGAAGGATGTTGATAAATTGGAGAAAGCTCAGAGAAGAGCCCCAAGAATGATTAAAGGATTAGAAAACATGCCTTATAGTGTTAGACTCTAGGAGCTCAATCTATTTAGCTTAACAAAGAGACAGTTAAGGGGTGACTTGATTACAGTCTGTAAGTATCTATATCGGGAATAAATATTTAATAATGGGCTCTTCAGTCTACCAGAGAAAGACATAACCTGATCCAGTGGCTGGAAACTGAAGCTACACAAATTCAGACTTGAAATAAGGCATAATTTTTTTAAAGTGAGGGTAATTAACCACTGGAATAATCTACCAGGGGTTCTTGTGGATTCTCCATCACTGGCCCTTTTTAGATCAAGATCGGATGTTTTTCTAAAAAATATGCTCTAGACAATATTTTGGGCAAGTTCTATGGCCTGTGTTATACAGGAGGTCAGACAAGATGATAAAAATGGCCCCTTGTGACATTGAGATCTGTGAATTTATGGGCGACCAGATTCATCAGGATATTCACACTGATTTAGCCACCTCAGCAATACAAAGCAGCTGTAACCCTGACTAGCTGGCTAGTTAAACTGGATTTGCAATTGCTTTGGATTGCTGACACTTCACCGAGCGGCCAGAGTCTATTAGTGCCCCTGCCCTTCTGCTAAATGTCTTCTCTTTGTGTATTGAGCAACAGGATGATATTTTTACAGGGTAAGAAAATACATTGATCACAGAGTGAGGAAATAAAGTGGTATGTGCTGGAACATAGTCATATTTCTGGCCTTTAATAAAACTTTCTGGCAACAAGATGTCACCAGTGGTCTTCATGCATGGGTCAGAGTACTGTTTACCTGGTTGCTGAAAATACATTTCCAAGAGATGTTGCATTATGCAATATAATAGAGCAAGGCTTGGGGGTTTTTTTGTTTGATTTTTTTTTTTGTAGTGTGGGGAATTGATGATCTACCCAGCTAAAATAATTTTTTAAAATGGTAATGACCTAGAAAACTTGATCTACTTTTTTCTAGTTTGTGCAGTGCAAAAACAGGAACTTCTCAGTAAAGAAGCAAAGCAAGGGCATTGTGAAGGATCAGTATGCACTCAGGTGAAAGCCAGTGCTACCAGCTGCTCAAAATAGATCCTAAGGGAGAATCTCAAAATGACAACCACTGCCAAAAACGGGTTAAGAAAAGGTCTCCATTATCAGTGCTGCAAAAACCTCAGAGACTGTTGCAATCTGCTGATGGCTTTTTCACTGCAGTGTAGCAGGTCATTTTGTGTTTTTTGTTTGCTGTCTGTGGGGATTCCATCTCTACAAGAAGATTTGATTTTAAAACAACAGCAGCCAAACTACAATGCAACCACCTAATGTTGTCCCAGAGAACATGTGGTACAAAAAATATAAACCAAAATGGCAGCCAGCATCACTAGCAATTTCTTCCTGTTCAGTTGAGATATTTTTTTTAAAAAACCTTACTGCTGTTTTCTTGAAATGCAATAAATAAGTGAAAACCTATTCACTTGTCAACCCATCCTATATAAAAAGTCATTTGATTTAACTAAATTCTGGCATGTAGTGCTTATTTTAACCACTTAAGATGGAATGCTCTTTCCTTGCAAGCATTGCTCCCATCAAATGTGCTTTTTTAAATCTTGGTTTTTTTCTGTTGTATTTACACTTCACCAATCACCATGTAAGCTAGGCACAGATATTATCATATTGCATTCAAGATTACTTTTTCCATTCCCTTTAAATCTTAGATGATACAAATATGTATGGTTCTCGGCTGCTTCCCTCACAGAAGGAGGTTCTGAAATCCTCCCTTTCTTTTAAAGTTCCCCAAATGTCTAGTATATTATTTCCTTAGACATATTTCTCAAGGTCCCTGTTATCCCACTTCAAAGGCTGAATAACTCTGGTGTTCAGCATTGGTTAACGACTTTCTTTCTTTCTTTTTTTTTTTTTTTTTTTTTAACTGTCAAATGGTTTACAGAAAATCTCCTCACCTGCAAGTTTGCCCAGTAGAATAGAAGTCACAGGACAGGGAGAATTTCTCACTGTGAACTATATAAACAGTATTTTTTCTCAAATTAATTAAAATCAATATTTTGGGGCCTTTTGCTGGGAACCTCCTTTTGACAAGTGATATCATTTATCTTATTAGAATTTATGGAAAGGGAACAAATGTCAGAGCTAGAAAGTCCAGGTTCTTCCACCTTTAATTAAGCAATAAAACAAGAAAGGACAAGGAGTTTTATGGGGCTATTACAATATTCATCGTAAAGGTCTTATGCCTTCAGTTGCCTGAGACATGTATTAATGATCTCAGGAAACACCTCTGTAGTATATTGTTGGTCTTATAATATGAATATCATTAAAAAAAAATAAAAAATCAATTAGCCTTCTGTCCTGAGAAATGGTTCATAGTTCACTGCATATCTTTTCTGTCTGTCTTTGTCTTGCTTTACACAGCTTCCCTAGCCCCATGTCCCTCTCATTCAGATGCCAGTCAAAGCACTCCACTAATGTGAGCAGTTCATGGCTGGGGATGGGTGTTGTGGAATGTAGTCAGCCCACACAGAGCATGTTGTGGCTCTTAGGGCTTGTCTGAACATAGAAATTGCACCAGTGTTTCTAAACAGGTTTCTGTGTCTTATAGACTTAAAGCTGTGTGTGCGTTTAAATGCTATGTTGAACCGGGGCTGAGGCATTGAATATGTTACCTATGCTGGAGGAATGAGAATGTGGCTTAGTGTTACTAAATCTAGATTACACATTACATATTAACTCTTCTAGTGCCCATAACAGTGCTGCAGTACTGGCATACCAATCAAGAAAGGAGCTTTGTTTAATATTAATCAAAATGCTCAGTTGCTTCTCACAGTTAATCTATTATAAAAGCAAAATGGTAGCTGATTCTACTTCTGTTTCTCAGTGCTGTTGTGGCTATTGGCAACGGGCTTCCAGGTCTAATTAAAATCTTTATTTTCAATTACATTTCACCCTGAATACGTGGCGAGAAGTGCTCCTCACCTCACCACATGAGCTTTGAGTACATTTGCTTTTCTTTTAAACCAGCTCCTCCAGCTGCAAAAATTAGCATTGCCATTGCTGCTGTTATAGGCAGTGCAGATAGTGCCACCTGTGTTTAAGGCTGCCCAATGCTTTCTACTATAAACCCCTCTTTTCATTTGCTTATCAATTAGCCAACTTTAACTATTCAGGCTGAAATTGTCCATGCCACGTGTCTGCCTCAGACTGAATTTTTTTGCTTTGGTCTGTATTTTTTTGGAAAATTTCAGCAAATACGGTGCAGCTGTTTTTCAAAATGAGGTTAGGGAAAATATGTTGGTTTGGCCATGTTAAAAAATGCTTACATCTGTTTCAGTGAGGACCCCCCCCCCACACACACACACACACACTATGGAGCAGGGACTTGAAATTTGGTAGCGGTGGCATCTGATACCTTTTCCCATCCAACTAAATTTGATCACATTATGAGTCTCTGGAAATCTCAGTGCGCACATGCTCAGTAGAGACCTCTCTGAAGATTCCATCTGTACTGAACATGCTCCATCCTAGGGCTTCAGGGGTTGAGAGGGACTT
Organism: Mauremys reevesii; assembly: GCF_016161935.1. NCBI lineage: Eukaryota > Metazoa > Chordata > Testudines > Geoemydidae > Mauremys > Mauremys reevesii. The sequence continues at coordinate 101,590,021 of NC_052625.1, read as the reverse complement.
TTCTGACAATTGGTCTTCACAGCACCCAGGGCCAGTGCAGTGCTAGACACCAAAACTGAGAGCAGCCAGGCTATCTCTCCTGTGCTGTCAATGCTACCTTTGCTGGTCCCCAAGCAGGGAGGAGGAGAAAGAGAAACAACTCAACTTGATTGTACAGCTGTTGAGGAGTGAGAGCACAACTTGGATGACAGGGTCAGGGTGCAAGTGGGATTAGGATGAGGAGCCAGGTTGTATGGAGGGAGGCACTGGGATGTGAAGCTTGAGGGGAGGATTAGGGACTGGGACAAAGAGTGGGAGTGGGCCGAGGAATTGGAACATGGACACAGATCTGAATGAGGTGGGGGCGAGCAAAAGATGGTTAAGAGGAATTGAGGTGGACAGGGAGGACTGGGACTGGAAAGAAGACAGGCTGGAGGGTCTAGGTTGTCAAAATGAAGGTTGCCTGCTGTAATTCTGGCACTTCCTGTCTTTTGAGTGTTTGACTTTGCAGCCTTAACATTCTTTTAATTACTTGTAGTTTTTAGTATGTAATTTAGAGAGTGGTAGCACCTAGAGGCCAACTAGGTCAGTAGCCACAAAGTTTCCTTTAACTCTGGCTTGTGAAAATCCTATCCAAAGTAAGCCCCATTTATTACAGCTACTTCTTTTTTACTAGGAGTAGGTGATATCCTTCATACCTATTTTCAAATACACACACACACATTGTGGATTTGACTGTAATGGCATTGAATTCATGTTATAGTTAGAGGAGAATGTGTGAAGGAGCAGAAAGAGAAAAAATCTAATGAAAATATAGACAGGAAATGGAGCAAATATCTGGAAAAGGGTAAATAGACAAACGATAAGACAAACATTTTAATGAAAATGTGCATATATGTCATACATATATGTATATATACACACACACATACATGGTTACATATCTATCTATCTATCTATCTATTATATAGGGATACTCAGTTGTTCTAGTCTAGCTTTTAGCGGGGTTTCTATCCCAAATAAATAGGCTTGCCTTTATTTTTTCTTATAAAATCTTATAAAATCACCCCTAGAAAAATACATGAGTTTAAATTACATTAGTTTTGCAAACACACAAAATAGTTTGCAAAGTTTGAAAGCCTTGAACTTCCCATGAGATCTTCCGATCCCTGCCCAAAACTGTTGATAACCAGCACCTCACTGTTGTTTTAGTTAGGGTGAGGGTGCTGGTCTTAGCAGCAAGGACTTGATCACAACTCAGCCTCTGAATTGTTCTGTTCCCCTTGGAAAGTCACTTAAACAAAAATTGTAAAATGACTCCACTATTTCTGGAGTTTGTTTTTGGGTGCCCAGTGCAATAAGGACACCTCAAATTAATGAATGCTCTTTAATGTATTTAATCTTAAACTTTCTGTTCTTTAGTTTAGTCATCTGTAAAATGAGTGAAATAATCCATTCCACACTGGTTTACACTGATGTTTGTACTTTAGTTTGGGATTCAGAAAAGTAGTTTATCCTTCTAGCAGATCCCCTTCTAACACTTTGTTTCTTTTCTGTACACTGCAGGCTGCGAACCCATCACTGTAAAGTATCTCCAGTGGAGCAATATAGAGTCTATTGTGGCTGTGGTCTTCTCCTGCCTGGGGATTCTGGTCACCATGTTTGTCACCCTTATCTTTGTGCTCTACAGGGACACCCCTGTTGTCAAATCCTCCAGCCGGGAGCTCTGCTACATTATACTTGCTGGCATCTTTATGGGTTATATCTGCCCTTTCACCCTTATAGCTAAGCCCACCGTCACTTCCTGCTACTTCCAGCGCCTTCTGGTGGGACTCTCCTCTGCCATGTGCTACTCTGCCCTTGTGACCAAAACCAACCGCATTGCACGCATCCTGGCAGGGAGCAAGAAGAAGATTTGCACCCGCAAGCCACACTTCATGAGTGCTTGGGCACAGGTGGTCATCGCCTCCATTTTGATCAGTGTGCAGCTGACGCTGGTAGTCACACTGATCATCATGGAGCCCCCTATGCCTATTCTCTCCTACCCCAGCATCAAGGAAGTCTTCCTGATCTGCAACACCAGCAACCTGGGTGTGGTGGCCCCAGTGGGCTACAATGGACTCCTTATTATGAGCTGCACTTATTATGCCTTCAAGACTCGCAATGTGCCCGCCAATTTTAATGAGGCCAAGTACATTGCCTTCACCATGTACACCACCTGTATCATCTGGCTGGCTTTTGTGCCTATTTATTTCGGGAGCAACTACAAGATCATCACCACCTGCTTTGCAGTGAGCCTCAGTGTGACAGTGGCCCTGGGGTGCATGTTCACTCCCAAGATGTACATCATCATCGCCAAGCCTGAGAGGAATGTCCGCAGTGCCTTCACCACCTCGGATGTGGTGCGTATGCACGTTGGGGATGGCAAGGCTCCTTGTAGGTCCAACACATTCCTCAGCATATTCCGAAGAAAGAAGCCAGGTGCTGGAAATCCAAAGTGAGTAATTGATTGTGTGTAGTACGTGTCTGTCTGTCTCTTTCTCCTGTTCTCTTTCGACCTACAGTAGATTGCTGTATTTGTAATAAGGTATGTAATGCTATTTCATCGTGTCTGTGGTAATGAGGGTAGGGCTGGGATAGATCTAGAATAGTCACCTACCCTCTCAGGTTCTCTCTTGCATTCTGAAGGTAGCTTTGTAGGTAATTCCCTTTTGGTGCAGGTCATTCTGCAGCAGAGTAACCAAAGCTCCCTCTTTCAGCTTCTCGTCTTTCAGTGTGTACCCGTTTGAAGTGCACTGTATTATTGCCCAAACTGAGGTGCAAGTGTATTCCCACTCCCCCGAAAAGTGGACCAGAAATCTGTGGGTGACTGATTATCAATCACACATATCTGTCAAATGGCCACTGGAATCTGTATGTGAAAGTACAGGGTCTTCCATTCATTCATAGGGTAGCCTTTTGTGAAACTCTGTTCATGATTGTCATCAAACTGCACCCCTCCATATTGTGTGCATTTTATTTAATTGGCAGGATTGTGAGCAATATTTTTTTAATAATTGGCACTGTTAGTTTGAGTAGTCCTTGTTCCCAGTGGTAGAGTTTGCCTCAAAGAGTCACAAGGATTGAATGATCATGATGACAGTTCTGCATTTATCACCTGTTTGAATATATTCTTCTCACTAATAATGGAAAATAACTAAGCTACAGGACAGAAAAAGAGAGAGAGAGAGAGAACTGTCATTTCAAGCAACGACTCCCTGTGACCAGCTGTCTGAACACTAGCATACTTTGTTTTCCTATTTCTTTAATAGCACCATAGGTCTGTAAAGAGGCATCACAGTACTAGACACAAGCTTAGAGTACTGGTGTTGGAGTTGTGATCAAAATGTAAAAAAACAGGAACCAAAGGAGGTGGAGTCCACATTTCAGAGCTTTTTAATAGCATCAAAATTCAGTTAAGTTCAATCCATTTGTCTATACTGAACCATCAATAAGTTCGTTGAAGTTCTCCATGCTGGTTTCACTTTACTTTGCACAGGAACCGCTTTCATATCTCTCTGAGATGCAAGGGGGATACAACTAAGATGACATAAAACTCCTGCTGTGATCAATTTTGATTTCATACTACATTACTCTTTAATTTATCAGAAGGTGGGGGGTAAAATAAAGGGCAAACATAAACAGTGGGAATACACAACTCAAATCAAGGAGGAAGCAATGGGAGTACACACACCGAGTCCTAAGCTGATGCAAAGAAAGAACTATGAATAGCAGTCAATTTTTGAGAGACCATCTTTGAGTGAAATATGTTCTGGATTGTAATATAGTATCAAAATATTGACCATGGTAAGTCATAGACTTGTGTTCCTTGAAGGTAGGTAGATATGGCGATCCAGCTCTCACCAATTCAGTGGAAGATATATCGGGCCTTAGATCTCTCCAAGAGAACAGTATATTTCATTTGTTGGCTCTACTATCTAATCTTTGGCTCAGGCTGCCAGAAGAGGACTATTGTGTGTTTTGCACCATGAACAAGATTGGCCATTTAGTTCTTTGTTGTGCTTAGTTGACTTTTTTCCTAGTTTAATAGAATAGAATCTTTGAATCTGCTGAGGCTTTATCTGTTTTAAAGGATGGGAGAAGAAATTTATTTTGAACAGAATTATAGTCACAGTTTATAAAATAAATTTAGAACAAAGCATATAATACAAGAACATTTCTCCTCATTAGAAAACAGCTTTCTGAACTGCATTTGTACCTTATAAAAATGATAGAAAACTCAGCTAAGCTCTACCAATTTTATTTGTTGCATATGTTTTAATAAGTATCTCTTGACATTTAGTTCCTTTCTACCCAGCATGTGTTTAGTTGTATGGAACAAAAAGTCTTCAGAGCACTTTTAAACTGTGTTCTGAACTAAATGTTCATTAGTCAGTTAATATGCCTTCTGTATTTTGTGTGTAGTCAGGTTTCTGGATTTTTTACATGCCAGAATTCAACCTCTTGATTGGCTACTGTTGTCTGCTTCATTTATGTTAGCACAGAAGTGGGAGCATTACAGGCTTGCTTGCTGAGAGAGAAACTTCTACAGACCTCTGTCTCCAAATACAGGACATAGTAGCATTGCATACAAGAAGAAGGTTTTTGATAGCGAGACGATGGGGCATCGTAGATGGTAGCCTCAGGATTATGAAGGCTGCTCAAGCCCCCAGTAGGATTCATTTTCAAAGCTTGCAGGGACAGTGGGGAGAAGATGTAGGCCAGGGGTAGGCAACCTATGGCACTAGTGCCGAAGGCAGCACGCGAGCTGATTTTCAGTAGCACTCACACTACCCGGGTCCTGGCCACCGGTCCAGGGGGCTCTGCATTTTAATTTAATTTTAAAGGAAGCTTCTAAAACATTTTAGAAACCTTATTTACTTTACATACAACAATAGTTTAATTATATATTATAGACTTATAGAAAGAGACCTTCTAAAAACGTTAAAATGTATTACTGGCACACGAAACCTTAAATTAGAGTGAATACATGAAGACTCAGCACAGCACTTCTGAAAGGTTGCCGACCCCTGATGTAGGCAGACAGTGGGACTGATGAAATGGAAGAAGCTGAATTTGCTGGAGGCTTTGAATCTGAAATCTAGCTTGAATGTGAGAAAAAATGTTTGAAATATAAATGCAGTCTATAAGCATATTTAATGCCCAAAGGAATAGCACTCTGGCTTCCTTCCAGCTCTTCTCCTTGGCTTTTCCAGTTTCAGGATTTATTTTCAGCTTTTCCTCTCTTTGCTTTGGTGTGCAGACCCTTTTCTATTCATCACGTTACTCTGCTTCTTGATACTGTAAATGCCTTTTTTTGGAGGCCATGCTTGCTGCTTATAAATGGTGAGCAGCACTCTTTCTGAGGGGCTTTTATCCCAGTTTCTTTCCACTGTCTTTCCTCTTGTTTACTTGTTGTCTCCCCTCTTCCCCATTTGTTTGCAGCCTTCTGATTTTTCTCATTGTCTCTTCCTGCTACTAATCCAATCAGTTCCAATTCCCTTACACCTCTTAGGGTTTGTCCACACACAGAATTTGCACTGGTTAATTTAAATTGATTTTAAAATAATTTAGTCAAATTGATGCTTTACCTTTGGACATTCTTATGTTGGTGTAAAACTGGTTATAATTTACAGGTGTGAGTTAAACTGATATAAGCCAGGTTAAACCAAGGTTTCCACACCATGTAGGGGAAAACATCAATGACAACCAGATGTCACAGCTGAATTGAGCTCTGCAGGGCAAATTGCATAGTAATGATCTTCATCTTCTTCATCAAAAAAGAAAGGCATATTGCCTTTCCTAATTTCAGCTGTGCTGTCTGCTTCATAGAATCATAGAATATGATAGGGACCTCAGGAGGGTCATCTAGCCCAACCCCCTGCTCAAAGCAGGACCAATCCCCAACTAAATCATCCCAGCCAGGGCTTTGTCAAGCCTGACCTTAAAAACTTCTAAGGAAGGAGATTCCACCACCTCTCTAGTTAACCCATTCCAGTGCTTCATCACCCTCCTAGTAAAAAAGTTTTTCCTAATATCCAACCTAAACCTCCCCCACTGCAACTTGAGACCATTACTCCTTTTTCTGTCATCTGGTACCACTGAGAACAGTCTAGATCCATCCTCTTTGGAAACCCCTTTCAGGTAGTTGAAAGCAGCTATCAAATCCCCCCTCATTCTTCTCTTCTGCAGACTAAACAATCCCAGTTCCCTCAGCCTCTCCTCATAACTCATGTGCTCCAGCCCCCCAATCATTTTTGTTGCCCTCCGCTGGACTCTTTCCAATTTTTCCACATCCTTCTTGTAGTATGGGGCCCAGAACTGGACATAGTACTCTAGATGAGGCCTCACCAATGCAGAATAGAGGGGAATGATCATGTCCCTTGATCTGCTGGCAATGCTCCTACTTAATACAGTCCAAAATGCCGTTAGCCTTCTTGGCAACAAGGGCACACTGTTGACTCATATCCAACTTCTCGTCTATTGTAACCCCTAGGTCCTTTTCTGCAGAACTGCTGCCTAGCCACTCGGTCCCTAGTCTGTAGCAGTGCATGGGATTCTTCCGTCCTAAGTGCAGGACTCTGCACTTGTCCTTGTTGAACCTCATCAGATTTATTTTGGCCTAATCCTCTAATTTGTCTAGGTCCCTCTGTTTCCTATCTCTACCCTCCAACATATCTACCACTCCTCCCAGTTTAGTGTCATCTGCAAACTTGCTGAGGGTGCAGTCCACACCATCCTCCAGATCATTAATGAAGATATTGAACAAAACCGGCCCCAGGACTGACCCTTGGGGCACTCCGCTTGATACCAGCTTCCAACTAGACATGGAGTCATTGATCCCTACCTGGCAAGCCCGATGATTTAGCCAGCTTTCTATCCACCTTAGAGTCCATTCATCCAGCCCATACTTCTTTAACTTGCTGACAAGAATACTGTGGGAGACCATATCAAAAGCTTTGCTAAAGTCAAGGAATAACATGTCCACTGCTTTCCCCTCATCCACAGAGCCAGTTACTTCGTCATAGAAGGCAATTAGGTTAGTCAGGCATGACTTGCCCTTGGTGAATCCATGCTGACTGTTCCTGATCACTTTCCTTTCCTCTAAGTGCTTCAGAATTGATTCCTTGAGGACCTGCTGCATGATTTTTCCAGGGACTGAGTGAAGCTGACTGGCCTGTAGTTCCCTGGATCCTTCGCCTACACTTTTTTAAAGATGGGCACGACATTAGCCTTTTTCCAGTCATCTGGGACCTCCCCCAATCACCAGGAGTTTTCAAAGATAATGGCCAATGGCTCTGCAATCACATCCGCTAACTCCTTTAGCATCCTCAGATGCAGTGCCTCTGGCCCCATGAACTTGTGCTGGTCCAGCTTTTCTAAATAGTCCTGAACCACTTCTTTCTCCACAGAAGGCTGGTCACCTCCTCTCCATGCTGTGCTGCCCAGTGCAGCAGTCTGAGAGCTGACCTTGTTCATGAGCACAGAGGCAAAAAAAGCATTGAGTACATTAGTTTTTTCCACATCCTTTGTCACTAGGTTGCCTCCATCATTCAGTAAGGGGCTACACTTTCCTTGACTTTCTTCTTGTTGCTAGCATACCTGAAGAAACCCTTCTTGTTACTCTTAACATCTCTTGCTAGCTGCAACTCCAAGTGTTATTTGGCCTTCCTGATTTCACTCCTGCATAGCTGAGCAATGTTTTTATACTCCTCCCTGGTAATTTGTCCAATCTTCCACTTCTTGTAAGCTTCTTTTTTGTGTTTAAGATCAGCAAGGTTTTCACTGTTAAGCCAAGCTGGCTGCCTGCCACATTTACTATTCTTTCTACACATCAGGATGATTTGTTCCTGCAACCTCAGTAAGGATTTTTTTAAATACAGCCAGCTCTCCTGGACTCCTTTCCCCCTCATGTTATTCTCCCAGGGGATCCTGCCCATCAGTTCCCTGAGGGAGTCAAAGTCTGCTTTTCTAAAGTCCACAGGGGCGGCTCCAGGCCCCAGCTTGCCAAGCGCGTGCTTGGGGCAGCAAGCCGTGGGGGGCGCTCTGCCGGTACTGCGAGGGCAGCAGGCAGGCTGCCCTCGGTGGCTTGCCTGCGGAGGGTCCGCTGGTCCCGCGGCTTCGGCGGACCTCCCGCAGGCGTGCCTGTGGAGGGTCCGCTGGTCCCGCGGCTTTGGCGGACCGTCTGCAGGCAAGCCGCGGAAGGCAGCCTGCATGCCGTGCTTGGGGCAGCAGAATTCCTAGAGCCGCCCCTGAAAGTCCAAGGTCTGTATTCTGCTGCTCTCCTTTCTTCCTTATGTCAGGATCCTGAACTCGACCATCTCATGGTCACTGCCTCCCAGGTTCCCATCCACTTTTTCTTCCCCTACTAATTCTTCCCAGTTTGTAAGCAGCTCTTCCCCTAGTTGGTTCCTCTAGCACTTGCTCCAGGAAATTGTCCCCTACACTTTCCCAAAACTTCCCGGATTGTCTGTGCACCACTGTATTGCTCTCCCAGTAAATATTGGGGTGATTGAAGTCCCCCATGAGAACCAGGTCCTGTGATGTAGTAACTTCTGTTAGTTGCCAGAAGAAAGCCTCGTCCACCTCATCCCCCTGGTCTGGTGGTCTATAGCAGATTCCCCTCACGACATCACCCATGTTGCTCACACTTCTAAACTTAATCCAGAGACATTGGCCAAACCAGACAGTCTCTACGTAAAAGAATAAATGGACACAAATCAGATGTCAAGAATTATAACTTTCAAAAACCAGTTGGAGAACACTTCAATCTCCCTGGCCACTTGATTACAGACCTAAAAGTCTCAATATTACAACAAAAAAACTTCAGAAACAGACTTCAACAAGAGACTGCTGAATTGGAATTAATTTGCAAATTGGACACCATCAAATTAGGCTGGAATAAAGACTGGGAGTGGATGGGCCATTACACAAAGTAAAACTATTTCCCCCATGCTTATTTCCCCCTCCTACAGTTCCTTACATCTCCTTATCAATTGCTGGAAATGGGCCATTTTCATTACCACTACAAACAGTTCTTTTTCTCTTCTTCTGATAATAGCTCACCTTAACTGATCACTCTCCTTATAGTGTGTATGGTAACACCCATGTTTCATGTTCTCTGTGAGTGTATATACATATATATCTTCCTACTGTATTTTCCACTACATGCATCCGATGAAGTGGGTTTTAGCCCACGAAAGCTTATGCTCAAATAAAGTTGTTAGTCTCTAAGGTGCCACAAGTACTCCTGTTCTTTTTGCGGATACAGACTAACACGGCTGCTACTCTGAAACCTGTCAGGTTTTTCTGCAGTTTCATACTGGAGTCATACTGCTCTCTTACATACAATGCAACTCCCCTACCTTTTCTGCCCTGCCTGTCCTTCTTGAACAATTTATATCCATCCATGACAGTACTCCAGTCATGTGAGTTATCCCACCAAGTCTCTGTTATTCCGATCACATCATAATTTGTTGACTGTGCCAGGACTTTTGGTTCTCCCTGTTTGTTTCCCAGGCTTCTTGCATTTGTGTATAGGCACTTAAGATAACTTGCTGATCGTCCTGCTTTCTCGATATGAGGAGGAGAGTCCTCCCCTCTTGCGCTCTCCTGCTCGTGCTTCCTCCTGTGCTTCAGATGGGTTACAGCATGGGATCTGGAGGAGATAAGCACTGTCTTGCCCTGGCTGAGTTTAACCTATTGGCTCTTGCTGAAGTTCAGGAGATGTTGAGAGTAGAGTTGATTGGGAATTTTTCATCAAAATGAAAAGCATCTTCAGAAAATGCTGATTCATCAAAATCTAAACTTTTGGCAGAAACAGATCTGGTTTTGATAGGAAGGCTTCTCAGGCCCAGGATGAAATTGGGGCTGGACAGATTACTGCTGTGTTTGGGTCCCAACATGGTGGACCTGTGGGTTTTTAAGTTTTATAAATCTGAGCAAAGCCCTGGGACTCTCTCTGGCCTTGGTTATCTAGGCAGGCTTTCGGGATGCAGATCCTCCATCTAGCACCTTCTTATCAGAGCTGATGTGAGTCACCTGCCTAGGACCTCTGGCTAGTGGTGGCTCCCCGACTCCTCAGTTGCTTAAGCACACCCTTTTCCAGAGCTCCAGCCTTTTAGGCACTGTGGTGTACTGTTCACCTCTCCAGGGACACATGATAGTTGATACACATAGCATGCAGACTTTGCCAAAGACTCCAAAACCACTTAGGCTTGTGGCAATTCTCCAAAAAGGGCCATATTTTTGGAGTTTAATATACCCACCTTACACACACTCTAATCATATATCATTTGAAAATGTATTTTATGTACATTTAGATGAGGTATAATGTGGTGCCATAAGCCTGTAGGTGAGGTGAAACAAAGGTACCCAAAATGAAAGTCATTTTTTGCGCAGTTCCAGAAACATTGCTGACTATGACTACAGTTTTTGCTGTTTAAGTTCATTTCAACACTTTCATATGCTGGTTATTGATGAAAGTTACCAAGCAACAATGCATTAAAAGATTTTTATTCATTTTGCATGAGTAGGTATTTTTTCCCCCAGAAATGATGAAGCTGTTTAGCATGTGGCAGAAATGGTGAATATCAACATTTTGCAATATACTAAGATGAAATGTTTTCACATTGCATATTCGTAATTGTCAACATATCTCACTAGTGATTATAATAGTTATCTCTGTTTTCAGCTGAAATTTGTTGATCAGATCAGATCAGTCTCACACTGAAGGTTGTGCATTAATAGCAGTAGATTGTGTGCCTATAATTTGTACTGCATGGTGATAGATCTAAATGTACGTGAATTCCTAATGTAATGCTTCTCCATTTATAAGGTTTTGTAGATACAGTGTAGCATCTAGTCTACCTAGTGAAAGGTTTTCAGTTGTAATTGCCTAGGCATGCAGTACCAGTACTTTGAAATATTCTAAAAAATAGCTTTTTAATTCAGTGACACTTATGCACAGATCCATATTAGCATTAGAAATAACTTATTATGCATATGCAAAAACTGAGAGAGAAGGAAGTGGCCTAACAAGAAGTAGTCAAGTCAAAGTCTGCAAACATGTTCTTGCCTCTGCACTGAAGAGGGATTAAGAGCATGTTACAGCTCTCACCAACCATGTCATCAATAATATGGCAAACCCATCTGACCCTGAATCACAGCCAGAGGTGCTTATCAACATACCTACTAGACTATGCGTAACATCAGATGTCTCTGTTGAAAATAGATATTGGTGAAGAACAAATGGAGACATTTGTGAGAGGTCCATTTGATTCTGATGGGACATGTAGCATCTTCAGCCCAGTCAAGAAATCTGGCATCAAAACATTTATTGACATGGCCAAGATGACTACATTTAAGTCTGGCAAGGAAGGGACAATCACAGCAGCTATCAATCCAGAAAATGTTTTCCACAGAGCCCTGGATTTAGCATAATGCAGAGGTCATCTATAGGACCTGTGCTTGTGTCCCTCTTCCATGATGATGGAACAATGAAAAGAACAGACAGAGCTGAATTAGGGCATCAGCTGGAAGCTCAAGCTGAAAGAATCTTTTGAGATAAGAGCATGCAACAAAGAAACCACAGTGTACATCAGAGATGCCATGGCTGTCATGTGTATGATGGCTGGAGACAAATTCCACACATTCGATGAATTGGCTGCTGAGTACTTGAGGCAGATCCTAAAAGGATTTGACAAAGTCAATTCTGTAATCAAAGTTTTTGACAGGAACAACAACAGTAACTTGGTAAAAACTGCAGAAAGACAGTGATGGACAGGATCTAAGGCTGAATGCAAGAAATACCAGGTGGCTAGTGGATACCCTGTACCTCCATGGAAAAAGTTTCTAACATGGCATCCAACAAGCAGTCACTTGTAAAATTCTTCTCTGAATATATGGTTCAAAATTCATCTGAGAGTGTAGGAGCACACCCAACATAGACACTCCTTGCTGGAGGCTTTTCCAGTGGTGAAGTAAGAAAGTCCATCACCAGTAGAGGTGTTGAAGAAGCCCAAGGCTTGTACAGTACACAAAGATGTTTCTGCATACTGTGTGTGCCAATATGGCTTTGGGTCTCTTCATACCAAAAGAACCAAAGTAACTAGGTTGGCCAATAAAGATGTTTTGATCCTTGTTGTTCATTACTTTTCAAAAATGAAACACATAGATGACGTGGATTGAAACAGTCATCAATTCCAGCACAAGCATCACTTCATACTTCTGCATGCAATTTGTGATGCATTCCTGACTTCTGTAACGAATTTCCTGCTGTACACACCTTAATATGCAGTTACTCTATGTCATCCCTATTTGGCATGGGGGGAACAAATCTCTTTTTAAAGTTGTCAAAACAAAGGGAGCTTACCATTTCAGAGATCTTCCCAAATCGGGAGAGAGTGATGGACAAGCTTCAGTTTCTGCAGCAAGGAAGTTGGGAGAGAAAGTGAGAGAGAGAAAAGGAAACCCACAGAAATCTGAATTGCTTGTGCCTCAATCTAACCATCAAAAAGGACAAGTCACTGGCCAAAATCCCAAGTGAGAACAGTTTTAAAGAGCATATCAAAAGAGCCTTTTGGAAAACAAAGATTTGGATGTCTTTGCACATAGGTAAACCAGATATTGGATCACCATTGCAATATGGATGGAAAAAATGCAGATGATGAACTGTATACTTCAAGTGACCAAAGGCATCTGAATTTCTATGATACTGTGTCTGTAGTCAGAACAATCTTCCCTGCACAGAACTGTGTACATGCCAATACATTGAAGACTGTGGTAACCCACGTGTTATTGAGAGAGATCATAATGATGAACAAGATGATAATGATCTTGACTATCAAAGTCACCAGCGCTATTGCGTTTCAATGACAGCCATAGAAGTTTATTGTTAAATTTTTGTTTTGCCCTTTATATTGTTGTTGTGATAGTTCTGAGGATAGGTCCATCAATGGCTATTAGCCAAGATGTTCAGGCATGCAACCTCATTCTCCAGATGTCCATAAACCTCCAACTGCCAGAAGCTGGGACTAGACAACATGGGATGGATCACTCAAAATTGCCCTGTTCTGTTTATTCCCTTTAAAGCATCTGGTACTGACCACTGTCAGAAGACAGGATATTGTGCTAGATGGGCCATGGGTCTGACCCAATATGGCCGTTCTTACATGATCACAAAGAAGTACAATTGTATGTCTTGAAATATTATATAGAGTCATTAAACTCACAAAAAAGTACACAATATTTCAAACTGGTGATTTTAATATGTTGATGTTGTCAGTTTATCCCCGTTTCTATGGTAACAGCACCACTTGATAGCTCCACGTCATACTTTATCTTAAAATAGACATAATAAATGTTCAAATGATGTGTGATGTGCATGTGTGCAGAGAGGATACATTAAGTTGATCACATCCCTGTTGTCTACTACTCACCTAATTTGCTCTTTACTGTGGACAGAACAAGGAATATACAGATCAAGACAAAACAATAAAACACCTATATGAATTTCCCTGCTTCATTTTTCTTACTACTCTTGAGCATTCTTTTGGCTTAGTCCTATAAGGAGTCCATGATGCCCCACACACATACACATGGATTCTCTTCTGACTCATATAGTATCTCTCCTCTACAGCCGGCTTCTTTCTTCCTCAGGGGATCCTGCAGTTAAAAAGGACTCATCTGCCACAAAAGTATGGTCCTCTGTTCCTCTCTCCTTCCAAGGCTTCCTTTTTGTCTCTGTGAATCCCTCTCCATTTAAAATTCCACCACTAATACCGTGGTTTTGTTCTGCTTCTGGGGAAATTCCTTTCCTCTGAACCCCAGCCCCCTGTGCAGAGCAGTTTGAGAAAACTGATTTTATGTCGGATGCAGTCACTCCTTTGTTCTCCCCAGATAATATTTATCCATGTGTTGATAGTCTTCAATGACCAACCTATTCATAGGTAGACATATAGGCAATACTCTCCTGTCTGTTGGCACAAGAAGCATGAGGCAACACATAGTATAATTGTAAGGATGCATATAGTCCATAAAATCAAACTGGAATTCATAAATTGTCTATAGATAGATTTCCCGGATCATCACTGTGTGTGCGAGAAAGCACTTTTCCCCAAGATAGCCCAGGGGTTAGGGGACTTATTTAGGATTTGGGAATCCTGGGTTCAAGTCCCCGATCCAAATCCCAGGTAAGTGGCTCTAACCATTGGCTGTTTGGCGTGAGTCTGTATCCTTCTGGTTTTGAACAATAATTCCTTCCGGGATCTCAGAAACCTTCCCAACTAAAATTTCATCAAAACTAATAGAGGCATTTTAAGAAGGGGGATCTACCTGATTCAGAGCAGGTGTTTGAACCTGGTTCTCCCATGTCCTAGGTGAGTACCTTAACCCCAGGCTGCTGGCTGTTTTGGGGTGGGCTGTATTGCATCAGAACAGAAACAAATCTCAAAACTTGATTTTTTTTGTCAAACAGAATTCTTGTTTTCCAGCCAGCCCTAGTTGGGAGCACTTCACTGCACAACCTTCATTTCGATATGTGTCTTTCCTAGCTGGTGAAGGCCAGCAGAGAAGAATTGGTCCATTGCTGATGAAGACTGTCAGAGCTTTTTGTAGGCTGCCAACTTGCCTCTCTTTCTTAAAGAAGTTCTTGTGAGGCCTTATCTCAGGAAATCATCAGTTGACACTGTCAATCTGGCTAGCCACCATCTAATAGCCAATCTCCCTTTTTTGGTTAGGATTATAGAGAAGGTTATGGTGAGACAGCTCACAGAGTACAGCTCCTAGATGGCTCACATGTCCTTCACTCTGGTCACTCCAGATACAGACCTGGGTACAGAACAGACTGCACTCCTCCTGGCAGTGGAAGAAGATTGGGTGCCCATGCTAGTACAGATAGAACTATCAGCTTCCTTGATACCATTGATTATGGCATCTTTATTGACTCACAAGTGGATGGGATTAATCTTGGGTGACTCTGTGGCCTCCCTGCTGAGCATTCCCAAGGGTGGTGTTAGTTTGTTGATTATCATCCCCAAGGATGCTAACATGTAGGATCCTACATGGTTCCATCTTGTTCCTGCTCTGTTCAGAGTACACCTGGGGCAATTGTGAGGCTGAGTGAGGAGGCATTGGTTATAGGATTTTCACTATGCCAATGACACCCCCCTCTCGATATTTATCTCCTCCAACCCAAGAGTTGCCTGGTTGAGACTGAGACATGGTTGACAGCTATTGTCTGACGCTTAATCCAGATAAGACCGAGATAATATGGACAAGTTGGAGAGAACAACTGGGAGATATAGCTAAGATTGCACCTGCTTCTTATATTGAGGATGTGCATGACCTTTTAATTTTAGAGTCTGGGGATATTATGGGATTCCAGCTGGTATTAGATAATTATATAGCAGCGGTTTCTAGGAAGGCCATCTCTGTCTGACTGTGAGATTATGCCTTTTTCTTTTGGATATGGATCTCACCTCAAGATGAGACCATGGCAATGTGATCTGCATCATTTAAAATCAACTCAGAGACTAAAGCACGTGCAGAATGCAGGGGCTTGCTTAGTAAGTGATATATCTCAGTGGGAGCACACCAGTACATCATGAACTTCATTGGCTGCCTATTGATTTCTGGATTATGTTTAATTATGTTTAAAGGTTTTTGACCTATAAACCCCCAAATGGCTAGGGACCTGCCTAGATGAGAAACTGCCTGGAATCCACCCAGTGTAAAAGAGAGGGACTTGCTGGCAGGGCCCTTAGCTATGGCACCTACTAAACTTGCTCCCCGCAACCTACTAACCTGTCTCCTCTCTCCTCCCCCCCACAGCACAAGACACTCCCTTTCGCTCAAAATAGACCATGAGGGCCTGCTGCAAGATCCATCTCTTTACCCAGTTATTTGGGATGGAGAGGTTTCAGAAGGGGTTATTCAATAGGTTTGATTTTGGGTTTGAATTTTATCTCTGCTTGGTTAGTTTCTAGTTTTGTATGGAGACATAGGCTGCTGGCTCGATGTTCTTATGTGATGATTTTAAATATAAAGCCCCCAGGATAGGCACTATTTCTATGCATTGTAAATCACAGTACATAAATATTTAGTTTCACAGATAAGATTTATGCCAAAATTTGAACTATGACTGATTTGAAGGCCAACAACCATCAAGGAATGTAGTGTGGCCAGGAATCCACAGCAAACAAGGGAACAGCCTCTCCTGCTGTTTTCCAGCTTTATTTATTTGTAGTTGAAGCCTCTTCTCCCTCTCTCCCACCTTCTGCTAGGCAATGTGTTGCTGTTTTTAATATTTCAATAGTTTGTCTAAAACGACTGTTTTAATTTTTTTCTTAACATATTGTATTAGTTCCTCACCAGTTACAAAAGCCTCTCACAGTCCCTGTTTTCTGCAGCCAAATACACGAAGGAATGGTAGCAAATGTAAATCACCAGCAGCAAATATTGTCACTGTTGTATACGTATAAACACTGAGGGCAGATTGTGATACCCTTGCTTGTGCCGATTAGTAACTTACTCCAAGGAAAGTCCCATTGGCATCAGTGGGATTGCTTAGGGATGTAAACTATGTCTATGATGCAGCGGGGTGGATGTACACATGCCAGCTCTGCTGGATGTAGCATGCTAAAAATAGCAGTGTGGGCACAGTGGCTCAGGTTAGCAGCCCAAATAGAGCCCTGCCCAAGGTCCTATGTATGTACTCAGGTGGCTGGCTCATAAATGAGAGATTTTGTGGGTGGCTGTCATGAAGCAGAGCGTGCAGCAAGAGTTTAGATTTCCAGAAACAATGACCAAGTGCCTAATAAGTTCAATGTGCAAATAAAAATTTTCTACAACTCGTAACTTGGTCAAAATTGGGTTGAATTTCATAGATACAGCAAAAGACGTCTCAGGACTATTCCTCTTTTTGTTTTTCAAGTTCCTACACCAAACCATTAATATGCTACAGTTTGGGTTATTTTTTTTAAGATAGAAACCTTTTTTTAAATAGCCAAAACTGCCTATTTTGCATTATCATTCTTGAAAACTGCTGACCCAGTTTTGATCAAACTTAAAATTCTGATCAAACTGAAATAAAAAACAGCCTGACACATCCAGGCATGGAAAATTTCAGTCTGAATGGTTACAGTTATAATCAGTTGAAAGAGGAGGGTATAAGGGACAGTGTTGTTCAATCTTAATAGGGTACATACTATCATAGAAATGGTTATTTCCTTAAACTCCAATCCAGTGCACTGTAACATTGTTCCAACCTTGATATGCCTACGATATATTTTCAAGTGTTTTCTGTGGCCCTAGACTATAATTTAGTTAACAACCTCTGAGTTATCTTTAAAGGGTTTCTATCTAGATTAGTGCTTTGTGTAGATTTTTATTGCTTTGCCAGTTTAGTATAGATCCCTGCATCTTATATGAAATGGTAGGTTGGCCTGCTTTGCAATTTGGAAAATCAATACACTTGGGTGAGTTTCTTATATACTATAGTAATTGCAAACACAATAAGGCAACTCTTTATTTCAGCAGTTACAACCACTGGAAAATACTTAGTCTGAAGGCAAGTACAAATAGAATTAAGATCCTTAAGTCTCATGTTTGCTACTTTATGATTTAGGGCCATAAACTGTGCTTAGTCTTCATGCACACCCTATTAATGCTCAACAGGGAAGGCAAGGTCACTGTGACATGGGTTATTTGAGGAAAGTGATGTAAAAAGATCCTGGAAACAGGATAAGAATACAAAGGACACAAGGTAAAAATCATAACTGAAAGAGTTAAAGAACAAATTGATTTAAAAAATAATAAGAATTAGCAAGTTTTTGTGCCTGATCCCACCATTAAGTTATTTATATTATGGTAGCACCTCAGAGCTCTGGTCATACAGCAGGATCCCTTTGTTCTAGGAGCTATATGAACAAAACAAAAACACAATCCCTGCTCCAAAGAGCTTACTATCTAAGTATAAGACAAGAGACAGGGGAGAACCAGGAAACAATGAGATAATATTGGTTATCATGACTGACTGTGGTCTCAGCAATAACACTAACGGCCAGGTGCTGGCCCCCATTATGTCCACTTTATGCTGCCTCACATTCTTTTATGTCGTATGTAGATCTTTTGTTCCTAAGTCCCACAGTTTTAAATAGGTGGATAGTTTGCTTTGTTTTCTAATTTGACTCATTCCCTGGTACCATGTTATCTGCAGCACTGTCTCTTTTCATTCTAAAATTCTGCATTCAGTGTTTTATTTTATCCATTTCTGTGGCTGCAATATTTGCTAGAAAAGCATCTTGCGTTTTCACAAGGATAATTGAAGGTTTATGTGCCAAATATCTGTCCCTGAACAGTGGCACATTTGCTTGCATTGGTAGGCAATTACCAAATTTAAACCATTAATGGTTTTATTTGAACACATTGTCTGTGGCAGGTAATGGCCTTTACCCTTTTCTATCATATGTGTGATATGAATTTCAAAGAGGGAAATTCAGCAAGCCTGGTTGGGCAATTCAATCCTTGTCAGTGTATTGATTTAAAAGCATTCTTAAAACCCCCATGAGACAGAAAACTACATATTTCCAAAGGGGCCATTACAATTAAAGAGAAAAACAGAAAGAAACACACACTAACACAGTCTGAATCTTAATAATTCAATTACATTCTGTACTGGCCATATGGCAGGATTATTCATTATATTTGAGCAACGTATTTGTGTCCAATATTGTCTTCTGTAGCTTTGGATTTGCATTTGCTTTGATAGAATTGGATGTAGTTCTATCTAGTGCATCTGGAGAGGGGAACAGAGAAGGGCAGTAGTTATAACCAGAGATTCATTTCTCTTCTCGCATATTTAGTATTCAGTAATCAATTAAATCACCAGAGGTCAAGTATGTCCGGGATCTGGACCAGCGCCCAAAACTCTGTCTGGGCATGTGTAAAATAAACAAAAAGAATAGTCCTTAGACACCATTTAATATCCAAAGGGCTTCCCCTTCCCTTGCCCTGTGTATGGCAAAGGAAAATTGCAACATTCATACAGGGAAAGTGGAAAATAGAATTAAATCATGTACAGTTTCTCTGTTCATTTAATTCAATTCTAGTTCCTCTGTCTACACTACTACACCAGCTGAGTTAAGTCCTGGAGTGAACCACAAGGTTAAAGAAGCAGTCAAGAAAAAAATTACTTAAAAAGCTTCCTCCCTCTTTCTCTAGTGGGAGATATGTGGCAGGATTGCATGAACTGGGGCCTGAATTCAGCATTGTGCTGTGGACATTTTATGCTAGCAGAGCCAATGTCCTGTGGCCACAAAGCTGCCGAAAGTCCCCCTTGGGAATTCCTCTAATATGGGGGGGAGTGCCAGCAGGTGCATAGCCAACAATATGCCAAGCCACATTTGTTTCTACCCCTCATCTTGTAATAAGGGAAACCTATCAGCGATAAATAAGGCTGTGTCAGAGAAGTAATGGATTCTGAGACTTTCCGTGACCTCTGTGACTTTCAGCATAAGCCGGTGTGGCTGGCTCCAGGGCTGCCAGAGCTGGGAGACAGGGAGTTGGGGTGCAGGGTGGCACTTACCTTGGAGTCGGGGGGGTGGGTCCCTGGAAGCAGCCAGCATGTCCCTGCAGCTCCTAGGCGGAGGGGCAGGGGGCTCTTCATGCTGCCCCTGCCTGCAGGCATCACCCCCACAGCTCCCATTGGCTGCGGTTCCTGGCCAATGGGAGCTGCGGAGCCAGAGCTCGTGGTGGGGGCAGGACGCGGAGCCCCACTAACCTTCCCTCCCCCTCGGAGCTGCAGGGACATGCCAGCCACTTCAGGGAAGCTGCACAGAGCCAGGTAGAGAGCCTGCCAGCCCCGCCAACCCTCCCCCTGAGCACCAATGGCGGTCCCAGGCCATGCACCACTGCCCTTCTCCCGACACCAGCGTGGGTCCCAGGCCGTGCACCGCCGCCTGCCTCCCACAGCACCAGCATGGGTCCTGGGACACACGCTACCACACGCCTCCCCTCTCCCCCCCAGCACCAGCCGGAGTACCGAGCTATCAGTACACACAGCACCACCAGACCACCACCCCCAGACCACCCGTGGCTTTCCCGTCCCAAATTTTAGTCAGGGGTATATAGTTCAATTCATGGACAGGTCATGGGCCATGATATGTTCATGACTTTTATTAAAAATACCCATGACTAAAACGTAGCCTTAGCGATAAGCAACATATTAAGGATCATGGGTGTCAAACAGTGGTCCACAGAACTGTTAGGAGCTAGTAAGTGCCAACCTGCCACCCAGTGACGACCGAACAGTTGCTAGGGCAGCAGCTGGACCCCAGTGGAGGACTCTAGTCCTGGAACCTGACTGGCAGAATCCTGGGGGTCCTGATTGGTCCACAGCTTCTATACAAGCCCAGCACAGGAACAGTAAATTGTCCATGCAACTAGGATCTACTCTGCTCTGGACTATGTGCCGTCTGCTCCTGCTTCCCTGGTTTGATTTCTGGCATCCCAGCCCAGCTTGACCCTGGCATCCAACTTGTGGTTCTGATTTGTGGTCTGTCTCCTGCCTCTGACTTCTTGGTATCCTGACCCGATCTGACTCTGGTTACTGATTTGTGGTTCTGCTCTCCAGTTTGTCTTCTGCTTCTGGTCTCCCAGTATCCTGTCCTGGCAGACTTTTGACCTCTGTGCTGTGACTGGTGGACCCTGGCTCTGACCACAACATCTGGCTGCCCATGACCCAGCTGTGACAATTTGCATGGACCACTTAGGCCACAGGGGTGGGCCTGGTGCCAGCAAAATGGACCTGGCTAACCCTTCAGGAGCACCTGGCATGCTTGAGGGGACCACCTGCCTTCAGGCAGACAACCAAGCCCTGCAGGCCTGGGTCATCCAACTGATCTCAGAGAACCAGCTATTGCAGGGGCAAATCACCGAGTTCCATGCAGAAAATGCCACACTCCAGACACAGCTCGTGCAGCTCTGTTCCCTGATATCTCTCACAGGACAGTTTGATGGCAATCCCTAGCAAATCCAGGGTTTTATAAACCAGTGCCACCACCTCTTTAGGATGCATCCTCAGACCTATACCACCAGTCATGCAAAGGAGAACCTGGTCATCAGCCTGCTGTCCAGGGACACATTAGACTGGGTCTCCTCCTTCTTGAAGTGTGACAGTCCAGTACTTTTGAGCTGGGAGGTCTTTCTGCAAGCCATGTCTGTGCTATTCGGTGACCTGCACTGAACTTGGATGGCAGAGGCTGCCCTAAGGAAGCTCCAAAATGGGCAGGGCACTGTAGCCTCCTATGCTGCACAGCTCCACCACCTCATGGCTGATGCAAACTGGAATGAGGCAGCAGTACCAAACTGATGTCCCAGTTCCAGTGGGGCCTGCACGAAGAGGGCAAGGATGAATGAGCCCAGGTAGAGATGCCTGTGACCTTTTCACCACCACCACCTCCCCATAGCCAATGCAGGTCGATATGGGCGATTGATGGCTCGCCCCCAGAGAAAAAGAATGACAATGCCAGCACCATATCTGCTTCTACTGTGGTAAGTTAGATCACTCAATCTCTGCCTGCCCCATACAAATTCCAAGATGTCAGGGAAGAGAGCTCCCCGCACTTTGGTCCTGACTGAAACACACCCAGAATCCTGCCCAAGAGCTCCCAGTTGCAGGTGCCAGTCCAGTTGCACATACCTCAGACACCCCTGCAGAATCCCGGCCTATGGGCCCTCATTGACTCGGTGCAGCTGATTGCTTCATAGATGTAGCAGCAGCCCAGATCTTGCAGATTCCCTTGCAACGAAGGCTCCTCCTGATCTTGTAGAGACTATTGACAGTTTTCCTTTATCTTCTGGTCCCGTAGCAGATGAAACAACTCCCCTGGCGGCTGTGATTCAGGGACACAGAGAAGTGTGACAGTCCAGTGTGATCCATTCTCCACACTTTTCCTGATCTGCAGTATCTCCTGGCTGGCCCTCCACAACCTGCTTATTTGGTGGCAAGCACAGGAAGTCTTTTCCATCCAAGTTTTGTCAGCTGCACTGCTAGATATCAGTAGATCCTGTCCTGGCATCCAAACCTTGAGAGATATAAGTGAGGATGATCATCCAGGCAGAACCTTCCATTGCACCTACAGTTGAGCTCCCCTTGAAATACAAAAACTACACTGATTTTTTAAAAAGAAGAATGTGAAAACCTTGTCTCTACACTGGGACTATGACTGCTCAATAGAGCTGCAGCCAGGAACCAAAATACCATTTGAATGAATTTATGCCATATCAGAACCTGAGCTAACAGCACTCCCAGAATACCTCCAGGTGAATCTGGTCTGAGGGTTTTTCCACAACTCGACCTCATCAGCTGGTGCACCAGACCTGCTTGTCAAAAAGAAAGAGAGCAGTTTCTGACTCTGTGTGTTCTATGGCTCACTGAATCAGATAACTATCAGGAATTGTTACCTGCTACCCCTGATTCCTAACCTGCTGGACCACATGGGAGCTGCCCGCATCTTCACCGAGTTGGATCTTTGGGGAGTGGGGACGTACAACCTTGTGTGAATGAAAGGGGATGAGTGCAAAACTGCCTTCCAGACCCAATATGGCCATTACCAGATATTTGTAATGCCTTTTGGGTTGACCAACACTCTGATCACTCCAGGCTTCAAGCCATCTAAGGTTATCTGTCTGACTCCCCACACAGTACATGACCTACAATGCTTCCTGGGGTTTGCCAACTTTTATCAACAATTTATCCTGAATTTTTCTAGACAAATCGAGCCCCTCACAACTGTTCTTCAGGAAAAACACCCAATTCCATTGGTCTGCTCTCCTGAGGCCCAACATGCATTCAGTCAACAGAAACTGGCCTTTATTACAGCACCCATATTGGCTCACCCCAATGTCACATAAGCCTTCATCGTAGGAGCTGATGCCTCCAGCATGGCAATCAGGGTTCTCCTTTCCAGTGAGTTGGTCCCAAATAAATGTTAAGCCCATGTGCCTATTACTCCAGGAAGCTCACCCCTGCACAAATTATGAAATACCTGACAAGGAACTCCTGGTGATAAAACCACCTTTGCAGAATGGTGGCACTACCTGGAAGGAATTTGTTACCCAGTCCAGATGTTCATTGACCACAAAAACCTGGGATATCTACATAGAGCAAAAGCCTTAAACCAACGGCAGCTTCGATGGGCCTTATTTTTTTCATGATTTGATTTCATTATCACCTGCCATTCCACATCCAAAAATGGCAAGGTGGATGCTC